>NC_139518.1:4155527-4755527 GCF_947247035.1 Vipera ursinii
GCAACCGGCAGGTACTTATGATGGTTGCAGTGTCCTTGGGGGTGTGTGTTCACGTGATCCCCTTTTGCGACCTTCTGACAAGCAAAGCCAATGGGGGAAGCCAGATTCACTTCACAACCCTATTACTGGCTTCACAATTGTGGCAGGAAAGGCTGTAAAGTGGGCAAAACTCCCTTAACAATGGTCTTGCTGAGCAATGGAAATTTTGGCCTCCATCATGGTCGTAAGTCGAGGACTTCCTGTACAGAGGTGATGCTCGCTCAGTGTTATCCTTGTATGGGTTCACGGGCCTGATGTTGACTACATTCAGTTGCTTAGACTTTGCTGGCTGAGGAATTCTGGGAGTTGAAGTCCACAAGCAGAAGACCTTACACCAGGGGGTCCTCAACCTGGGCAACGTGAAGACTTGTGGACTTCAACTCACAGAATTCCTCAGCCAGCTTCCTTGGCTGGCTGAGGAATTCTGGGAGTTGAAGTCCACAAGTCTTCACGTTGTCCAGGTTGAGGACCCCCTGGCTTATCAAGGACCCCCTGTCCTTATCAAGGACCCCCTGGCAATCAAGGGACGCTAAAGCAATCTAGAGGGACGCGGTGGCTCAGTGGGTTAGGACGCTGAGCTTGTCGATCAGAAGGTCGGCAGTTTGGCGGGTCGAATCCCGAGTGCCGCGTAGCAGAGTGAGCGCCTGTTACTCGTCCCAGCTTCTGCCAACCTAGCAGTTCGAAAGCACGTTAAAAATGCAAGTAGAAAAATAGGGACCGCTCCGGTGGGAAGGTAACAGCGTTCCGTGCGCCTTTGGCGTTTAGTCATGCCGGCCACATGACCACGGAGACGTCCTCGGACAAGCGCTGGCTCTTCGGCTTTGAAACGGAGATGAGCACCGGCCCCTAGAGTCGGAAACGACTAGCACGCATGTGCGGGGGAACCTTTACCTTTACCTTTAAAGCAATCCAGGCCTGATCCAGGTGTTACTTGAGTCCCAAACGGAGTGATGCTTGCACACGGCGACGCACGAGCTCAGGATGTCGTTGTCAAGGCGGCCAGGATATTTGTGCAAAAAAGAAAAAGATGAAAGCCCCCAGTTTTCATCTGCCTCGCTCATTACCGTCCTCAGCTGCTCTTGGCTCCTGATAAGATTTCAGCAGAAAGAGGGAGCCACCGTTAAAGCAGAGATAAAACCTCTCGGGGCGGATAAGGGGATGATGGTCTTTTGATCCCAAGGGCACTAGGAGTGCGGCAACTGGCAACTGGCTTGCTTAATCAAAAGCTGTTTGGCTGAGGTTTTCTGCAACTTTACTTCAGCACTGGGTGCGTGACTCCGTTTGCTTTTAATTTGATTGCTTGTCTTGAAGAGAGGAGTAGGGAGGGAAAGAGAAGCAGTGGTAGCCTCCTTCTGACGAAGATTTTAACCTTTCTAAAGCAGTCGCCATGTCGTTTATTCCCGGCTTGGACTGAACCGTGATGAAGACTTTTCCTTCAACTCTTCCTTCCTTCCTTCCTTCCTTCCTTCCTTCCTTCCTTCCTTCCTTCCTTCCTTCCTTCCTTCCTGTTCTGTACCAGCCTGCTACCGGCCCTGCAGAAAAGGCAGGGACAACCCCTTTACAAACGGCAAGAGGCTGGAATTAAGCCTGCCAAATTTATTAAGATAAAACAGAGCAAAACAAGACACCAACCATGAAACAGGAGCTATGAAACAGGAACTAATCAAGCGGTTGCCTTCAGCAAACCAGCCCTCCCACGCATTCCCCTTTTATACAGTTCAGGGCGTGGCTTCTCTCTGCCTCCTTCCGAGGTGCCCCATTGCCTTCCTCTGCAGTGGCGTAGCGTGGGGGGTGCAGGGGGGGCCGGCCGCACCGGGCGCAACATCTGGGGGGGCGCACTCGACGGCGCCGGGATCTGGCAGGGCGGAGGCACCGGAGCCCCAGCCGGGAAGGGCCTGACGCCCCACGGCGCGCCACACACACAAACACACAGCGTGACTCCTCCTTCGGGCCGCTCCGACCGGAAACTCCATAGGCCACAAGTCGGAGGCGCTCTTCTTTGCCCGGCCTAGAAGGCTCCGGGGAGCCAGGCCCGGCTGGAGCCTGAAGTCATCCGGTCCCTGGGGCGAGCCGAGTCCCGCCGAAGACAGCCTTCGCCAAGGCAGGGGCGATCAACTTACCGGAGCGGCTTTTTTTCCCCCCCGCCTGGGTTTACATTTCATGGCTGCAAGCCCAACTCTCTTCCTCTCCGCCTCCTCCTCCTCCTCCTCCTCCCCCCCCCCCACGGTCCTCTCCCGCCCAATCGGAACTGGCTTTTTCTGCCCGGCGGAAGCCGCCGGTTGTCCAGAGAGCTCCTCTCCGAGCGCTAGCCCTGCGGAGAGGCCAGGAAGGTGAGGGGGGGGCGGGGACGCGCTTCAGGACAACCTCGGAGCAGGACCGGGCTTGTCTCGGCTTGTCCCTCGCCGTAAAAGGAGCCGGTCAGTTTCCTCCTGGCTTCCGGAGCGCGCTAGAGAAGGGAAGCGTGCCCCGTTGCCGCTCGCCGCGGGTTGGGAACTGCAGCGCGGAGAGAGCTATAATTATCTGGGCCTGGGAAGGGATGAGTCCTCCTCACAAAAGGAGATTCCCCTGGGTAACAGGGGTCGGCAACCTTGGCTCTTTTATGACTCGCGGACTTCAACTCCCAGAATTCCCGAGCCAGCTATGCTGGCTCGGGAATTCTGGGATTTGAAGTCCGCGAGTCATAAAAGAGCCAAGGTTGCCGACCCCTGCAGTGGCGTAGCGTGGGAGGTGCAAGGGGGGTCGGCCGCACCGGCCGCAACATCTGGGGGAGCACACTCGCACTCGCAGCTCTCTGCCCTTGCCTGGCTCACTCTCTCTCACAGCAGTGCTGGCTGTGCGAATCCAATCCGAGCCGCCGGGTCACCGTCCACTGTGGAGGGGGGGGTGCCAGGCGTGCGGTGCGGTGCGGAGAGAGAGCGAGGGACTATCTGGGGGAGGGACAGTGCAGCGGCCGCCCAGCAGGTTAGGGGGCGCAAATTACTTGCCTTGCCCCGGGTGCTGACAACCCACGCTACGCCACTGTTCCTCTGTTTACTCCTGATTGACTGCCTCCTGCGTCGGGCGTCCTTGAACAGGGCCAGCTGTGGGTCATCTTCATCCACGCTGTCAGGCTCACACAGCTGGGTCTCTGTCGTGACCAGGTGGGAGGGGCCCGGCTGAGGGCTCTGCGGAGCCTCAAGGCCATCATCAGCAAGCTCTTCAACACCCCCCTCCTCCTCCTCCTCTGAGTCGTCCGACCCAACTGCCGAACCCACAGGCTGACCCTGAATCACAACACTTCCTTCCTTCCTTCCTTCCTTCCTTCCTTCCTTCCTTCCTTCCTTCCCTCTTTCCCTTTCTTCCCTTCCCTCCCCTGCAATGAGATTCGGGATTGAATTTCATGCTTTAAAAAAATGGTGCTTTTTCTAGTTTTTAAAAATCGAGTCTTGTCTGGGTATCCGGGGAAGGAAATTCCCGATGCTGGGGTCAGGGATGTGGTAGCCCAGGAGGCAAAAAAAAAAAAATTTTTTTGACCCACATGGAAAAACAAACACTGGAACGAGACCCAGGATTGAACTTCATGCTTAAAATTTCTTTTTCTTCCTTTCTCTTTCTCCTTCCTTCCTTCTTTCATCCCCTTTTCTCTTCTGGCTTTCACTGACCCTTGGTCCCCTGCAGGATGCAGAGCCCTGCCTGCCTGCCACTGCCTCTTGCAGACCCCTTCTGGTCACAGCCTTTTCCAGCTCCTTGTCTGCCCCTCGTATCCTTGACACGGTCAGTCACCAGGAGCTCTTGAGTTGCGGAAACAGGCAATGGAGACGTCGGGCATTTCTCAGGGAGTAGGTGAATAACAGCAAAGAAACCAACACACACACACACCCGCCAATTACAGTCGCCTTAACGATCGTGCGATTCTGCAGGCAGACACGTACCACCAAATAGATCAGCCATAAAGAAGAGGAAAGAAAAATCGATGGCGCTTTGCCAGGCTCTCGGCTCTGAGCGCCCTTAAGACGCTCAACACATTTAAATTACAAGGAGGAAATTCCCGTTAAGACTTGCTGCCTTTTTGGTCAGCAAACATGCAGGGTGTTCGTCTGACTGACAACGGTGCCTTTTAACAAGGGGCACTAGAGCACCACTTCTCTACCTTGGCAACTTTAAAATATGTGGATGTCAACTCCCAGAATTCCCCAGCCAGCATGGGGAGAAAAGAGTTCAACTCCCAGAATTCCCCAGCCAGGATGGGGAGAAAAGAGTTCAACTCCCAGAATTCCCCAGCCAGGATGGGGGGGAAAAGAAAGAGTTCAACTCCCAGAATTCCCCAGCCAGGATGGGGGGGGGAAAAAAAAGACTTCAACTCCCAGAATTCCCCAGCCAGGATGGGGGGGGAAAGACTTCACCAGAATTCCCCAGCCAGGATGGGGGGGAAAGAAAGAGTTCAACTCCCAGAATTCCCCAGCCAGGATGGGGGGGGGGAGAGAAAGAGTTCAACTCCCAGAGTTTCCCAGCCAGGATGGGGGGGGGAATTCAACTCCCAGAATTCCCTAGCCAGGATGGGGGGGAAAGAGTTCAACTCCCAGAATTCCCCAGCCAGCACGGGGGTCTTCAACTCCCAGAATTCCCCAACCACCATGGGAGACATCAGCTCTCAGAATTTCCCAGCCAGGATGGGGGGGGGGAACTTCAACTCCCAGAATTCCCCAGCCCCTGGGACTTGGGCCTGCTGGCATCAGCAAGCCACTGAGTAACTTAGGTGCTTACATCAGATGTCGTGGCGTCATTGCCCGGCACCATTTGGGTAAAAAAGCCACTGGAGGCAGACGGAGTGCTGAGGATGTGCTGGTTGTGAACTCTGCGAACGAGGCGGCTTCTGAAATCCAGACTTAGCACCAGCCACCCTCCCGATTCTTCCCCAAAATGGCCCCTGGCTGGGGAAACTAAGGGGCTCGAGCTGAGCGGAAGTAGATTGAAAGAAAACATTCGTTTTTCCAACTCTTTATCTCGAGTTTGCAGGAAGTGCTTCCCCAAACGGGAATGTAAAGCTTGGTACCGAGGTGTCTCCCCCATTTGCGTTCGCCCCTCTGATCAGCTGCCAACTCGAGCAGAGGCTTCCGAGCTGAGCCCGGCCGTCTGTCGAAACCAGATTATTCCCGCACCCCCATTGAAAACGAGACGCGAGGAGGAGGAGGAGGAGAAGCAACTAGGAGCCTAATCGTTTATTGGCAGAAGGAAGGGGGTGCCAACTCTCCGATGGCCTCTGCCGTGGCAGAGACCCTCATAATACTGGAAACCCTCTGGGCAGACGTGGGCCCTTAGCAAGAGGAGCCGCCCGGTGGGAAATGTCCCGAGGAATGCCAAAGGCAATATTTTCCCCCCTGCTCGGCCTGGCAGGTCCCTCGGCTGCCGAAGGTCAGTCTTTGACACGGGTGTAAAGGCCGTCTTGAAGGGCCAAGGGTCCAGGCCCTCCGGCCAGCTTGGCCTGGAAGGCACCGAGGGAGACGCCCGCCCCTTTTTGCCAGGCTGGACCCCGGAGGAGCTGGTTGGTGTTGAAGCCTCGCCTCCGTCTCACAAAGCGATCTTGGTATTTCGGAAGCTGGAATTATCCCTGCAAGACAAAGGGAGAAAACAGACCAGTTTACGAGGGCCAGGCAAAACTAATGAGCTAATGGGGGTGGGGGGGAAGTCTGTCAAGTGTGTACTACACACCGTGAAGCGACTCTTTCCGCTTGGACCCTGAAGGTGCGTGAATGCAGCTGACATCCCGTTAAGGGCAAGAGGGAAAGCGCCGGACCGGCTGGCTTGTTAAGATTTTGAGGGCCTTTTGCCTAAAGAGGGTCCCAGTGCAAAAAAAGAGAGAAAGGGGTGTGTGTGTGTGTGTGTGTCAAATGGGCTTCTGTTTTGTCCCTGATTTTGCGGGCTATAGGAATTGGGGTGGGGGGGGAAGGGTCTAAGACAGGGGCCTTCAAACTTGTCCCTTTGATGACTTGTGGACTTCAACTCCCAGAATTCCTCAGCACATGCTGGCTGGGGAATTCTGGGAGTTGAAGTCCACAAGTCTTCAAAGTTGCCAAATTTGGACACCCATGGCCTACAGCAGGAGTCTTCAAACTTGGCCCTTTGATGACTTGGGGACTTCAACTCCCAGAATTCCTCAGCACATGCTGGCTAGGGAATTCTGGGAGTTGAAGTCCACAAGTCTTCAAAGTTGCCAAATTTGGACACCCATGGCCTACAGCAGGAGTCTTCAAACTTGGCCCTTTGATGACTTGGGGACTTCAACTCCCAGAATTCCTCAGCACACGCTGGCTGGGGAATTCTGGGAGTTGAAGTCCACAAGTCTTCAAAGTTGCCAAATTTAGACACCCATGGCCTACAGCAGGCGTCTTCAAAGTTGGCCCTTTGATGACTTGGGGACTTCAACTCCCAGAATGCCTGGCTGGGGAATTCTGGGAGTTGAAGCCCACAAGTCATCAAAGGGCCAAGTTTGAAGACTCCTAGTCTAGGACAACTCATTGCGGGACAACTCACCGCCAGGCAAGACTTATTCTAATATCGAAGGAACGACGGGATAGAACCATTCAGAGCCATGATGGCGCAGTGGTTTGAAGGCAGTATTGTCGGCTAACTCTGCCTGACGCCAAGAGTTTGATCCTCACCAGCTCAAGCTTGACTCAGCTGCCCATTCTTCCCGGGTCAGTAAAATGAGGACCTGGATTGTTGGGGGGAGGGCAATATATGGACTCTGTCGATCAGCGGTCCACAACCTTTGTGGCTTGGCGGGAATGGGCAGAGGGCTGTGTGAGCATCGGAATGGCTGCACGCGCATGTGGGCACACAGCTCGACTTGCGCAAAAGTCAGGCCGGCACGCACATGTACACAGCTCGACATGCGAAGTTGAGCTGCGTGCACATCCCTACGTGCCATTCCAATGCTCAGGCAGCCCTCTGACCCCACCCCCAAGACGCAAAGATTGGGGACTGCTGATCTACAGAGTCCGCATATTGCCCTCCCCTCAATCTTCGCGCCAGCCCACCGCTCACACGGCCCGGTTGTGAATAGCCCACGGCCCAGAGGTTTGGGGGTGGGGGGGGGTTCCCTGCTGTAGACTGCTTTAGAGAGGGCTGTAAAGCAGTATGAAGCGGTATATAAGTCTAAGCGCTCTTGCTGTTAAAGGAAGGATGCCGGAGGAGGGAGCAAAGGAAATGTGAATGAGAAAAAATACCGTATTTTCCGGCATATAAGACGACTTTTTAACCCATGAAAATCATCTCAACAGTTGGGGGGGTCGTCTTATACTCCCAGTCGTCTTATATGCCGGAAAATACGGTAAATAAATGTTTAAAATGATTTTAAATAATTAAGCGGAACTGTCGCATTGTTCCACGGTGAATCTGCTGCCATCAAGGGCAACAGCTGGATAAGAGGGATCACTTGGAGGGAAATATATATATATATGTGTGTGTGTGTGTGTGTGTGTGTGTGTGTGTGTATGTGTATAAATATATGTATGTATGTATGTATGTATTAAGAAAAGGAAAGGCCTAGAGTCCTACTCCAGCCCGGCCCTGCCCTGCCCTAAAAAAAAAAAAAGAGCAGATATTTGCGCAACCAAACATTTCACTCTTCTGTAAACTGCCATCCATCAAGGTGGGTATAATGGTTGCACAAGGCCAACAAAGCTTGTTAGTGATGGAAGGTAATAAAAACCAACACCTGCTCAGGCTCTTCTTCCTGGTCTGCCTAGGGAGGTTTGCTCTTTTATTGTGTTGTTGTTGTTGTTTAGTATTTGTGTGGTGGTGGTGTTCCAGCCATCCCCCGCGCCCCCGCCCCCCCCGCTCAAGAGCTTGGTGTTTTGTAAGCCTCTGTTGCTTGCTTACTCCTCTTGGCAATCCAAGATGATTCGTTTGTGGTTTGGAGGCTAATTAGTTAATGGAAAGCAGAGGGAGCCCACGGGGGCGTGGCAAACGACAATCGAGATGGCGGCAGGTGGCGGTCACAATAGTGCAATGGAAGCAGGAGGAGGGGCTTAAACCCAGGGGGAGGGACTTAAATTGGACTGTCCTGGCTGATAAATCTGAATATCTGACTGTATCCTGTAGGCCAGGGGTGTCCAAATTTGGCAACTTTGAAGGCTTGTGGACTTCAACTCCCAGAATTCCCTAGCCTGGCTGAGGAATTCTGGGAGTTGAATTCCACAAGTCGTAAAAAGGGCCACGTTTGAAGACCCCTGCCGTAGGCCATGGGTGTCCAAATTTGGCAACTTTGAAGGGCTTGTGGACTTCAACTCCCAGAATTCCCTAGCCTGGCTGAGGAATTCTGAGAGTTGAAGTCTACAAGTTGTAAAAAGGGCCATGTTTGAAGACCCCCGCCGTAGGCCATGGGTGTCCAAATTTGGCAACTTTGAAGGCTTGTGGACTTCAACTCCCAGAATTCCCTAGCCTGGCTGAGGAATTCTGGGAGTTGAAGTCCACAAGTCGTAA
Source organism: Vipera ursinii (assembly GCF_947247035.1). Lineage (NCBI taxonomy): Eukaryota > Metazoa > Chordata > Lepidosauria > Squamata > Viperidae > Vipera > Vipera ursinii. Next base: position 4,164,030 of record NC_139518.1, read on the forward strand.
AAAGGGCCATGTTTGAAGACCCCCGCCGTAGGCCATGGGTGTCCAAATTTGGCAACTTTGAAGGCTTGTGGACTTCAACTCCCAGAATTCCCCAGCCGGCACATGCCGGCTGGGGAATTCTGGGAGTTGAAGTCCACAAGCCTTCAAAGTTGCCAAGAGGACTGTAGGCACTCTTGATCCAAAACCTTTCTACGGGGATCTTCTACTCTTTGTTCCTCCTCCTCCCACTGGGGCTGGCCGGAGACTTAAAAATGACACACACCAGCGGCCCCAGAGAAGGAGGGAAGGCCCGCCAATAGCGCCCAACGGGGAAGATCTTCCTAGTTGAGTCTCAAGTTCAACCGTGAAGGCAGATGAAAGCTAGCCTGGAAGTTTCCTCCTCCCCACCCGGGAACGAGCGCAGCCCCACCACACCCTGCAATAAACAGCACGTTCACAACAGCAACACCAGCCAAATGAAATAAATAAAAGGTTTAAAAAACAAAACAAAAACGAAACCAAAGGGAGCCCGAGACCAGCTAATTTTATTTTGGGATGGTCCCCTGCGTCTTCTCCTTCCGGGAACCTGAGGGGACGAGGACCACGATCAGAAGGTGACTCTGGGTGGGGGCTGAAGAGAGCCAACTTAATAGCACTAGCAGACTTATATACGGCTTCACGGCGCTTGACACCCCTCTCTTAAGCGGTTTACGGAGTCAGGATATTATCCCCAACCAATGAGGCCCTCATTTGACCGACCTCGGAAAGCTGGAAGGCTGAGTCGCTCTTGAGCCGGTCAGGATCGAACGCCTGGCAATGGGCAGAGTCAGCCGGCAATACTGCATTCTAACCACTGCCCCACCGCGGCTCTAACCACCGGGCCACCGTTTCTTCTAGCCCTCCCTCTTTGAGCCGTTGGCGCCGCCGCGGTTAGAATGCTGCGTTGCCGGCTGACTCTGCCCACTGCCAGGAGTTCGATCCTGACCGGCTCAAGGTCGACTCCGCCTTCCGGGGTCGGTAAAAATGAGGGCCCAGATTGTCGGGGAGGGGGTGGGGGAAGGCAAGAGGCTGACTCTGTAAACCGCTTAGAGAAGGCTCTAAAGCGGTATATAGGTCTACTGCTACTGCTCTTCTTAAACCAGGGGTAGGCAACCTCGGCTCTTTTATGACTCATGGACTTCAACTCCCAGGATTCCTGAGTCAGCATAGCTGACTCAGGAATCCTGGGAGTTGAAGTCCATGAGTCATAAAAGAGCCGAGGTTGCCTACCCCTGTCTTACACTGAGCCTCAGTTCTGCAGACGCGGGATATACGCTTTTCTTGTGGCAAAGCGGGCTCGTGCGGCGAGTCAACCCATGGACGGAAGAGGCTGGGCGAGGTCACACACCTGCCGGAAGTCCTTCCCGGTTTGTGTTGTCGTTTTTAAAAGCCGAGAGAGGCAATTTGGGGCTGGCAGGTTGTGCCCGGACCGCTGGCCCTCCGACAAGCGAGGTGGCAGCTGGCTGGACTGGGGGTGGGGCCCTTCCTCCCTCCCCACTCGATGGTCCCACACATCCACACAACACAAGCAAGCTAAGGATGTACCTGTCAGCCTTGGAAGAGCCTGGGCAACCAAGGGGGCAAGCTCAGGTGTTTAAGGGGTTTGGACACCCGAGAATTTAGCCTCGGCTCCCCTCCCCCCCAAAAAACCCCTCCTCTTTTGTGAGATCCCTTTATAAAGGAGCAGTTCCTGCAAATTTGCAAGCCGAGGGGTAAATATCTTCAATCTGGTTCAGGATGGGATAAGGTGGCTGGGTTGTTTTTTTTTTTTTAATGCCAGGCTAGTTCAGAGCAGCATGAAATTCAAGGGCGGAAGAATTTTGTTGGGTGGCACTTCAAACACCCTGCTCCGATACTGCAAGGATGAAAGGTGGCGTAGGGAGATTTTGTGTGTGTGTGTGTGTGTGTGTGTGTGTGTGTGTGTGCGTGTGATGGGAGAAGACATTGATTAAGGGAAAAGAACTAGCCGGCCAGGAGTATTATCAAGGCCGCAGGCCTTCAAAGGGGAACTGCCGCTCCCTCGGAGTGGGCGCGAGTGCGAGAACGCGAGTGCGAACGGTGATGGAGGACGAGTTGGGGGGGGGAAAGGAAGGGCGGGAACCCCGGCTGAGAGGTGCATCCCATAATGGTTAAAAAAGAAAGATGATGCCCTACCCTGGGTGTGTGAGTGAGAGAGGGAGGACGCTCATTTCACCGGCCGCTGCTGTTCAACAGGCCATGAAATTCTTCCCAGGCCCTGGCAAGCCAGAGGGGGTGGGGTGGGGTGGGGGAGAAAGCCAAAGGGGTGGGGGAAGGAGGAAGAAGGGGGGGTGAGGAAGGGCAGGGAAACATACACACAAAAGAAAAAACAAACAAACAAACAACACAAGCACTTCAAACCAAAGGCTCAACTCTGAATTAAGAGAAAAGACAATCGCGGGCAGTTTTTTTTAAAAGCACTTTCCTGAGTGGGAAAGGCAAAGTTTTCTAAGTTGCTTTCTGGGGAGGGGGGGGACTGAGATGGAGCCCCACCAGGACAGGGATCGAAAGGCAGCTGGGATGCCCCCCCCCCACGTGAAGGAGGAGAGATCTGGCTCACGTCCAGCCTTTGCTTAGGCCCTCATCTCTCTTCTACTCTGCCCCCCCTCCCCCCCATTCCTATACGGTTCCCCTTCCAGGAGTTGGGACTACAAGATCCCTCTTAGCACACCTGCCTTTTACCTGGCTGTGAATGATCACTTCTCTCCCCATCCCTCCACCCCACCCCACCCCACCCCACCCCCACCCCAAGGAAGCTGGGTAAACAGTCGTTTTGTTTTATCAATTTGTACGGAGAGCCCTTGTGATGCAGTTTTTAGAATGCAACATTGCCGGCTGACTCTGCCCACTGCCGGCAGTTCGATCCTGACCGGCTCAAGGTCGACTCAGCCTTCCATCCTTCCGAGGTGGTTTAGAGAGGGCTGTAAAGGACTCTGAAGTAGTTTATAAGTTTATTGCTACCCTTCTTCCTTCCTTCCTTCCTTCCTTCCTTCCTTCCTTCCTTCTTTCCCTCCCTCCCTCCCTCCCTCTCTTCTTCCTTGCATCTTCCTTCCTTCCTTCCTTCCTTCCTTCCTTTGAGCCATGGTGGTGCAATGGTTAGAATTCAGCATTGCAGGCTGACTCTGCCCACTGCCGGCAGTTCGATCCTGACCGGCTCAAGGTCGACTCAGCCTTCCATCCTTCCCAGGTTGGCAAAATGAGGACCCAGATTGTTGGGGGCAACAGGCTGACTCTGTAAACCGCTTAGAGAGGGCTGTAAAAGCACTGGGAAGCGGTATATAAGTCTAAGTGCTATGGCTATCCTTCCTTCCTCCCTCCCTCTCTTCTTCCTTGCGTTTTTGTTTTCTCCTTCCTTCCAGCCACGGTCGTGCAGTGGTTAGAGTGCAGCATTGCCGGCTGACTCTGCCCACTGCCGGCAGTTCAGTGCTAACTGGCTCAAGGTTGACTCAGCCTTCCGTCCTTCTGAGGTTGGCAAAATGAGGACCAGGGGGGGGGTGTCACGTGATCCCCTTTTGCGACCTTCTGACTAGCAAACTCGACGGGGAAAAACAAGATTCACTTAACAACCGTGTGACTAATTTAACACCTGCCGTGATTCACTTAACAACCGTGACAAGAAAGGTTGTAACACGGGGGCAAAGCTCACTTAACAATTACCTGGCTTAGCAAAAGAAATTTGGGGCTCAATGGTGTTTGTAAGTTGAGGACTACTTGTGTGTGTGTGTGTGTGTGTGTGTGTGTGTATTTGCTGATGCTTTATTTAAACTAAATTCATATGTCAGTGATTGCATGACCTCTGTAGGTGCCATACACTTATTAAATACATCAACTCCCCCCTTCTGTCAAAGGATGGGTTGGCTCAGAACTCGAACTCAGATCTTGCTCACAGACAGCTAGCATTCCCCTGTTCTAAGGGAACTCTTTTCTATCTTTATCTCAATCTCTACTCTCTCTACAATTCTGGGATCTCCAGGAGGGGAGAAAGCACTGGGATTTATTACTCTGTTTTCCTTCTATGGCTATACCGTAACACTTTGCTGTTTCTGCATACTTCCCCTGTGAACTATCTCTCCCCTTGATGTCAGCTGAAAAGGGGGGGAAGAAGAAAGGAATGCGCCTTGGGCAACAGGTTTATCTCCGCATTCGGAAAGGAAGGTGTGAACAGCCGACAAAACATCACTGCAACCCTGAGACAGCCCGGCATTAACTGCTCTTTCCTACAACGGACTTAACACCTGGGGATTGGCACATGTGAACTGACCGGATGGCCTATTGGGGTGGGGTTTTGCTTGGGACTCTTTTAATCTATTGATCTGAGCGGGAAACCCTCAGATCCTGTCTTATTATGCCTGCTGCCAGCTTCTCCTAACAAAAGTTCCCTTTGGAAGAGACGGCTTCCATGAGTTCTGCTTCCTTAGCATGAGGTTTTGAAGTGGGCCCTGATACCGGGTGACTCACTTTTCAACTGCGGTGATTCGCTCAACAACTGTGGCAAGGTAGGTCGTAAAAATGGGGCAAAACTCACTTACCCAATATCTCACTTAACAAGAGAAATGTTGGGCTCAACTGTGTATCACTTCTACCATCCCGGATAAGGTAGGCCGTCCAATCTCTTTTTTGAAAGCCTCCAGGGATGGAGCACACACAACTTCTGGAGGCAAGCAGTTCCACCGGTTAATTGCCCTCACTGTTAGGCAATTCCTCCTTAGTTCCAGGTTACTTCTCTCCTTGGTTAGTTTCCACCCGTTGCTTCTTGTCCTGCCTTCTGGTGCTTTGGAGACTAGACTGACCCCCCCTCCCCGGCCGCCTTCTTTGGGGCAGCCCTGCCACTTTCCAAAGTGTTATGATTCCTCACCAGCCGGTGGATCCAGCAGCTGAGTCTGAGGAATCAGAAGAGGAGGAGGAGGAGGGGCCTGGAGTGACATTACGAGTCAAAGGAAGGCTCTGAGGAGCTCCAAGACTTATAGTTGGACCAGGAGCCCGGCCCCTCTACTCGTGCTCAGGCTGAGATACAGCTGTGCTGGGAGTCTGAGTTGGACAGTGACGAAGCACAGCTGGGACAAATCCAGGATGCACGAATGTGCAGCCAAGAGAAGCGAGTAGGGCAGAGGAATGCAATGGGGCGGCTCCAAAGGCAAAGGAGAAGGCGTTAGGAAAGCCACGCCTGGGCTGCATAATAAAAGGGAAGATGTGGGAGGTGCTGGCTGCCGAAGGCCACCGTTGGTGTTGAGGATCCAGTTTCTGTGAACCGTGTTTGTTTGCCTTGGACGTTGACTCAGGTCTGTGAATAATAAAAGGGGTTTGGGTTTTCCCTGCGGTTCCTGCCTGCTCGATTGGAAGAGGGGTTTGTCTTTGTGAGGAGAGCAAGGACTCACGTAGGCTGGGACAGTAGGCATGGTCACCCATCACCCTTGCGACCAATACTGTCAACACTGACTGAATAGTAGCTGCCCTAGCAGTTCGAAAGCATGTAAAAATGCAAGTAGAAAAATAGGGACCACTACGGTGGGAAGGTAACAGCGTTCCATGCGCCTTTGGCGTCCAGTCATGCCGGCCACATGACCACGGAGACGTCCTCGGACAAGCGCTGGCTCTTCGGCTTTGAAACGGAGATGAGCACCGGCCCCTAGAGTCGGAAACGACTAGCACGCATGTGCGGGGGAACCTTTACCTTTACCTTTATGATGGCCTTATCTTTCCTAGGCGGGTGGAACATGTGGGCTGTTAACCAGAGACGAAAGAAAAAAAAGGAAAGAAAGAAAGAAAGAAAGAAAGAAAGAAAGAAAGAAAGAAAGAAAGAGAAAGAAAGAATGAAAAAGAAAGAAAGAAAGAAAGAAAGAAAGAAAGAAAGAAAGAAAGAAAGAAAAAGAAAGAAAGAAAGAAAGAAAAAATACCCATGGCTTTCTGATACCTCCAAGACTTGACACAAGCTGGGCCAATGCATCGTTTTTGCAAGCCGCACACGAAATCTGTTAATAGAGCCATGTTTTGGATTGGAAAGGGAAAAAAAAATCCAATCACTCCCAGTCACAGCTTGCTTTAAATCTGCTTTGCTAATGACACCCAGAATAAACATAAAAATCCGCTCTGGCTATATGCCGCAAAAGTGCTTTCAGATAAATCTCGGGGAACGGGTCTAATGGGGCGGCCGCTGGGGCTATTTTTCTTGCTGATGGGGGAAAAAGGAAGGGGGGTGGGGTGGGGAAAGATCCAGCCTGCCTGCTTAACAAAGCTAGACAAATGGGAGAGGGAGGCAGGGGTGAGGGTCTCCAGTGAGCATTCGTAGTCCTTGGAGACGGACGGACGAGGCTGAATTTCTTAAATCTCCTGGGTGGGTCAGTCTCTCCTGGTTGCGGAATGGGGCAACTTGCCCCAGACAACTCGCCAAGGGACAATTCAACAATTCAATTTAATTATTGAAAATAATTTAAAATAGCAATACCACTTACGTATCGCTTCACAGGGCTTTACAGCCCCTCTTTCTATGCGGTTTACAGAGTCAGTATTTGCCCCCAACAATCTGGGTCCTCATTTTACCGACCTGGGAAGGATGGAAGGCTGAGTTCGACCTTGAGCCGGTCAGGATCGAACTGCTGGCAGTGGGCAGAATCAGCCTGCAATGCTGCAGTCTAACCACTGGGCCACCACAGGAGGGAGGGAGGAATAGCAATAGCACTTAGACTTATATACCGCTTCACAGGGCTTTACAGCCCCTCTCTAAGCGGTTTGCAGAGTCAGCATCTTGTCCCCAACAATCTGGGTCCTCATTTTACCAACCTCAGAAGGATGGAAGGCTGAGTTAATCTTGAGCGGATTGAACTGCTGGCAGCGTGCAGTCAGCCAGTAATGCTGCATTCTAACCACTGCGCCACCCGGACCCCTTCAAAACTATTTTAATTTTCATCATTCAGATTTCATTGTGTCCCTCCTTTGGCAACCTTGCGTTAATGGTTCCAGTCCACCATTTCTTTGATATTAGAGTAACTCCTGTCCCATGGCGAGTTGTCGTAGACCCCTGACTAGCCTGGTTTGGAGGCCAAACGCTCCCTCCTAACAGCACCAGAGCACGCTTTGCTGCACAGGTAGCCCCCAACCTACAATCACAATTGTGCCCAAAGTTTCTGTTGCTAACCGAGACAGGTTTTAGGTGAGTTTTGCCCCATTTTGCCACCTTTCTTTCTTGCTACCGTTGTTAGGCGAGTCACTTCAGCTGTTAAGTTAGTAATATGGTTGTTAAGCGAATCTGGCTTCCACCGCTGATCACAAAAGGAGATCACAGGACCCCGGGGGACACCGCAACTGTCGTATATGTGACCCAGTTGCCAAGTGTCTGAATTTTGATCACGTGGGGATGCTGCAAAGGTCGGAAGTGTGAAAAGCCGGTCATGAGTCCTCCCTTTTAAGTGCTGTTATATACTTCGGATGGTCACTAAATGAATTGTTGTAAGTCGAGGACTGTCTGTCTGTGTCTTGTCCTTGAACTATCTTATCTGTGGGGCGCTAAACCAGCAACTGCTTTGCCAGCCGCCAAGGTCATCCCCAAGTTAGTGGATTGGGTGCCAGCCTTGGTATCTCCTAAGTCAGGGGTCTTCAAACATGGCCGCTTTAAGACTTGTGGACTTCAACTCCCAGAATTCCTCAGCCACAAGTCTTAAAGCGGCCATGTTCAAAGACCCCTGTCCTAAATGATGGCCTCTCTTATTCACCCCCGGGGCCCCCTCAAAACGTCTGGAAGCTTCCTGATGGAAAAGACAGTAGTCCTCAAGTTACAACAACTGTCCAATGTTAAGATAAGTTTTCGATGGCCCAATTCACACAGCTGATCTCAAAGGCTCAAACTGACCAGGGTTACTCTTGAGCTTGCAAAAGGGAACGTTCAGAAAAGTCAGGATACCCCGGTCTTCCAATGTAGGTAGTCCTCAACTTATGGGCCACAAGTGAGCCCGGAATTTTGGCTGTTAAGTTGTCCTGGTTGTTAAGCGCCTCACCGCCTAAGCTGACTCGGGTTTACTGCCCTTTTTGCCACGCTTAAGCAGGCCGCTGCAGTTATTAAGCGAAACACCTGGTCGTTTGGCGAATCCAGCGTATCAAACGGGCAAAAATTGGGAGAAATGGAGGAAATGGGGAAAAAAAAAAAGGTCACAAATCGAAGTCACGGGACTGCAGGCTGCTGCGACTGGTCGTAAACGCAAGCCGGCTGCCGAGCAGCCGAAACGGGGATCGCATGAAGCAAAGGAGCGTTGCGGCCCTCGTAACTTCCTACCGGCAAGCAGCTTTTTTGAAGTCTGATGTAACTTCAAATCGTCATTAAGCGAGCGGTCCTTAAGCAAGGACCGCCTGTGCCTGGACTGTAGAGGTTCAAACCTGACATTTTCTCAGAAAACCAAACTGCAAATAAATTACGAAATTTGCCAGGGGTGGGAGGGAGATGGGGAGAGGAGGAGGGCAAATGAAAAATTAAATCTCCACTACAGACAGATGAACATAATGTCTGGGTTGTAAAGCTCTCGGTGACTTGGAAGCCTGGCCGTCCGAGGCCCCTGCCCATCTGCACTGGCCGGGCCATTGGTTTTTAGATGGCAATAACTGCTTTAATTTGGATTTTGCAAATATGGCTTTGGGGGGGCATTAGGAGTCGAAGGTGGACTACGTACCCCACAAGCACACGGGGAAGCCTGGCCCGTCACAAGGAAGGTCCCACAGATTCCTTGCAGCTGTTCTGTCCCAGCCTACTACGTCCTTGTTACTTCACAAGGCAACCCCTAATTTAGCAGTAGACTGGATAAATAAACCCCTTTGATTGGAGTTACAGGCTTCAAACAGAGCAGGAGCCAACAGGAAAATAAGTCAAAAGGTTACGTAAACAGACCATCATCTCTTGACACAGACGTTCTTTGCAAACGGTTGCCTCCAGCAACCAGCCCTGCCCACACATTCCCTTTTTGTTACGCAGCCCCCAAGGCGTGGCTTCTCACTGCTTTCTCCTTCTCCCCTGGAGTCGCCCCATGGCCACCCTCTGATTTACTCGGGTGACCTGTCTGCATTTCCCAGCGTCTCTGAGGTCTTCCAGCTGTGCTTCCTCTGAGTCTGACTCCGCCTCCCAGCCCAGCTGGCTTTCAGTTTGACCACGAGTGGAGGGGCCAGGTTCTTCCTCACTTTGTATGTCTGGTAACTCATCAGAGCCTTCCTCCTCCTCTGATGGCTCCTCAGGCCCCTCCTCCTCCTCCTCTGATTCCCCGGACTCAGCTGCCGGGATCACAGGCTGGCATGGAATCACAACAGCCTCTAAGCTGTCCTTCCAGGGCTGAGCAGAAATGATTAGAAAATCACTTGAGGTGGGTGGGGTGGGCATACAGGGGAGGAATTCCTGATGGACGCAAGAGCTTTCTTTTTCCGGGACGTACAGACAGTCCTCGAGTTACAACAGTTTGTTGAATAACCCGGTTGCAAAGGCACTGAAAAACGGGACTTAGGACCGCTTTTCCACACTTAACGACTGTTGCAGCCTCCCCGCGGGTCAGGGGATCCAAATTCAGACAGCTGGCAACTGACTCGTATTTATGATGGTTGCAGCACCCCGGGGTCATGTGGCTCTCCTCTCGCGACCTTCTCCCAAACAAAGTCAATGGGGAAGCCAGACTCTCTTCACAACCGTGTTGCTAACGTGACGACTATAAGCAAGGAAGATCACAAAGCGGGACAAAACTCACCTCACTGGTTTCTCGCCTAACAACAGAATTTCTGGGTTGAGTTGTGTTTGTAAATCGAGGGCTACCCGTATTCAAAGCATAAATCAGGAAGCGATGGAAGGATTAGGGATTAGAACAGGGGTCCCCAACCTTTCGGGCAGTGGGGACTGGTTCCGTGGAGAAACGTTTTTTTCCGCGGACTGGAAAGTTGCGTGGGTTTGCGTGCTGCCTGCATCCCACGGATGGGACTTTGCTAGCTTGTACGGACTGGTTGCTGGCATGCCACAGACCGGGGGTTGGGGGACCCCTGGATTAGAACGCAAGCAGCTGAACAGCCCATAAGAATGGTATACGGAACACTTTCTACAGCTCCAGCCAATTTTACTTCCTGAATTGCCTGTGGAATTGGGATTTATTATTTTTTTTTCTAAAGCTGACAGTTCGGGGGAAATTCTAGAGGCTCTGCAGACAAAAAAGAAACAAGCCAATTGACCCCTTTCTGTTTTGATGCTCTCTCTCTCTCTCTCTAACTTTGGTGCTTGGGGGCCAAATTAGTTCCAGAGCTGGAAGCAGCTAAAATTACGCGGCTAAAAAAGGGAGACTGACAGGTTATCATCTCGGCCATAAGGGGATATCGCGGGTACAACAGCCAAATTCGTTTTCCAAGTGGTGAGCATCTCCATGCCCTGCTTCTTGTGCCGGTTAATTATTTTATGGCATTTTGCCTAATGTTTGAAGACCTGTCAGCTGGGTGTTCCAGATGTACGAGGATGCAACGCAGATCGTGGGCAGGCCGAATGGCCTCAGCCCCCGCAGGCGTCCGGGGAGGTGCACGGCTGGGGAAGGCTTAAAGAAGTGCGCGCCACTGGAGTGACAGAGCACCCAAGGGCTCTGAGCTGCCGTTAACCGATTCGTTAATAAATCTCCTTTCCTGTTAAGCAAGCCGCTTCCCTCCACTTCTTACCCTCCCTAGATCTCCCTTCCTCCACAATCAGAAGCCTGCAGCTATGCCAAGGTTATTTATGAAGCATTATCCGGGATTGGTTCCATTTTCCATCTGTTTTTCTGGCACGAGGGGATGCTGTGAAGAGCCCGCTGCTGCATGGGAAAGCAGGGAATATGCTGTGTGTGCGTGCGCGTGCGCGCGTGCATTTCAACACTGATATAAAAAAAGGCCAGGAAATGGAAGAAATAAAGGAACATTCAGTTCGGCATCTGACTTGTCTGCCTTCAAATGAGGGAGCTTGGAGAGCCAGCTCTTGCTGGCCACCCCAGTGCCACGTTCCCCCCACCCCAAATAATAAATCCGTTTGTGCAACACATACGCACGCATGCCCCTTGTGAATAAACCAGGGCTGCAAAATGCGAGACAGTTGCTGGATTGCAGCAGAGGGAGAAGAATAAAAATATGAAACCATAAAAACCTCAATATCGACTGCTGTGTCTTTAGGGTGTGGTGACCTCCAGGGGGGTGTCATCATCACTAGCTGGGGAACACAATGTCTGGAGGAGTGGTTGGAGAGAAGAGAGAGGGACCTACCACTTGCTTCGCCTCACTAGGGCCTAATCTCCGGTGGTGAGTTATTGCAGAGGAAGGAAGGAAGGAAGGAAGGAAGGAAGGAAGGAAGGAAGGAAGATAGATGGGAGAAGGTAGGAGGTAAGAAGGATAAGAAGGAAGAGAGATGGAAGAAGGGAAAAGGGAGGGAGGGAAGGAAGGAGATAGGAAGGATAGGAATGGAGATGGAAGGAAGGAGGGAGGGGAAGGAAGGAAGGAAGAAAGAAAGAAAGAAAGAAAGAAAGAAAGAAAGAAAGAAAGAAAGAAAGAAAGAAAGAAAGAATAAAGAAAGGAAGGAAGGAAGGAAGGAAGGAAGGAAGGAAGGAAGGAAGGAAAGAAGGGAAGGAAGGAAGGAAGTGAGGGGGAAGAAAGGGAGGGAGATGGGGGAAGGAAGAAAGGGAGATGGGAGGAGGAAAGAAGGGGGAGAGAAGAAAGAAGATAGGGAGGAAGGAAGGGAGGGAGGGAGGGAGATGGGGGGAGGAAAGAAGGGAGAGGGAAGAAAGAAGATAGGGAGGAAGGAAAGAAGGAAGAAAGGAAGGAAGGAAGGAAGGAAGGAAGGAAGGAAGGAAGGAAGTGAGGGGGAAGAGAGGGAGGGAGATGGGGGAAGGAAGGAAGGAAGGAAGGGAGATGGCAGGAGAAAAGAAGGAAGGAAGGAAGGAAGGAAGGAAGGAAGATGGCAGGAGAAAAGAAGGGAGAAGGAAGGAAGGAAGGAAGGAAGGAAGTGAGGGGGAAGAGAGGGAGGGAGATGGGGGAAGGAAGGAAGGAAGGAAGGGAAATGGCAGGAGAAAAGAAGGGAGAGGGAAGGAAGGAAGGAAGGAAGGAAGGAAGGAAGGAAGGAAGGAAGGAAGGAAGGAAGGAAGGAAGGAAGGAAGGAAGGAAGGAAGGACTTCGAGAATTTCTCTGACTAGAGATTTGGGGGCTCAGCTAGACTGGCAAATCTCCAGGTGGAAATCTACGACGGTGACCAAGCCACGGCCAGCCACTTCCCCCTCCTGTACGTGCTTCTTGGAGAAGGCAGGGGAGACTCGCGAGGAAGCCCTGGAAACAAACCCACGGATCACGAAACAAAATCAACCCAGAGTTCTCCCTGGAGGCACAACGGACCAGGCCCAAAGTATCCGACTTCGGGTTACCTAACGGGAAGACCCAGATCTCTGGAATAGCCTCCGTTGCTGGGCAAGGAAACTGGGAAAGGCGACCAGCAGCAAGGTGGACGGACTCTGTTAAAGACGGCTGATGAGGGCACCAGTTGAAAGATGTCGAAAGGCCAGCTGAGGGAGAGAGAGTTGTGTAGATAACCTTTCTTATGGGGCTGCTAAGGGTTGAAAATGACTTGAGGATTAATCAACCCATCAACAGGATTACAGGAAGCCCTCGATTTAGGACCACAATGGAGCCCGGCGTCCAGTCAGAACGGAAGAAGCTTCTTGGATGAGAAGCAAAATGTCAGAATCCATTTATGTCATATTCATAAATGGAATGTTTCAAACATTATTCCATGGATTCTGCCATCTCCCGAAGAGAAGAGAATAGATGTGTATTGAACCGGCAATAGGCATTTCAAAGGAAAGGAGAAGCCTTTTGAACTGGGGAAACAAAAGGGGGGGGCCAGCATCTGGTTTTTGTCACGGAAGACAGCAATAAACATGAAGGGTCCTAAGTTCCTTTTTCCCACGAGACGGAGGATACGAGAGAAAGGATGGGGGACTGACCAAATGGGGGGTTTAAGGGGGGTTAAACCGGGAACTCTTTATAAGGGTTTACTTCGTGGAATAATATTAAGTCCTGTCTCGTTCCTACAACCAAGCATGTCATAGTAAAGATTCTTTTGGGAATAGATTTGACTCCAAGAATTTTGTCTTCCTAAGACGTGGTTTGGGGTAGGTCCTGACACAAAATGTCTTCCAAGGAAAAACAAGGAAGTCCAGTTGCCTCGTGCAAAAAGCACCTTTGGGACAACCAGGACCTGGAGAGGACTGAGAATCTCCATGGACCCTTCCTAGCAGTAAGAACCATCATCCACAGCGGAACAACTTGCCTTTAGAAGTTGTGGGTGCTCCAACACCGGAGGCTTTTAAGAAGAGACTTGAACCATCATTTGTCGAAAATGGCATAGAGTCTCCCGCTGGAACAGGGGGTTGGGCTAGAAGACCTCCAAGGTCCCTTCCAATTGTCTTATTCTGTTATATCAGACAGTGAGGCTCTGCTTGAAGCAGGGCTGGATGAAAGTACAAAGGTTTCCAAAGTGTCTTCTCTTAGCGTTCGCTAGATACTCTTTCCATCGTGAAAAGCTTACTTTTTTTGGCCGAGCCACTAAAGGAATAATGTAGTGGAGAAGCCATATTCTCTATTCACATAAAAACAACAACCCTGAACTGAAGAAGCTTCTTGGATGAGAAGTGAAATGTCTTCAAAGACAAACCAGAAAGTCCAGTTGCCTTTGGGGGGGGTGGGGGGGAAGCACATTTGGAACAACCATGAACTGGATGACTGCGGATCTCCATAGACCAGAGGTCTCCAAACCTTTCATGGCTCGGAGGAAAGGAGCTTCCAAATTGGTGCGTGCGTCCGCATGCAAACAGGGCCACACGCACCGGCATGGGGCTAGCAGCCCCATTCACACATGCACAAACAGGACCACGCGCACCGGCGTGGGGCTAGCAGACCCATTCACACATACGCAAACAGGGCCACGTGCACTGGCGTGGGGCTAGCAGCCCCGTTCACACATGCGCAAACGGGCCACGCAACCCTGCCCAGTCCTAGCGGCCCCGCTCACACATGCGGAAATGGGCTGCACACACACCGCCTGGCGCTAGTGGCCCCGTTTGGGCCCATGTGCATGCGCAAGCGGAGCCGTGGGTGCTAGCACAAATGGGGGCAGGGGGAGTGTGCGCCGGGCAGCCATTTCTGCGGCCTGCTGGCCAACAGGCCGCGGCCTGGTAGTAGCAGACTGCAGCCCATAGGTTGGGGACCCCTGCTTTAGACAATTGAACCCAAAGCTTCCCTTGATAAGCTGGACCGTTGCTAAGTGAATTTTGACCCATTTTACAACCTATTCTTGCCACAGTTGTTATAGGAATTGCTGCAACCGTTCGAGTTAGTCCCACTTACGGTAAGTCAAGGACTTTTGATCTGACGCTACCGGAGAATTTATTTTAATTTTTTTTTTTTTGCCCGTAGGAAGGGTCCTATCGGAGGAGAAACTTCTACCCTATTTTACTGTTCTCAGGGCTGAATTCTATTTTCTGACCTGTTTGTCTCTTTCACTTCGATTAGGTTATTTTTTTTAACGTGGGTCCTCATCACCCAACCGGCATCTTTGGCTACAGAGAACTTTAGATGTTTTTTTTTCACACCTTCTTCACCCCGTCAAGCTCTTAAAATACGCGGCAATCTTTTTATCATTTCTGCGAGAAAATAAAAGTTCATCTGGAGCGGCCTGGCGCTCTGGTAAGCTAAAACGGCCTTCTTTAAAATACGGTTGTCCTCTTTATATGTTGATATCCTCTGCTCTGGTTTAAAGGGCCCTTGTCACTGAAGGAGATGGGAAAATTTAATATGCGGCATTTATAACAATGAGGAATCATCTGTACAGCCGCAGTCAATTTACATAGGGCCTTTCTGAGAGCATTTATAAATCTAATGGGCTTATAAATCCTCGTTAAGTTTCTGCATTTTATTTCCCCAGCAAGTGGGGCCGCACAACACATTTTTCTCTTGCCAGGTTTGGCTCACCGGCGCCAAGAATTCAAACACCAGTCAGGCAACTGGGGGGAAAATTGGGGTTGGAAAGCAGATTGCGCCAGAGGTTTGGGGCCAGGCTGGTGCCCCATGGAGGCTTCGCAGTTCAGTTTTGGGATGAGAAAGCCATCAGAGCAAAAAAAAAAAAAAAAAGAAGAAGAAGAAAGAAAACAACAGGTAGTCCTTGACTTACGACCACGACGGCGCCCAAAATTTATGCACGCTGAGGGAGAAATGAGTTTGGTGAGTTTTAGCCCCGTTTTACGACTTCGCTTGCCACGTTTGTTAAGTGAACCACTGCACTTGTTAAAATTAGGGGTCTTCCAACTTGGCACTTTTCTGACTTGTGGACTTCAATTCCCAGAATTCATCAGCCCCTGGCTGAGGAATTCTGGGAGTTGAAGTCCACAAGTCATCAAAGGGCCAAGTTGGAAGACCCCTGCTTGTGGACTTCAACTCCCAGAATTCCTCAGCCAGGCATGCTGGCTGAGGAATTCTGGGAGTTGAAGTCCACAAGCCATCAAAGGGCCAAGTTGGAAGACCCCTGCTTGTGGACTTCAACTCCCAGAATTCCTCAGCCAGGCATGCTGGCTGAGGAATTCTGGGAGTTGAAGTCCACAAGCCATCAAAGGGCCAAGTTGGAAGACCCCTGCTTGTGGACTTCAACTCCCAGAATTCCTCAGCCAGGCATGCTGGCTGAGGAATTCTGGGAGTTGAAGTCCACAAGCCATCAAAGGGCCAAGTTGGAAGACCCCTGCTTGTGGACTTCAACTCCCAGAATTCCTCAGCCAGGCATGCTGGCTGAGGAATTCTGGGAGTTGAAGTCCACAAGCCAGAAAAGGGCCAAGTTGGAAGACCCCTGCTTGTGGACTTCAACTCCCAGAATTCCTCAGCCAGGCATGCTGGCTGAGGAATTCTGGGAGTTGAAGTCCACAAGTCAGAAAAAAGCCAAGTTGGAAGACCCCAGCTTGTGGACTTCAACTCCCAGAATTCCTCAGCCAGGCATGCTGGCTGAGGAATTCTGGGAGTTGAAGTCCACAAGTCATCAAAGGGCCAAGTTGGAAGACCCCTGAGTTAGATGAATATTACCAATAGCAATAGGACTTAGACTTATATACCCCTTCCCGGTGCTTTACAGCCCTCTAAGCGGTTTACAAAGTCAGCATTTAAGTTAAAGCGAATCTGGCGTCCCCATCAGAAGGCCACGAAAAGGGGATCACATGATCCCGGGACACTGCAACCGTCATCAATGCGAGTCGGTGCAGGATGCTGCAACGGTCGTTAAGTGTGAAAAACGGTCGTAAGTCACTTTTTCCAGTGGTGGTGAAACTTTGAACGGTCACGAAATGAACTGGGGGAAGCGAAGGACCACCTTAACTTACAAGCTTTCGTCTACTCACCGCTCAAAGTCACAGCACAGGCTTACGGCCACTCCTCGCATTTGCGACTGTCGCTAACAGTCCACCGGACCCACGATCAAAATTCGGGCGCTTGGCAACCAGCCTGCATTCACGACAGTCGCAGCGTTCCGGGGTCATGTGATTCAACATTTGCCCCCTTCCCAGTTGGCTTCCGACAAGCAGAGTCAATGGGGGAAGCCGGATTCACTTACTGACTGTGTGATTCGCTTAATGACCATGGCCAAAGAGGTTGTAAAATTGGGCTGACTCATTTAACCACCCTCTCTTGCTTAGTGACGGAAATTCCCGGTCTCAAGTGTGGTTGGAAACCGAGGCAGTTTGACTGTAAAGGCAGTTTGTGTAGCATTAGCCGTTCAGAGCGAGGTTTTTCCCCCCCTGCAATTGTAAGATTCAGGAGTCCCCAATTTACGACCATTTGATGTTCTGATGCACTTAAGAAAGTGCATCCTTGAGGCCAGGCAATCCCATTTTGATTGCTTGGCAACTGGCTCCCATTTGCAGCATCCTGTAGTCCACAGGACCACAATTTGCAAACTTTTTTTTTTGAGTGTTTCCAACAAAAGTTTAATCTGGTTGTTTTTAAGTGATTTTTATTACTTTCAAATGTTTTTAGTATTTTTTTTTGAATTGTAAAACTCCCAGAGTAAGATGAGTGACTGGCCACATTAATTGATTGATTGATTGAATGAATGAAAGAATCCATTCCTAAGAATGGATTCGATTAATAACCCCATGATTTACTTAATGGCCACATGATTTGAGTTTTGATCATGGCAACTCACTTTCCATCGTCATAAAAATACTTGTAAAGTCGAGTCCAGCCATGCGGTGCCTCGACTTACGACTGTAATGGCTTCCAACCGAAATTCCAGTCTCCATTGTGGTCTTAAGTCAAGGATTTCCTGTGGGTGGACTTCAACTTCAACCCCCCGGTGACTGGGGAATTCTGGGAGCTGAATTCTCTAAGCCGCCGTTTCTCAACATTGAGAAATGGCGGCTTAGATATGGCCTAACGCAGATCGCTCTCAACTTACAGCAGTTCATTTAGTGACCGCCCAAAGTCACAACGAAACTGGAAAAAGCGACTTACGACCGTTTTTCACACTTACGAGCGCTGCCACGTCCCCAGGGTCACATGGTCAAAATTCAGACCTTTGGCAACTGACTCATATTTATGACGGTCGCAGTGTCCTGGGGTCACGCCGCCCCCTTTTGCGGCCTTCTGAGAAGCCAGAAGTCAATCGGGAGGCCATATTTCACTTAACAGCCTTGTTACTGACTTAACAGCTCCGGCGATTCACTTAAGAACTGGGGCAGGAAAGGTTATAAAAGGGGACAAAACTCTCTTAACTGTCTCACTTAGCAACAAAAATGATGGGGTCCATTGTGGTTGTAAGTCAAGGACTATCTGTGTGCTGGTTAGAGCAAGTAGCTATTCTAGGATTAAGAGCTGATAGCCTTCTGGGAAATGTAGTTTTCAGTTACTTGGTCACATCTGTGTTTCAGATTGGCCACTGGGAGGGACTTCCATTTGGGGATACTGGGTTTCCTGCATATGTGCCGAGCGGCATGTCTTGTAATGAATTCCAGCCACAAGAGCCATGGGGCTTTTCCGCTCCGTCTAACATGGGAAAATTAACCTCGTTTTTTTACCTGCGTGATAGATTATGAAACATATTTCAGAAGAATCTCTGCAGTAGCTGTGAGTTAATGTTTAGGGAATGCCTGATGCCCGATGCCTGAAGCCCTTCCGTGGAGTTTATCTGTCTGAATCACAGCAAAAGCAGCTGCTTGACTCAGAATAATCTGTTATAAACCTGTTGAGTCCATGAGGGCATCCAGACCGTAGCCGATTCCTGCCTGAAAGCAGTGAAGGAGGAATGAAAAACTAAAAGTCGTCATAGGTTCTCGGATTCCTGAGGGGAGCAGTAACAGTTGTGGAGTTGTGTGTTGCTTTTGTTTGTTCGTTTGGTTTTGCTCTTCGGAATTGAGAGCTTGCAAACCGCTGAGCTCGGGGGGGTCCACAGTCCTGACGAGATGCACACAACAGAACGTGCACCCACGACGCCTTCTATTTGTGTTCAAGCAGCGTTCCACCCATTTCTCGCAACCCCCCCCCATCCCCGCGTCCCAGGCACGTACTTGATGCTGTCGGTGTGCGTTTTGTACTCCATGATGGTGTTGGGGGGAAGGTTGAGAACTCGTCGTAAGGTGTCCCTGATCCTGGCCGTGGTGGCCTGGTCGCTGGCTGTCTTGTTCCATATGGAGATGATATCTTCCTGCAGGGAGAACCACCAGGAGGCCATTAAAGAGTTGTTAAAATCTGAATTATTTTTATTATTTTTTAACCAGGCACAATGCCAGAAAACCTTAACCAGCAAAGTACATACTTGATTTTACACATGACGGCAAGCGGCGAGAATTATATTTGCACAATGTTGGACGGATGAAGAAACACCGCCCGAAGAAGAAATAATAATAATAAAAAATACTAGACTGTGTGGAAATGGACAGACTTACTTTAAGGTTGAAAGAAAAAGAAGAAACAGAATATTTTCAAACTTGGGACCTATTTTATCGATGGGTAGAGCAGGGGTCTTCAAACTTGGCCCTTTGATGACTTGTGGACTTCAACTCCCAGAATCCCTCAGCCAGGCACGCGTGCCTGGCTGAGGGATTCTGGGAGTTGAAGTCCACAAGTCATCAAAGGGCCAAGTTTGAAGACCCCTGGCCTAATGGATGCTGCCCTGAGCAGACAATGGGACTGGATGACCTGTAAGGTGCCTTCCAACTCTATGATTCTAAGAAGATTGTACTAAAAAGCTATCCTTGAAAAGTTTTCAGGTCTTTCTGGATTTTAATTACAAGGCATTATGCATCCAGAATGGCAACAGGTGCCTGGCTGAGGAATTCTGGGAGTTGAAGTCCAGAAGTCATCAAAGGGCCAAGTTTGAAAACCTCTGGGTTAGAGAAAAGATTTAGGGATTAGGAATTTAGTAATTTGCATCAGCGAATAAGATACTCGGACAAGACGCTTTTGTCGAGTGGTTACGATTGAATTCTGTTGGAAATAATAAATCAGTAAAACTTTATAAAAAAAATAAAAATAAGGAGATGATTTAAAGAGGGCAGCCCCTGGGCTCAGATGGACAGCCGTCTCCTGTAACTCCCCCCCGCCTCCCCCCCCCAGCAACTCACCTGGAAACGGACGGAGACGACGGCCCCGCAGATTTCTTCCCCCACCATGAACTGCTCTCCTAGCATGGCCAGAATGAGGTTCTCCCAGCACCGAGACGCCAGGCCCTTTCGGAGGCGGATAATCCACTTGCCCCCATTCTTGTTGGCATCGTCCTGGGAAGAGGGCGGGGAAGAAAATTAGGCGTCAACCACAGCGCCGGCGTGAGGTTGCCGAGAGCACAGATGCTGCACCGATGGGGCGACAGAACGAGACTGTTTTTCTTTGACAGAAGCATCCCGGCGTCTATTCCCCTGACAGGTGAAAGAGGGCAGCAGTTCCAATAAACAGCACCACTTTATGGAGGGCCAGTTTGGAGTAGCAGTTAAAGCGCCGGCCAAGAAACCAGGCGACCGTGAGTTCTAGTCCCCACTTAGGCACAAACACCGACAAGGTGACTGTGGGCCAATCGCTCAGAGTTGGTGAGCTCTAGTCCTGCCTTAGGTAGGAAACCCAACTGGGTGATTTGGGGCCAATCACCAGGAGGTGGTGAGTTCTAGTCCTGCCTCAGCCATAAAAGTCGACGGGATCTCCCTGGGCCAATCGCGAGGAGATGGAGAATACTAGGCCCGCCTTAGCATGAAAACCGGCGGGGCGAGTCTGGCCCAGTCACCAGGAGAGCTTTGTTCTAGTCCCGCCTTAAGCGTGAAAGCCAGCTGGGTGACTCTGGATCAATCGCTAGGAGATGGTGAATTCTAGTCCCCGTCTTGGGTATGAAAGCTGGCTAGGTGGCCCCGCCTACCTCACTGGGTTGTTATTGTGGGGGACAGTAGGAGGAGGAAGGCGGATTAGCTATGTTTGCCATCTCGAGTTTCTTATAAAGTAATAAAGGTAGATGAAAAAAAAGGAAAGAAAATCTAATAAATAAATAATTTATAGGCCAGAGCACTCTGAACCAATACCGTGCGCAAACCTTGGCCTCTCTCGCTCACAGGATCGTTGGCCAAAGGCTGCCCTTCTCGCCAAACAAGTGGGGGAAAAAAACAACAACCCCAGATGACCACAACAATGGGGACAATGAGTGTGTCAAACCTACAAAACTACTTTGGCTACAAGCCGTCTTTCTTCGTTTTTCGGCTTGCCACAGCTGTGGGCCGAGGGAAATTACATTCTTCCAGTTCAGTCACAACCATAACTTTCTTGTGGGAACCAAGGTCAAATCGTTTTAAGAGCCCGCCAAAGCTGTTAATTGGAGAATGTGATTTATTAACACATTTAGCGGGTGGGAAGTTTAACTTTTATTTTGTAACCTTTTTTGTGTGCGTGGCGGGGTGGGGGAAAATTCCAGTCTTAGTTTCACCTACGGTTCGTGCTGATATTATGTAGCTGTTAAAATTGTTCGTTGAGGAAAGCAATTGCCTTGGAGTTCTTATTTCTACCGGTCTCATCTATCGGAACCATGACAGAGCGCGTTCCATCAGGCTACTCAGTGTTAAACCTGGGTTCAAGCCCGACTTACTTCCGCAGTAGAAATGTCAGCGCCAGGAAGGCCTTACTAAGCCAACCTGACCGTCGGCTTTAACACTCACCTCCCACATGGGTTTAATCCCTTCTTTGAAAAGATGGAAGTCGCTGTGGCCTGTCAGGTCCCCAGGACGGACCATGTGGCTGTAAAACCGCCAGAACTGTTCCACCTGTTAAGAAATTTATTTATTTATTTAGGGCACGGCATAAGACAGAGGTCCCCCAACCTTTTGGGCACCAGGGACCGGTTCCGTGGAGAGAGGTTTTTCCGCGGACCGGAGAGTGCGTGGTTTCATGTGCCGCCCGCATCTCCCGGATGGGGCTTTGCTTGTTTGTGCGGCCCGGTTGCTGGCATGATGCGGCCTGGTACGGGAGGTTGGGGACCCCTGGCATAGGATACATGGACTTGCAACATATATTAACATTTCGCCTAGATTAAAAAAAAAACCACACACACACACACAGTAAAATATGAAGGTTAAAAGGCTGTATATTCAGATATCAGTATCTAGGCCACGGGTGTCAGAAACTGCTGGCCCTCGGGCTGGATGCGTCGTAGCGAAACCGCACCCACCCCATTGCCGACAATGGCAAAAAAGTCACGATACGTTGCGACACGTCACGTGACGTTGTGAGTTTGACACCCCCTGGTCTAGGCCATCTAACCACTGAAGTGCAGCATCGTTTCTATGAAAAAAATAAAAATAAAAATCAGATACTGGACCAATATGTGCCCTGAGCTTATAGCTACAGATATCTGTATGTGTTCTTCTCTTCTCATTGCAACTGGTCTTCCCAGTTGCAATGTATGGCAGTGAAAGCTGGACCATAAAAAAGGCTGAGCGCCAAAGAATTGAAGCCTTTGAACTACGGTGCTGGAGAAGACTCCTGCGAGTCCCTTGGACTGCAAGGTGATCAAACCGGTCAGTCCTAGAGGAGATCCACCCTGACTGCTCTTTAGAAGGCCAGATCCTGAAGTGGAAACTCAAATCCTTTGGCCACCTAATGAGAAGGAAGGACTCACTGGAGAAGAGCCTAATGCTGGGAAAGATTGAGGGCAATAGAAGAAGGGGACGACAGAGAATGAGGTGGCTGGATGGAGTCACTGAAGCAGGAGGCGTGAGCTTAAATGGACTCCAGAAGATGGTAGAGGACAGGAAGGCCTGGAGGAACGTTGTCCATGGTGTTGCCAGGGGTCAGACACAACTTCACAGCTAACAACAACAACAATCTGTATGTGATCTATAGTTTTATGTGGGACCCCCGCAGTCACTCTGACGAGAGGATACTCTGCCCCATTTATACAGTGAGTCCCGGCAGACGTTGTATGAAGTGCGTTATCCTGTTCAGGATTGTCCGTTGTTGGTGTGGTAGTTCAAAGTCTGGCACTTTTTTGTGAGGTTGTTTATATGGAGGTGCTGTGGTTAGAATGAAGCATTGCAGGCTGACTCTGCCCACTGCCAGAAGTTCGATCCTGACCGGCTCATGGTTGACTCAGCCTTCCATCCTTCTGAGGTCGGTAAAATGAGGACCCAGATTGTTGGGGGGCAAAAGGCTGACTCTGTAAATCGCTTAAAGACGGCTGTAAAACACTGTGAAGCGGTATATAAGTCTAAGTGCTATTGCTATACGCCTTCCTATGTCTGGACGCTCAGTGACCCATTTGGCTTTCCATTGGGAATCAGTGTTAAAGTTGCTGGGGAGAGGTTGTACAAGTGCCAGTGGGGGCTTCCTAGGCTAAGACAACATCAGCCAGTCAGCCAGACTCTTCGATGGGGAATCTTGTTTTCTAAGCCCGGGAGTAGCAGGACGAGTCTGAAGTCAGAAGGGAGCCATTCCATTCCATTCTATATTTCCTATTCTATTCTATTCAGTTCTATTCTATGCCACATTTTTCATTCTATTCTATTCTATTCTATTCTATTCTATTCTATTCTATTCTATTCTATTCTATTCCATATTTTCTATTCTATTTCATATTTTCTATTCTATTCTATTCTATTCTATTCTATTCTATTCTATTGTGATCTATTCTATTCTATTCTATATTCCATATTCCATTCTATTCTTATTCTTATTCCATTCCATATTTTATTCTATTCCATTCCATATTCTATTCCATTCCATATTCTATTCTATTCTATTATTCTATTCTATTCTATTCTATTCTATTCTATTCTATTCTATTCTATTCTATTCTATTCTATTCTATTCCATAATTCAATTCAATTCAATTCAATTCAATTCTATTCTATTCTATTCTATTCTATTCTATTCTATTCTATTCTATTCTATTCTTCTATTCTATTCCATTCCATTCCATTCCACTCCACTCCACTCCACTCTCCCACTCATTTCCCTTGACTGTTAGTTGGCCAGATTTTTGTAGAGAGCTTAACCTGGCAAGAAATATTTATTCTCATTGGAACTCCCTGAATCTCCTCATTTCCCCGGCGCTTGACAATTTTTCCCCTTTGGAAATCCTACCCAATTTTATAATTCGTTTAAACATTAGAAAGCTTCCAATATCTCATTGAGTTAATCGCTAGAACAATATTGTAAGGTAGATATATTGCCGAGCCTCAAATGCCGATGGGAGAAGGCGGCTTAAAGGCAAGATGCGTCTTGTCTATGGCCATCTGCTGAATTCACTGTAGGGGAAAGGACGCTCTTATTTTCTTTACTTTTGTCATCAACTAATGTGACAGGTAAAAAAAATTAAATCTAATCAGTTGACATGGTCAGAGAGAGAAAGAGGGAGATATATTTAAAAATCAAGCCAATATACATAACTCATATCATGACCAACAGTTACTGACAATTCAAAGAGGAATTGTTGATTATTTATTTTATTATCTTATATTTTATTTTACATTTTATATTATCCCATTTTATACTTTATTTTATTTATTATTTTATTTTGTTTTGTTTTACTTATTATTTTATTCGTTTTATGTTTTATTTTATTTGCTATTTTATTCCTTTTATGTTTTCTTTTCTTTTATTGTTTTATTTTACTGGGTTGAAATCGCCGAGGAATAGGGCAATCTCCTCCGTAAATTGGACTAAAAACAGTCCAAGGAAAAGAAGCAAATCGACATTATTATTATTATTATTATTATTATGCAACCCACATAAAACATTGGAAATTAACCAGCTGCTAATTGCAGTCAAATTCTAGAAACGACCGCAGAAAATCTGGCTGCATTAAACACCGATTTTGTATCCTAGTCGGATGAAAAGAGAACAGATGTAGAACTCATCTGGTTTTGTAAGCAGCACCATCAATCTATGATAAGAAACTCCATAAAATTCAGAATATGGCTGGGCACGCACCAGTGACTGAACGGCTTAGCTCCACGATGGCTGAGCATTTGCAACCTTCCTGGATCTGCCCTCGAGAATTGTCTGTGATAATGTCAAAAGATAGCGCAGGCAGTTACAAAGAGTTCATTCAAAGTTACAACGGCACTGGAAAAAGTGACTTACGATCGGTCCTCACATTTACAACAGCTGTAGCATTCCCCCGTCATGTGCTCAAAATTCGGGTACGCGGCAACAGGGCATGTATTTATGACAAGATTATTGTGATCACCATCTGCAAAACTTCCCAGCTGGCTTCCAACAAGCAAAATCAATGGGGAAAAGCTGGATTTCCTTAATGACCAGACGATTCACTTTGATTTGCTTAACGGTGGCAAAAAGTTTGTAAAATCAGGCACAGCTGAATTCCTTGCTTACCATGTTTCTCCCAAAAATAAGACCAGGTCTTAAATATCAATTTTTTTTCCTCCAAAAGACACATTAAGGCTTATTTTCCAGTCAGGGCTTATTTCCGGGGAGAATACGGTACCAAACGCGTGCGTCTGGCTGACGATTTTAAGTAGGGCTTATTTTTGGGGTGGGGCTTATATTACGAGCGTCCTGAAAAAAAAATCACGCCAGGGCTTATTTTCCAGTTGGGTCTTATCTTGGGGGAAACACAGTAGTCACAGAAATTTGGGTACCGATTGTGGTTGTGAGGACTGTAGCACAAAGGCTTTAGCCTTCTGATGGAGAGAAGCAAGCAGTGGGGGACCGCAAGGCTCTGTCTTAGGGCCAACATCTTCATCGATGACTTAAGGTACAAAAACTATCCATATGGTGTAGTAACAACAACTTGCACCTAAACATCGGCAAGACGAAAGAGATGATGTTAGACTTCCGGAGAAAAAAGGAGGAACCTGCCCCACTTTACATCGGGGAGGACTGTGTAGAGAGAGTTTCCTCCTTTAAATTTCTGGGAGTCTACCTCTGTGAAGATCTGACCTGGAAAGTTAACGCAACCCAGGTGGCTAGAAAGGCCCAACAGAGGCTTCACTTTCTTAGGATCTTGCGGAAGAACAGGGTAGAACAACAGCTAATGACCCTCTTTTACCGGTCTACCATAGAGAGCGTCCTCTCGTATGGTATTGTGGTTTGGTATGCTGGTCTGACAGCCGCGGATAGGAAAGTATTACAGAGGGTAGTGAGCACAGCACAAGACATTGTGGGCTGTTCCCTGACACCACTGGATGACCTCGCCAGGGCTCGTTGCCTTGGAAGAGTGAGGAAGATTCTCAGGGATGACTCACACCCTGGACGGTATCTCTTTACTCTCCTACCATCCGGTAGGATATAGGAATATAGCCAGCCGTACCAACAGGCTGAAAAATAGCTTTTATCCGTGGGCTGTTAGGCTATTAAATGGGACATAATCTTATGCAGAATTGACTTGGGAGGCCGGTGTGTGGTGTAGTTGGTTCACATGGTGTGGTGGGATGGAGGGTTTGTTGTCACTGTGTGTTGGGGGGAGAGAGCACAGGGGGAGGCTCAGCTAATCTCAATGTACACATGTTGTACTTTGACAATAAAGGTTTATTATTTATTATTAAGACGAGGGAATGGAAGGGGAAACTCATCCAATTCGCAGATGACACCAAAACCGTCAGGAGCAGCCAACATCCCAGAAGACCAACTCAGGATCCGAGAAGACCTTGACAAGACTTGAAACTCCAACAAAATGGAGTTTGAACGTGGGGGAAAAAGCAAAGTCTTACCCTTAGGCAGGAGAAACCAAAGGCACGAAGACAGATTGGGGCGAGACCTGGCTTAAAGACAGTAACTGTGAGAGGGGCCTTGGAGTCCTACGAACAGGAAAACATTTATTTGCTTGCTACAAAAAAGTTCCCAAGATATCATTCTGGGACTGTGTCCCGTGATACGAAGCTGATGGAAAAGACCTCTCTCTCGCATTGCCTCTGCTGAAGGTCGAAAGATCAGAGAGACGGCCCAGTTCTTAAGGCCCCAGACTGGGAAACTGGGAAACCGTGAGTTCGAGTCCTGCCTTCACCAGTGAAGCCAGCTGGATGAGCTTTGGCCAGGTCCCTCTCTCCCTCTCAGCCCAAATCACCTCTCAGGTTGGGGAAAATTGGTAGAAGAAGGAACATTAGGTGCGTTCACTGCCTTGAGCTGTTTATAAAAAAAAACACAATAATGGTAGGGTATAATTAATATAAAATAAAAATAAAAATACATAAAACGTGAAGTGGAGAGCAACTGCGTGTTTGTGGAATCTGTTTTGCGTCTCACCAGAGTGCTGGAATCCAGCGCAGAAAACGAGTAAAATGCTTAGAAACAAAACCGCAGAATTTAATTGTCAATTACGCTTTTTTTGTTTTTGTTTTTTTAAAAAATGTGATTGTGTATTTCACTCATTTGGCTCAGGTTTCCCTTGTCGCTTTTGCTAAATCGCAACAAGCCGGAAGATCTTTCTGATCTACTTGCAAGTCACTTGGAAAAAATTGGTAGCAGATCCAAATTTGCTTGGCAGGTTCAAATATGCTTGGAAATAGATAATATGGCCATAGCGCCAGTGTCCCAGTTTCATTTTTCCCCCTCCCCTGTTATTAGGACAACAAAACGCAGGGAGAGAATTTAGAGCTAGAGTGTCATTAAACTGTTGTATTGCTGACAAATCTGTCAAATGGTGGAAGAGATTATTAAGAGATCTGCTGTCTTTGGATTCAATAGAGAGGAATTGGTTAAAAAGTGAAGGCAATTGGCACCTTGGTAGAGAGTAGTCACCTGATCCTCGAATTCTTGATATCCAAGAGAACTGAGAAGAATTATACCTGCACACTGGACTTGTCGTCATCATCACAGTTGGAAGGGACCTTGGAGATCTTCTAGTCCAACCCTCTGCTCAAGCAAGAGACCCTATACCATTTCAGACAAGACGTTGTCCAGTCTCTTCTTGAAAACCTCCACTTGATGAAGCACATCCCCAATTTCTTGTGGCAAGTCGTCCCAGCAGTGAATTGTTCTCACTGTCAGGAAATTTCTCCTTAGTTCGCGGTTGCTTCTCTCCTTGGTGAGTTTCCATCCGTTGCTTCTTGTCCTGCCTTGAGGTGCTCTGGAGAATAGCTTGACTCCCTCTTCTTTGGGGCAGCCCCTGAGACACTGGAAGGCTGCTATCATGTCACCCCTCGCCCTTCTCTTCACTAGACATACCCAGTTCCTGCAACTGTTCTTTGTATGTTTTTAGCTCAGAAGAGTGGTGAACGTGAGAAAAGACAGACAGAATCCAATGGCTTGAAATCCTGGAGGAGAGAAATATCCAGAAAAGAAGGGAAATTCTATTAAATGTAATACTGGCTTTGGTCGCCACAATATAAAAAAGATGTTGAGACTCTGGAAAGAGGGCAGAGAAGAGCAACAAAGATGATCAGGGGACTGGAGGCTAAAATACATGAAGAACAGTTGCAGGAATTGGGTATGTCTTGTTTAATGAAAAGAAGGACTCGGGGTGACATAATAGCAATCTTCCAATCTCTCAGGGGCTGCCCCAAAGAAGAGGCAGTCAAGCTCTTCTCCAGAGCACCCGAAGGCAGGACAAGAAGCAACGAATGGAAACTCATCAAGGAGAGAAGCAACCTAGAACTAAGGAGAAACTTCCTGACAGTGAGAACAATTAACCAGTGGAACAACCTGCCTCCAGAAGTGGTGAATGCTCCAACATTGGAAGTTTTTAAGAAGAGACCGGACAGCCATTTGTCTGAAATGGGATAGTGTTTCCTGCCTGAGCAGGGGGGGTTGGACTAGATGACCTCCAAGGTCTTTTCCAACTATGTTATTCTGTTATTCTGAATCCCAAACAATTCCTACAAGAAGGAAGAATGGGAGAAATCTAATGAAGCCAGCACTGAGCTCTGTAAAACGAAGAGAAAAACGAAACGTGACTAGGATATGGAAGGGAAGGCACATCATCAAAGAAAACTATAACTTAAATCTCCAGAACCTGTGGAAACCCTGTCAGGAAAGCTAAAAAAGAAAAGAAAAGAAAAGAAAAAAGCTGAGCTTTGCGAGAGATACCAAACCGATATGAAGGATTACTTGGATATGTTCAAAACGAAAGACTGCATAGATCCACTGCAAGGAAAAAAGGTAAATCAGTAAATCAGGCTGAGGATTAATCTTATTTTAACTGGGGTTTTATTTATACAGGGACAAATATATATATTTTTTTAAATTTGTTTTTAACTTTTGTATCTTGGTTTTTTGATTACCCTGTAAACCGCCCTGAGTCCTTCGGGAAAGGGCGGTATATAAATGTAATAAAATAAAATAACTAAAATAAAATAAATAAAAAGGGCAGAGCTGCTTAAATCTTATTTTAGGTCTGTCTTCTCTCAGAAAGGAAATGTAGTCCATGTCGCTATCGCTCTCTTGTCCCTAGGGAAGGAGGGATGAGGAGACGGTAAGGGTTAATTTTAAAGGAACAGGGCCAGAAGGATTACAGAATATGGAAAGGAAGAAGCAAGACCACTTGTAAGAAACTTTGAGGATTCCTGAAAAGGTTGCCAAGGCCACAAAGAGAATAATGCTGTCCTTAACCTCCAGAAAGAGAAGAAAAAGGACCTGATAAACAACAACAACAACAACAACAACAACAACAACAACAACAATAGCTTGAAAGGCAGGACAAGAAGCAACGGATGGAAACTCGTCAAGGGTAGAAGCAACCTGGAACTAAGGAGAAACTTCACACTTGGAACTTACCAGTGGAACTCCTTGCCTCCAGACGTTGTGGGTGTTCCATCACTGGAAGTCTTTAAGAAGAGACTGGACACCCACTTGTCTGAAATGGCTACAGAGTTTCCTGCCTGAGCAGGGGGTTAGACTAGATGACCTCCGAGGTCCCTTCCAACTTTATTTATTTATTATTATTCGGATAGAAAGCTTGGGAAAGAAACGGAATTCTCAGTAGCCGACCACAGACCACGAGAGCCGAGCTCACAAAAACGGGCGGTCTGATGGAGAAGTGGACCGTCCTCACAACAAATCAAGGAAGTGTGATTGGGCAGCCTGAACACTTGGTGGGTGGAGTTTATGGAAAGCTATTATTAGCTCACCAGATTTTAGCGTGGGAAAACGTGTGTAGTGGGGTGTAGCGTGTGTAGTGGGGTGCCCCAGGGCTCTGTTCTGGGCCCAGTGCTCTTCAGCATCTTCATCAACGATTTGGACGAGGGGATAGATGGGGAACTCATCAAATTTGCAGACGACACCAAGCTGGCAGGAATAGCCAACACTCCAGAAGTTACAGGCTTAAGATACAGGAGGATCTGGACAGACGTGAACACTGGGCGCTATCTAACAAAATGAAATTCAATGGTGAAAAAAGTAAGGCAAGAAAAACCAAATGTACAGGTATAGTATAGGGGGCACCTTGCTCAATAGTAGCGACTGTGAGAGGGATCTCGGAGTCCTAATGGACAGTCACTTAAATAGGAGCCAGCCGTGTGCTGCAGCTGCCAAAAAAGCCAAACACAGTGCTAGGCTGCATTAACAGAGGGAGAGAATCAAGATTATGTGAAGTATTAATAAATACCACTTTAAAAGGCCTTGGTAAGACCACACTTGGAATACTGCATCCACTTTTGGTCACCACGATGTAAAAAAGATGTTGAGACTCTAGAAAGAGTACAGAGAAGAGCAACAAAGATGATCAGGGGACTGGAGGCTAAAACATATAAGGAACGGCTGCTGGAATTGGGTATGTCTAGTTTAATGAAGAGAAGGACCAGGGGGGTGACATGATAGCAGTGTTCCAGTATCTCAGGGGCTGCCCCAAAGAAGAGGCAGTCAAGCTATTCTTCAAAGCCCCTGAAGGCAGAACAAGAAGCAACGGATGGAGACTAACCAAAGAGAGAAGCAACTTAGAACTAAGGAGAAATTTCCTGACCGTTAGAACAATTCGATAAGTTGGACGGTTGACATTAATAGCTGGCCATCAACATCCCGATCAACCAATAAAAAGCCACCCCTAACTGGGCACCACACAAATACTACGCGTAGAATAGCCCAAAGCACACAATCTGGTGAGAGAGTAGTTGTCCGAGGATGGGCTCCAGCAGGAGTCGAAAAGCTCGGAAGACTAAACCTTTGGTCCTCTGGTGACTGACCCAGATTGGATCCTGCAACATTATCCTGGAACACGTATACTTGCCTTCATTCGTGGTTAAAAAAACAACAACAAACGGCCGCCGTGGACTTTATCAGACATTCGCCAGCCGTTCCAGAGAGTCGTGGTGCCCTCTAGGGACCAAACCTCATTTCTGATTAAATCTTTAGAAGAGATTGATGTGTGCCGTTGTGCCCACAGTAAAAAACATGACAATAAAAGTTATCTATCTATCTATCTATCTATCTATCTATCTATCTATCTATCTATCTATCTATCTATCTATCTATCATCCATCTATCTATCTATCTATCTATCTATCTATCTATCTATCTATCTATCCATCCATCTATCTATCTTTAGGTAACCTTCTAGTTCAGGGGTAGGCAACCTTGGCCCCTTCATGACTCGTGGACTTCAACTCCCAGAATTCCTGAGCCAGCATGGAGGAACTATGGCCCCTTCATGACTTTTGGACTTCAACTCCCAGAATTCCTGAGCCAGCCTGGCTCAGCTTGGAAACCTCTCCCTTTCCCCTCAGCATGGCTGGCTCAGGAATTCTGGGAGTTGAAGTCCACGAGTCATAAAACAGCCCAGGTTGCCTACCCCTGCTCTAATTTCTATCGCCTGTGGCATTTCGGTGAATCAAACTGGTCTGGCAAGTTTTTCTTTTCTTTTCCCCCCCTCATCTTGCCTATTCAAACCACAGGCAGTCCTCGACTTACAGCCGTTCGTTCAAAGTCACAAACGGCACTGAAAATAGCGACTTAGGATCGTTTTTCACACTTGCGACCTTTGCAGCATCCCTTGCAGTGGTCACGTGATTAAAAATCAGACGCTTGGCAACTGACTCGTGTTTATGACGATTGCTGTGTCCCCCAGGGTCGCGTAATCCTCCTCTTTTGTGACTTTCTGACAAGCAAAGTCAGCAGGGAAGTAGGATTCACTTTACAACTGGGGTGCCAACTCATCGACTGCGGTGATTCACTTTTAACGACTGCGGTAAGTTAAGGTCATAAAATGGGGCAAAACTCACTAAACAAAGGTCTCACTTAGCAGCGGAAATTTGGGGCTCACTTTTGATTGCCGGTCGAGGGCTATCTGTACCGTATCTAAGATCGTGTATCAAAATGTGTTAATACATGTTGACCATGCTTTCTTGTACACAAGAGAAACCTGAATAGGTCAAACCAATCTCCCTTGAAAATTCACCTCACAGTTTGGGACGCAAAAGCTCTTCTGGCTATTTCATCTCAGAGATGAGGAAACAATAAAGTTGTTGGACTGCAGATCCCATCATGTCTGGTGGGATCTGTATAAGCTGGCTATATAAGCCAGCGGTTGTGGAGTTTATCAACACTGGAGAAGCACAAACTGGTTGGGCACACCGGCAGAGCCATTTCTCTGTCGGCTACAACATAAAATTCTAAGCCAACAAATAACAACGACGACATCCACATCTGCCTATCCCAGGTCCTTGGTAAGGACTCGATAGGGAGAGAAAAATGCCAAATCCAGTCTGAACATCTGGCTGACTGTGCGATGATCAATAAGAACAACAATAACAATAACAATAACAATAATAGAGTTGGAAGGGACCTTGTTCTAAACTGTCAGGAAATTCCTCCTTAGTTCTAGGTTGCTTCTCTTATTGACGAGTTTCCATCCGTTGCTTCTTGTCCTGCCTTCAGGGGCTTTGGTGACTGCGCCAATCACCAGGAGACAGTGAGTTCTAGTTCCACCTTAGGCATGACAACCGGCTGGATGACTTTAGGACAATCACCAGGAGATGGTGACTTCTAGTTCCACCTTAGGCATGAAAGCCGGCTGGGTGACTTTGGGACAATCACCAGGAGACGGTGACTTCTAGTTCCACCTTAGGCATGAAAGCCGGCTGGGTGACTTTGGGACAATCACCAGGAGACGGTGAGTTCTAGTTCTGCCTTAGGCATGAAAGCCGGCTGGGTGACTTTAGGACAATCACCAGGAGACAGTGAGTTCTAGTTCCGCCTTAGGCATGAAAGCTGGCTGGGTGACTTTGGGACAATCACCAGGAGATGGTGAGTTCTAGTTCCGCCTTAGGCCTGAAAGCCGGCTGGGTGACTTTGTGCCAATCACCAAGAGACGGTGACTTCTAGTCCTGCCTTAGGCATGAAAGCCGGCTGGTTGACTTTAGGACAATCACCAGGAAACGGTGAGTTCTAGTCCTGCCTTATGCATGAAAGCTGGCTGGGTGACTTTGGGGAAATCATCAGGAGACAAGTTCTATGCCGCATTAGGCATGGAAGCTGGATGGGTGACTTTTGAGTCAGTCCCTTTCTCTCCACCCAACCCACCTCACAGGGTTGTTGTTCTGGAGAAAAAAGGAGGAGGAAGGACTGTTAGGTACGTTCGCCACCTCGAGGTGAGATAAAAAAAATCTAAAATAAATATATATATATTGAAAAAAACTCAATGTGGAGATTCACAGTTGGCATGAATCTGGCTCATAACCTCCAGAAAGCCACGGCCACCTCCACATTCTGTGACAGGGAGATACACCAGCCGATTATATCTGGTGGGACAAAATGCTTTCTTGGGCTGTTTCAAAGCTATTATCAGATGATTTGGCTGGGTAGACAGTCCTCGACCTATGACAATTGAGACCCAAATTTCCACTGCTAAGCAAGACACTTGTGAATTTTGCCCCATTTTTACGACCTCTCTCACCACAGTCATTAAAGTGAATCACTGCAGCAGTAAAGGTAGTTAACACGGGTAAGTGAATTTTGCCCCATTTTTACGACCTCTCTCACTCCAGTTCTTAAGTGAATTGCTGCAATTAAGTTAGGAACACGGCTGTTAGGTGAATCTTATATGTTACTTAGTTATATTTACTATATAAATATAATATATTATATATTATTTATTTATTTATTTTTATTTAATTAGTTTTATATACCGCCCTATTCCCGAAGGACTCAGGGCGGTTTACAGGGCAAAGTTAAAAGACAAAATAAGAGTTAAAATAGAATTAAAGTAAGATTAAATAACAATTAGTAGCCCAAAGTTTAAAAAATTTAAAAGTTTAAAAATTAAAACCCCTCAGTCCAGGCCAGATAAATCAAATAACCAAGTTTTTAGGTCCTGGCGAAAAGAAAGAAGGTCGGGGGCGATCCAGAGTTCCACAGGCAGTTGATTCCATAGGGCAGGCGCACCCACAGAGAACGCCCTTCCACTGGGGATCACCCGCTGGCACTCACTGACCGGCAGTACCCTAAGGAGGCCCTCCCTGTGGGAGCGCACAGGATGATGGGAAATTGATGCTGGCAGCAGGTGCTCCCTAAGATAATCCGGACCCATGCCATTTAGAGCTTTATAGGTCATCACCAGCACCTTGAATCTCACCCGGATGGCAACCGGAAGCTAATGCAGCTCGCGGAGGAGAGGTGTTACATGGGAGTATCGGGAGACTCCCATCACAACTCGCGTGTCTGCATTCTGCACCAGCTGAAGCCTCCAAGTGGTCCTCAAGGGCAGCCCCATGTAGAGAGCATTGCAGTAGTCTAACCGGGAGGTCACGAGCGCATGAGTGACTGTGCGTAGGGCATCTCGGTCCAGATAGGGCCGCAACTGGAGCACCAGGTGGACCTGGGCAAAAGCCCCCCTGGTCACGGCTCCTATATGATCTTCCAAAGTGAGCCGCGAGTCCAGGAGGACGCCCAAGTTGCGAGCCCTATCAACGGGGGGTTACACCTCACCCCCCCCATAGTTAAAGATGGACAAAACTGGTTCATCCGAGATGCCAGTATGCACAGCCACTCAGTCTTGGCGGGATTGAGTCGAAGCCTGTTTCTCCCCATCCAGACCCGGACCGCCTCTAGGCAACGGGACATCATGTCGAGGGCATCACTGGGTTGGTTCGGGGTGGAAAGAAAAAGCTGGGTATCATCAGCATACTGATGATACCCCACCCCGAAACCACGAATGAGCTCACCCAGCGGCTTCATGTAGATGTTGAACAAGAGGGGAGAGAGAACCGACCCCTGAGGAACTCCACAAATGAGAGACCTCAGGGCGGACCTCTGCCCTCCCGTCAACACCGACTGCGAGTGGCCCAGGAGGTAGGAGGAGAACCACTGTAAAACAGTGCCCCCCACTCCCAACCCCCTGAAACGCCGCAGAAGGATACCATGGTCGATGGTATCAAAAGCCGCTGAGAGATCTAACAGGACTAGGACAGAGGAGCAGCCCCTGTCCCGAGCCCGCCAGAGATCATTCACCAGCGCGACCAATGCCGTCTCTGTGCTGTGCCTGGGCCTGAAACCCAACTGGTATGGGTCTAGATAATCAGTTTCCTCCAGCAACAAAGGAAGCTGATACGCCACCACGCTCTCAACAACCTTCGCTAGAAAGCGAAGGTTTGAGACCGGACGATAGTTGTTTAAAATAGCCGGGTCCAGGGCAGGCTTCTTGAGGAGGGGCCTCACCACCGCCTCCTTCAAGGCGGCGGGGAAGATACCCTCCCTCAAAGAAGCAGTTATTATTGCCTGGAACCAGCCTCGTGTCTCCTCCCGAGCTGCATACACCAGCCAGGAGGGACACGGGTCCAATAAACACGTGGTGGAACTCAGTCTCCTCATGATCGAATTCATTCCAAATGACATTCTCAAGACCGCTCAATTCCTCCCCGTCAGTCTCCGCCCAGTCAGAATCCAAACCGGCCCGAATCTGAGCGATCTTATTCATATTTACTATTTATATGTTACTTCTATGTAAGGATGTAGGTCTATTCATATGTTGCATATAGTATGTTTAAACGTGTTATGCACGTGCACACTTGGAGAGCAAGCAGCTAAATTTCACTTTTAACGGGTGCCGTTGTGCCCACAATAAAAAAAGGACAATAAAGGTTATCTAATCTAATCTAATCTAATCTAATCTAATCTAATCTAATCTAATCTAATCTAATCTGGTTTTCCCATTGAGTTTGCTTGTATGAACGCACTATTTGTAATCCGCTGAGTGTTGTGATTCAGGGTCAGCCTGTGGGTTCAGCAGTTGGGTCGGACGACTCAGAGGAGGAGGAGGGGGGTGTTGAAGAGCTTGCTGATGATGGCTTTGAGGCTCCGCAGAGCCCTCAGCCAGGCCCCTCCCACCTGGTGGAGACCCAGCTGTGTGAGCCTGACTGCGTGGATGAAGATGACCCACAGCTGGCCCTGTTCAAGGATGCCCGACGCAGGAGGCAGTCAATCAGGAGTAAACAGAGGAAGGCAATGGGGCTTCTCGGAAGGAGGCAGAGAGAAGCCACGCCCTGAACTCTATATAAGGGGAATGTGTGGGGAGGGCTGGTTTGCTGAAGGCAACCGCTTGGATAGTTCCTGTTTCTTAAAGCTCCTGTTTCTTGGTTCGTGTCTTGTTTGTTTTTGTAGCTATAAATTTGGCAGGCATAATTCCAGCCTCTTGCCGGTTGTAAAGGGGTTGTCCCTGCCTTTTCTGCAGGGCCAGTAGCAGGCTGGTACAGAACACTGAGCTTTGTGCAATATGAAATTGCAAAGTAAAATGGTTCTATGCATATTTGGAACATGAGTATTGTAACCGTGGGAGAAGAACTGAAAGTAGCTGATGGATGCGGGTTCCAACGTACACGGGTATATGTGGAAAGTTATGTTCAGCAGGTGGTCAGCAGGAAGTCAGTAAAAAGTCAGCAAAAGTCAGTGGGCCATCTGACCAGTCTTAGAACAAGAAAGGGTATAAAAGGTTGGGACTGGACCTAATTGATTTGCCATTGGCTTATAGCTGTCCTTTCCAGGGGTCGGTAACCTTGGCTCTTTTATGACTCGTGGACTTCAACTTCCAGAATTACTGAGCCAGCCATGCTGAGGGGAAAGGGAGAGGTTTCCATGTTGAGCCACGCTGGCTCAGGAATTCTGGGAGTTGAAGTCCATGACTGCTAAGCTTGTAAGCCGCCCTGAGTCTTTGGAGAAGGGCGGGATATAAATGGAATTAAAATAAAAAATTAAAATAAATAAAAGAGCCAAGGTTGCCTAGGCTTTGCAGCATCCCCATGGTCACATGATCAAAATTTGAACACTTGGCAACTGGTTCAAACAAACCTTCCCCCTCATAGAAGAGGGAGTCAAGCTATCATGTGAAGTGCTAATATATACTTTACAAGGCCTTGGTAAGAAATACGGCATCCAGTTTTGGTCACCACAATGTGAAAAAGATGTTGAGACTCTGGAAAGAGTGCAGAGAAGAGCAACAAAGAGGATCAGGGGACTGGAGGCTAAAACATATAAGGAACGGCCGCTGGAACTGGGTATGTCTAGTCTAGGGCTAGGCAACCTTGGCTCTTTTATGACTCATAGACTTCAACTCCCAGAATTCCTGAGCCAGCCATGCTGAGGGGAAAGGGAGGGGTTTCCAAGCTAAGCCACGCTGGCTCAGGAATTCTGGGAGTTGAAGTCCACGAGTCATAAAAGAGCCAAGGTTACCTACCCCTGGCCTAGGCCTAGGCTACTTTATGACTCATGGACTTCAACTCCCAGAATTCCTGAGCCAGCCATGCTGAGGGAAAAGGGAGAGGTTTCCAAGCTGAGCCATGCTGGCTCAGGAATACTGGGAGTTGAAGTCCACAAGTCATGAAGGGGCTATGCTGGCTCAGGAATTCTGGGAGTTGAAGTCCATGAGTCATAAAAGAGCCAAGGTTGCCTAACCCTGGTCTAGTTTAATGAAGAGAAGGACGAGGGGTGACATGATAGCAGTGTTCCAATATCTCAGGGGCTGCCCCAAAGAAGAGGGAGTCAAGCTATTCTCCAAAGCACCTCAAGGCAGGACAAGAAGCAATGGATAGAAACTCATCAAGGAGAGAAGCAACCTAGAACCAAGGAGGAATTTCCTGACAGTTAGAACAATTAACCAGTGGAACAACCTGCCTCCAGAAGCGGTGAATGCTCCAACACTGGAAGTTTTAAAGAAGAGACTGGACAGCCATTTGTCTGAAATGGTATAGAGTTTCCTGCCTGTGCAGGGGGTTGGACTAGATGACCTCCAAACTCCCTTCCAACATTTTTATTATGATTATGATTATGATATCCCTTAATTTTTCTTGGCGTGGGCATCCCACCCCGTTCAAGCCGTGTCCCGACCGCATGACCGCAACGCACTCACCGAGGCGAAGGTGCCGATCTGCTTGATGTTCTGTTCGTAACTCTGAGAGCTGGTGGGTCTCCCCGGGGTCCGTCTGGAGTACCAGAACGTGTAATTATACTGCAGAGGGTGCTCCGCCGGTCCCGGAACCGCAGCCTGTGTGTGACATTCAAACAAATCGTTGATCCTGACGCCATTCTCTAAAGCAGACGTTTCCAGAGGGAGGAACCTGTCTGTTCCTGCTGGCGCCGGGCGGGAATGAACCGTTTAGCTTCATTTTCTTCCTGAAATCCCATCTCTCTTAATAGCTTGAAACAGACCATTAGTCTGCCAGAAGTTGACTAGACTTTCAAGTTAGAGATTAGCGGCCCTCGCTGCTTGCTGGAGTTCCTCCAAATCGGCAGAGGGCGAGGCTCCAGAGAGGCATTTGGTGTGTTCCTTAAAAGCAGCTCATTGCACAAAACCAGTTCAGGAACTCTGCTTACACGCCTTTATGTGCCTCCTGGTTGGAGGCAAACAGATCTTAAATAAAAACAACCTTGGGGGTGGGGTGGGGGGGCGAGGAGGCACTTCGTTTCCTCTTTCTCTGCATAGGAAGCAGACGGAGTTGAAAAGGTTTTTAAGCAAACCAACTCTGCTCCGTTTTCAGATTGCCTGACTAGCAAAAGTCTGGAGGTACGGCTCCCAATTAATAAAGGGTAAGTCAAAAATAGCAACACTTATATAGACCTTTCTTACATAGAAAGGGAGGAGGGAGGGAGGGAGGGAGGGATGAAGGAACAATAGCACACTTATGTACAACTCTACAGTGCTTGGCGGCCCTCTCTGTAAGCAGTTTGCAGAGTCAGCATCTTTCCCCCAACAATCTGAGTCCTCTATTTTACCGACCTCGGAAGGATGGAAGGCTGAGTCGACCTGGAGCCGGTCAGGATCGAACTGCTGTCTGTGGGCAGTGAATTAACCTGCAATGCTGCATTGTTAACCACGGCAGGCAGGCAGGCAGGCAGAAAGGAGGATGCAAAGAAGAAGAGATGGAGGTAGAGAGGCAGGAAGGAAGGGAGAGAGAGAGAGAGAGAGAGAGAGAGAGAGAGAGAGAGAGAGAGAGAGAGAGAGGGAGGGAGAATGCAAAGAAAAAGAGAGGGAGGCAGAAAGGAAGGAATAGCAATAGCACTTAGACTTATATACCGCTTCACAGTATATAAGCCCTCTCTAAGGGGTTTTACAGAATCAACGTATTGCCCCCAACAATCTGGGTCCTCTATTTTACCGACCTAGGAAAGATGGAAGGCTGAGTCAACCTTGAGCCGGTCAGGATCGAACTGGTGGCAGTGGGCAGAGTCAGCCTGCAATGGTGAATTCTAACCACTGCACCACTATGGCTCAAAGGAAGGAAGGAAGGAAGGAAGGAAGGAAGGAAGGAAGGAAGGAAGGAAGGAAGGAAGGAAGGAAGGAAGGAAGGAAGGAAGGAAGGAAGGAAGGAAGGAAGAAAGATGCAAGGAAGAAGAGAGGGAGGGAGGGAAAGAAGGAAGGAAGGAAGGAAGGAAGGAAGGAAGGAAGGAAGGAAGGAAGGAAGGTAGCAATAAACTTATATACTACTTCAGAGTCCTTTACAGCCCTCTCTAAACCACCTTGGAAGGATGGAAGTCTGAGTCGACCTTGAGCCGGTCAGGATCGAACTCCTGGCAGTGGGCAGAGTCAGCCTGCAATGCGGCATTCTAACCACCACGGGTCAAGATCTGCTTGAAACTCTTTCCCCAAACGCAGGTGAGGTAAAAGCTGCTGGAGAGATGCCTTTAGGCAAGGAAAGTTTCCTTCCCACCGTGACAATAATGACTGCAGCGCTCACAAAACAGCCCCCTTTTATGGGGACGGAGTTTGAGTTTAAATCGGTCTCTGTGGCCCAGCTTTGCAGCTTTGAGTGTCCTTTCCACCCTGTTACAAAGACTAAAAGTTAAGATTTCTCTCAATACAAAGTGTCCTCCTCCTCCTCCTGTTCTGCATTCGAGTTCCTCTAATGTGGGGGTGGGCATGAGAGCCCCCTCCCTCCGCTAGAGGTAGCTCTTGACCGCAACTGAGATCAAAGTTTCCGTGGCTGAGCAAGACAGTCGTTCAGTGAGTCTTCTCCCATTTCACGACTTTTCTGGCCGCCGTTGTTAAGGGAATCGCTGCAGTGGTTCAGTTAGCGACAGGACCGTTCAGTGAATCTGGCTCGCCCCCCACCCCCCTGGTTGGCTTTGCTTGTCAGAAGGTCGCAAAAGGGGATCACGTGACACCCCCGGGACTCTGCAGCTGCCCTAAACGCAGGTCAGTTGCCAAGCGTCCCAAGTTGTGATCACATGATCAGGGGGATCCCCAAAGGTGCTTTTTCCCCAAGACTTCTTTTGTTTTTCCTTGAAGACGTTTCACCTCTCATTCAAGAAGCTTCTGCGGTTCTGACTTCTTCAGTCAGAACGGAAGAAGCTTCTGGGATGAGAAGAGAAACGTCTTCCAAGGAAAAACAAGGAAGTCCAGTTGCCTCGTGCAAAAAGCACCTTTGGGACAACCAGGACCTGGAGAGGACTGTGAGAATCTCCATGGACCCTTCCTAACAGTAAGAACCATCATCCACAGCGGAACAACATGCCTTCAGAAGTTGTGGGTGCTCCAACACCGGAGGCTTTTAAGAAGAGACTTGAACCATCATTTGTCGAAAATGGCATAGAGTCTCCCGCTGGAACAGGGGGTTGGGCTAGAAGACCTCCAAGGTCCCTTCCAATTCTCTTATTCTGTTAAATCAGACAGTGAGGCTCTGCTTGAAGCAGGGCTGGATGAAAATACAAAGGTTTCCAAAGTGTCTTCTCTTAGCGTTCGCTAGATACTCTTTCCATCGTGAAAAGCTTACTTTTTTTGGCCGAGCCACTAAAGGAATAATGTAGTGGAGAAGCCATATTCTCTATTCACATGGAAAAACAACCCTGAACTGAAGAAGCTTCGTGCATGAGAAGTGAAATGTCTTCCGAGGAAAAACAAATAAGAAAATCCAGTTGGCCTTTTGAAAAAGCACCTTTGGGACAACCTTGACCTGGACATCGCTTATGGAAATGTTGAAGCGGTCGTAAGTGTGAAAAACTGTCGTTTTTACGGCGCCACGGTAACTTCTGGACAGTCACTAAATGAATGGTTGTAAGTCCCCAAGGTCGCGTGACCAAAATTCAGATGCTTTGACAACTGACTCACATTTTTGTGACGGTTCCAAAGTCCCAGGATCAGGGGGACCGCCTTTTCCCCCCTCCCGGCAAGCAAAGTCAATGGGGGGGGGAGGAACCAGATTCACTTAACAACCATGATACTAACTTAACAGCTGCAGGGATTCACTTTAGAGCGGTGGCAAGAAAGATTGTGCAAATCTGGGCAAAAACTCACCGAGCCACCGTCTCACTTAGGAACAGAAACGTCGGGCTCAAATGTGGTCGCAAGCCGAGGACTTTACCCCATAGCTGATGGGAGACCCTTTCTTTTTTTTCTTTAATGTAAATTTTATTGGTTTTTATAAGGGTGGGGAGGAAAATGGAAGGGACAGGGCGTGGGGTCGGGATAGCGGGAGCGTTGGGGGAAGGGTTGGGGTTTCCCCCCAATAACATTCAACATTTAGCAAATCGCATATTGTCTGGGTAGATATGTATCAAGAGAAGCAGTCAGAATAATGATCGATAACGGTAACAGATTTTAGCAGATTATAGTAAGCAATGTTACATTTTCAATCTATGATATTTTGCATTGGCTGAAGCTCCTCCAAATGTATCGGACTACGATCCGGGAGCCGGTTAGACCTCCTGAGTCTTGTAATTCCCACCGATCCGGAGGGCACCAGCTTGGGGAAGAAGGCTCACCTTCTCCAAAGAGGGCTACTCTGAGAGCTATAACGCATTCTGAGAACCCTTGAGCAGGTGCTCTGATCCAGAGCAGAGGTCCCCAACCTACGGGCCGCAGCCCACTACCGGGCCGTGGCCTCAGTGCACACACGTGTTGTGATTCCATGCCAGCCTGTGATCCCGGCAGCTGAGTCCAGGAAATCAGAGGAGGAGGAGAGGCCTGGGGAGCCATCAGAGTCGGAGGAAGGCTCCGATGAGCCCCCGGACTTAAAAATCTGATGAAGAACTTGGCCCCTCCACGCGTGCTCAGGATTGAGACTCAAGATGTGCTGGGAAGCTGAGTCAGACTTGGAGGACGCACAGCTGGAAGACATTATAGACCAGTGATGGCGAACCTTTCAGAGACTGAGGGCCCAAACTGCAACCAAAAACCCACTTATGTATCTTCGGGTGCTGGATGGGCGTGGCCCATTGGGTGGGCGTGGCTGCAGTGGCAACGGCAAGACTGGGTGGGACCAAAAAGTTCAATCAATCAATTCCAACTTTGTGAGATCTTTTTTCCCCGCGAGTTGAAATTGATTGATTGAACCTTTTTTTTTTGCACATGGTGACGGAGGCCTAAAGCGAAAAGGTTTTATAAAACCCAGTTGAAGGCCTAGGACTGGGGCAACGGTGCGTGTGGCCACAGAGAGGGCTCTGCGTGCCACCTGTGGCACGCATGCCAAAGATTTGCCAACACGGTTATAGACGCTCGCAAACACCGACAGGTTACAAGAGCAGGGCAGAGGGAGGCAATGGGGCGGCTCCAGGGGAGGAGGAGAAGGCATTGAGAAGCCTCGCCTTGGCGCTGCTTAACAAAAAGGGAAGGTGTAGGCGGTGCTGGTTGCTGAAGGCAAGCGTTTGCAAAGGGCTCCAGTTTCAAGAGCTCGTGTTTTGTTTGCTTTGCCTGTGAACTCTTTCCTGTTTGACTCGTGCTCCGTTTTGCTTTTGGGACAATTATCAGGTCTGTAACTCAAATAAAAGGGGTCGGTTTTCCAGCTTGCTTATTAAAAGAGGGGTTTGTCTTTGTGAAGTAACAATAGACGTACGTAGGCTGGGACAGAACAACATGGATGTGTGCGCGCTCATCCATCCTCGCGCCGGCACTGAGCCGTGAGCCTCTTGCCGGCGTGAGGAGAGCCCCGAGCTGGTGCTAGCAGCCCCATTTGCGGAGCGCATATGCTCGCAGCTGTTCGCGCGCACGCTCAGCCACATTTGTGTGCACGTGCACGCCACGCCTAAAGGTGCCTGTCCTTCCCTTTCCCACCAGGCCGCCATGCCAGAAATGTTGGCGACCCCTGCTCTAGAGAAAAGAGCAGGGGGGGCAGACTAGAAGACCTCTAATGTCCCTTCCAGCTCTCCTCTGATTGATCGATTGATTGAAAAGACAGGGACATACCTTCCTCTTGGCACTGCTTTGGGGCTTGTCTTTGTCGTTTTTTTCCTTCTCACCATCTTTCTGTGTGCTGTTCTCTTCATTCTGATCATGATCGCCGCTGTCGTCATCCTTCAGGCTAACAAAAAAGAAAAGAAAAGAACAAAAAAAAGTAGCTTAAAAGGAAGAACACCTGCTTTTCCTTCGAGATTAAAAAAAAAAAGCCTTTGTGACCGAGTTCAGACTAGGGATGGTTGAATAAACTACAGGAACTATACCAGGGGTAGGCAGCCTTGGCTCTTTTATGACTCGTGGACTTCAACTCCCAGAATTCCTGAGCCAGCATGACTCAGCTTGGAAACCTCTTCCTTTCCCCTCAGCGTGGCTGGCTCAGGAATTCTGGGAGTTGAAGTCCGTGAGTCATAAAAGAGCCAAGGTTGCCTACCCCTGGACTAGTAAGATTTGTGGACTTCAACTCCCAGAATTCCTGAGCCAGCCATCCTGAGGGTAAAGGGAGAGTTTCCAAGCTGAGCCATGCTGGCTCAGGAATTCTGGGAGTTGAAGTCCACAAGTCATAAAAGAGCCAAGGTTGCCAGTAAGATTTGTGGACTGGAACTCCCAGAATTCCTGAGCCAGCCATGCTGAGGGGAAAGGGAGAGGTTTCCAAGCTGAGCTATAGCTGGCTCAAGAATTCTGGGAGTTGAAGTCCACGAGTCATAAAAGAGCCAAGGTTGCCTACCCCTGGACTAGTAAGATTTGTGGACTTCAACTCCCAGAATTCCTGAGCCAGCCATCCTGAGGGTAAAGGGAGAGTTTCCAAGCTGAGCCATGCTGGCTCAGGAATTCTGGGAGTTGAAGTCCACAAGTCATAAAAGAGCCAAGGTTGCCAGTAAGATTTGTGGACTGGAACTCCCAGAATTCCTGAGCCATCCACGCTGAGGG
Source organism: Vipera ursinii (assembly GCF_947247035.1). Lineage (NCBI taxonomy): Eukaryota > Metazoa > Chordata > Lepidosauria > Squamata > Viperidae > Vipera > Vipera ursinii. The sequence goes on from NC_139518.1 coordinate 4,207,993, forward strand.
TAAAGGGAGAGTTTCCAAGCTGAGCCATGCTGGCTCAGGAATTCTGGGAGTTGAAGTCCACGAGTCATAACAGAGCCAAAGTTGCCTACCCCTGAGCTATACCATTCCGTCTCACTTGGTTGGCTTGAGCGGCTATAAAAATTGAATAAATCTATACGTTCCTGTGATACATGGAATCCAAGCCAAAAAATAATAGCTTTGTGTGATGGCCTTAGATATTTTTATTTTATTTTATTTTATTTTATTTAAAAAAGATTCCTGAGGCGCATTATAGGGTTTGTCATCTTACACAGCGGGAAAAACACCAAGGCCTCTTCAAATTGTTAGGTCAAATTACTTGCCAACACCAGAAGCTTATCAAATGCCACTGGGGGGGGAGAAATTGCAGACGTTCAGTTCTCAAGGCAGAGAGAGTTAAATTCTAGCCATCGTTTAGCTGCCTGTCCCAGATTGCTGATCCAAGGCTGCAGTTGATTTCTTTATTTCCGAGTGCAAAACAGACTGATGGATGTGAAGTGCAGAGCGACAATTACTCCGTGAGAAACCTTCTCCTGGACTTAATTTTGGAAGCAGAATTTTTTTTCTGCCCTGTTTATTATACCAAGCAGCGTTCTTATTTACTCCCAAGACAAGAAAATACCCATCACCGTGGAGGGGGAAGTGGAGGGGTAGGGAAGGAGAGATTATTATTATTATTATTTAGTATAAGATCCATTTTTATTTACAAGCCTGGGCCAAGGCATTTACCGCAAGGAGTTAATTTCACACAGGTGACAATTACATGCCCAAACGGGGTGGAGTGAAGGGAAAAAGCTCAGTTGGAATCTCTACTCAGTGAAAGCTTTTTCACTGACCTTCGTAACTTACCTAACAGGACTTTGAGAATGGCAAGGGGAACTATATGTCCTGTATTGAGAAAAACAAGAAGAGTGAATAACAATAGAAACTTCCGTTCAAGGAGAGCTTGTTCAGAGGTAAACTAATTTATTCCCAACAATCCTGACCAGCCGAGTTAAACTTACGAGCTTGGCCTTCATCGAGACAAATTATTCCATTTCAGCCTCTCTTTTTTTTCCTCCTCCTTCACCTGACCCGACAATGCAAGCCGAGCTTGCTGACTATCAATTCTTACGACAACAGTTCAGTTAAAACGGCGTTATTTTTTAAAAAAATAAAAATCAACAAGCTTCTCCTTTTATCATTAACTACAAGAGGTGACGTGGTGGCTCAGTGGGTTAGGACGCTGAGCTTGTCGATCAGAAGGTCGGCAGTTTGGCGGGTCGAATCCCGAGTGCCGCGTAACAGAGTGAGCGCCTGTTACTCGTCCCAGCTTCTGCCAACCTAGCAGTTCGAAAGCACGTAAAAATGCAAGTAGAAAAATAGGGACCACTACGGTGGGAAGGAAACAGCGTTCCGTGAGCCTTTGGCGTCTAGTCATGCCGGCCACGTGACCACGGAGACGTCCTCGGACAAATGCTGGCTCTTTGGCTTTGGAACGGAGATGAGCCCCTAGAGTCGGAAACGACTAGCACGCATGTGCGGGGGAACCTTTACCTTTACCTTTACCAGAGGTGAATTCAGAGGGCAGCGTTCCGCAACTGCTCCAGGCGGTCCTCAATTTACGGCCATTCATTTAGGGACCATTTTTCATACTTTTGTGACTGTTGCAGCATCCCCGGGGGTCACGTGATCCAAATCCAGACGCCTGGCACCTTGGTTCATATTTACGACGGTCTCAGTGTGTCCCAGGGTTACGGGATCCCCTTTTGCGACCTTCTGACAAGCAAAGTCAACGGGTGGGGTGGGGTGGGAGCCAGGTTCTCTGTTAACCACCCTGTTGGCTAATTTAAAAATGCAGTGATTCGCTTAAGGACCGTGGCAAAAAAGGGGTTAAAATGGGGCAAGACTCACTGAACAACTGTCTTGCTTACCGACAGAAGTGTTGGGCTCAGCTGTGGTCGTAAATTGAGGACCAGCTCTACTGATGGTCACCAAATTCCCCAAAGGCAGGCTGCTAGAGAGAGATCGCGCCACTAACGATGATCTGTGAGAGATCTGTGATCTTCTTACAGTAGTGGCCAAAATTGTGGAAACCTTTTGGGGAAAGTGCATTTTTGAGGTTGGATGGCTAATAACACCACTTTTTTTTTTTGGAGTAGTGCCATAAAATTATATATCAATGGAAAGATAATTTAATCAAGAATGTAATGCAACAAAGTTTGTTCAATTATCTGTGCTGTATTCTATGAAACGTTATAGCCAAATAACCAGAAAAAGGAAGCACAACTCGCTTAGGTTGATCTCAGCTGGCTTTCCTTCATCTGATTGTAGCCAATGAGCACGAGCATTTAGAAAGCCAGTGAGGTGTCATGAGCCAATCAGATCAGAGTAGGATTCAAGTTATTGAAGTCGTGTATTGAAGCCGCGAGGAGGACATTTGTCAGTGTGTTACGTGATCGCTTATCAAGTCGGTTGGGGGGGGGTTTTGTGTTCTTTCACTTAGCGAGCTTGTAAGACACAAGCTCGCTAAGTGAAAGAACTGCCCTACGCACAGTCACTCATGCGCTCGTGACCTCCCGTTTAGACTACTGCAACGTTCTCTACATGGGGCTGCCCTTGAGGACCACTCGGAGGCTTCAACTGGTGCAGAATGCGGCCGCGCGAGTTGTAATGGGGGTCTCCCGATACTCCCATGTAACACCTCTACTCCGCGAGCTGCATTGGCTGCCAGTTGCCCTCCGGGTGAAATTCAAGGTGCTGGTGATGACCTATAAAGCCCTACATGGCCTGGGTCCGGGGTATTTGAGGGAACACCTGCTGCCAGCATCAAGTGCCCTTCGTCCACTGCGCTCCCACAGGGAGGGTCTGCTCAGGGTGCCGCCGGTAAGAGATTGCCGGCGGGTAACACCCAGGGGTAGGGCCTTCTCAGTGGGGACGCCTGCCCTCTGGAACCAGCTGCCGGTGGAGCTGAGGACTGCCCCCGACCTCCGATCATTCGGCCGGGGCCTGAAGACCTGGCTCTTTGAGCTCTCTGGCCCAGGCTGAGGATTAATCTATTTTAACTGGGGTTTTATTTGCACAGGGTTAAGTTTAATCTTTTTTAAACTGGTTTTAACTTTTGTATTGTTGGTTTTTAATTCCCTGTAAACCGCCCTGAGTCCTCAGGGAAAGGGCGGTATATAAATGCAATAAAATAAATAAAATAAATAAGACGTAATAAAGTTAAAGTAACGGTGCAAAGAGTTGGCCGGTCGCCTAGAAAGCGATGTAAGACAGTATTATTAAGTGAACAAGGCTACAGCTATAAAGAAATTGGAAGGAAAATGGGTGGAAACTTAACCAAAGGTGGCATTTTCTACCGCACTCTTTCCCCAAAAGGTTTCCACAATTTTGGCCACGACTGTATGCTCTGCCTCCATCACCCGGCCGCTATTTTAAGCTTCAAAGGCCTGTTGGGGACCGTGAAACTCTTCGCATTTGAGTCCAGGGAGGTGCTTTGAAGGCAGGGGGGGCCCAGACACTGCAATTCTTCACAGCAGTTGTGCATTCAAAGGTCACAGAGCACCTACAAAGGTTAGCCACACGATCTGGGAAAATACACACCTGCTTTGAAGACGGTTACTATATTGGCAGCACTCAGGTACTTCGAAGCATACGATACGCAAAGCGTCTAGTGCAGGTTTTTTTTTTTTCAAACTCTCAATGGTCACGTCACGCGTCGCGGCATATGGCAACTTTTTCCCCATTGCCGGCGCGGTTTCGGCATGACGCATCTGGCCCACGGGCTGGCAGTTTGACACCCCTGATCTAGTGTTTCCCCCACCCCAGGGCAGGCTGTGATGGTGTTTTTTTTTAAATTAACCTAGTGTGAATCCTTTGGTTGTGACAGGGATTGATTTCCTGGTTTGCCACCCGAGTCTGACATCACAGGCGGAGGGAAAGTGACTGGCCCAAAGCCACCCAGCCGGTTTTTAATCCCTAAGGCAGGATTAGAACCCACAGCTTTCCTGGTTTCTAGCCTGGTGCCTTAATCCCTAGGCTAGACCGGCTTTTCAAATATAAAGCACGACATAACCTCATCCTATATGTACCGGCCTACTTAAGTTGCCTAACTTAGGAAGAAAGAAAAGAAAAAAAAAAGATTATTTTAAGTTTAGTTTTACATTCCTTTCTCTCGCTTCTTTGGGGATATTTTAATCTTCTGTTAAAAAAACAAAAAACACCTTTGTCGGATTTGTCATTTGTCTTATGTGCGTTATAAAAAAAAATAAGAAAACACACCATCGTCAACAACTCCACCTCCCCGGTGTTTTGAGATCAAGCTTGATTTCATGTCATTCTCATCAGCAACTACATAAATATGGGCACAGTAGTCCCAACACAGTGGGGAGGATGTCACATTGAGAAATTTAACTTTGCTGCGTCCCTTTTAAAGCAAGGGGTCTTCCAACTTGGCCCTTTTATGCCTTGTGGACTTCAAGTCCCAGAATTCCTCAGCCAGGCACGCGTGCCTGGCTGAGGAATTCTGGGAGTTGAAGTCCACAAGGCATAAAAGGGCCAAGTTGGAAGACTCCTGCTTTAAACCATATGCATCCAGTCCCAAGCAGTTTTCTTCTTTTAAGTGTTAAACCTGAATTTATCTGAACGAGCAAAAAAACATTTCAAAAAATGTTCCCATCCCTCAATTTGGGTAGCAATAATACCTCAGTGTTATGAAATTCAAAGCAGAAAGCTCGACAACTGAAGACATATCAAATAAATCTTTGTCGCGGCAGACAGAGGAACGCCGAAAACTTTCTTTAGGAAAGAAAAGCGGTGCCTGATCTATCAACATGATGGCTGTTGGACATTTTGCTTGCCAGGTTAAAAAAAAACACGACTCAGTCTTAGTCAATTATGGGTAATACAGATGGCTATAAAATAAAGTAACACCTGCAAAGAATAGTTGGCCTAATTATTACATGGAAGTAGTCGCTTCATAGCTATAAAGATCTCTTTTGATACACCATAGCTATAAAAAAATCTCACAGCTGAAAAAAATCTCTTTGATACGCTATGGTTATTCAGAAGAAAAGGTTCCTTGGCATCTTCAATTTCAATCAGAATAGAGATGGAAGGGACCTTGGAGGTCTTCTAGTCCAACCCCCTGCTCAAGCAGGAGACCAGATACCATTCCAGACACATGGGGATGTCCAGTCTCTTCTTAAAAACTTCCAGTGTTGGAGCACCCACAACTTCTGGTGGCAAGCTGTTCCACTGGTTAATTGTCCTCACTGTCAGGAAGTTTCTCCTTAATCCCAGGTTGCTCCTTGATTAGTTTCCATCCATGGTTTCTTGTCTTGCCTTCTGGTGCTTTGGAAAACCAGTTGACCCCCTCCTCTGAAATACCGGAATACTCCTATCATGTCCCCGCCCCTAGCCAAACCCCAATCCTGCAACCGTCCTTCATATGTTCGTATCTGTTACCCCTTAAGGTATTTAACAAGGACTAGAAAGACATGAGCGGTGATAATGCCAGCCGACATAAATAACAAGCCAGACCGATTTCTCACTTAACTTTAGCATGGCTTGGCTTCAGCTCTTTTGCATCTCCTGCTACCTGGTCCTTGGCTTACCCCCCAAAAGCCAGGACTTTTTGAGTCCTTGGAAAGAAAACCAGTAGACAAAACAGCAGCGCTGTCTCCAAAGTGCTTTTCTGAAAGGCAACTCGAGTTATGTTTTTCTTTGAGGAAGACATTTTGCTTCTCATCCCAAAAGCTTCATCAGTTCTGGCTGGAATGGGCAAGGGGAGAGGGAAATGGAAAGATTAGTTTTGACAGGATATAGGGGTGGTGGGAATGGTGGAAGGCTAATAATAATATTTGGATGCTTGGCAACCGACTCATGCTTATGACCAGTGCTTTTTTTGTAAAAGAAAAAGGTGCTGGAACTCACACACGTCATACAACCTGCCTTGCCTACCCTACAAGGTTCCATCCCAAAAAAGGTGCCGGAACTCCGTTCTGAGCATTCTATGAGAAAAAAAGCCCTGCTTATGACGGTGGCAGGGTCACGCGATCACCTTTGGCAATCCTCTGGCAAGCAAAGTCAATGGGGAAGCCGGATTCACTCAACAACCCGTGTGACTAACTTGGCCGCTGCAGTGAGTCACTGAACAGCTGCGGCAAGAAAGGCAAACCTCACTCAACGGATTTCTCACTTAGCAACGTAGATTTTGGACTCGACTGTGGTGGTACGTTGAGGATTACTTGGATGTCCGTGGAGAAAGTCAAGGCTGCCTTCAGCCATCAGCAATGAGAGACGAGCCCCCCCTCCCCTGCCGCTGCCCTTTCTTGGGGTGCTGTTCGAGTCCCCTGCTAGGATTTCCTGATGGTCTCCCCTCCGAGGGCTCCTGGGGAGGAGCTATGGCCCATCATCCCCTGCCTGGGGCAGGTCCGGCTCCTTGGCCTCAATGCAGATAGTGCTCAACTTACAACAGTTCCTTTTAACGACCGTTCAAAGTTACAACGGCACTGAAAAAAAGTGACCTGTGACCCTTTTTCAGAGTTGCAACCTTTGCAGCCCCCCCCCCGTGGTCAGGTGATCAAAATCCAGGCGCTTGGCAACTGACTCATATTTATGACGGTCGCAGCGTCCTGGCATTTGTGATCCCCTTTTTTCGACCTTTTTTTTTATAAATGAATCTTTATTTACATTTCGTGTTAAATACACCAACAAAGACAAAAAAAACATTTACAATATACAAAAAATGAAGAAATCGAAAAATTGAAAGCCATTTCAAAAATTTCACATTATATCTACTTCTCAACTAACAATTATATTCCACTCATTAAGTCTCTTATAACCATCCAACTCCAAAGCTTATTCATTAACAAAGACTATATCACTTCATTTTTGACCAACCTCCAAGCCACCCTCATTTCTTTAATCTTTTATCCATCCAAATGTACCATTTATTCCATGATAGAAATGCTGGTGTCTCTTCTTTACCCTTCAACTTCTTGGTCTGCACAATCAAGTATTCTCCTAATTATAACTTCATCCGGCGGGGTATGATTTGCCTTCCAAAATTGAGCATACCCCATCCTTGCCGCTGTTAAGATATGTAAAACCAAATACCATATACCTTTTTTCGACCTTCTGAGGAGCACAGTCAATGGGGGAAAGCCAGGCTCACTTAACCACCGCGCGACTCACTTAACAACTGCAGTGATTCACTTAACAACTGCAGTGATTCACTTAACAACCGCGGCAAGAAAGGTCGTAAAATGGGGGCAAAAGCCACTGAACAAACGTCCTCCACAGGAAATTTGGGGCTCCACCGTGGTCTTATGTCGAGGACTACCTGTACCCTCCCTCCTCCCTCTCCCTCCCCCCCCCCGCATTTCGTGAACAACTGCTTAGACATTCCTGCTCGTTTTGGGGTCTTTGACGATGAGGACTAGAACCTTGGCTCCGGCCTGAGGAAGCCGAAGCCCCGGAGTCTGTCAGGGGCTCCCCTGGCGGTCCCCGAAAAAGCTTTAGAGTCTTCGGGAGTCCGAAGCAAAGCGAAATTTCGGCGAACCCCGCTTCCGCCCCTCCCCGCTCCGGGGACCCACTGCGCACGCGCCTAACCCCCAACCAGGAGGCTGACGCGAATGTCTCTCCCCCGGCCCTGTCCCGCAATGCCGCGGCGTCCCGACTCACTCACGCGTCGAATTTGTTGTTCATCCTCCTCGCTCCGTCACTCGAAGCCGCTTCGCTTCCCCCTCAGCCGCACGACTTCCGCTCAGCGGCCTGCCTCTCTTCCATTCGCTCTCTTCCCTCACTTCCGGCTCGGCGGAACCCTTGTCCTGGGCGGCGGCTTCCGCCCGGTTTAAAGAGGCGGTAGGACTCAGGTCTCCTGCGAGAGGCCTTTCTGGGCCTGTGGCGGCTCTATGGTTTAGTCCAGGGGTAGGCAACCTCGGCTCTTTTATGACTCATGGACTTCAACTCCCAGAATTCCTGAGTCAGCATAGCTGACTCAGGAATTCTGGGAGTTGGAGTCCATGAGTCATAAAAGAGCCGAGGTTGCCTACCCCTGGTTTAGTCCCTCTACATCTCGTCATCCCTGCGCTGCTTCTCATAGAGCAGAGAAAGAAGAGAAGCCCCTCCGTTGGCGCGGATAGGCTGTTTCCTGGCTCGCGTGTTTAAAATCGGAGCACGGCCGGTAGAAATCACGGCCGCGCAAAGCTCGTAAATGAAGCTCAAGGCGGGAAGGATTGGGAACCTAAAGGGTTCGCTATGCCTCCGGAAGTTGTGGGTGCTCCAACATTGGAGGCTTTCCAAAAAGAGACTGGAGAGCCATTTGTCTGAAAGGGCATAGGGTCTCCTGTTCAAAAAGGTGGCTCAGTGGGTTAGGACGCGGAGCTTGTCGATCAGAAGGTCGGCAGTTTGGCGGGTCGAATCCCGAGTGCCGCGTAGCAGAGTGAGCGCCTGTTACGCGTCCCAGCTTCTGCCAACCTAGCAGTTCGAAAGCACGTAAAAATGCAAGTAGAAAAATAGGGACCACTACGGTCCGTGCGCCTTTGGCGTCTAGTCATGCCTGCCACAGTTTAAGGGGGTCGCTCTACTTGCAGGAACACTTTGACTTGAACTCTGTTTTTCGTAAATTTACGGCTTTGTAAATTTATAGTATTCTGGGAGCTGAAGTCCAAAAATCATAAAAGGGCCAAGTCTGAAGACCCCTGCTGTAACACATTCAATATCCCCAATTCCCCAATATGCTGTTCCAAAGCTCAGCCCCTCCTCTAATTATTAATATTCAGATGGACTTGGAATTATAAGTTTTGGGAAAAATTCTTGAGAGAAAGTGGCATTGTTTACCCCTTCGCTAGTCAAAACAAATCATGGGACTGCTGGATATTTGAATTGGACACTAGAGGGAACTAGAGGATAACAAAAGAATGGAAGGAAATATTTTAACAGTTTAACTATTTGATGAAATACCTGAGAAAATTATGATTTTTTTTTTTGACAAATGGTCTTTGAAACTCTCAGAAATAATTGATAAATGAACGGTTAAGGATGCAATGGAAGAAGAACAAGATATTCTGGATAAATTTGAAATTAACCCGAACGTGGTTATAAATGTGGAATGAGAAGGAGGTACTGAATTATTGAAACAGGATGATATTTCAATTATTTATTTATTTATTTTTTAATAAAATTTTCCATCACCATTCTCACCTAAGTGACTCAATACAGACAAGAGATATACAACTATTAAAGCAAAAAAATGTCGATGATTTTTCCCCCCTACTGTATGCATAATAGAAATCTGTTAAAGGTTTTGAAGGACTTTCTGAGAAATGACCAAAAAAATAAAGATGGATTTCTCTTACTGAATTTACAAAATAGACGTGCTAAATTTTTGAAATACCTTTGGAAGAATGATGAAAAAATCAAGCTGTGGGATTTCATTTGAAGGGGTTAAGAACTGAGATTATTGAAAGTATAGGGAAGAAATAGAAAGTTGACTTATTCAATCAGTATTGAGATAGATAATTCGTATGTCTGACAACCTTCACTGGATTTTTTGCTGATAAGGAAGGAAAGACAAGAATTTCAGATGTTGCTTTTTAATTAAGAGATTGGAGGCCAGGAGAGTTTGTTTATTCATAGTTCACACTTCTAGACTGCATTTCTCTCTCAAGGAATTTAGACTGCAATTTAAGAGAAGAGGATAAATTTACTTAAATTGTGTGTTTAGATGAAGGAGGAAATTTCTTTTTTCTTTTTATTACTTCTAAAGGTAAAGGTAAAGGTAAAGGTTCCCCCACACATGCATGCTAGTCGTTTCCAACTCTAGGGGCCGGTGTTCATCTCCGTTTCAAAGCCGAAGAGCCAGCGCTTGTCCGAGGACGTCTCCGTGGTCATGTGGCCGGCATGACTGGACGCCAAAGGCGCACGGAACGCTGTTACCTTCCCACCATAGTGGTCCCTAGTTTTCTACTTGCATTTTTACGTGCTTTTGAACTGCTAGGTTGGCAGAAGCTGGGACGAGTAACAGACGCTCGCTCTGCTACGTGGCACTCGGGATTCGACCCGCCAAACTGCCGACCTTCTGGTTGACAAGCTCAGCGTCCTAACCCACTGAGCCACCGCGTCCCTTACTTATTACTTCTACTGTAATCTAATAAAGGAGAATATTTGTAGCTCAGGGTTGAAATGAGGGGGTCCTTAGTGCTCTCTGAGCCTGGTTGCTTTTTAATGAAACATCTCCAAGAAAACAAGCAAGCTCAGAGAACACCAAGGTCCTCCCCATTGTAATCTTTAATAAAATTATTATTATTTATTTTTTTTAAAAGAGAAGAGATAGCTTCTTTAAGCAATCTCTCATCTCTCTGAGGGGGAGAAGAAAAAAAAGGGTCAAGCGCAGGATAACACATACTGACTGACCCCAATGTTGAACTCCTGAGATTGCAAATATGGTCATTGCTTGCAGTTACTTTTCACTGTTGTAACTGAATGGTGCTGGAGAAGACTCCTGCGAGTCCCTCGGACTGCAAGGCGATCAAACCGGTCAGTCCTAGAGGAGATCAACCCTGACTGCTCTTGAGAAGGCCAGATCCTGAAGCTAAAACTCAAATACTTTGGCCACCTAATGAGAAGGAAGGACTCACTGGAGAAGAGCCTAATGCTGGGAAAGATCGAGGGCAATAGAAGAAAGGGACGACGGAGAATGAGGTGGCTGGATGGAGTCACTGAAGCAGGAGGCGTGAGCTTAAATGGACTCCAGAAGATGGTAGAGGACAGGGAGGCCTGGAGAAACATTGTTCATGGGGTCGCGATGGGTCGGACACGACTTCGCAGCTAACAAACAACAACAACTGAATGACCACTGATACAGACAGTTGCTAAACAAGGACTGCCTTGGATCAGGGCAACTCGGCATAATGTAGACGAGTTTCAGTTCGGTTTAGCAATTAAGGCATCAGGCTAGAAACTGGGAGGCTGGGAACTCCAGTTCCTCCCTAGGCATGAAGCAGCTGGGTGACTGTTGTGTAGTGAGTTCTTTGGAGGCAGTAAGTGAGACGAGTGGCTGCAAACAGGAACATTGCTTTATTGAGGCAACAGGAACAGAACTGAAACAGAGGCTTCTGCGCAGCTACTTATACGGTTGGCCACTAGGCGGCAGCCAATAGGTTTAAAACAGGGCTTTTCAACCTTTTCACCCATCGTACCACTTTTAGGATATGGCAACATCCGAGTACCACCAGTCGCCTAGCAAGGTATCCAAAACTTGATGGCCAAAAAAAAAAAAGGGAAAAAAGTGATGAAGTACAGGTAGTCCTCGACTTACCACAGTTCGCTTAGTGACTGTTCGAATTCACAAGGGCACTGAAAAAAGTGCCCCCCAAGCCACAGCCGAGCAAGAAACCAGCCTGCCTGCCTGGCAGTGCTCTTCTGCCTGTCCAAGGTTTTCATTGTTGTGAGACTTTCTGTTGAGGATTGGCAGCGAGGGTGGGGTGGGGTGGGTTTTTTTGGATTTTATTCCCCTCGTCTGCTGGGTGGTTGCAGCAGGTTTTGGTCCCTTCACATGACCCTGGGACACTGTGACCATCATAAATATGAATCAGTTGCCAAGCATCTGAATGTAAATCACAAGACCCTGGAGATGCGGCAACATTCCAGCTGATCAGCGCTTCTTCTGGGCTCAGCAGAAGTGCCAGGATCAGCGCTGAGCTCCAGCCGGAGCCTGGTGCTGATCCTGGTGCTTCCGCTGAGCCCCGACAGCCCTGCAGCTCCAGCCGTCTCTCGCTCAGGCTTGTGCGGTGCTGCCACCGGTTGAGCTCATTCCCCTCCCCCGCTACCACTTCTCTAGGATGGTCGCGTACCACCTGCCAGGTGCCAATGTACCACAGGTGGTACCTGTACCACTGGTTGAAAAGCCCTGTATTAAAGGAACTCTTTCCCGCCCCAAATCATCCAATGATCTTCTTGGAGATAGCAAGTCTGGCTAGTCAGTGACCGTTAGACACACCAATTGAGCAACCTTAAGCAGCATTCAAACAGACACGTGAAACAGTTCAAATAAAATCCCAATACAATACAGTGACCTTGCTTGAGTCCTTATTTCTTAGCTCTAGGAAGGAGGCAATGGCAAACCACTTCCAAAAAAATTGCCAAAAGAAGTGCAGGAATTTGTTCAGGCAATTCCAGGTGGCCTCACTGATTTGAAGGCATGCACATACTTTAAGAGCTTCAAGATAAGAGCAACAGGAATAAGACATAGATGTAGATAAAATGCTAGCAATAACATTAGTTGAAAATAATTAGCATCTGCAAACCATTTTTGTAAGATGACTTTGTAAAATAAACATTAGGTGTCCCATAGTGTGTGATATTATGGGATGCAAATGGGTAACATGCTTGACCGCAGGTAACTGATTTCCTTTGCAAAGGGGAGGTTGCTTTTATCTTGTCCAATCAACTTTCCTCTTGGATGTTTCTTTGTTATGCTAACTAGAAAAGGTGTTGTAAGCTAAAGATCAGGGTTGCATCTTTGACTGCAAGGAATCCCTTTTGTCCGAATTTTCTGATAAACTGTAATAAAATGATCTTCCTGTCTTGGTTTGTCTCACTGGAAACTATGCATGCCGAGGCATGACCCTTAAAAGAGCCGTATTTGGCTTTCAGTTCAACAATGGCCATGTAGAAAGTTTCTTTCCTTACTCCCAAATATTGTGTTTTTAACGAGGTTCTCTGTCTTACACAGGTCTATGAAATATTCCCATGGATTATGAATCACCTCCCGGGCCGTCACCAGAAAGCCTTTGCTTGTTATGACTTTTCAATTTCTTTTATAATGAAGGAGATCCAAAGTCATGAGAAGAGTGGGACGCGAGACGATCCACGGAATTTCATTGATTTCTACTTGGCGCAGATGGCAAAAGTAAGAGATCTGTACCATTAGTGTATCATTCTTCAAACTCAAACTCGTCTCGGATCAGTAAATCTTTTTCCTCTCAGTAAGTGCTCCGCTGTTTTACCTTCACAAAAGTTTCAGAGTCACAGAGTTGGAAAGGGACCTTGGCAGTGGTGGGATTCAGCCGGTTCCCACCAGTTCGGCAGAACCGGTAGCTATTTTTTTTTTGTCGCCCAGGCCCAGAATGGCCTTCTGGAAGCGGCATCCACACAGAGAACCGGCTGTTCACCTATTTGAATCCCACCACTGGACATTGGGGGTCTTTTAGTCCAACCCCCTACCTCAGGCAGGAAACCCTATACCATTTCAGACAAATGGCTGTCCAGTCTCTTCTTAAAAACTTCCAGTGTTGGAGCATTCACCGCTTCTGGAGGCAGGTTGTTCCACTGGTTAATTGTTCTGTCAGGAAGTTTCTCCTTAGTTCTAGGTTGCTTCTCTCCTTGACTAGTTTCCATCTGTTGTTTCTTGTTCTGCCTTCAGGTGCTTTGGAGAAGAGCTTGACTCCCTCTTAAACCACCCTGTGAGATGGGTTGGGTTGATAGAGAATGGCCCAAATTCACCCAGCAATTTTTCCTGACTAAGAAGGGCCTAATAAAGGAGAATATTTGTAGCTCAGAGTTGAAATGAGGGGTCCTTGGTGCTCTCTGAGCTTGTTTTCTTGCAGACCTTTCCTTACCCTGTCTAGGTAATGTCATCAGTGCTAGTAAGGAGTGGAGTTTGCCATCGGTTTATATTCTGGTGGCTTGCCCTGTGATTGGGGGTGATTATTTTGTTGGGCTGTTTACCATTGGTTCTTTGGCAGTTTCTTGATTGGGGCATTGCTTACTTGCTTCTTGGTCTGAAGTTGACCTTGGAGTTAATCTATGGTGATCTGGATGCTGATTGCTGGTGGAGAGGTGCTGGAGTCTTTTCGTTCCCTTTTGGTTGATTGGCTAGTTGATTGTCTCTTTTGCACAGTCCATAGGTATTGTTAATGTCTATGTGGCTAATTTGTCAGAGTGCCAGGCTTCTAGAAATTTATTTTATTTTTATTTATTTTAATCTCATTTATATCCCGCCCTTCTCCGAAGACTCAGGGCGGCTTACAATTTAAGCACAAACCAATGTGCTTAGCAAGAGCCTTCATTCTATGTATATGCCTGCTTATTAGGGCTTTCGCCCCCCCCCCCAGCGGCATTATTACAAAGTCAGCTTAATTGCCCCCAACAATCTGGGTCCTCATTTTACCTACCTCGGAAGGATGGAAGGCTGAGTCAACCTTGAGCCTGGTGGGACGCGAACCTGCACTAATTGCAGGCAGCTGGTGTTACTTAAGGAGGCATTAGCCCACTGCTCCACCAAGGCTCCACCAGAAATTCCCTGGTGTTTTTGGACTTAACCTGATGTAGGATTGTCACATTTTCCCAATTGAGACTATGGTTACATCTGTCTATACGTTGTGAAATTAATAAAATTAAGAGGGGCCTAGAGCAAAATCTCTTGATTTCTAGGCCAGCCCCTTCACCGCTAGGCCAAAGTGGTTCTCCTCATGCCAAACTCTTTTGCATTATTCCTGAGCCTTCATATGCATTCACAGGATAAAGATGACCCGGGTCTTCTAAACTGAGGAATCTAGATTTCCTCTAGGTTAAATATTCAATGTTCTAACTGTTGAAGGAAAAATCTTCATCATGGTTCAGTCCAAGCCGGGAATAAACAACAGGGCGACTGCTTTAGATAGAAGGTTGCAGTTTATTGAAGAGGAGAGCCAGACAGAATGATGGCTCTGGAGGAAAAGAGTGACAGCATATGGAGGGAGTGGGTTTTTATACCCTCTGGGGCTCTTGAGGTTGTTTCCTGTTCCTGTTTGAGGCTTTGTATTTCCTGTGTCTTGTATTTTGACCTGAGTCTGAGTGTGCCCCTTTGGCATCTGTGGGCTAATCCTATCATGTCCTGTCTTAGACTTTGGGTGGGGTATGTAGATTTTAAGGGTCTTTATCTTCCTGATCTCTTCAGCTTCTAGCTGGAAGCCTCCAACCTTCCTGAATGGATTATTTACACCTGCATTTCTACAGAGCTGGTTTCTGCTTGGGGGAGGGAGACTTGGGGCTATTAAGAAAAAACTGGGCATGCTTTTCTGCCTCTTTAAGATCCTTTGAGGAAATATAATATTTTGCCTTTTTAATATTTCCTTCTCTGGGGGCGGGGGGCGGGGGCTGAATTCCCGCATAACGAAAGGATTTGATTCTTGAGCAGGTTCCTTATTAAGTGAATGAAGTTTTTATGTCTCTCAACACCCCTCCTACCCTTTCTATTCCCTCACCTAAATCTCTTGATATGCATTCACAGAGTCAAGGTGACCCCACATCTACTCTGGATGAAAGCAATCTGGCCTACACTATCTTTGATTTTTTCATCGCAGGATCAGAGACCACAGCTACCACATTGCATTGGGCACTACTCTACATGGTGGCCTGCCCGGATATTCAAGGTGAGAGGGACGAAGGTAGAAAGGCAGGGGGAAATCTCAGAACTGTAAACATATGCATGTAACATTAACTTGAAAAATTAATTTGAACCTTAACTTGTTACATTTAATATGTTCTTCTGTTTTCTTCCAAATTGCTCAAGGCTGCTTCTCCCCTTCTACTTACAAAAATCTTTGACTTGTAGGAATGAAACTAGTTCTAGCTTACCCACGGAATGGCACAGCTGCTTTGGGACAAATTGTATGTCATGGTTCCAACAAATGCAGTACTTCAAAGAACTTCAAGGCACTGTTTACCTTAGAGAATCTTTTATTATACTCGCATAGCTTCGGCACGTATGTATTAGAAGCCAAGATCTGAATTCTCCTCCCGTGAACACATCGTATCAACCACAATTCCCTCCCTTAATTTAATGTCATAAATCACATTCTCCAATTCGTTTAAAATGCAAACTTTCCCTCCTGTTTTACAACCCAAATTCTTATCTTCTTTTCTTACAAACAGTCTTGAGATACATTCTCCCTACTCCCCCCCAGCGACCACTAATTCTAGTTCTAAAAATAATGTACGAGTTAAAGGAAGGCTACATCTCCCTGTGTTGTCAAGCAAGAACATCCGATGTTAGCGGCACTGACATTGTACTTCCAACTAGGATTTATCTAAGGCACACCTGACTGAGGAATTCTGGGAATTGAAGTCCACAAGTCATAAAAGGGCCAGGTTTGAAGACCCCTGTCCTAAACTAACATGCATTAAGATGTGTAGAAAGTGTGACCGCTCTGTTTAAATACGTGGAATGTGATTTTAGAAATGAATGAATTTTATTCCCTTTGCCTTTTAAACAAAGTAATGTAAGTGCCGCCTCTGAGCTTAATGTGAAGATTGGAGCCCAACATTTTGTCCAGATCAACAATGTGTCTCAAAATGGAATCCTTCCTTGAATGGATTTGAGAGGAAATACTGAAACAAAGCAGCACATTCTCAAGTCCTCCTGGAGACCAGATGTCTGCCTTGGAGACTACAAACATCCTAGGCTGATTTAGTACAATGCTGCTCATGTTTCTGGGAAACACAAAAACAATAACAAAATGAAATTGAATTGAATGGTAAAAAAAGTAAGGTTCTACATTTAGGCAAGAAAAACCATGTGCACAGGTATAGTATAGGTCAGGGGTGTCAAACTGCTGGCCCGTGTGAAGTAGGCTATAAAGAAAGATACAAAGAATACATAAGAGTGCTGCATGTCATAAATGTGAGGCAGGACATAAAAGTGAGAAGACCCGTGTATTAGTTAGAATAGACTCCCTGGCAGCAGTAGTCTTGCAGAACAGGCGTGCCCTTGACCTCCTGATAGCTGAGAAAGGTGGCTTGTGTCTATTCTTAGGAGAAGAATGCTGCTTTTACATGAATAAATCAGGAGTGGTCAGAGAGGTGGCAAAGGACCTGCAAGACAGAGCATCCAGAATTGGCCAGAGAATCCAAGGAACTGACCAGTGGTTCTCATGGTTACCAGGAACCGCATGGGTCAAACAATTGCTGTTCCTGTTGTTATTGTTCTGTACCAGCCTGCTACCGGCCCTGCAGAAAAGGCAGGGACAACCCCTTTACAAACGGCAAGAGGCTGGAATTACGCCTGCCAAATTTATAGCTACAAAAACAAACAAGACACGAACCAAGAAATAGGAGCTTTAAGAAACACGAACTATCCAAGCGGTTGCCTTCAGCAAACCAGCCCTCCCCACACATTCCCCTTATATAGAGTTCAGGGCGTGGCTTCTCTCTGCCTCCTTCCGAGAAGCCCCATTGCCTTCCTCTGTTTACTCCTAATTGACTGCCTCCTGCGTCGGGCGTCCTTGAACAGGGCCAGCTGTGGGTCATCTTCATCCATGCTGTCAGGCTCACACAGCTGGGTCTCCGTGGTGACCAAGTGGGAGGGGCCTGGCTGAGGGCTCTCATCAGCAAGATCTTCAACCCCCTCAGCAAGGTCTTCAACACCCCCCTCCTCCTCCTCTGAGTCGTCCGACCCAACTGCCGAACCCACAGGCTGACCCTGAATCACAACAGTTATGTGGGATAGCAGGACTAGCCTTCATCCCGTGTGTAATTCCCCTATTAAGACAATTGGCTATGAGGTCAATGAAAGAGATAAAGATTGAAAAGGAATTGGTTGTACTAGAGGGATCTTTGGAAAATGGATTTACACCTGGGATTCTAAAGGAGAGTAAGGATCCAGACGGTGGAATATATGTACGGTTTGGACCTTGGGGATTAGAGAGAGTGCCTGAGGAGGATGAAGTCTAACTTATTGACTTCTTCCTTCCCTTTCTGCTCGTTGCTCTTTGGTCTCTTTCTTGAACTGTCGGCAGGAATCAGAAACAACGTGTTGCTCTGCTATACTGTTTGCCTATCCTAATATACAGTGGTTTTGATAGTTTATCTTTGCTTGCTGGGGAAAATGTAATTACTTGCTGAAATGAAGGAATATCATTGAATGTGAGACTCCACATCAGATGAAATAGAGTCTCAAAGGGGGCAGTGAAGTAGGCTATAAAGAAAGATACAAAGAATACATAAGAGTGCTGCATGTCATAAATGTGAGGCAGGACATAAAAGTGAGAAGACCCGTGTATTAGTTAGAAGAGGCTCAAGGAAATGGAAAATGTCAAACCACACATTCACCCATGGGACACATTTAGTACAGCTGACACAGAATTCAGTTGCAGCTAACCACATATGTCTCACTTGCAGCTAACCACATATGTCTCACTTGAAGCTAACCACATACATGGTACAGGAAACGTAGACGCTAGCAAAAAGACAAGGCTGCAAAACAGTTTAGCAATGCAAAGAGGGGCTAGAAATGAGCTAGAAGGGGGCCTGTAATTCATGTAACCAATCAGAGCTCATAAGTTACATTTCTGTGTTTTGCTACTTTTGGAGACTATATATGGACTTGCTTTTCCATGACAAGGTGTTCAGACATTGCCTTTGCTTTTTGCTCTGAAACTTTTGCGCAAAATAAAACAAACTTCTTTTGATTCTGGGGTCTGAGTCTCTTGATTCTGCAACACGTGGGCCACATGCATCATAGCAAAACGACGCCCACCCCATTGCCAGCAATGGCAAAAAAGTCACGATATGTTGCGACACGTCACGTGACATTGTGAGTTTGACACCCCTGGTATACATGGTACTTTGCTCAATAGTAGCAACTGTGAGAGGGATCTCGGAGTCCTAGTGGACAATCACTTAAACATGAGCCAGTCGTGTGCTGCAGCTGCCAAAAAAGCCAACACAATGCTAGGCTGCATTAACAGAGGGATAGAATCAAGATCAGGTGGAGTGTTAATACCACTTTACAATGCCTTGGTAAGGCCACACTCGGAATGCTGCATCCAGTTTTGGTCACCACAATGTAAAAAAAGATGTTGGCTCTCTGGAAAGAGTACAGAGAAGAGCAACAAAAATGATTGGGGGACTGGAGGATAAAACATATAAGGAACAGTTGCTGGAATTGGGTATGTGTAGTTTAATGAAGAGAAGGATGAGCGGGGGACATGATAGCCATGTTCCAGTATCTCAGGGGCTGCCACAAAGAAGAGGGAGTCAAGCTCTTCTCCAAAGCACCTGAAGGCAGGACAAGAAGCAACGGATGGAAACTAATCAAGGAGAGAAGCAACCTAGAACTAAGGAGAAACTCCCTGACAGTGAGAACAATTAACCAGTGGAACAACCTGCCTCCAGAAGCAGTGAATGCTCCAACACTGAATTTTTTTAAGAAGAGACTGGACAGCCATTTGCCTGAAATGGTATAGTGTTTCCTGCCTGAGCAGGGGGTTGGACTAGATGACCTCCAAGGTCCCTTCCATCATCATCATCATCATCATCATCATTATTATTATTATTATTATTATTATTATTATTATTATTATTATTATTTTACACAACAGACGTGGAGGAAGAGATATGGTTGGAGATGTTATGTATAGTCTCTAAAACCGATCTATTTTTTTTCAGCCAAAGTACAAAAAGAACTTGATGATACTCTGGGTTCTTCCTCCCGGCTGTAGTGATCGGAGGAATCTGCCTTACACCAATGCTGTTATTCATGAGATCCAGCGCTATGCCAATATAATTTTAATTGGCGGCCCCAGACAATGTGTGAAAGACACAACAGTCCTTGGTTTTCCTATTCAAAAGGTAGACATTTCTCATTGCCTTATATATTTCACTGAGGTGGAGGTTCTTCTAGAATTGCAGCAATTCACCAAAAAATGTGAACCACTTTGGATAATAATGGTAACCATTAAAATATATATATTATGAGTGATCTCAAGTGTTTGTAAACATTTCTCAAGCCCAGAGATCTGACTCTGACGTTTTTCTCCCCCTTGTACATGACACTTCTTCTGTTCTGACCCAAAATCTAGTATTTTCTAAGGAAGCACTTATTGGACTCAATTGCAAAATCAGAGAATAGAATAGAATAGAATAGAATAGAATAGAATAGAATAGAATAGAATAGAATAGAATAGAATAGAATAGAATAGAATAGAATAGAATAGAAGAGTAGAGTAGAAGAATAGAATAGAATAGAATAGAATAGAATAGAATAGAATAGAATAGAATAGAATAGAATAGAATAGAATAGAATAGAATAGAATAGAATAGAATAGAATAGAATAGAATAGAATAGAATAGAATAGAATAGAATAGAATAATGGATAAGGATAACATAGGATAGGATAGGATAGGATAGAGAATGGAATAGGATAGGATAGGAAAGGTATGGTAGGGTAGGGTTAGAATAGAATAGAATAGAAAGAAATAGAATAGAATAGAATAGAATAGAATAGAATAGAATAGAATAGAATAGAATAGAATAGAATAGAATAGAATAGAATAGAATAGAAAGAAATAGAATAGAATAGAATAGAATAGAATAGAATAGAATAGAATAGAATAGAATAGAATAGAATAGAATAGAATAGAATAGAGAATGGAATACAAAAATGGAATAGGATAACATAGGATAAGATAGGATAGGATAAGATAGGATAGAATAGAGAATGGAATAGGATGGGACGGGACGGGACGGGACGGAACGGAATGGAACGGAACGGAACGGAACGGAACAGAACAGAACAGAACAGAATAGGAATTCTTTATTGGCCAAGGGTGATTGGACACACAAAGAATTTGTCTCCGGTGCCCAAGCTCTCAGCAAAAAGTGATAGGTCACAGATCATAAATCATAGTTACAATCATTAATCATAAGACAAACAATAAATAATAAATCGTAAGATACGAATAGAATAAGGTAGTAGGAAAGATGAGAAGATGAGAAAAGATGAGAAATGAGAAGGGCTCATTTCATCTTTATGCTGTTTATGCAGGCTTCCTGGGATGCCATTACATTTTTTAAAAAGTTGTCTGGTTATTAATTTTTGACTTGAGAGCATCGTGATTTAATTTAATGACATTACTGTAGAATTATTCTGCTTTTATAGTTTATTATGGTATACGGATAGGCAGGAATTTCATGTGGGACAAGCATTTTATCTCACACAGAAACCAGATGTTTTCTAAAACTGAATCTTTAGATTGATGCAACTGAACAGTTTAAACTTTTATGGCTTTTCTAGGGGGTCAGAGTTATACCAAATATATCCTCAGTTCTCCTGGATCCTAAGGAGTGGGAAACCCCTGAATGTTTCAATCCTGGTCATTTTTTGGATCAAAAAGGAAACTTTATCAACAGAGAAGCCTTCATACCCTTTTCCACAGGTATGTCCTAGAGCCGTGGTGGCGAACCGGTGGCACCCGTGCCACGGGTGGCACGCAGAACCCTCTCTGTGGGCACATGCACCATCGCCCCAGTCCTAGGCCTTCAGCTGGGTTTTATAAAACCTTTTCGCTTTAGGCCTCCACTGCCGTGTGCAAGGAAAAAAAAGTTTCAATCAATCAATTTCAACTTCTCGCGGGGAAAAAAAAGATCTTGCAAAGTTGGCATTGATTGATTGAAACTTTTTAGTTCCACCCAGTCTGCCGTTACCACTGAAGCCACGCCCACCCAATGGGCCACACCCACCCAATGGGCCACGCCCACCCAATGGGCCACGCCCACCCGACACCTGACAATACATAAGTGGGTTTTGGGTTGCAGTTTGGGCACTCGGTCTCTAAAAGGTTCGCCATCACAGTCCTAGAGGGAATCTTCTCCCCCAACAATTATATGTATGTATAGAGAGAGACGCGGTGTGAGCCGCGCTGAGCTTGTCGATCAGAAGGTCAGCAGTTTGGCGGGTTGAATCCCGAGTGCCGCGTAGCAGAGTGAGCGCCTGTTACTCGTCTCAGCTTCTGCCAACCTAGCAGTTCGAAAGCACGTAAAAATGCAAGTAGAAAAATAGGGACCACTACGGTGGGAAGGTAACAGTGTTCCGTGCGCCTCTGGTGTCTAGTCATGCCAGCCACATGACCACGGAGACATCCTTGGAGAAGTGCTTTCTCTTTGGCTTTGAAAAGGCCCCTAGAGTTGGAAACGACTAGCACACATGTGCGGGGGAACCTTCACCTTTTAGAGAGAGAGAATATAGAGCAGACATGTCAAACACAAGGCCCAGGGGCCAGATCCGGCCCGCAAAGTGGTTTCATGTGGCCCGCGAAGCCATCCTGGAAACAGGGAGGGAACGGCCCCCACTGCCTTGGCCCTGGCCCAGAGACCCTCCTCCTGCCAGAGACCCTCAGATCTGTCCCACTCCTGCCCAGGTTCCCATAGGCACCCTTGATGCAAACAATGTAGAGCTGGCCACGCCCACCCAGCAGGCCATACACACTCTAACCACGCCCACCCAGTAGGCCACGCCCACCCTGGCCCTACCCACCCGGCCCCTTGAGGGCAACCGCAATGCTGATGCAGCCCTCAATGAAATTGAGTTTGCCACCCCTGATATAGAGTGTTCAGTTTTCTCATGCATATGGACATGGAGTCCAGTTTTTTTTAAATATATATAATTTGGCAATTCAATCTGATTCACACATTGCAGATAAAGAGATCAAAGCTTACCTTTTCATATCCCATTAACTGCAATGTGAAGATGCTTCTTTTCAGCCTCTACTAGAATATGAAGAGGAGTCTGGAATTCTTGGCTGACTTTTGTTTGAGCTTGGTTGTTGTTTTACAGAGGTTTCATTACCCAATTAGATAACATAATCAGAGCTAGAAGGGAATAGGGTTTGTCCTCTCTCTATATAGTGGCTTGCTCTGTCAGTATTTCTGCAAGCATTGTTTTCTTCTTGGTAGTTCCTTGATTAGGCTGTTGTTTATTGTACGATGGATTATTTGAATTGGTGATTGAGCTATTGCTTACCGATTGATCGTTGGTCTGGTATTAATCCGGATGTTACAGGTAGTCCTTGACTTACGACCACATTTGAGACCAACATTTCCGTTGCTAAGCAAGGCAGGTGCTAAGTGAATTTTGCTCTATTTTATGACCATTGTTTTTGCCACAGTTGTTAAGTGAATCGTGCGGTCACTAAGCAAATCTGGCCTCCCCTATTGACTTTGCTTGTTGGGAAACTAGTTGCAAATGGTGATTATGTGATCCTGGGACTGTCATAAATTCATGCTAGTTGCTAAATGCCTAAAATTGTGATTATGTGACTATAGGGGTGCTGCAATGGCCATACCTGTCTGAGACAATATAGGTTCTTGTGGTCGAGCAGGGGGCTGGACTAGAAGACCTCCAAGGTCCCTTCCAGCTATATTCTATTCTATTCTATTCTGTTCTGTTCTGTTCTGTTCTGTTCTGTTCTACTCTACTGTACTCTATTCTGTATTTCTATTCTATTCTGTTCTATTCTGTTCTGTTCTGTTCTGTTCTATTCTGTCTTTCTGTTCTATTCTATTCTGTTCTATTCTATTCTATTCTATTCTATTCTATTCTATTCTATTCTATTCTATTATTTGGCATTTTTTTCAATGCCATTGTAACTTCAAATAGTCACTAGATGAATGATTGTAAGTCAAGGACCACCTGTAATACCTGCTTATCTGGGGGTTGATTGCTGTGGAGGAGGTGTTTTGGTCTTCATGTTTCCTTTTTAAGTTGGTGATTGTCTCTTTTGAATAGTGTGTAGATGTTGTTTATCTCTGTGTGCCTGTTGATGGCTGATTTGTCTGACTTCCAGCTATTTTCTAGAATTTTGGGATTTAGCTTGGTCTAGGATGCTCACAGTTCCCCAGTTAAAGCTATGGTTAAGCCAGTCCATGTGTTGCGCATTTAAGGAGTTTTCATCACGTCTTCTGAGTGCTAGCTGGTGTTCATGGATACTTCTGCTAAATTTTGGCTTGTTTGGCCTATATACACTTACTCTGTATGTTGTAGATAACTCTTGTGCTGTTTTTTCCCCTTTAGGGGCTATTTATTTTATTTTATTTTAATTCCATTTATATCCCGCCCTTCTCCGAAGACTCAGGGCGGCTTACAAGCTTAGCAGTATTGGGTCTTTTGTTTTATTTAAGATGTTTATTTAAGATGTTTTGGAGGACTTTAGTTGTTTGCATGCTACGGTGATGTTATGTGACTGAAATTAGTTTGTTGTTGGTTTCTGAGATTTTTTTAATGCATGGGAGTGTTCTTTTTTCACAGCATGTGTTGATTGAGCGATCAGTCACTTTTTGATAGTGGAGTAGATTCTGCACATCTGCTTGGGCAGATCTGGAATAGTCTCTTTAACAACTTTTATTTCAGAGGTCTTGAATTCTAAGATTTTGTTTCTTGCATTATCTACTTGCACTAAAAATGGCATTTGTCTAGAACATAGACAAACATTAATATCTGTCCATTAAAATCCTTTAAGAAACCCCTAAGAGGCCTATCCTTATTAGAGGACAGCAAGTTTCCCAACCAGGTTGCTTTTAGACCGTTTGGACCACAACTCCCAGAAATACCTGGGCATGGGAGTCGGAGTCCTCTCCATCTGTAGGACTCCAGTGTGAAGAAGAATGATTTCAGTCGAGAGACAAAGCAAATAGGAGATGAAACTGCCCTTAAATGCTCACGGTTCTTCCTGTTGCCTTTTCCTCCTACCACTCTGGTGTAGGTCAGCGAGCCTGTTTGGGAGAAAACCTGGCCAGAATGGAACTCTTTTTGCTCTTCGCCAACCTCCTGAGAAGGTTCCACTTCCGGCTCCCAGAAGGAGTGACTGAAGTCAACACAAAATACATTAAAGGCATGACGTTGCAACCACATCCACAGCTGCTCCGCGCTCTCCCTCGCTAGCTAAACCTGGCCTTGCGAGGGGCTGAAAAACCCACCGCAGTCTCACTGCACTGCATCTGCACTGACGACACATAGAAAGGCCTCCAGGGGGCATCAATGACCCTCTAAAAGAAGGCAAACAACCAGCTGTCTGCAAGGAGTATAAATCCTCCCATTCCTCACCATCCAGTCAGAGCTGAAGAAGCTTCTGGGATGAGAAGCGAAACGTCTTCAAGGAAAAACAAGAAAGTCCATTTGCCTCCTGAAAAAGGACCTGTGGGACAGCCATGACCTGGATGACTGAGAATCTCCATAGACACTCACTATAGTAGTCACTTACTCATTGGTACTTACTTGGTGTTACCAACTTCTGGTTCCACTATCCTCAGATATCCTGCTCGTCTGTGCCTGTTTCTTTATCACAAGACTCCAAGATAATTGAATAGCCAAATCCTGTGAGTTAAGAACTTAGATTTCTAAAACATTTCTCTTAAGATGAACTTGTCTTTCCTTGTCTACGTCTTTGGCATCTTCTGGGAAGAAGTGTCAATGTACACAGACAAATAAATAAGATAGAAAACAAGGTTCTTATTATGAATTTCTGTTCTTCAAACACCATGCCTTATTTTATGTTGGCATGAGACATCTTTTTAGAGCGAGTAGACAGTCAAACTCTTCTTTGATTGCAAATTTTAGCAGTATTATAAACCCCAGTGTGGAGTGGAAGAGCAAGAAGGCTCCCGAACATCCATATAAAGGTATATAAATAGTGGAACATAGAATAAGTAGTAAAGATTTAAAAAAAGAGCAGAAAAAATTGTTTTTTTTTAATTTAACAAATTCTGGGTTAGGTTTACACTGTTAAGCTTCAAAAAGGAGTAATGCTTACCAACCCTAGTATGTTGCGCACACAAAGCTTCTAGGTCTATAGATGTACCATCTTCTTTGGTCGAACCTGACCCTCCGTTTCAAGGTCTAACGCAGGGGATGTTGTGGATTCATCCTTCTTGGGGAATCGCTATTGTAGCTACGTCATTTAAATCAGGATCTAATACAAGGCACGTCCCAAGATCTAATACAGGGCCCGTTGTAGATTCATCCTTCCCGAGGGTTGCCGTTGTTTTGCCTGTAGCCACGCTATTCAAAGCCTGCAAGGAGCGGACTTGTTGCGCCCGTTGTGAGTCATGGCGCCGTTCTTCCCATCCCTGAGTGCCTGGAAAGCAGGTAAAAGGTCTATATGATGACTGATGGAGTTTTCGTCAGATAACCAGGCCTCCTTGAGCAGTCGGCCGCCCTTGGCGGCATCCCGGGTAATGGCCTCAGCATTGGCAAGATCAAACATATGGTTGTGACGAGCCATATGTGCCCATGCCTGTGAGTCTTGCTCTTGTCTTCTGATTGCCAACTTGTGCTCATGGATCCTGATTTTTGAGCCTCTTAGTTGTTTCCCCAACGTAATTGCATTGGCAATTCTTGTGTTGAATTCTGTACATTATTGAAGATCTTTCTCCATTGGGGAGCGGTTCTTTAGGATGCATAACCATGGCACGCAGGGTTTGATCCGGTCTATGGGCAACATTGACGTTGAAGGGGGCCAACAGCTGTGCAGTTGCCTCGGACACCCCATTAATATATGGGAGTGTCATTTGTGTGGTCAGCATTGTTGGGGCACTATCATGTGGGCTACCACGGGGTTTGGGCCAAAGCCGAGGAGAAGAAATATCTATACCGCACGTGCAGGCGTAATAGCTACCCCGTTGAATTCGTTAGGAGATACAGCAGGCCACACGAACCCCGTGGTAGCCCACAGGATAGCGCACCAACCATGCTGACCACACGAACCAGGATCCCAAGACCTGATACTTTTTCCAGGTGTCCCTATTCAATGGTTTATGAAAAGTGTCAAGGTAATTATGATTTAGTAGCTGACCGGCAGAAGTGATATATAAAGAATGAGTCGGGAGTGTATTTGGGGGTAGTATCCCTTTAAGAGATTGTATCTGAGGAGAAAAAGCAGTTGGAACCTGCTTGCTCACTTCAACCGATTGGATATAACTATCTTGCATACTGATAGCTCCCTGATTAATTCATATTGTACATTAAACCACAGTTCTTTTAACAAACCGCTGTCAGATGTTTATGCTCCTGTGTTGCCACGAGAAGAAAATAAGAAAAAGGCTGCGATAACTTTTTATTTATTTATTTATTTATTAATCCCATTTATATCCCGCCCTTCTCCGAAGACTCAGGGTGGCTTACAATCTAAGAAGCACAAATCAAATGTGCTTAGCAACAGCCTTCATTCTATATATATGCCTGCTTATTAGGGCTTTCGGCCCGCCCCCCCCCAGCGGCATTATTACAAAGTCAGCTTATTGCCCCCAACAATCTGGGTCCTCATTTTACCCACCTCGGAAGGACGGAAGGCTGAGTCAACCTTGAGCCTGGTGGGACTCGAACCTGCACTAATTGCAGGCAGCTGGTGTTACTTAAGGAGGCATTAGCCCACTGCTCCACCAAGGCTCTTATATTTTAAACAGCAAAAAGGACTTGTGGGTTGGTTTCCGAACATTTTGTTACCAGGCTAGGTAATGTGGTCAGCTGAGTTTAGGACCGGGCGTTTCAACCTTATCACGGATTGTACCACTTTTAGGACATGACAATAGTTGAGTACCGCCAGTGCTTAGCAAGGTGTCAAAAATGGGATGACTTTTTAAAAAAGGGGGGGGATTTTGGGTTTTACTGATTAGATTCATTTGTTGTAATAGAAATGGCTAGTTTATAATATTATGGAAAAGTAAAAAGTTGAGGTTCAATGTTAATGCTTCCTTCTACTGCAACAGAAGAAGTCTGGTTTTTTTTTCTCTTCTCCCCCTCACTTTCCCCCGCTTTTTCCTCCCCACTGTGTCCTACTATTTGCTTTTGTATTTTTGTATTTTATTCTATAATCTAATAAACTATTACAAACTGTAGACAAAAAGGAAAAAAAAGTACCAGTCTTAATTTCTTTGGTGGCTGTTCCTTTGCTGAATCGCTTTCCCTTTGCACTGACAAATGTATAATGAATTTATGCATGTTTATTAATATGCACCACTTTGAATTATGATGCTGGAGAAGACTCCTGTGAGTCCCTTGGACTGCAAGGTGATCAAACCGGTCAGTCCTAGAGGAGATCCACCCTGACTGCTCTTCAGAAGGCCAGATCCTGAAGCTAAAACTCAAATCCTTTGGCCACCTAATGAGAAGGAAGGACTCACTGGAGAAGAGCCTAATGCTGGGAAAGATTGAGGGCAAGAGAAGAAGGGGACGACAGAGAATGAGGTGGCTGGATGGAGGCACTGAAGCAGTAGGCGTGGACTTAAATGGACTCCAGAAGATGGTAGAGGACAGGAAGGCCTGGAGGAACGTTGTCCATAGGGTCGCAATGGGTAGGACATGACTTCACAGCTAACAACAAATCATTGGTATGATTTTAAATGATTTAAATTTAAATTTAAAATCATTGGTATGATTTTAAACTGCCCTGTAAACCGCCCTGAGTCCTCCGGGAAAGGGCGGTATATAAATCTAATAAAATAAATAAATAAAATAAAATAAACCAGCTAGCTCAGGGGTCTTCAGACATGGCACGTTTAAGACTTGTGGACTTCAACTCCCAGAATTCCTCAGCCATCATGGCTGGTTAAGGAATTCTGGGAGTTGAAGTCCACAGGTCTTAAAGTTTCTAAGTTTGTAGATTGGCCCTTCTGAGTTCTTCCACAGTGTAGTAAGGATGCACCGCCCCCCCTGCATCCCCCCAATCCCTGTACCCTTAAAGCCACAGTGTTGTTGTTAGCTGCGAAGTCGTGTCCGACCCATCGCGACCCTATGGACAATGTTCCTCCAGGCCTTCCTGTCCTCTGCCATCTTCTGGAGTCCATTTAAGCTCACGCCTCCTGCTTCAGTGACTCCATCCAGCCACCTCATTCTCTGTCGTCCCCTTCTTCTATTGCCCTCAATCTTCCCCAGCATTAGGCTCTTCTCCAGTGAGTCCTTCCTTCTCATTAGGTGGCCAAAGTATTTGAGTTTTAGCTTCAGGATCTGGCCTTCTAAAGAGCAGTCGGGGTTGATCTCCTCTAGGACTGACCGGTTTGAACTCCTTGCAGTCCAAGGGACTCACAGGAGTCTTCTCCAGCACCACAGTTCAAAGGCTTCAATTCTTTGGCGCTCAGCCTTTCTTATGGTTCAACTTTCACTGCCATACATTGCAACTGGGAAGACCATAGCCTTGACTATACGCACTTTTGTTGACAGGGTGATGTCAGTACCAAAAGGCAAAGCCGAAAGCCACAGTAATCAAGTGCAAAGCAAGAAAATAAAGAAACACAAACTCCGGGTTTTTTTCTTCTTCTCTCTTTAAGCTGCCTCAGGCGTGTCACAGGTCATGATGTTGCAATTCCAGACAGAAAGGCTCCAGCAATTGCGAAACGCTTTAGCTTTAAATGAAGCCAATTTACCTTCAAAGAAAATTTTCTAAAAGCCACAGACAGACTCAATTAAAGGGGGTAAAACTAATTACACTTGTTTAAAGGGATTTAAATGTTGCAGAATCAAGAGACTCAGACCTCGGAATCAAAAGAAGTTTGTTTTATTTTGCGCGCAAAAGGTTCAGAACAAAAAGCAATGTCAATGTCTGAACACGTTTTCAGGGAAAAGCAAGTACATATATAGTCTCCAAAGTAGCAAAACACGGAAATGTAACTTATGAGCTCTGATTGGTTACATGAGTTCTAGGCCCCCTTCTAGCTCATCCCTAAGCATCTAGGTTTCCGGCCTTCCATTTGTGGTTTAGCTACAAGCGAGACATGATGTGGTTTGCTGTAACTGAACTTTGTGCTGGCCTACGAGGTGTGACCTACAATTGAACTTGTGGTTTGGTGTTCTCCATTTCCTTGTTCTTCTTCTAACTAATACACGCATTTTCTTCATGCCTCACTTTTATGTCCTACCTCACTTTTACGACATGCAGCATTTTTATGTGTTCTTTGTATCTTTCTTTATGGTCTGCCTCAAAACCTGTTGTCTTTTTTCCCCTTCCCCCACCCAAACCACCTCCTTTTATAGCCTCTCCTCTCCCCCCCTTTCCGCCCCCTTCAGTTCACCTCCAGCTCTGAGCTGCTCCTGGAAGCGCTAATCAGCTGGAGCCCTGCTGACTCCTGGGGTTTCTGTGGAGCCCAGACAGTCCTGCAGCTGCAGCTGCCTCTCCCTCTCCCTCTCCCTCAGGCTTGGCTCACTTAGGCTCATTTCTCTTCCTCGCTACACATGGCTAGCAATCCTGTACCCCCTGCCATGTGGCAAAGTACCACAAGTGCTATGCGTGCCTCCGGTTGAAAAGCCCTGGTTTAGGGGATGTCAGTCTTCTGCTTATCAGGGCTTCAGGTGTGGGTGTGTCAAGTGAGGGTCTTGTGATGGGTCACATGTGAGTCATCAGTGAGGGGCTAGTGATGGGTCTTGTGATGGGGAGCTTACATCAGGTCAGGGTCTTTGGGAGGTAAAGTGCTGGCTATGGGGGCTTGTGCGGGATGGTTGAGGGGTGGGGCCGTACCTGGTTGGCTGTGCGGTGGATTTGGATCCTGAGGGATTTGTAGGCTGGTTGTAGGTCGATGTGTCTGCAGATGGAACTGCTTCTGGGGTGCCAGGCTTTGACGAAACCCTGAGAGTGGCAGGTGGCAATGTGGCCGATGATTTTAGTGTTGCTCCAATAGAACCGGTGCTGTTTGGTGTTGGTGTGGGTAGAGATTAAGGATTTGGGATTGTGGTGTTTGACTATTAGACTCTTCATTGAAGCTCCAGGTCTGATCTAAGATCAACTGGATGATTGTCACTATGTATGACTTTCTTAAACAGTACTGAGAAAAGAAGATGCATAAGATCCTTCCGTCCATCATCATAAAGAGCCGTGGTGGCGCGGTGGTTAGAATGCAGTTACTGCAGGCTACTTTTGCTGACTGCCAGCTGCCAGTAGTTCGGCAGTTCGATTCTCACTGGCTCAAGGTTGACTCAGCCTTCCATCCTTCCGAGGTCGATAAAACGAGGACCCAGATTGTTGGGGGCAATAGGCTGACCCCGTAAACTGCTTAGAGAATGCTGCAGAGCAGTATGAAGTGGTATCTAAGTCTAAATGCTATTGCTACTGCTATCATCTCAGCAAGATCTTCAGAAAAATGGGAAGGGAGATCTCCTAGAATTGGGGATTTCCATGGCAGATGTAAAGATGCATCCTTCAGGGTGAAGCTGGGCACAGGAGACATTTGTCTCTATAATGATTTATTCAGTCTTATTTCCTAGATGAGCCAGAACTACCCTATTTTCTTACCTTGGACATCTGGATATGCCACCATAAAGAACAAAGCCCATTGCTGAAAACTTGATGTGGTTTCTGTCCACGGCAAAAAAACAATTCCAGAATGCTATGAGTTATGTTTCCATTATCAAAGGTAGAGTTGGGTTCACTGTGTTTCTAACAAAAGGGGAGATTTTAGTTAGAATTATTTATTACTTGGGTACATTCGAGTTAGTCTTGACTCTTGGTGACTTCTTGACAGGTCCCTGCAGTTTTCTTGGCAAGATTTCAGAAGTGGTTTGCCATTGCCTGCTTCCTAGATCTGAAACAGAATGGCTGGCCCCAAATCACCCAGCTGCCTTGGTGTCTAAAGTGGGACTCACTGTTTCCTGGTTTCTAATCTTACATTTTAACCACTACACTTGTTAGATAACTTTTGAAATGTTTAAGAATTAAGACTTAGAAATAGGGATGGCGCCAACAGAAGACCCTTTAGATCAGTGCTGTCAAACTCACAACATTACGTGTCGTGTCGCGATGTATCGTGACCTTTTTGCCATTGCCGGCAATGGGTTGGGGGCAGTTTCGCTATGATGCATCCGGTCCACGGGCTGACAGTTTGACACCCCTACTTTAGATAACTTTCAGAATGCCTATTAGACAATGCTTCTTTATCCCGCCTTGAAAAACTGTATAAAAGCTTGTTGAATCCTTTGTTCTGGGTCCTCGCATTTTGATGGCCGGGACCCCTTTTGCTGAAGCCCTTCAATAAAACCTGCACCTTGTGTCTGGTGTTCTTCATCCCCTGAGTTGGGGGCAACACAAGCTTGGCTAAGTTTGGAGCCGAGATAGATCCCTTTGCCCAGTTGGTCATCCCGACCAGGTTCCTCTCCTGGTTACCTTGTTGAAGTAGGGAGAATAAGGAAAACAACTATTCCCAAACCAGGATATCTAAGGACAGTTTTAGGCTGCTGTAGCAGTGGACTAGGAAGGAGAAGGAGTTCATTCATGAGGATGGATCCCTCCAGGCATCTTCAGGTCACAGCAGGCAAGAAGTCGGTTTCATACATTGATTTCTCAGGCATCCATATTTCAGGTTTATGTGGAAGGTGAAAAAAATGGCTTTAATGAAGAGTGAGGAGAGGGCTGTGTTTGCGCTGTGCAAACTCCAAGCCATTTCCATGAATGTCCACAGGGTTGCTTTAATTAAAATCATGTGGCTGCTGTAACAGTGCAAGCAAATCTTTCCTTAACTTATGCGTATCACAGCTACTCCCACTAATTGCCATGAGTGGGAAAATATATTCCTGATGATGCAGTGTAAAAATAGAACTTGTCATTTCTGCAGCAACAACAAATTGCCGGCATGTATTTCGCTGATCATCATCTACACAAGATCTTTCTCACAAGCCACCTTGGGAAACCCGTCGTTTTATTTCTTTTGCCTAAATGAAGATCTTTGCATTTTTCTCTATTAATCAATCAATCAATCAATCAGAATACAGCTGAAAGGGACCTTGGAGGTCCTCTAGTCCAACCCCCTGCTCAAACAGGAGACCTTATTAACCATTTCAGACAAGTGGCTGTCCAATCTCTTATTAAAAACCTCCAGACATGGAGCGCCCACGATTTCTGGAAGCAAAGCTGTTCCACTGGTTGATTGTCCTCACTGTCAGGAAGTTTCTCCTTAATTCCAGGTTGCTTCTCTCCTTGATTAGATTAAATGTCCTTCTTTTCATCCTGTACATTAGCAATCAAGATTGCTTTTCATTTTTTATTTCTGCCTTCTTGGGGAATTAGCTCTCTACCCTACAAAGACAATAAAAAATGTTTTTCATAGCAAAGTCCGCTGAGAAGGGCAGGGAAGCTAAGTCTCTGAAGCAAATGTATTAAAAACACTCTTGATGAAGATTAGACAAGCTAGCATTGTAACTACCTGGAATGTTTCGTTAGATAATGTCTTGGCTTCTTCCTCCTCAGGAATTAGCTACCTTGGATCAGCTTATCTATGAATTGTTTGCCATGTAATTGTTTTCTGTACTTTTGCCAACATCTAAAATTCTAGGTGGGACATAGCTAAAAGGGCTGATCTGCCTCTATGATTTTTAAAACATGGTTGTATGATTCAATCTTTTAGCTTTATCTTTGTATTAGGAAAAACAGCCATGCTGCCTCCTCAACATGGAGAAAGCAACTGTTTTTAACAAATGTGAAACCAACTTTTTCCTTCAAATTGTACCAAATTACCAATAAAACTTGTGTTGTGTGGTCTTTAAAAAAAAGTTCCTTTTCTTAAGGAACTTACCTCCTCATACCAGTGGTTACATCCTGGTGATATTATGTATACTACAGCATGCAGGTAGTCCTCGACTTACGAACACTGTTGAGGCCAAAATTTCTGTCGCTAAGCAAGACATTTGTTAAGTGAATTTTGCTCCCTTTTACAACCTTTCTTGCCACAGTTGTTAAGTGAATCACTGCAATCACTTAGTAACACAGTTGTTAAGAGAATCTGGCTTCCCCCTTGACTTTGCTTATCAGAAGGTCGCAAAAGGGGATCATATGACCTCGGGATATTGCGACCGTCACAAATATGAGTCAGTTGCCAAACGTCTGAATTTTGATCATGTGACCATGGGGGATGCTGCAACGGTCGTAAGTGTGAAACACGGTCATAAATCACTTTCTTCAGTACTGTTATATCTTTGAACAGTCAGCAAATGAACTGTCGTAAGTCAAGTTTACTGCCAGTAAACTAATACTGGGAATTGCAGATTTTGCAGATTTTATTAGTATTCTTTATGCTTAACCTATTTATTCTTGTATCTTTGTTGCTCAGTCGCTAAGTCGTGTCTGATTCTTTGCGACTGTGTGGGAAACCACACACCAGTCTGTCCTGTCCTCCATTGTCTCCTGGAGTTTCCCCAAATCCATGTTCTTTGTGTTGATGACACTATCTATCCATCTTGTCCTCTGTCATTCTCCTTTTTCCTTAAATCTTAAATCAAGGTCTTTTTCAAGGAGTGCTTGTGTTCTTTTTTTTTAATTGAAAAGTTTTACAGTACATTTTATTTTTAACAAAACAAAATAAAACCCCCAAAATAAAATAAACAAAATAAAACTCCCAAAATAAAACCCCCCTGGGAAGAGGGGAGGGGCCCCTCTTCCCAGCCCTCTCCAACACCTCCCTCCCTCCCCCTCCCCCCTCCCCGACTTCCCAGAGCTAAATACAAGGTATAAAAGTACAAACAATCATAGTCTACCATATGCAAACAACAATAAACTATTAAATCTATCGCACTTTAACTCTTATAAAATAACTACAAGCAATATAAATATCACATCAATACTTATTCAAATGCTAAATGAAACTTTTTAGTCCCATATTTATTCTGGATATAATCAATCCATTTTTTCCACTCCACAATATATCTCTGTTGCGAATGGTCTTTCAAGTACGCTGAGATCTTTGCCATTTCCACCAGGCTGGAAACTTTTAAAGTCCGTTCTTCTATAGTCGGCAGTTCTTCCTTCTTCCAATATTGCCCTACTAAAAGTCTTGCTGCCGTAATTAAATTCAACATCAACTTAGTGTCCACAACAGTAGTGTCCATAATAATGCCCAGTAAAAACAATTGCGGACAAAACTTTATCCTTTTCTTAAATATCTTTTGCATATTCCACCAAATTTTAATCCAAAATGCTTTAACCTTTTTACAGGTCCACCATATATGAA
Source organism: Vipera ursinii (assembly GCF_947247035.1). NCBI lineage: Eukaryota > Metazoa > Chordata > Lepidosauria > Squamata > Viperidae > Vipera > Vipera ursinii. Next base: position 4,242,734 of record NC_139518.1, read on the forward strand.
AATACGTTGCATCTTCACCACCGCACCTCCAACATTTAGGCTGGCAGTTCGGATACATACTTGCTAGTTTTTTAGGATCTAAATGCCACCTATAAAACATTTTATAAAAGTTCTCTCTTAAATTTTGAGCTTGCGTAAATTTTACATTTCTCACCCAAATCTTTTCCCAAGTATCCATTGTAATGACTTCTTGAAAATTCTGAGCCCACTTTATCATACAGTGTTTAACAAGTTCTGTCTCTGAATCAATTTCTATCAGTGCAAGATATATCCGTTTGATATGTGCTTGACCTTGATCTCTAATTTGCTTTACCAAATTTTCATCAGTCATTGAAAAACTAATTTTCTGATCTTCTTTCCACCTGGCCTGTAATTGCCCATACTGAAACCAAGTTTGTACAATCTTTTCTTCTCGTAAGATATTATACGGCTTCAAATACCATACATTCCTTTCCAAACTTAAAATTTCCTTATATGTAGTCACATCATGTTTAAACCCAACACTTATATTTTCTATTGCGTGTTTCGGTATTGCCCATATAGGTATCTTATAATTTAGCTTATGTCTATACTTTTTCCAAACTCGCAACAGAGCATGTCTTAAAATATGCACCTTGAACACATTATCCACCTTCTTATCATACAATAAATATGCATGCCAACCGAATAGCAAATCATGACCTTCAAGATTTAATAATCTCACTTGTGTTAAATTAATCCAATCACTTATCGCTGACAAAGCAGCAGCTTCATAGTATAGTTTAAAATTAGGCATTTTAAGACTACCTATCTCATGCGTATCCTGCATAATCTTAAATTTAACTCATGGCCTTTTCCCTACCCAGACAAATTTATTAATACCCTTTTGCCATTCCTCCAAGTTTGAATCCTTTTTAAGAATAGGTATCATTTGAAATAAAAATAGAAATTTTGGCAAAACATTCATTTTCACTGCTGCAATTCTTCTCAATAAAGATAATTGTAGTTTTTTCCAGCTATCCAATTCTTTTTGGACTTTTCCCCATAGCTTTTCATAATTATTTTTATATAGCTTTACATTTGAGGGTGACAAATATACCCCCAAATATTTAACCCTTTTAACAATTTCAAATCCCGTTAGCTCTTCTAAAACAGCCTTTTGTGATACTGTCATATTCTTAGACAACATTTTACTTTTTTTATGTTAACCTTGAATCCAGAAACTTTCCCATATTGCATTATTATCTCCATCAGTTCTACAACTGAATCTTCTGGCTAAGTCACCGTAACAACCAGATCGTCTGCAAACGCCCTCAGTCTGTAGTCCTGATCTCTTATTTGAATTCCCCTAATTTTTTCCAATTGCCCGTATTTTAGTCAGTAATATCTCCAATGTTAAAACAAATAGTAAAGGTGACAACGGGCACCCCTGCCTTGTGCCCTTTTCAATGTTACATACTTTGGTCAAACTATTATTTACTATTATACGGGCTGTTTGCTTTTGATATAGTGCCCTAATTGGAGTGCTTGTGTTCTGTATGTACCTGTCCAGCCTCGTGATTGGCTAATCCGGCCGGCGGGAATTCCTGGACACCAGGTTGGGTGTCTGAGGCAAGGTGGGAGTTGCAGTCTGGGGGTTGGCTAGTGTCCGGCAGTTGCCGGACATATAAGGGTTACCGGGGCATGCAAGGCCAGTTTGGCCATGTGTATTGAAATAAACAGAATAACCCCATACCAGTCTCCGAGTCATCTGTCGCAGCACCGAACACAACAGTGGCGACGAAGGTAGGATCGCGGCAGATCAGCGGAGAAAAGGACGCGTAAGCGGAAAGGTGCGCAGAGCGGGAAATTCAAAGAGCCGTCAGCAGCACAACAAGTCTTCAGCCCAGCGGCACCAGATTCGTGGATGGGGAAGCAAGAATGGCACAGGTTGGCTCAGTGAGAGAATTCGACCCAAGATACCCAGAAGACTGCGAGGAGTACGTCGGCCAAGTTGAAGGGTACATGCTAGTGAACGGAATAACCGATGACCGAAAGAAGGCGGCCGCGTTGCTGACAAAAAGAGCCTTGGTGGAGCAGTGGGCTAATGCCTCCTTAAGTAACACCAGCTGCCTGCAATTAGTGCAGGTTCGCATCCCACCAGGCTCAAGGTTGACTCAGCCTTCTATCCTTCCGAGGTAGGTAAAATGAGGACCCAGATTTTTGGGGGCAATAAGCTGACTTTGTAATAATGCCGCTTGGGGGGGGGCGAAAGCCCTAATAAGCAGGCATATACATAGAATGAAGGCTATTGCTAAGCACATTGGTTTGTGCTTAAATTGTAAGCCACCCTGAGTCTTCGGAGAAGGGCGGGATATAAATGGGATTAAAAAAAAAATCAGTGGTACACCGGTTTACCGGGTCGCCGTGGGATTGTGCCAGCCAGCAGCAGTCGCCAGCGTGTTGTATGCCGACCTCTTGGCGAAGCTAAGAGAACATTTCACCCCCAAACAATCAGAACTTTTCTGGAGGAGAATCTTCGAGAAAAGGAACCAGAAACCGGGGGAATCCATAACGGAGTTCGTGGCAGCAGTGAGGGAAGCCGCATTCCATTGCAAGTACGATAACCTGGAGGTGCAAATCAGGGACAGAGTGGTCCTAGGGCTACGCGGTGAGCAACTGCAGAATAGAATCATTGCAAAGCCCACAGGAAACTTACAAGAAGTCCTGGACGAACTGCTGACGTACGAAGCCACCAGGCAACACAACCCCCCCCAACAGCAACGGCGCGGCTGGATCCATCCACCAAGAGTGCCTTGTGGATGGTGGGGTGGAGGACTACCCATGGGAGACGGACATCGACGAGATCACCCGGCAATTCGGGAAGACCACCATGAGAGCAAGCCGATCGGATGACACTGACCGACCCAGAAGACCACCATCGTCTCAACAACCCAAATCACTGAGTGAGGCCCAGAACAGACAAAGGGACCCAGAGTCCAAATGTGAAAGCTGTGGGGGAAATCATCCCCGCACTAGCTGCAGGTTCAGGAACGCGAAATGCCGGAACTGCAAGAAAACCGGCCACATTCAAATAATCTGCAGAGGCAAACCGCGCAAAAACCTCCACGACATCGACGCCTGGGCCACAGGTAAGGTAACCCCCTGCAAAAGTGGCAAAGAGACTCACAGGCCACAGGCACGGAACCCTAACCAGGGAAAGGGTGAGGCCATCAACCAGGTGCTGAGCCCCAAATTAAAAATTGAGGTCTGTCTACAGGGCATTTCCTGCAGAATGAAGGTAGATTCGGCAGCAGCGGTGTCCATAATCTCGGGGGAAATGTTAGCACGCATCGAGGCCAGAAGCGGGCGTCGGGTACCCATTAAACACACACACATACAATTAGCAGATTTCCAAAGGACACCAATTAGAGTGAAGGGAAGAGTCACCATCGATGTCTGTTTTAAGAGGTTTTAGGGGCCACTAGAACTTCTAGTCACAGAGGGACAGAGAACCAGTTTAATCGGTTCGGACCATTAGGTATCTGGGTCGGGGGAATTAATAATGTACAGCACCGAACCCTAGAATCCATCTGCGATAGCTACAGGGGGCCACCCATTAACTTTAAATTAGACCCCTCAGTAAACCCCATAAGGATTAAGGCTACAAGAGTCCCCTTCGCCCTTAAACAAAAAATAGAAGCCGAGTTAGACAAGTTAGTGGGCCAAGGAGTGCTGGAACCGGTAGAAGGGGGACCCTGGGAGACACCCATTGTCACCCCTCTCAAACCCAACGGGGATGTGAGGATATGTGCCGACTATAAAGTGACACTAAACTGAGCTTTAAATCAGCATGCTTACCCGGTTCCAACGGTGAAGCAGGTCCTTGGCCAAAGCATTTGAGACTCAAAGATGTTTTTCCATGCAGCAACTGGACTCTCTTGTTTTTTCTTTGAAGATGTTTCACTTCTCATCCAAGAAGCTTCTTCATTTCTGACTGGATGGTGGGGAAATGGAAGGATTTATACTCCTTTCAGACAGCTGATCATTTGCCTTCTCTTAGAGAGGCATTGAGGCCACCTGGAGGTTTACCTGTGTCTTCTGGGTCATCTGAGTGGTGCAAACAGGTATGGAGTCTTCTTGGAACTGTTGAAAGGACTGTGTTGGAGACTGGAGATAGATGATTTCGTATCCCACCCCCTCTGTTGAGAGGGGACTGTCCCGATTTTGGCCCAGATGGCCTCTTTGACCCCTCTTTCAAACCACAGTCCTCTCTGTCCTGAATGTGGACTTTGCTGTCTTCGAAAGAGCAGCCTTTGTCTATTAAATGCAATGGGCTGTTGAATCTGGTCCTGATGGGTTTGTTCTCCTATGTTGTGCCATGCGTTTATGAAGTGGTTGTTTTGTTTCCCCAATAAATAAACCTCCAAGTGGCTTCAACGACCCTCTAAAGGAAGGCAAATGACCACCTTTCTGAAAGGAGTATAAATCCTTCTATTCCCCACCATCCAGTCAGAGCTGAAGAAACCTCTGGGATGAGAAGCAAAACGTCTTCAAAGAAAAACAAGGAAGTCCTGTTGCCATGTGAAAAAGCATCTTTGGGACAACTATGACCTGGATGACTTGAGAATCTCCATAGGTGTTTGAGCTTCAGGTTCAGGATCTGCCCTTCCAAACAACAGTAAGCATTGACTTCCTTTAGGATTGAGTGATCGGATCTCCTTGTCATCCAAGGGACTCTGAAGACTCTTCTCCAACACCACAGTTCAAAAGCATCAATTCTTCAGCGCTCAGCCTTCCTTAATGGAACTTATTTATTAGCTCTTAATTTTCAATGTGACCAATTTTCCTTTTTAATTCCAAAATTAAATGTATGAGTTTCTTCCTGATCAAAAGATGGGATGACGTATTTAGAAACAAAGAAAGGAAGGCATGGACGATGCCCCTTTGGAAGTCGACACAGGTGGTCCTTGACTTACTGCTGTTCATTTAGTGACCATTTAAAGTTACAGTGGCACTGAACATTTTTCACATCTATGACCATTGCAGCATCACCTGGGCACCATTGTGGTCGAAAGTCAAGGACTTCATGTACAGCCAAGCCAGTTCAGTCTTTCACACAAGCCACACCAGTGTAAGAGAAGTCACTCAGCTAGACATGCTATTTCTTCCATTAAGCTTATAACAAAATTTTCTGAAGAGGATCCAAAGACGAAAATGCCCTGAAGCAGAGAGGTGGAACTGGAAGCAGACTTGCCAAAGAAGGAGGGCAGATTGAAATCCTCTGTGCAGGATCCCGCCCATGAGAACAAAATCAGAAGGACAAAAGGATTCTGCAAACAAAGTCCCAGCATACTGCTTTGAGAAGCTGCATTGAAATGCTGTCGCTAAGCTTCATTTTCCTCCTGCTCTGCCTCCTGGTTGTCCAACTGGTGAGGCTGCAGTTTCAAAGAAGGCGCTATCCACCAGGGCCGACGCCTCTGCCTTTCATCGGATGCCTGTGGCGTCCCAAATTTCTTCACCTGAACCGGGAGCTCTTGACTGAGGTATGAGTTGTCTATCCCTTTCACCAGCTGATTGACACGGATCAAAGAACAAATTTCTGTTAGGGGAGATGCACAGATAATTTATTGTTAAGCGACATTGTGGCTTTTGTGTGGCCAAAGAGGGGGTGGTCAAATCAATTTCCTTTTTCGTAAGAGCTACTCTTTGTCTTCTAAGAGTAACGGGGTTGAGAATGAATGAATGAATGAATGAATGAATGAATGAATGAATGAATGAATGAAAACAAATATTTTCCCCAACTATTTTCTCCAACCGTCCATATTTTTAAGATCTTTCAACATCTGCCTGACTTATTTCTTTATTAAATGTATCTGCTGCCCCTTTCACTATCACTGTGACTCTGGGTGCCTCACAATAGGATAAAAGCAAGAATAGGAAAAGGTGAAAAATATTTTTAAAAACTTTTAAATCAACAAGGATTGGCCAAAACTAGGACCCAGTACAGGTAATCCTTGACTCACCACCACAATTGACCGCCAAATCTGAACCCCATAGTCCTCCTCCTCCTCCTCCTCCTCCTAGTCACCAGCCTAAGGCAACAATCTTAAAGACAAGCATCTTAAGGACTGCCTGGGATGGTTTTTCTAACAGATGTCGAAGATCTACGGGAATATCTTCACATTGTGGTTTGGGACTTGCCCTGTGGTTATGTTAGAAGGTTTCCAGGCAGTGAAGGAGGGTCTCACCGCCCACCCTGAAGATCTTTCTGGCCGGCCTTTGCTCCCTTTTTTTAAAGCAGTGGCAAATAACAAAGGTAAGAACAATCAACTTTTTTTCAGATGTGGGCACAGGAGACAGGACAATGTCCATTTGTTTGGTGTCACCTCTGTTGTGGTACAACTGATCCTGAATTTGCAACCACGTTTGGGACTGGAACTTCTGTTGCTAAGTGAGGAGGTTGTTAAGTGAGTTATGCCTGATTTTACTACTGTTTTGCCACAGTCATTAAGTGAATCCAGCTTCCCAGTGGCCTAGCGTGGGTTGTCAGCACCCGGGGCAAGGCAAGTAATTTGCGCCCCCTAACCCGTGGATTTTAGCACTCGTGCCCCCTTTCAGCATGCCTGGTCTGGTCTGGTGTGGTTCTCTCCCGCGCTCAGCGCTGCGCTGGGCGGCCACTGCACTGTCCCTCCCCCAGATAGTCCCTCTCTCTCTCTCTCTGCACTGCACCGCACGCCTGGCACCCCCCCTCCACAGTGGGCAGCGACCCGGCGGCTCGGATTCGCACAGCCAGCACTGCAGTGAGAGAGAGTGAGTGAGCCAGGCAGGGGCAGAGAGCTGCGAGTGCGAGCGCGCCCCCCCAGATGTTGCGCCCGGTGCGGCCGGCCCCCCCTGCACCCCCCACACTACGCCACTGCAGCTTCCCCCATTGGCTTTGCTTGTCAGAAGCTGCTGGGGAAAGTCACAAATGTTCATTATGTGACCCCAGGATGCTGCAAACCATCATAAATACATGCCAGGTGCAGTTTAATTTTAACTGTTATAAGTGTGAGGACTAGTCATCAGTCACCTTTTTCAGAATGGGATAATTCACAAAGATCAGAATGACATTAATGTAATTTACATCCTTAAATAGTGACATACTGAGCATATGTATTTTTGAGAAATGAAATAAATCTTCCAGGTGTTTGAACTTCCATGGAAGAAGATGTAGCTGCAAATTTAATGTTAAGGAAATTGGTGACACCGTTGCTATGATGGAATCTGGAAAGATTCTAGGGCCAGATGAAATAACTGCAGAGCATTACAAAAATATTAAGGCAAGAATAGTTTCGGTTTTATTAAAGAAATCTTGTTTAAAAACGACCTGCCAGCTTTAGATTGTGATCTTGGTATACTAAACTTTTTGAAAGGTGAGAAGGATCCTGTGAATTGTGCAAAATATTATCTGATGCTGACACTGAGATTTTAAGAAGTGGCTTTGGTGAGAAAGTTATAGACGGCAGGACCAACACGCATTCTTCCCGCTCAAGCAACAAACTTCAGATAATATTAGAGTTTTGGCCAATGTATCATTCCTAAAAACACAGATCAGTAGATTTTGGCATTGCTGAATGCAGAAAAAGCTTTTGTTCTGGTACAAATTACGTTTTTGGTTCAAGTGATGAAGAAGCGTAGCTAATAAAAGTGTACACAATTTTACAAAGGAAAAGTAACTTTCTTAAAATGACTGAATGGCAAAATGTTTGACCTGTTCATTTGTTTGGCTCCTACATCTACAAGACACTCAGTCTACATACAATCTTTGAGTAGTTGCAACCATTCATTTAGCAACTGCTTGAAGTTACAACAGCACTGAAAGAGGTTCCCATACTTACAGGCTACAAGGCACTCAGTCTACATGCAGTCTTTGAGTAGGTAAAACCATTCATTTAGCAACTGCTTGAAGTTACAACAGCACTGAAAGAGGTTCCCACACTTACAGGCTACAAGGCACTCAGTCTACATATAATCTTTGAGTAGTTACAACCATTCATTTGGCAACTGCTTGAAGTTACAGCAGCACTGAAAAAAAGGTTCCCACACTTACATTGCAGCATCCCCATGGTCATAAAAGAATAGAAGAAGAAGAAGAAGAGCGAGACGAGAGCAAGAGCAAGACCAGCAGAAAGTTATGGAATCTTCAAAGTGTGCTTACAGTGAAGATGTGGGAGGAGAGCGGTCTAAAGAAGTTTTGGGGGTCATGACAGAGGTGCTCCAAAAGTTTTGGGGGCGTTAAGATTGCTGATTAAATTTTTAGATTAGAATGTCAATGGAGTAAAATTATTATAGAGGAGAAAGAAAGTTTTTTTTTAAATATTTTACACAATTTAAGATTGATGTTATTTGCTTGCTAGAAAAGTATATTAGGGTTATGGACTTAAAGTATGTGTTGAACTAAGAATGGGTATGTAAGCTCCTAATTAACAACAAGTTGTTTTAGAGATTGCCTAAATCCTTTTTTTATATACTCTTTTTACTTGAACTTTTATTTGAACTTAAGGATGATTTGGAACTGCGAGACATTTGGCGTGATACATGCACGAACTATTTTTGATTATAGTTTAGTTTGGTCGGAGATTATTAAGATTAACAGAGATAGGCGCTTTTGGCGCGTAACTGAGAATTTGTTTGGAAATTAGAGAAAGGTGGGAGAATGCAAATAGCAGGTGAAAGTTTTTTTTTTCTTTTCTTTTCTTTTTTGAAATTAATATGAATAAGGACTGGGATTAAGAAAATTTTGAGTAAAGCTCTTTTTCTGTTTTCCTCTTTTTCTTTTTTACTTTATTTGTAATATTAATACTGTTTGTACTCATTTTATATGAGCTAGAGAGAGATAGAATTTATAGTTTATTGTTGATAACATAGGGGTGTTTATGTTTGTTTTTTGATTTTATGCCCTGTATTTAGCTCTGGGAAGTCGGGGGGGGAGGAGGGAGTGGGGGAGAGGGATAGGGAGGGTTGGATAGGGGTGGGGGAGGGGGGGATTAAAGTCAAAATGTATTGTAAAACTTTTTAAATAAAAAAAAAAGAATAGAAGAATAACAGAACCAGAAGGGACCTTGGAGGTCATCTCGTCCAACCCCCTGCTCAGGCAGGAAATTCTATACCATGTCAGACAAATGGCTGTCCAGTCTCTTCTTTAAAAAAAAAATCCAGTGTTGGAGCATTCACATCTTCTGGAGGCAAGTCATTCCACTCAAGAGAAGCAGCTGAAGCTCCCCCCAAACACCTCGCAATCCCCAATTTGGTTAGATTTGTTTCCCAAACACCCTAGTTGTGTCTCGGAGTTGCATTCACACAGAGTTTATTCAGCTGGATTAGGCTTCAATTTGTTCCGATTTGGTTTTCGAGAATTTAAATGGCCTGTTTGGACATCTAAAATGCTTAATTCAGTAAAGATGTTGTTTCAACCCACTATAAAGCAATAAAGCAAAGGATTATAGGCCATCCTTCCCCCCCCCCCAATAAAGGAACAGAGCAATGGCATTCATTAAGCTGAATGAATGGTTCAGTGGGATTAAAACTTTATTTTCCATATAGTTTTAACAGATTGAGAGATTTTGAAGGGACTTTGAGCTCTTCTCGTCCAGCCCCCTATGCCAATTTAGAGAGATGGCTGTCCAATCTCTTCTTAAAAACCTCCTGTGACGCAGCAAACTGTGCTTGCATTAGGGGCGCCATTTTACGAAGGCCGGAAGAACACTTACACAGACTCAGAGACAAGGAAAAGAGCGGGAAAAGAATGGAATGTGATTGGCTAATACTATGTGTACTGACATGTGGAACTCTGTGATTGGCTGTTGCTGCCTATATAAGGAAATGCTTGACTGACCAAGGTGTGGCACTTCTGAATGCAGCTGCCAGTGTTTCAGACAGTGTCCCACCAGCAATTTCACTTGAAATTGCTGTTTATCTTGGAAGCCTGCACTGCTGTATTCTTTATATATATATATATATATATAAAGATTTTATCAATTTTTCTTTACATACAATAATAATTTTTCAACCAATGTGCTGTCTGAGTTTAAAATCGCTAATACATATTTGATTCCTAATCCTTTATTCTTTCCTTTAACCATTGGTAAAGTAAGTCCCATGTCTGCTAATATTCTGTTTCTTCTTTTTCTTTCAGTCTCATAGTCAGTCTGTCCATCTCTGCGCATTCCAGTATTTTTTTTAATTATTTCTGCATCTGGTGGTGTTCCTTCATTTTTCCAATATTGCACAAATATTATTCTTGCTGCCACTGTGACATGTAAAATCAAATATAGACTTTGTTTGTGTTAGGCATATGGTGTTAGCCTACAATGTTGGGTTGAAAATATATTAACCATAATGCTATGGCTTTAAGATGTTAATTGGCCAATGGGTGTGTAAGTGTTCTCATAGCCATAAGAGGAAGCTAGGAACGTAGCTTCTCTCTCTCTCTGAATTCACTGCTCTCTACTATTACTGTTTTTGCTCTGCTGTTGGTTTACTACTGTTGTAACCTGAACTGTGTATTGACCTCTGGACCGGTAAGAAGACTTTGTAGTTTGGACTGTTGCTATTGTTTATGACCTTGGACTGTTTATTTTTTGACTGTGCATTTTTGTTCTTACACCACCTCAAAGTAAAATACTTTTTGCTTTTAGAACTCAGTGTACTCCTGTGTGTGACTTTTACTGTTCTCAGTACCATTCCTTGTCTGTGCAACTCTTTGGTAGCACAAGGAGACCTCTGCACAATAAATTCCTTAACACTGGTTATGGGCCCAGGCCTGTACTGAGAGTTAGTACACACAGTATCCTAGCTGAGTTTGTGTTAGCTATTTTGGTGTAAAATGGCACAAGAACTGTTGTCAGGCATCTCCTGGATAACCCGGTTGGATGGGACAAACTATGTTTCCTGGTCCACAAAATGCTGCTTGCTTTTGCGCAAGGAAGGACTATGGACTGTTGTAAATAACCCACCAGATACTACTGCTTGGGATCCAGATGATGAAGAGGATGTAAAGAAGTTAGACAACTTTAAACGTAGCAATGAGAAAGCTCTTTGCATTATTGGACTAACACTGAATGACCAGCAGCTTGTCCATATTCGTGGTGAGGAGTCTGCTGCTAGGTGTTGGGGCATTTTGCGAAGGCTTTATGTTCGAGACAGTGTGGGTGCACATATACACCTTACACGTAAGCTGTTTAGGGCTCGTCTGCAGAAGAATGGAGATATGCTGACCCATTTAAATTACATGAAGGCAGCTTTTCAAGAGCTTCATGACAAGGAGCTGATTTTTTCAGAGTTGCATCAGGTCTACATTATTCTGTCATCTTTGGATGAGAGTTATGATGAGTATGTTTCTTCTTTGGAAGTCCTGACCAGAGAGGAACTGACATTGACTAACATTACTGGGAGACTGCTGGAAGAGTCCAGAAGAAGGCGTGACAGAGACCAGCTGAGAGAGACACAGCCACAAGAGGAGCAGCCATTCACCACTGCTTACAACGTCAAGAAATGTTATTCTTGTGGGGCTAGAGGGCATATAGCCAAATTCTGAAGAAAGGGTAGAAAACAGAATGTGAATAGCAGTGGGAAGGCTAAAAAGGGCATTGGTTTGGCTATTTCTGATGAATCAACATCCAGAAATAATGAATTGTGGGTTGTTGATAGTGGGGCTTCACAATGCATTGCTAAAGAGAAAAAGAGGTTTTGTTAATATGAAAAACAGCAACCAATATGTTTCACTGGCAAACGGTTGGAAGATGAAGGCCTCTGGTGAAGGTAATTCCTATTGTCCATGCATTAATGAACAGTTACCTATGTTATATATACCTAAGCTAAGATTCAACCTGTTATCTGTAAGGGAATTGGTTAAAGTTCGGTTTGTGGTAACATTCAGAGGGGAGCAATGCACTATTGAGAGGAATGGAACCTGTGTAACTGCTAATTTGAAAAATGGTTTATTCGTTCTCACAAGTAACCAGGTTAGTACAGTTAAAGCTAACTCAATATGTGAGAATAAGAAACCACATGACGAATGTATACATTTATTGCATAGGCGGTTAGGGCATGTAAACTTTAACTCACTACGTGAAACAGTTCAGTTAGTAGAAGGAATTAAACTGAAACCATGTAGTAAGTATTTGAATTGCAATGCCTGTAATCAGGAAAAGAGCAAGGCAACTCCTACAAACAGGATAAACAGCTTCAAAACAACTGTTCCTTTGGAAGTTGTGTTTGCTGATTTAATTGGACCCATGAAACCAAGTTTAGGAGGGTCATGTTATGTTTTAAGTATATTGGACCACTACTCTCGTTATGGTTTTTGTTATCTGCTTAAGTCAAAGGCAGACACTTTCCAACAATTTGCAAACTGGCTGAAGTTTGTGGAGAGAAAAACAAAGAGAAAGGTTCAGTGCATAATTACTGATAATGGTACTGAATTTACAAATAAGCGTTTTGTTGATATGTTAGAATCAGCTGGCATTGAGCATAAACGTTCAGCCCCTTATAGGCCACAACATAATGCATTTGTTGAGAGACGTGGACAAATGTTACAAGCCATGATGAGAACCATGTTAAAAGATTCTGGCTTAACAGATAGACTGTGGGGGGAGGCAGCAAAATGTGCAAACCATGTTCTGAATTTAGTTGTTAATACTTCTACTGGTAAAATACCATACACTATATGGCATGGTAGAAGACCAAACCTTGATTACCTGCACACGTTTGGCACCCCAGCTTGGGTCCACATTCCTGCACAACTCAGGAGTAAAGGCCAACATAGGGCTAGGCAATTATACTTTGTAGGTTATGAAGCTAACCATAGATCCTATCGTTTCTGGGAACGAGGCACAACTAATGTATATAACAGTGCGTGTGCAAAATTCCTTGAGCACGTTGGTTGGGATAGGTTAGAGCAAGAAACTGTTAATACTGATCCTCTAGTGTTTGAGGACTCCTCTGCTAATGTAAGTAGTAATGATAATACTTCTCCTGTAAATATAAAAGATGAAGAGGAGATAGGGGAGATTAAAGATGAATCAGAGGAAGGAGAGGTGTCAGAAATTCAAAGCCCTGTAGTTCCTTGGTGTTCAACGCGCATCAGACATCCACCTGATCGCTATGAAGCTAGTGTAATATGTCAAGTTAATGTAGAGCCATCTAACTATGATGAGATCAGGATGTATCCTGAAAAGGAACAGGCATCATGGAAAGCTGCAATGAACAGGGAGTTGAAGTCTTTGCAGGATCTTAAAGTTTATGTGAAAGCAAAACTGCCACCTGGTGAGCAAGCTATAGGTTGTAAATGGATATATAAGATAAAGAAGGGTGTAGATGGGACCGTAACCCATAAGGCACGTTTGGTTGCACAAGGTTTTGCCCAAACTACTGAGGATTATGACGAAGTGTTTGCACCCAGTCTGAGGGCAACTACTTTAAGAGCAGCTTTAGTATGGGTGGCTAAAAACCAATATATGGTTAACCATGTAGATGTTGAAACTGCATATTTACATGCTCCATTGCAACATACTATTTATTTAAGAATTCCACCAGGATTGACCAATGATAGAGACCATGATTGTTGGGAGTTAAAGAAAAGCCTCTATGGATTGAAACAATCAGGCTATGAGTGGAACAAATGTATAGTTAATGAGTTAAGTGCATTAGATTTTGTAGCCAGTAATGCTGATCCTTGTTTGTTTAGAAGAGAACACAATGGAGTGTTATCTTTTCTTTTATTATTCACAGATGATATTGCAATAATAACAAAAACTGAGTTAGAAGCACAAACTATCATTTCAAGATTGCAAAATAAATTCACAATTAGAAATCTTGGGAAAATAAGCCACTATTTGGGGTTAGATATTGTGAAAACAAATAGGGGTTTTAAGGTGTCGCAAGCCAGTAAAATATCTCAGTTATTAAAGAGATACAATATGGAAATGTGTAAACCAGCAAAAACTCCAATGGCTCTGGATTTGAAGGACACTAATGTTGAGAGTCCTGTATTTGATAAGACTATATACCAATCTTTGATAGGAAGTCTTATGTATCTGAGTAATTGGACTAGACCTGATATTTCTTACTGTGTAAACCAATTAGCTAGGTACAACAATAACCCAACTGTTAGACACTGGCAATCAGCTAAACGAGTATTAAGGTATTTGAAGCAAACTATTCACTACTCGTTATATTTAGAGCCAAATCGTGAGTTAATCCTTACAGCGTATGCAGATGCGAGTTTTGCCTCTGATACAAGCACTCGTAAATCTACCTCAGGGTTGGCTGTTATGTTGGGTGATTCTTTGATTGGATGGAAGTCCATTAGACAAAAGCATATAAGCCTATCTACAATGGAGGCTGAATTTTCATGTCTATCAGTGTTATGTACAGAACTGCTAGTGTACAAACAATTATTGTTAGATATGGGTTTAAATGTAAATGATCCATTCATTGTGTATGAGGACAATCAAGCTGCAATAAAGATGGCTAATAATGCTGCAGTAAGAACAAGATCTAAACATACTGATCTTCGTTATTTAAATGTCAGACAATGTATCAAGGATAAATTAATACAGCTAGAGTATTGTTCAACTGATGTAAATATTGCAGACCATTTTACGAAGGTACAAAGTGCTGAGAAACACAATGCTAATTGTGAAAGAATGTGCATAAGATTGTAAGAGTTATATATTATTCTACCCAAAGGGGAGAATGTTAGGCATATGGTGTTAGCCTACAATGTTGGGTTGAAAATATATTAACCATAATGCTATGGCTTTAAGATGTTAATTGGCCAATGGGTGTGTAAGTGTTCTCATGGCCATAAGAGGAAGCTAGGAACGTAGCTTCTCTCTCTCTCTGAATTCACTGCTCTCTACTATTACTGTTTTTGCTCTGCTGTTGGTTTACTACAGTACTGTTGTAACCTGAACTGTGTATTGACCTCTGGACTGGTAAGAAGACTTTGTAGTTTGGACTGTTGCTATTGTTTATGACCTTGGACTGTTTATTTTTTGACTGTGCATTTTTGTTCTTACACCACCTCAAAGTAAAATACTTTTTGCTTTTAGAACTCAGTGTACTCCTGTGTGTGACTTTTACTGCTCTCAGTACCATTCCTTGTCTGTGCAACTCTTTGGTAGCACAAGGAGACCTCTGCACAATAAATTCCTTAACAGTTTGTTAACCTTTTCTGGCATTATATCTAGTAAAAAAAAGTTCAGGTTTAAAGTCTGCACTGCTGCATTCTTAACAACTGCACCAACAGGGCTCAGCTTGTAAAAAAGATTAAAAAGATTGTAAAACTGGATGGGTCTCGCTTAACAACCACCCTGTTGAACAATGGGAATTCTGCTCCCAATTGTGGTCTTAAATGAAGGATTAACTATATTGGAGGAACCTTCCCTGAGATTATTCTGACAATTTATTGCTATCATGCCTTAAAAAAGAAAATGACAGAAATCACTTTGGACAATATGCAAGCTAACCAGAATAGAGACATGTTCAGAGAATAAATGCTAGCAATTTTTTATTAATCAAAGATCAAAACTTGAAAATAGTAGAATGTTAATGCAATTGTGAAATTTGAATTGATTCATTGCATGGGTTTGGGGCTTTGCTTTTTTACTTTATTTCTTGTCCCTCCCCAGTATTTTTCTTGGTTATTTATTTCTTTGTTTCTAATGTTTTTCTGCTTTTCTTCTTGCTTTGTTTCCCTTAATTCTTTTGTCCCTTTTTTAGTTAGCCTAGTTTAGTCTTTCTGTTTTATGATAATGCCCTCTGCCAGCAGTTCGATTCTGACCGGCTGAAGGTCAGCTCAGCCTTCCCTCTTTCTGAGGTCAGTAAAATGAGGACCTGGATTGTTGGGGGGCAAGAGGCTGACTCTGTAAATTGCTCTGAGAGGGCTGCAAAGCACTGTGAAGCGGTATATAATTCTAAGTTCCCTGGTTCTTGCTGTTGCTATCACATTCTGAGAAGGGTATTTTGCCTTTCTGTCAGTTCTAAAGACTGGAATAAGGCCAATCATCTGTCATTTTGTGGTTCTGCGTCGTCAGGGATTCTGCTCTCCAAGGGTCAGAACTGGAAGCACCAAAGGAGATTTTCAATGGCGACTCTGAAGGTCCTCGGCATGGGGAAGAGCACTGTGCAGTATCAGATCCAAGAGGAAGCAGAGAAATTGGTGGAAGAGTTCAGGAAAAGTGAAGGTACAATGAAGACGATTGCGTTTATTTTTTTGTCAGAAACCTGTATTGTTTTAATTTTCTGAAATATAAAGGCTCAGACAAATAGGACAGTCTGAAGTCATTTTTCCAGTGTCTGCAAGGGAAGACAAAGTGTCAAAAAAGATCAAGATGATGGCTCACACAATCAAAGCGTTAATCCTTTTTTTTCATGTTTTGAGCAAGGAAATGTAAGATGGGCCAATAAGTAAATAAATAGAGAGAGAGAGGATAAATGATAGATAGATAGATAGATAGATAGATAGATAGATAGATAGATAGATAGATAGATAGATGATAAAAGTTATAGATAGATGAGATAGATAAATAGCTAGATATAGATAGATGATCGATGATACAGTTTGATGAGAGATATAGACAGATAGATAGATAGATAGATAGATAGATAGATAGAGATTTAGAAAGATAGAGACAGATAGATAATAGGATATAGATAGAGATAGATAGATAGATAGATAGATAGATAGATAGATAGATAGATAGATAGATAGACAGACAGACAGACAGACAGACAGACAGGCAGGCAGACAGACAGACAGACAGATATCACATCACCAATAGTCCTTCTCTGCAAGAGACATGGCAGCCACCAAATTCCTCTTTCCCTTTGCAGGAAAACCCATGAATCCTTATTTGGCCCTGAACCTTGCAGTTTCCAACGTGATTTCTGTACTGGTGTTTGGATATCGTTTCTCCATAGAAGATGAGACTTTTCATAAGCTGCTGGAAGCCATGGAGAAACTTTTCAGTGTTGCTAGCAGTTTCACAAGTAACGTGAGTGATACCTTCTTTCCTTTCCCTTTTTCTTTTATGTATAAATATTTTATTAGTTTTCTAATTTTACAATCATGAGTACTTTGTAAACAACTTGTTGTCTGGGTCCATTGGTAATTCAGTGGTACATGTTAACTTTTTCAGTCTAGTTCCAATACTACACCATACAGTGCTTCCTTCATCCTCTCTTCTTCCGGTGACATGCAAATACAATTCATTTTGCTATTAATGCATATACAATTAAGTATAGGTATCTTCATCACATACTATCGATAGTGTCAGTTTATAATATCTTTTGTAGCCAGAATATATCTCAATTGCATTTGCACTTAAAATCCATTTGTTCAATCAATATCCGGTTTTTCCTACTTTTTTAAAATTTTAATTTCTCATCAATGTTCAAAATATCTCTAGCGCTTATAATTTTCTCATAATAAATTATATTTGGATAACCAAAAGCTTCCCTTATTCAAACTCTTTTAGAATTTTCATATTTCCCATCTCATAACAAAGTATGATATTCTAGTTACAAATCCTATCCTACTTTGGCCACCTAATGAGAAGGAAGGACTCACTGGAGAAGTGCCTAATGCTGGGAAAGATGGAGGGCAAGAGAAGAAGGGGACGACAGAGAATGAGGTGGCTGGATGGAGTCACTGAAGCAGGAGGCGTGAGCTTAAATGGACTCCAGAAGATGTGTTCTGAACCAGCCCTCTTCTGGCCTTGTAGTAAGGCAAACCCCTATTCAGAAAGAAGAGACTGGAGAGCGTCCAAGGCTAAAAGGCATCTGCCAAGATTTAATTACGCAGTTAACAAAAACACTAGAGCTTGTCTTCTCAAGCGGAAAAGTTGCTTTCAGCAACCAGCCCCTCCCCAAACACTCCTTTTATAGAGAGCTCAGGGCGTGGTCTCCCTGTGCCTCATCCCGAGGAGTCCCACAGCCTTTCTTTGTTTGTTCCTGCTCGACTGCCTCCTGCGTCGGGCGTCCTTGAACAGGGCCAGCTGTGGGTCATCTTCCTCCGCACTCTCGGGCTCACGCAGCTGAGAAGAGGTCCCCGGCTGAGGGCTCTGCAAAGCCTCCGAACCATCATCAGCCGGTTCGTTTCCCTCCTCCCCCTCGTCTGAGTCATCCGATACATCGGAGCCGACTGTCGGACCCACAGGCTGGCCCTGAGTCACAACAAGATGGTAGAGGACAGGAAGGCCTGGAGGAACGTTGTCCATAGGGTCGCGATGGGTCGGACACGACTTCACACTAACAACAAAATCCTTTTAATTATAATAATACTTTTATTTCTAACAATTATCTTTTTTCTTTACCATATTCAAACATCTGTTTAATAGTATAATATCCCATCTAATATGTCAAAACCTCTATTTTCTTCAGTCTTACTCTAGCTTTCTTCCTTTGCCAAATAACTTTCCAAGTCAATGCATTTGAATCATCAAGTAATTCTTCCTCTGTTTTTGTATATATGGTTTGGAATGAGGAAGAGAATTTGACTGAAGTATTTTTGGAAGAACACTCAACATATTCATTAAACAGCCTCCATCCTTCTCCTTCAGTTTTTCTTTTCATTTCTTGTTTGTCAATATTCAGCATTTCTCCTAACAGCTTTATCATCTATTCAATCAGCTCTTCTTCCTTATCCTCAATGTGTTCTGAGATCTTGACAAGTAAGATATTGTTTCCATTTCCTGTGTTATCACTGCATCTTCTAATTTTTCATTTGTCTGTATCTGCTGTTAATTCCTTCTTTTAGGTCCTCCATCTTTGGATCCATTTCTTCTAATTTTCCTTCCATTTTCTGGGTTAGTACTTCTTTCTTTATGGTTATTGTCTGGATTTGTAAGTTTAGGTAAGAAAATTGTTCTTTTATCTCATTTGTGTTATTTTTAGTCTCATCATGAATAAAACAATTGTCTCTTGGATTATTTCAACATAGAAAGTATTTCTTTCTGAGATTCATTAACATTTTCTTGTTATATTAAGCTGGGGACTTCAGAGACAAGTGTTAAAGATGTTTTTTTTTTACCATTTAAGGCTAAGTATGGACCACCCATTTTGTTTTTGTATGTAGTCTTTATAGTCCAATAGGGTCACCAATACAGATAAGCAGCCCAAGAGGGTTTTTTTTTTTTTTGCTTTTCCCAGCTGCAGTCTGCAAAACTGAAAGTTTCTAGGAACAACAAAGAGTCTTATCTAAGTTTGGGCTTCAAGCCAAGTTTCCTTTAAGCATAATAAATTGTAGTGCCGTGATTTCTCCACTAGATGTTGTTGACACTGCCTTCCAGCTTTCCAAATCCAAGCCTATTTTACAGACTTCCAAATATCTTTTTTTTTTTAAAAAAAAGGCTCAATGGTACTTTTAAGTCCCAAATTTCAAATCTATATATCTGTATTCATTCCAAATTGATCTTATAGTTTTCTCTATTTCCCCCCCCCAAGCAATTAATTTGCCACTTTTCTTTTCCTGAGGGAGCGGGGCAAAAACTTCCCTTCCCTCTCTCAACGGGGAGGATTCTTTGCTTTGCACACTGTTTTTTTCCAGGAAAGTAATATTAAGGTCATAAAAAGAGGATAAAGTCTCATCCAGTTCCATCTACATTACTCAAAAATTGCTAGTTAGTGCTTATTTCAGTTGTCAACAGCTTGTGACTGGTCACATGAATGTAGCCATTCTTTTCTCCGCCGGTTTGGAGGCTTCCTCAGATCCAGCGGAAGGGCTGCTGCCCCTCTGCAATTGACAAGGTTCCCCTCCTTCTTTGTCGCCACTCCAGGGCAACATTTGACCCTTTTCAGGGTCCCCAGCAGGGTGAAATCAAACATAGAAGATGGAGCTCTGACCTTGCGTCTCTCACACCACAAGTTCCTTCTTTCCATTGTTTTTAAAGACAACCAAAATATTATGGTCACTGAACAGGCCTAGAATGTGAAGGGTCAAAAACCCGCAGTAGGTACTAAATACTAGCTGGAAAGCAGACTTATCCACAGGGAGAGGAGTCCAAAAATCAAAATGGCAGCCACAATGGTGCAATCGAGGACCTGCTCCCATTTTTTGTGGGTCACACATGTAGCACAGATGTGAAAGGGACAGATCTTTGATTGAATTGTGGTGGAAGTCATCTTTTTGACCGCAACCTTGCTGAGTGAGATTGGTTGGGTTTCCCAAGTACTGATAGTCCTTGAGTTATGACCATAATGGTGCTGGCCCATCATGGTCGTAACTTGTGATGGTCATAGAACGGGTCAGTCACACAATTTTACACTATTTTTTGTGACAATCATTAACCAATTCCACCATCATTAAAGCAAATGCCACCCACATTAAGCAAAGCAATGGTTCAATTTGGACACGATTTTGCCCCGCCCAAAATAGAAGTAAATGCTGGGTTTTTTTAGCAAAAACATTGTAAAACACGCCATGTGGGATGCTGATGTGGCCTAATTTTTGAACTGCCAAAGTGTGATCACATGTCTGGTGTGGTGTGGTGTGAAGGATAATCATCAGAACTTGAATTTGGATTATAAAGTATTCCCCGCCCCCAGGTAGGTCTGTCAAAACATTGGGACTTGCTTAATGACTGACTGTAAGTTGAGGACTACCTGTATTTATGTCTATTTTGGATTCCTTTTTGCTAATATGCTGATGTACAAAACTCCTGTTTACAATATTTTGAAAACCCTTATCTCTGAGGTTTTGCACAAATAATCCAAAAAAGGACAGCCGCTTGTCTTTGGAGATTCTCAGTCATCCAGGTGATGGTTGTCCCAAAGGTACTTTTTCAAAAGTCAACTGGACTTTGTTTTTCCTTGAAGATGTTTCGCTTGTCATCCTAGAAGCTTCTTCAGTTCTGACTGAATGGTGGAGAATGGAAGGATTTATATTTTTGGAGTCATCTGGCTGTTAGTATTCTCCCTGAGAGCCATTAAAGTGGCCTCAACGACCCTCAGAAAGAGTACTAAAGACCAGATGGCTGCAAAGAATATAAATCCTTCCATTCTCCACCATTCAGTCAGAAGTGAAGAAGCTTCTTGAATGACAAGCGAAACTTCTTCAAGGAAAAACAAAGAGTCCAGTTGCCTTTTGAAAAAGCACCTTTCAAAGACAAGGACAACCAGATTATTAAGATGAAAAATCCCTGCTTATGATACTCTGATGTTCCCCTCTAAGGTGAAATGATTTTCTCACACTTTAATCTAAAGAACAGTTACATTAATTTGAGACTCTAGTCTTAATGTTCCTATGTCTTCCTGCTTTATAGTTTTATTTAACAAGGGACCTGGAATTCTGCCTCAGTATTGTGTTCTACTAAAGTAAAAGTTAAAAATGCCTGGACATTCTCAGAACCCTAAAAAGGAGAATACGATGACCTGACCATCACTATTACCGAAGGAGCCGTGAGCTGCCTCGCCGGCAACATAACCCTAAGCATCATCCCTAATAAAATGTTCTTTAAGGAAGACTTCTTGCCTTGAAGTTCTTTTACTGGTTTCATCTATCAGAATCATGACAGATATATTGCAACTACAACAGAAAAATGAAAAGACAAAAGCAATAAAAATAAGAAAAAAATAAAGAAAAATTATAAAAATAAGAAAATAATCTCTCACTGACACTCAGTTTTTCTCTTATGCCTCTTCCTCCAAAGATGTTCAAAACAACCCAAATTTAATTCATCCTGGAGTAAAGGAAGCAGTGTGGAATGTTCTCGTCACATCAGAGTCTTGATCATTACTGCCAAGGACATTCTCCAGTTTTTTTCTCCAGGATTTTGCTCTCAAATCAGTTCCTTTCCCCCGTTTAATTCCTTTTTCTTTATTATATTGACATAGCCAGCCATCTCCGGTGATTTTTCTTCTCTTCCGCCAGATGTACAATAGTTTCCCCTGGATTATGAAGTTTCTCCCAGGACCTCACAAGACGGCATTATCATTGCGTGACTTTGTTTGGTCATTCATAAGAAAGGAGATCAAGAAGCACCAAGAAGCAGACCATGGAGAAAAAGGCCAAGACTTCATTCATCTTTACCTGGCTGAAATAGAGAAAGTAAGTGGGAGCTCTTTTTTTGTATGACTGTTAGATACTTTATCGAATAAAGGCTTTCCAACCTTGGGAGCTTCAAGATGGGTGGACTTCAACTCCAAAAATTCCCCAGCCAGCAAGCTGTATAATAGTCTTGAATATTGTCTTCTCTCGGGATTGTGACAATGCAGCAGTGGAGAGGAAGCCAGGGCTCTGAGACCCACAGGAGCAAATGCCTGCCTTTTTTGACCCTGCCTTCCCTCAAGGGAGAAGGTTGCAGCTGTTGAAATTGGCAATGTCAGAAAGCCTGTTTATATATAGCACTGCAGAGGAAAAACAAAGAGTACCATCACCATGTGCTTTACTGCTCAACTGTTTTAAACTCTAACAGGAAATAGGAAACTCTCCCCAGAATAAACAGAACCATAGATTATAACCATAGATGCAAACTAAACACTGCCATCTACTGGCTGAATGATCCTGTATTGATTCTGCAATACAAAATGCATTCTAACATGGATTCTGTCAGGCAAGGACTGGAAGGAAGTGATGGCCTTCGAGATTTCTCAGGTATTCATTTCTCAATTTTTGTTCTGCAGACGAAAAACCACCCCCAACCTCACTATGATGAAAAGAACATGGTTCAGAGCATCTTTGATCTCTTTATGGGGGGAACAGAGACATCGAGCACCACTCTCTACTGGGCATTGTTGTATATGGTGCTTTATCCTGACATTCAAGGTGAGAGAAGAATCATAACTTGGATTAGATAGAAGGGACCTTTATAGCCCAATTATACTCAATGCCTGAAGCTGCTGGTAGCATCTTCATTTGTAATTGACAATTATTATTGGAATAATTCTTTAGTTATAGGTAGTTCTCAACTTACAATCATAATGCAGGCTGCTCATTACGATCTATAATAGATCAATACTACTATCTATTTGCTAAGTGGACTACCTCATTTAATAACTCCAAACCCTCTTTCCCCATTGTGGTCATTTTTAAAATTTATTTATTTAATTTTATTCAAATTCAAATAATACAAACATAATACATATAAGTTTAAAAAGAAAACAATATAAAAATACAAATATTACAGTGCATCCCCCACCCGAAATCATTTTTATTACCTACATTTTTTCTCATATAACAACTAACAATATACAATATATTTCAACTGTGCCCTTATCCCCTCCAAAACAGCATATATTCCTAAGTAGGTTTATTCCCTTTCTCTTCCATCAACACTGTTTTTATAAAATCCTCCCATATTTCATTATAATTATTTACTTTAATGATCCCTTTTTAAATTTAATTTCTGTTGTTAATTTATCATTTATTGCCATATTCCATATTTCATTATACCACTCATTTCTTTAAATAACCCATTTCCGTCTCCAATATTTAGCCATCACTAATCTAGCTGCCATTATCAAATTTACAATTTCCTTTTTTGCTTCATTTATATCTTGTTTTTCCACCAGTAACACTAATGCATTCCTCGGTGACATACCTAAATTTACATTCAAAAGTTCTCTAATTTCCCAAAACACAATGTCCCATATCTTTTGTGCGCTATCACAATCCCACCACATATGTTTATATCTTCCAATCTCTTTCTCGCACCTCCAACAAATATTTGTATATTTAACATCTATTTGATTTAATTTATGTGGTGTTAGGTATCACCTCCATATCACTTTATATCCATTTTCCTTAACTCTAACGGACATATTCTTATATACTCTTCTATTCCAAATATTTTTCCAATCTTTATCATTTATTTCTCCTAAATCTGTTTCCCAAATTAATTTTAAACCTTTTGCTTTATCTTCTACTTCAGTTAATATTCTATATATTTTCCCAATTCTTCCTTTACCTATATATTCTTCCTTTACCTCGTTTTCTTTTATAACCATTTCAAATTTTGTTAACTGTTTATCTTTCACCTCGAATTTTTCTTCCGTTTTAATCCATTTCTCTAATTGTATTGAATTCAACCAATTTAATATCTGATAAAGCATTCTTTAATTGCATTATATTCTTTATCTTGTTCTTCCAGTCTTCCCATTTATATATCTGATTTTTTTTAAAATTTACTAATCCATTCTTTCAATTCAATCTTAGGGAATTTCTCCATTTCCACCACCGGTGTTAAAGGAGAAATTCTTGGCATTAACCAATATCTCCATTTATTCCATAGTTTTATCAAATTTTTTAAAAAGGGATTTTTGTGGTCGTTAAATGACCATGTGGGTCATTAAGTGGAGCATGGGGTGCCTCAGGAGTGGCACACTTGGTCTTGTGGTCAGTCATAAGGGCAGGTGGTTTGCCAAGCACCTGAATTTTCTTCACATGATCCCAGAAGCACAGCAGTGACTAACTTAAGGCAAAGTTCATAAGTCTCTTCATTTAGCGCCATTGTAATTTTAAACCGTTGCTGTCATAAGTAATGGTCATAAGTCAAGGGCTACCTATAATCAAATGTCAAGCTATTTTTTTCCCCTCTCAAAGTATGAGATGGTCCAAGTAGGGCTTGACTTCGGCTGTTCAGGCCACTGGCATGATAAGAACATATAAATCACAGAGGGTGAATGGAGAGCTGGGGGAAGAGTAACGGTTTACTTTTGAGTAAACCCAGCAGATGTTCAGGGTGTGCCAAGCATACCCAAGATAGCCTTCTTTTACACCCTAGACCAACGGCTGTATATATTTTGATCAACGCTTGCTCATCTCTTCTGAATAGACAAAACCCATTGCTTATTTGTAGCTTTTGATGTAATATTATCTAAGCTTTATTCAGTCTAAATTATCTTATGCAATATTACATTTATGCATGCCTCAGAAATTGCTTAGAAGTAGGCTGAAACTTAAGAGAGTGTAAACAAAGTCAATCTCAGCTATTTCTTAAAACAGATGAACCTATTTCTTAAAAGTATGGGGCTAGGACTATCAGGGATCCTCCAAGACCCTCTCAGGGGCCTGTTAAAACCAATCAGTTGCCAACTTAAGTGGAAAAATACTAGAAATTTCAAATCCCAAGGACGCCCATTCTGCTTGGCCTACTTGGATGCGTAGAAACATTTGAAAAAAGGTGATGCCTCAGGGGTGTCCAACCTTGGCAACTTTAAGACTTGTGGACTTCAACTTCCAGAATTCCTCAGAGAGTATGGCTGGTGGGGGAATTCTGGGAGTTCAAGTCCACTAAAGTTCAAGACGCCAAGGTTGGACACCCCTGGTCTAGATAACTTGCTTCTCCTGGGCTGAGCTGCCATTAATAGACCATGGACAGCTGGGGCCACACCTGGCTGCTTATTCACTCCTAGCTCTAGTCAATGTGCAAAATCTTTGTTTCTCCCCAGCCAAAGTTCAAAAGGAAATTGATGCCTTTATACCACCGGGCCAGCCAATCTGTTACGAGGATCGCAAGAATCTTCCA
The DNA here is from genome assembly GCF_947247035.1 of Vipera ursinii. Taxonomy (NCBI): domain Eukaryota; kingdom Metazoa; phylum Chordata; class Lepidosauria; order Squamata; family Viperidae; genus Vipera; species Vipera ursinii. The sequence continues at coordinate 4,268,203 of NC_139518.1, forward strand.
TACACAAATGCGGTGGTGCACGAAATCCAGCGCTTTAGCAATGTCGTCGCGATAGGAATACCCAGATACTGTATAAGAGATACGATGATCCAGAAATTTCGCTTTAGAAAGGTAAATGAATTCCTGTGTTCTGGAGCGTTCTTTACTTCTCCCAACCAAATTGCTAGAGGAACCACATGCTATACGGTAATTGGACTGAGAACTCTGTGCGACGTCATGTGACCGCATCAACTTACAACGGCGGTTCAGGCAGTTCCTGTCAGGCTCTTTAGGCAAATTCTATTTTATTCTTATTGTTTTATTCTTTTTTAATGCAGAAGCGCAAACATTTTAAAGACACAAAGTCCTTTCTTTCTTCACACACGGACAAAAAGGGATGTTTGATCTCTTTCGAGTTGAACTCGGCTTCTATCTCTCCATACAGACATGTATGCAATTATTATGGCAACAAATCAAATTTCCTTTTTCCTCAGGATATTTTTTTTCAACTGCCCAGCCTTAACCTATTTGTATTTTTTAGAAGAGCGATCTTTAAAGCCATGTATTGAGATTTCTCACTTCGGCCTACATTACCAGCAGATATAACCTTTTTTTTTCTTCCTTTAGGGCGAAAGGCCAAACTTAAGTGCTCCTTCTCTTTTCCACAGGGCACCATCTTTTACCCGAACCTGGCTTCTGCCTTGTATGATGCCAACGAGTGGGAGACACCCCACACCTTCAACCCAAACCATTTCCTTGACAAGGAAGGCAATTTCACCTGTCGAGAAGCTTTCATCCCATTTTCTCTAGGTGCTCGTTCAGCTTGTTAAAATTCCATTGAATCTTTAATGATATGTTGACTGTTCTTGTTTTGCCCCTCAAACAATCATCAGTATGAAAACCCATCATAAGTCACTTTTTTCAAAGTTGTTGCCACTTTGAATGGCCACTGAACAAATGTTTGTAAGTCAAGGACTTCCTTTATTCTCCTTACCGGGAACGGTTATGGACAACAGTGTCCAAGGGAATCCAGGTCAATCACATTGTAAACTCTAATCAGGGGTGGGGGACGATGGCCCTTTTATGACTTGTGGACTTCAGCTCCCAGAATTCCTAAGGCAGTCGTGCTGGCTCAGGAATTCTGGGAGTTGAAGTCCACAGGTTGTAAAGGTGCCATAGTTGCACAATCCTTTTATGACATGTGGACTTCAACACCCAGGCTTTCCTAGGACAGTCATGCTGGCTCAGGAATTCTGGGAGCTGAAGTCCACAGTCATAAAGGGGCCATGGTTCCCCACCTCTGCCATAATCACAACCTGCCAGCACTGATTGGTTGTTTTCCTCTCCTTTCCTAGGTCATCGAGCATGTTTGGGAGAAAATTTGGCAAAAACAGAGCTCTTCCTTTTCTTTACCAACCTTGTGCAAGCGTTCAATTTCCACTTGGCTGACGGATCAAAAGATATAAACCTTGAACCAGTCTGGGGAGGCACTCTGCATCCTCATTCCTTTGAGATCTGTGCAATTCCTCGCTAGGCCAGGTATGAATAGCAGCTGTGGATACTGGGACTGGGAATCCAAGTAGCTGGCTTTGTCTCCTCCAACATTTTTCTGAAAAAAGCACGTTTCCAGCTCTCCTTGTTGCGAAAGAAAAATGTATACAACCTAGTCTCGTTCTGCAACATGGGCTTTTGAATACTGACAGGTCAACAACATCAGCACTGGCCTGGTCTCTGTGTTCTTGTCATTTATCTAGTTCTATTTGCTCCCTTTGAACTGAGCCCCCTAATCTGACCACTTTTAAAATCAAATTTTCATTATTTGCAAAAAGCAAGAGAAACAAGAAAAAAACAACACTTGGGTGTTCACCACTCTTTGAACAATCCTTTTCTAAAATATAACATGTTTTCATAACATGTTGACATTAGTTCAGCCTCCTTGACTGTGGAAAAGAAAGAGGAAAGTTAGAGATATACGAGGGCGATTTGGAAATAAACCTCTGTTTGGTTGTCAACGACACTTGCAGATGCAGAACTTTTATTACACACATTAGAAAACTAGAAGATTATATTACTTTTCGACATATTTGGCATTCAGATTGAGGCACTTGTCATAATGTCTTACAAGATTTGAAATTCCTTAGTAGTAGTCACTCGGTGCCAAATCTGGGCTATGGGGTGTTTGTGTGTGATCAAAAACATCCCAACGGAACTGCTTCAAAAGTTCTTGGGTGCATCTAGTGATGTGCAGGTGAGCATTATCGTGACCCAACACCACACCGGAAGTGGTGCAAATAGAAAATCCCGCCAAATGTGAAGATGCCAAAGGAGTACTGCTAGTGAAGTTGATGGAGCATGGTTCGACCATCAGTTCAGAAGTCTACTGTCAGACCCCCTCAATGTATTTCCCTTCCTGTTATTGCTTTGCCTGTGTATTCCTTTTCGGGGTCTGCCATTCAGGTGGGAGAGGGGCTGCTTGCTTGGGGAATGTATTTACCTGGCTCTTTGAAATGTCCTCCATTCATGAAAAAGGAATGTGGCCTGAAAATATCTGCCTTATCTGCAGGCAACAGTGTTGTGATTCAGGGTCAGCCTGTGGGTTTGGCAGTTGGGTCGGACGATTCAGAGGAGGAGGAGGGGGATATTGGAGAGCTTGCTGAGAGTGTTGGAGAGCTTGCTGATGATGGCCTTGAGGCTCCGCAGAGCCCTCAGCCAGGCCTCTCCCATCTGGTTACGACACAGACCCAGCTGTGTGAGCCTGACAGCGTGGATGAAGATGACCCACAGCTGGCCCTGTTCAAGGACGCCCGATGCAGGAGTCAATCAGGAGTAAACAGAGGAAGGCAATGGGGCACCTCGGAAGGAGGCAGAGAGAAGCCACGCCCTGAACTGTTTAAAAGGGGAATGTGTGGAAGGGCTGGTTTGCTGAAGGCAACCGTTTGAATAGCTCCTGTTTCATGGTTCGTGTCTTGTTTTGCTCTGTTTTATGTTAATAAATTTGGCAGGCTTAGTTCCAGCCTCTTGCTGTTTGTAAAGGGGTTGTCCCTGCCTTTTCTGCAGGGCCGGTAGTAGGCTGGTACAGAACAAACAGAGCCTGGGACCGTTGGGAAATGAAATCAAGAGAGACCTTGAGATGGGCACTAAATCACTAGATTCCTAATATAACCCAGTGCCTATGGATTGGCTGGATTTGAAATGGATGGTTGGACACGTTTTGGAGACCTGAATGTAATCATTCGTCCGGGAAATCATCAGACCTTGCTTTGCTCTACTGCTATCACTAACTCTCAATAAAAGTTCATTTTGAAACTATGTCTGTTTCAAGAGTTCTGTTTTCTTGGGAGACCTAGCTTAGGCAGGTCCTTACATCTACTGTGAAATGTTACAAAAACTCATATGAGCCATTCATAAGCGAGGCATGCTGATTTCCAATGTGATGTTGGTTCGCAATAATGCTCGCCCGCACACTGTTGGACACACCCAAGAACTTTTGAAGCAGTTCCATTGAGATGTGTTTGATTTCCCTCCCCCCCCCCCAGCCCAGATTTTGCGCCGAGCAACTACTAAGGAACTTCAAATCTTGTAAGACATTATGGCAAGTGCCTCAATTTAAATGGCGATTACATCTAAAAGTCATGTAATGTTGTAGTTTTCTAATGTGCATAATAAACGTTCTGTATCTGCAAGTGTCTGTCATTGATAACCAAATTGAGGTTTATTTCCAAATTGGCCTCGTAAAAATAATATAAACAGTATATATGCAGTAATCTCCCAGATGAATCTTCCCCCAAAATGCTAATTATTGCTCTCTTCTATGAGATGTCCTTTTCCCCCCTGCAATTGCAATTTTGCTTTATTTTCATAATGCTTTGGACTTATCAATCCTCATTAGAACTACATCTACACATGGGGAAGTAAGCAGTGGGGTACCCCAAAGTTCTGTTTCAGGCCCAGTACTTTTCGATAGAAATGATTTAGATGAGGGCATAGAAAGGGAATTCACCAGATCTGCAGACGACACTAAATTGGCAGGAATAGTCACCACTCCAGAAGATAAGCTCAAAATCCAGATCAATCTCGACAGACTTCAACTCTGGGCCCAATCTAACCAAATGAAATTCAGTGTTGATAAAAGTAAGGTTTTACACTTACATTTGAAAAATCAAATGTACATGTATAGATTAGGTGAAACCTGGTTCCATAGAAGTGACTGTAAGAGGGATCTTGGGAGTCCTAGCACTCAATCTCTTAAATATGAGCCAGCTGTGTGCAGCCTTTACATCCTAAGAAAGACACCAATCATTCTTGTACACTCCCCTATTCCTTCCTTCAGTATATCGCATCCATGTACATGTTTCCCAGCTTGCATGAGATTTCCCTGGTGCAAAAGCTGACTACAAAAAGCAAGAAAGCAACAGTTGGACTAAACAAATTTCCCTTTGTTCCAGAACCCTTCAGAATCAAGATCAAAATCAAGGAGAGAAGCAACCTGGAACTAAGGAGAACGTTCCTAACAGTGATGACAATTAACCAATGGAACAGTTTGCCTCCAGAAATTGTGGGTGCTCCATCGCTGGAGGTTTTTAAGAAGAGATTAGAAAGTCACTTGTCTGAGATGGTATAGAGCAGGGATAGGCAACCTTGGCTCTTTTATGACTTGTGGACTTCAACTCCCATAATTCCTGAGCCAGCATGGGGGAACTATGGCCCCTTCATGACTCATGGACTTCAACTCCCAGAATTCCTGAACCAGCATGAGGGAACTATGGCTCCCTCATGACTTGTGGACTTCAACTCCCAGTATTCCTGAGCCAGCCTGGCTCAGCTTGGAAACCTCTCCCTTTCCCCTCAGCATGGCTGGCTCAGGAATTCTGGGAGTTGAAGTCCACGAGTCATAAAAGAGCCAAGGTTGCCTACCCCTGGTATAGAGTCTTCTGTGTGAGCAGGGGGTTGGGCTAGAAGACCTCTAAGGTCCTTTCCAACTCTTATATTCTTTTATCCTATCTTGTCTGTTTAAATCCAAACTTGAGAACCTCCTGATGTAATAACCACTTCTACCACTAGATGTCACCACACACTGCTTTTAAAACTTTTCTAAAACTTTGCGGGCACTCCTTTTCTTAAATTATTTTTTACCCAGATTTTCATACATCAGTTGACAACTGAGAAGCTTTTCCCACCAGGTGAATGCTGCCTCTCCCTAGTGATTTTCAGCTTTGACGGAGAAGCAGGATCCCACCTTCGTCGCCAGTGTTGTGTACTGGGTTCGTTGCACAGGAATGAAGTCGAGGCGAGTGAGTTCAGCAAAGATCATGGTTTATTGCTTGCAGGATCTGAACTAGAGAACAGGGGTGAAGATGCAGTAATTTATACCCTGGCCCTAGGCGGCAGCCAATAGGTTTGAAGCAACCTATTGCCGCCTAGAGGCAACCAATGGCAGCGCTGGACACAGGTTGTCTGAGATGCTGGGAGCCATTAGCTAGCTCCCTGCTCCAGCAGCCTACCAGCCGTTACCACGTGGTGTTAACAAGCAAGCCCAATACATTACACTGACACTAATATTTTAACAAGTGGCTTTGGTGAGAAAGTTATAGAAGGCAGGACCAACACTCATTCTTCCCACTCAAGCAATAAACTTCACATAATATTAGAGTTTTGGACAATGTATCATTCCTAAAAACCCAGATCAGTAGATTTTGGCATAGCTGAATGCAGAAAAAGCTTTTGTTCTGGTACAAATTACGTTTTTGGTTCAAGTGAGGAAGAAGCGTAGCTAATAAAAGTGTATGCAATTTTACAAAGGAAAAGTAACTTACTTAAAATGACTGAATGGCAAAATGTTTGACCAGTTCATTGGTTTGGCTCCTACGTCTACAAGGAACTCAGTGGGCAGATAATCTTTGAGTAGTTGCAACCATTCATTTAGCAACTCCTTGAAGTTACAACAGCACTGAAAGAGGTTCCCACACTTACAGGCTACAAGGCACTCAGTCTACATATAATCTTTGAGTAGTTGCAACCATTCATTTGGCAACTGCTTGAAGTTACAGCAGCACTGAAAAAAAGGTTCCCACACTTACATTGCAGCATCCTCATGGTCATAAAAGAATAGAAGAATAACAGAACCGGAAGGGACCTTGGAGGTCTTCTAGTCCAGCCCCCTGCTCAGGCAGGAAAACCTATAGTACCATGTCAGACAAATGGCTGTCCAGTCTCTTCTTAAAAACCTCCAGTGTTGCAGCATTCACAACTTCTGGAGGGAAGTTGTTCCACTCAAGAGGAGCAGCTGAAGCTCCCCCAAAACAATCTTGCAATCCCCAATTCGGTTAGATTTGTTTCCCAAACTTCACACCCTAGTTGTGTCTCAGAGTTGCATTCACACACAATTTATTCAGCTGGATTAGGCTTCAATTTGTTCCAATTTGGTTTTGGAAAATTTAAATGACCTGTTTGGGCATCTAAAATGCTTAATTCAGTAAAGATATTGTTTGCAATAAAGCAAAGGATTATAGGCCATACCCCCCCCCCCACTCCAATAAAGGAACAGAGCAATGGCATTCATTAAACTGAATTAATTTCAGTGGGATTCCATATAGTTTTAACAGATTGAGAGAGTTCGAAGGGACTTTGAGCTCTTCTCGTCCAGCCCCTTATACCAATTTAGAGAGATGGCTGTCCAATCTCTTCTTAAAAACCTCCTGTGTTGCAGCAAACTGTGCTTGCATTAGGGGCGCCATTTTACGAAGGCCAGAAGAAGACTTACACAGACCCAGAGACAAGGAAAAGAGCAGGAAAAGAATGGAATGTGATTGGCTAATACTATGTGTACTAACATGTGGAACTCTGTGGTTGGCTTTTGCTGCCTATATAAGGAAATTTATTTATTTATTTATTTGGATTTATATACGGCCCCTCTCCGAAGGGACTCGGGGTGGTGTACAGGGCAATTAAAACACTATAAACATGATGTATAAAAATTAAAATAAAATTAAATCAAATAGCCCTAAACAATAAACACATTCTAAAATATAAGTCCCATAATAAAAATAAATAAATAAAATTTAAAAATTTTAAAATTTAAGATCTAAAATCCCAGTCCCTGAGTCCAGGCCAGCAAGTTCAAATAGCCAAGTCTTCAGGTCGCGGTGAAGGTCGGGAGCCATCTGGAGCTCAACCGGAAGCTGATTCCAGAGGGCAGGTGCGCCCACAGAGAATGCTCTCCCCCTGGGGGCCACCAGTCGACATTCCCTGACCGACGGCACCCTGAGGAGGCCCTCTCTGTGGGAGCACACAGGGCGATGGGAAATGCTTGACTGACCAAGGTGTGGCACTTCTGAATGCAGCTGCCAGTGTTTCAGACAGTGTCCCACCCAGCAATTTCACTCAATCAATTAAAGTGCTGTTTATCTTAAAAGCCTCTGCTTGAGTCTCTTGATTTGCCCTCTTCTTTGGGTAGTGGTTGACCCTGACACATGCATGCCCACAGAACCATGCCCTCTTCTCCTTCCCCACCAGTCTGCCAAGCTGGAAAGATTGGGGACTGCTGCTCTAAGGGGTTTTACAGAGTCAGCCTATTGCCCCTCTCAACAATCTGGTTCCTCATTTCACAGACCTCAGAAGGAGGGAAGGCTGAGTCAAGCTTGAGCCGGTCAGGATTGAGCTGCTGGCAATGGGTGGAGATAGCCTGTACTGCTGCATTCTTTTATATATACATATAAACAGGGCTTTTTTTTCTCATGGAATGCTCAGAATGGCATTCCAGCACCCTTTTTTGCACAAAAAAAAAAAGCTCCCTCTGAAAGCCTATTGCAGGGCTATGCAATCTTGGCCCTTTTTATGACTCATGGACTTCAACTCCCAGAAATCCTGAGCCAGCCATGCTAAGGGAAAAGGGAGAGGTTTCCAAGCGGAGCCATGCTGGCTCAGGAATTCTGGGAGTTGAAGTCCTTGAGTCATAAAAGAGCCTGCACTAGAGGAGGACATTAAAATTATTTACAGGGTTACTTCTTTAGGAACTAAACTTTTAGCATCTAAAACAGCTAATTCAAAAAAGCCAACAGGAAAGAGCCTCACATTTTTCATCTCCTTCTGTCTTTTGGAAGGTAAAATTACATAACTAAATAATCTATTTCTTATGTTAACACCTCTGCAATGAAATCAATAAAGATAACAGGAAAGAAACGAGAAAATTTTTTCTCAATGTAATATGTTTAATTTAGCTGATGCTAGAAAAAAATAGTATCTTTTGTACATACTCTTGAAAACTATTTTGAATCTAAACATCTATTACAATTAAACCACTTTAAATTAAACAATTCCTAAGAATGAAATATTCTTAATTTGGACTTTACTTTTACTGTTTGGACTGTTGTGTGTTCTGAAAAATAGATGATTTAGAATCAAGTTATGTTGCACTTGAATCTTTAAATAATTAACCTAGTATATACATAACAATATATGATGTTTTCCATGGTGAGCTTAACATCAATAACAACATTTATTAAAAAGGCTAAAATAATTTATGGTGGTATTATCTGTACATTAAAATTTTGTTTAATCACAATCTTTCACTTTTCACATTCTGGAAAAGCAGTGGTCATGTATCCTAGCAAAAGATGTTACATATGTGCATAAGTGTAGTCAGTAGCATATGCCTTTTTAAAAATATCAAACATGCAAAGAAACAAAAATAAGTCCAAAATATCTGTATTACATCCAGAAATGCCAACTTTGCAACCAATATTTCTCATCCATAACTATGGCACCCTAAGGATACCTGCATATATACAAATGCTTCTCTGGGATCAGTAACGCAGCAGGGATTGCTTTTTCCTTCCAGTAACAGATTGCTGGGAAATACCAAACATGGCCTTAAGAATTCCAATGTTTGTTACAAATTTTTCTGGATGTGGTTGGAAAGAGGCCTAGAAATGCCAGCACAAATACATCACACTCACTGAACGTGCACACGCAACTAATTACAATCTTCAATTATATGTGATATATCCAGGGCTTTTCCCCCTATAAAATGCTTAGAACTATGTTCCGGCACCGTTTTTTGCACACACACACACACAAAAAAAGCTGAAGAAAACTGTTCCAGAGAGCCACCCTGCATCGCCTGGCCCACACTGCCTCCGCCAGCCGCCCCGTGCAGCCTTGCCATATAGAGCGGGCCCCGCTGCTCCCACAGCACCAGCCGGAGGACAGCCCGCCACCAACAACCCTCGGACCCATGACCACAGCAGCGGCGCCCCCCCTCCTCTGTCTGCCAAGATGAGAGTTCCGGCACCATTTTTTTTAGAAAAAAAGCACTGTGTATGTGTGTGTGTGTGTGTGTGTGTATTATATATATATATATATATATATATGTATATGTATATGTATATGTATATGTATATGTATATGTATATGTATATGTATATGTATATGTATATATGTGTATATGTATATGTATATGTATATGTATATGTACAGTATATGTTAAGTATTTGTCAAGGCTTTTTTTTTTTTGAATGCACCTTGCTAATTAACTCTTTCATTCCTAATTAACTCTTTCATTCTTTTGGCCTGACTCAAGGCTTATCCACAGGATATAGTCAACTTATGACAGCTCATTATTTGTGTAAATTATTCAAATTGCTAATAAAGAATTTTGGGATGCTGAGATGATCATTTCGAACTCTTTATGTTCTCATCAGTCAGTCATACCCTTTATCTGAGATTCGAACCTGGGCTGATTATATATTAGGCAGTTGTTTTAACTTCCTGAGCCACAGGTTCTTTCTCTCTTTTATTAGCTAGAAGGCAAGGCAAATGTGTGTTAAGTATTTGTCAAGGCTTTTTTTTGTATATATATATATATATATATATATATATATATATATATATATATATATATATATATATATATATGTATGTATGTATGTATGTATGTATATGTATATGTATATATGTGTGTGTGTATATATATATGAATAATTTACACAAATAATTTGAATAATTTACACAAATAATGAGCTGTCATAAGTTGACTATATCCTGTGGATAAGCCTTGAGTCAGGCCAAAACAGGAATGAAAGAGTTAATTAGCAAGGTGCATTCAAAAAAAGCCTTGACAAATACTTTCTCAGGAAAATACAGTAGAGATGACTAAATATAATTTTGAGGATAGAGACTTGAAGATGGAACCATATAAAATAAAAAACTATGCTTTAATTCAAATGGGATATATTTCAACATGTCTAAGCAACTTTGAAGGTAAGGAAAAGAATGAGAAAAAATTCTTATAGGGAAACAAATGAAGCAGCAAAACATATTGATTAAGAAAGGCAAGGACCAGAGAAAAAAGATTAAAATGAAAATTCAGGAAAACGAAGATGGAGATTATCAGAAGGAATATTTTAAAAAGAAACATTTGTTTGAATATGGCTAAAGAAATGGAAAAAATTTGAAATATACTACTCTTAGAGGGATAAATTTTTCCCCCTTAACTAATGTAATGTGGGGTTTTTTATTATTCTTCTAAAAAAAATTGAAATGATTTAAACAAAGGAAATGTTTTAATTATTTAAATGTGACAATAAGAAAACCATTAAAGAATATGTTTTGAATGAGTTAAAGGATTAGATGATTAGAATTATTGAATGGAACGATCAAAGTTCAGACAGATTAAATACGTTCTTATTCAAAAAGAATAAGAAGGGAATAAATATATATTAAATTAGGAGGGATATATATTTTTAAGTTATATGTTATTTTTTGTATCTCAGTGCTCTTGTCTTTTCCCCCCTTGTTTCTCTTTTCTTTTTTTCTTTCTTCTTTCTTTCTTTCTTTTTTTTCTTTTTTCTTTCTACTTTTTTTTACTTATTGATTAATAAATATAAAAGCATGAGTGGGTTTATATGGGAAAAACAGAATTAAATCCACCAATGTAAATGTAGTTAAATGTTGAAAAGATTGTCACTTGTAAGAATATTTAGAATTTGGAGGGAGAAATAAACTGAAATAAACATGGTAACAGGATTTATGATAAGTTTAAGTTTAAGTTTATTGAATTTATATACCGCCCTTTTCTCGTAGGACTCAGGGCAGTTTACAAGTATTTAAAAACGTCAGTACAATACAAAAGTTAAAAACAGTTAAAATAATTAAATTTGATCCCTGAAAAATATAAAACCCCAATTAAAAACTCTCAGCCTGGGCCGGAAAGCTCAAAGAGCCAGGTCTTCAGGTCCCCGCGGAATGACCGAAGGTCGGGGGCAGTCCTAAGCTCCACGGGCAGCTGGTTCCAAAGGGCAGGTGTACCCACTGAGAAGGCCCTCCCCCTGGGTGTTATCCGCCGGCAGTCTTTTACCGGCGGCACCCTGAGAAGGCCCTCCCTGTGGGAGCGCACAGGACGAAGGGAACTTGATGCCAGCAGCAGGTTTTCGCTCAAATATCCCGGACCCAAGCCATTTATTTATTTATTTATTTATTTATTTATTTATTTATTTATTCGTTTTATATACCGCCCTTCTCCCGGAGGACTCAGGGCGGTGTACAGAGCAAAGTAAGTATACAATAAACCAACAATAAAACAAATAAAACCCCAGATCTACAAATAAAACCCCAAATCTATCAGGCCAGGCCGGCTTGCTGGAATAGATAGGTTTTTAAATCTCGCCGAAAGGTGCGAAGGTCGGGGGCCATCCGGATTTCGCCTGGTAAGCGGTTCCAGAGGATTGGCGCACCCACCGAGAATGCTCTCCCCCTGGGGGTCACCAGCCGGCTTTCTCTGACCGGTGGCACCCTGAGGAGGCCCTCTCTGTGGGAGCGCACAGGACGGAGGGGTGTTGACGCTGGCAGTAGGTGCTCCTGTAGGTAATCCGGACCCATGCCATGTAGGGCTTTGTATGTCATCACTAGCACCTTGAATTTCACCCAGAAGGCAACTGGAAGCCAGTGCAGCTCACGAAGCAGAGGTGTAATATGGGAGTATCGGGGAGCCCCCAAAAGCATCCGTGCAGCTGCACTCTGTACCAGCTGAAGCTTCCGAGTGATTCTCAAGGGCAGCCCCATGTAAAGAGTGTTGCAGTAGTCAAGACGAGAGGTCACAAGTGCATGGGTGACTGTACGTAAGGCATCCAGGTCCAGATAGGGTCGTAGCTGGCGCACCAGACGAACCTGAGTGAAAGCCCCCCTAGTCACAGCTCCTATGTGATCTTCTAAGGAGAGCTGTGAATCTAGGAGGACACCCAGGTTGCGAGCCCTATCTACGGGGGGCAGTAACTCGCCCCCAATATTAAGGGATGGAATACTCTGAATATCCTGACATGCCGGTATGTACAGCCATTCAGTCTTGTCCGGGTTGAGTTGAAGCCTGTTCCTCCCCATCCATTCCCGGACCGCTTCCAGGCAACGGGACATCACGTCAAGGGCATCACTGATGTGGTTTGGGGTCGAGATGAAAAGCTGGGTGTCATCAGCATACTGATGATAACCCACTCCAAAACCACGGATGATCTCACCTAGCGGCTTCATATAGATGTTAAACAGGAGAGGTGAGAGGACCGACCCCTGAGGAACTCCATAAATGAGAGGCCTCGGGGTCGATCTCTGGTCACCCGCCAACACCCACTGTGAACGTTCCAGAAGGTAGGAGGAGAACCACTGAAGATCAGTGCCTCCCACTCCCAATCTCCTGAGACGCCGAAATAAGATACCATGGTCAATGGTATCAAAAGCCGCAGAGAGGTCTAATAGGACCAGGACAGAGGAATGACCCCTGTCCCGAGCCCGCCAGAGATCATTCATCAGAGCGACCAATGCCGTCTCCGTGCTGTGTCCGGGCCTGAAACCCGATTGGTACGGGTCTAGATAATCAGTATCTTCTAGGAACAGAGGAAGCTGATGCGCCACTACGCTCTCAACAACCTTCGCAAGAAAGCGAAGGTTGGAGACCGGGCGAAAGTTGTTTAAAACAGCTGGGTCCAGGGAAGGCTTTTTGAGGAGGGGTCTCACCACCGCTTCTTTCAAGGCTGCGGGGAAACTGCCCTCTTTCAATGAAGCAGTTACCACTGCATGGATCCAGCCTCGTGTCCCATCCCGAGCCAAATAAACCAGCCAGGAGGGGCACGGGTCCAATAAGGATGTAGTGGAGCTTAGCTTCCTCATGATCCTTTCTACCTCGTCCAGAGTCACAGGATCGAACTCTTCCCAGATAACATCAACAAGACTGTCCATGTTCTCATCGTCAGACTCTGCCCAGTTGGAATCCAGACTGGTCCGGATCCGAGCGATTTTGTCCAGCAGATGTTGGCTAAATTCCTCAGCACGACCCTGCAAGGGATCCTCCTTCACCTCTAGATTAAGGGCTTTATAGGTCATCACCAGCACCTTGAATCTCACCTGGAGGGCAACCGGAAGCCAATGACGCTCACGGAGTAGAGGTGTTACATGGGAGTATCGGGAAACCCCCATCACAACTTGCGCAGCAGCATTCTGCACCAGCTGAAGCCTCCGAGTGGTCCTCAAGGGCAGCCCCATATAGAGAGCGTTGCAGTAGTCTAACCGGGAGGTCATGAGCGCATGGGTGACTGTGCATAGGGCATCTCGGTCCAGATAGGGTCGCAACTGGCGCACCAGGCAAACCTGGGCAAAAGCCCCCCTGGTCACGGATCCTATGTGGTCTTCAAAATTGAGCCGTGAATCCAGGAGGACGCCCAAGTTGCGAGCCCTTTCAACAGGGGGGGGTAACACCTCACCCCCCATCGTTAAAGATAGAATAGTCTGGTTAACCCGAGATGCCGGTATGCACAGCCACTCAGTCTTGGCAGGATTGAGACGAAGCCTGTTTCTCCCCATCCAGACCTGGACCGCCTCCAGGCAACGGGACATCACGGCGAGGGCATCACTGGGTTGGTTCGGGGTGGAGAAAAAAAGTTGGGTATCATCAGCATACTGGATCTCGCCCAGCGGCTTCATATAGATGTTGAACAGGAGGGGAGAGAGATAAGGCAACTAAAATGACAAATAGGATTATTGAAACTATATACTTAACTGTTGTTAATTAAAATAATTAATTTAATGTTTTGCAAAGAAAGATACTTTGGGGAAAGGGGAAATCAAATGAAATTAACATATGGAATATAGATGATAGAAATTAATTGTTTAAGGATTGTCTTATAAATGTTACCCAGACAACATTCTGTTTATAAAAACTGAATGTTTTATGTTATGTTAAAAAAATCTAATAAAATATTTATTAAAAATAGAAAACTATTTAATGACTGGGGAACTACCAGAGGACTGGAAGAGAGCTGATGTAGTTCCCATCTTCAAAAAAGGGAAAAAAATAGATCCAGGAAACTACAGACCTATCAGCCTGACCTCAATACCTGGGAAGATTCTGGAAAAGATAATCAAACAACAAATCAGCGAACACCTTGATGCAAACAAAGTCATCACTAAAAGTCAACATGGGTTTGTCAAAAACAGATCATGCCAGACAAATCTTATTACATTCTTTGACCAAGTGACAAAACTAGTGGACCAGAGGAATGCTGTAGATATAATTTACTTGGACTTCAGTAAGGCATTTGATAAAGTAGATCACAACCTACTACTTGATAAGATAGAAAAATGTGGGTTAGATAGCATTACCACCAGATGGATTCGTAGCTGGCTGACAGGCCGTACTCAGCGTGTGGTCCTCAATGGAACCGCATCTACATGGAAGGAAGTGTGTAGTGGGATGCCCCAGGGCTCTGTTCTGGGCTCAGTGCTCTTCAACATCTTCATTAATGATTTGGATGAGGGGATAGATGGTGAACTCATCAAATTTGCAGACGACACCAAGCTGGCAGGAATAGCCAATACTCCAGAAGATAGGCTTAAGATACAGAAGGATCTGGACAGACTCGAACACTGGGCGCTATCTAACAAAATGAAATTCAATGGTGAAAAAAGTAAGGTTCTACATTTAGGCAGGAAAAATCAAATGCATAGGTATAGTATAGGTGGTACCTTACTCAATAGTAGTAACTGTGAGAGGGATCTCGGAGTCCTAGTAGACAATCACTTCAATATGAGCCAGCAGTGTGCTGCAGCTGCCAAAAAAGCCAACACAGTGCTAGGCTGCATTAACAGAGGGATAGAATCAAGATCAAGTGAAGTACTAATACCACTTTACAATGCTTTGGTAAGGCTACACCTGGAATACTGCATCCAGTTTTGGTCACCACAATGTAAAAATGATGTCGAGACTCTAGAAAGGGTACAGAGAAGAGCAACAAAGATGATTAGGGGGCTGGAGGCTAAAACATATAGGGAACGGTTGCTGGAATTGGTATGTGTAATTTAATGAAGAGAAGGGTGAGGGGTGACATGATAGCAGTGTTCCAATATCTCAGGGGCTACCACAAAGAAGAGGGAGTCAAGCTATTCTCCAAAGCACCTGAAAGCAGGACAAGAAGCAACGGATGGAAACTAGTCAAGGAGAGAAGCAACCTAGAACTAAGGAGAAACTTCCTGACAGTTAGAACAATTAACCAGTGGAACAACCTGCCTCCAGAGGTGGTGAATGCTCCAACACTGGAGGTTTTTAAGAAGAGACTGGACAGCCATTTGCCTGAAATGGTATAAGGTTTCCTGCCTGAGCAGGGGGTTGGACTAGATGACCTCCAAGGTCCCTTCCAACTTTATTATTATTATTATTATTATTATTATTATTATTATTATTATTATTATTATTATTATTATTATTATTATTTATTATTATTATTATTAATATAGATAAGAGATAGTATGTATTAAAAGAAAAAAGAGAGAGGAAGTATTGGTTACAATAATTTGGAGATTTTTAATAATATTTATTTGTCTGAAATGGAACTATTGTAACCACGTTGCTTTTTAAAGATATTATTGTAATATTGTAATAATAATAATAATAATAATAATAATAATAATAATAATAATAATAATAATGTAGAGTAGAGTAGAATAGAATAGAATAGAATAGAATAGAATAGAATAGAATAGAATAGAATAGAATAGAATAGAATAGAATAGAATAGAATAGAATAGAATGGAAGGGACCTTGTAGATCATCTAGTCCAACCTTTAGGAAAGAGCAAGCTTGAGCAGAGAGCAGGTTAAGGCAGAGCCACCTATGAATGACTGATAAATCATTTAAAAAGCCACATCAGTCAAATCCTATATTCATTTTAATCTATTTTAGGATGGCCGGCAACGAGGAACAGCACAGAGTTTAAAGGGGCGAGGATGTAGGATAACTCCTAGTAGCGGCTCCTGACTGGGTTCTTTCACGCCTTCCGGCCGCTGCAGTTTAAAGGTCCTCAGCAGGTTGGTGAAGAAAAGGAAAGATTCCATTCTGGCTAAGGCTTCCCCCGCACAAATACGAGCCCCTGCAAAGGAAATATTAGGAAAAACAAAAAGGGAAGAATGATAGCCATCACGGAGAGGGCAGCCCTGGCATCTATCATGGGCAAAGATACCATATATATATGGTATATATGTGTTTTAAATGTTTGTTAAGCATTCAGAATACACTTGCTTAGTCCCAGACACAGGACAAATCTTATTTCCTGTTTTTGCCTAGCCCAAGGCCATCTACAGGCAGTAGCCACAGCAGTGGCAGCTCATATTTGTGTAAATTTTTTGGCTTGCTAACAAAGAATAAAGGGAGACCGATATGATCATTTCAAAATTATTTGTTCTCATCAGTCAGCCATACCCTTCTGAGATTTGAACCTGGGCTGACTGCGTCTTAAGCAGTTGTTTTAACCCCTAGGCCACAGGCTCTCGCTCTCTCTTTTGTTAGCTGAGAAGCAAGGAAGATATGTGTTAAATGTTTGTTAAGCATTCAGAATACACTTGCTTAGTCCCAGACATGGGACAAATCTTATTTTCTGTTTCAGCCTAGCCCAAGGCCATCTACAGGCAGTAGCCACAGCAGTGGCAGCTCATATTTGTGTAAATTGTTTGGCTTGCTAACAAAGAATCTCAGCTAACAAAAGAGAGAATCCCTTTATTCTTTGTTAGCAAGCCAAATATATATATATATTTATGTGTGTGGGTTTTTCCCCACGTAGAATTGGAGGTATCAGGGCGACATTTCAACAAAATCTCATCCGTCATCCTCAGGCTTCAGCTTCGTTCTTCTGGGAGAAGTGTGTGGTAGTGGCTGTTTTTTCTTCTTTTTTAAACTCACACCACCACCCAGCACAGATCAACTCTGTAGCCAAGACACTCATCTCCAGAACAAAACACCTAGCTGACGAACAACACCTAAAAACCGAACTACACACTCTCACTAATGTACTAACAGCCAACGGATTCCAAAGAAACATGATTACCAACTTAATCCGAAGAGAGACACCCACAAAAACCCAAGACAAAGAACAAGAAAATGGCAAAGCCCTCCTCCCATACTTAAAAGGGACCACAGACAGAATCAGCAAGATCCTCCAAAAACACAACATCAAAACAGCATTCTACACAGACAGAAAAATAACCACCATCCTAAGAAACCCCAAAGACATAATTGGGTTAGAAAACCAAGGAGTATACGAAATCCCATGCACCACCTGCCCCACCACATACATCGGACAGACCAACAGAAGAATAAGTGCACGCATTGAAGAGCACAGGAACTCACTCAGAAAGGGAGAACAAACTTCATCCCTGTTCCAACACTTCAAAGCCACGGGTCATGAAATTGATTTTAAAAAAACCAGAACTATCGCCAAAATTGAACATTTTAACAACAGAATAATCAGAGAAGCCATCGAGATAGAAAAACGCCCCCACAGCATGAACAAACGAGATGATACCTCTCGCCTACCAGCCATTTGGAAACCCGCCTTGATTGACAGACGAGTCCCAACCACCAAGAACGATACCAGACCCAAACTCATGATAACATCACATGACATCACCACCACACAACCATTCAAAAAGCAAATCCGAACCCACAACGATAACGACACACAACCACAAAACAGAAACCTAACTACAGCTGCAACATCAGCCACTTTAAACCCCTCCAAACCACACAATAAGCAAACTGACACCCACTATAAAAACATGGCACCACCACAAACACGGAGCCGAACAAAAGCAGCACAACTCACAGTTCAGGTCTAAGGCTGGCAGCTGAGACCAGCCCTTCCACTCAAAACACATCCCCACCCAATCAGAACACAGCCCCCATTCAAAACACACTCCCACCCAATCAGAACACAGTTAACCCCCCACCCAATCAGAGCACACCTCCACCCACAGACCACACCCCTCTGGCAGTTTAAAAAAGAAGAAAAAACAGCCACTACCACACACTTCTCCGAGAAGAACGAAGCTGAAGCCACCAGCCTGAGGATGACGGATGAGATTTCGTCGAAACGTCGCCCTGATACCTCCAATTCTACGTGGGAAAAAACCCGAATGACCAAAGATCTACATACAAACACCCGCGAAAACCTCAGAAAACAACAGCAGTAGTCACAACAGTGACAGCTCATATTTGTATAAATTTTTTTTAGATTGCTAACAATCGTTTGCTAATTCTTTGTTAGCAATCTAAAAAAAATTTACACATATATGTGTGTGTGTGTGTGTGTGTGTAATTTTTTTTGGATTGCTAACAAACAATTAAAGGGAGGCTGATATGGCCATTTCAAACTCATTTGTTCTCATCAGTCAGCCACACCCTTCTGAGATTCGAACCTGGGCCGACTGCATCTTAAAACAACTGCTTAAGATGCAGCTTTAAATCCACAGGGCAGCCCCATCCCACCTCCTGGGTGTGCACATAAGTAGAGTCCAGCATCCCTGCTGGCTGTCTTGCCCTGCAGGCTGACTTCAGCCAGGATGCCAGCACTGGCCATCTCCTGTGCACACACCCGGGGGCCAGGACAGAGGTGGTGGGGCAGCTCCTTCCTGGTTCCAGTGGATCTTAGACTGAGTGTGTTCTGGCTTTGATGGACGCAACCAGGTTGTAGATCAGCACCCCCCACCCCACCCCCACCAGCACCTCCAGGCTTGCAGCCACGAGGCATCCCTTTCAACAGGACCGCCCCCACCCACCCACATAGTATAGGAATGGCCAGCAGCAGCATATTAGTGCTGGCAATCCCTCCCATCACCCCTTCCTGAGTGCGGGGGAAGGAAAGAGATGAGAAGGTAAAGGAAGGGAGGGAGGGAAAAAGGGAGGGAGAAATGGAGAGTGGGAGGGAAGAAGGAAGGAACAGAGGGAGGAAGGAATGGAGGGAGGAAGGAAAGAACAGAGGATGGAAGGGAGGGAGGGTGGGAGGGACCATGTCCCGGCACTCGCCCCGGTCCCACCCTCCTCTGCTGGAGACCCTCAGATCTGCCCCAGTCCTACCCAGGAACCCCAGAAGCAACTGATTCTGAGCTGGCCAAGCCCATCCAGTAGGCCACACCCATCCTAGCCACACCCACATGCCCCCCCCCGAGGGCAACCACAATGCTGATGGGGCCCTCAATGAAATTGAGTTTGACACCCCTGCCATAGGGGTACCCTTCACCTGTTCATAAATGGTGACTTGAAATGTAAAAAATGCGATCTCCCCACCCCAACGTTTCCATCCTGATGACGTTGGCAATTAGCCAACGAAAGCTTGATCTTTTAGCAAAAAAAAAAACTGTTTTAGTTTTCCTTATGCCATCCCAGTGTATTTTTAGTTTGTTAATTTTAACATGCCTGGGATTCACATTTTTAATCTTATCAAGGAATACACACACACACACACACACACACACACACACACACACTTAAAATACAAGGTGGACCTAGAGAGAAGGAGCAAAAAATCACTTTTTGCTTCGCAAATTTTGAAGCAGCATAAATTTCCTTTTTGTACATTTTGTACATTTTTGTACATTTCTTTTCTAAGGAAGTGACTCCACTGTGTAGCTACTGACAGCTGAGTTCAGATATATATACAGACAAGGGGGAATTACATAATTTGTTAGTTTGTTGGCTGTAAGAATATTAAGTCATTATGGGGAGTCCTCCACTTACAACAGACCATTTAGTGACCGTTTGAAGTTACAACGACCCATGAACGTTTTTCACACTTATGGCCATTGCAGTATCCCCATGATCAAAATTCCAGGCTGGGCAACTGACTCATATTTATGACGGCTGCAGTGTCCCCCCAGGGTCACATGATCCCCTTTTGTGACCTTCCGACAAGCAAAATCAATGGGGGAGCCGGATTCACTTAAGAACCGCGTTGCTAATTTAACGACTGCAGTGATTCACTTCACATTCTATTCTGTTCTGTTCTGTTCTATCCCATCCCATCCTATTCTAGCCAGTCCCTAACCACTAGGAAAATTATTCAGAGTTTACCTGCTCCAAATGGCAGAAATTCTTCTCTCTTCCTAAAATTGCCATCCTTGTCCAAAAAATGATTTGGATTGAAGTCTTCAGGACTCTCCCATTGCTTGGGATCATGAAGAACTGAATTTAAATCTGTAAGAACAAAAGTTCCCTGAAAGGAAGACAATTGACAAAGAATAAGCCAACTCAAATTTAATATTTGACTAATACTACACTAATCTTAGGCGACAATCCAACACTGCTTCTCTGAATTTGGTGCCTCTTGTTCCTTCTCTATAGTCATGAAAACCACTGCAGTGTTAACATGATTTTAGATACTTCTGCACGAAGACAAGAGAGAATGTATGTGTGACTGGTTATAAGCATATACATAAATTATAAAGTTATTTCTTCTTTAGTTTTTTTTCTTTTAGTGTGCCTCTAAGACTCTGCACAACCCAAGAAGATGCTCTAAGGATTTATGTCATAAAGAGGGACTCTTAGATGCTCGTTTTATTTGGTGGAGCAATGCCATCTGGATCTCTCTTACCTTTGGAATAAAAAGGCCACATGTGTTTACATTTGTCACCGTTTGCCTGGGAACACCAAAGAACAAGATGTATTTTAAACGTAGAATTTCATGAAGCACCGCGTGAGTGTAAGGCAATTTCCACCGGTCTTCGTAACAGACTGAGTCACAGGAACCCAAAACAGTTTCCATTTCTTTGTAGACTTTTTCTGGGTGAAATGTGAGGAAAGGGTATTATTTGTATTTGAGCTCAAATAAACCACTCTATTGTCAGGGACGCGGTGGCTCAGTGGGTTAGGACACTGAGCTTGTCGATCGGAAGGTCGACAGTTTGGTGGGTCGAATCCCGAGTGCCGCGTAGCAGCCTGTTACTTGTCCCAGCTTCTGCCAACCTAGCAGTTCGAAAGCACGTAAAAATGCAAGTAGAAAAATAGGGACCACTACGGTGGGAAGGTAACAGCGTTCCGTGCGCCTTTGGCGTCTAGTCATGCCGGCCACATGACCACGGAGACGTCCTCAGACAAGCGCTGGCTCTTCGGCTTTGAAACGGAGATGAGCACCGGCCCCTAGAGTCGGAAACGACTAGCACGCATGTGCGGGGGAACCTTTACCTTTACCTTTTACCTTTAAACCACTCTATTGTAGAGGGTGTTCCTTTACGACTGCATAATGTTACTACAGTTACTCCTCATATTTAGTATTTGACTAATATTACACTAATCTTAGGCGACAATTCAACGCTGCTCCTCTGCCCAAAATTTCTGTTAAGTGAGACATTTGTAAAGTGAGTTTTGCCCCATTTTACATTCTTTTTTGAGCCGTGGTGGCGCAGTGGTTACAATGCAGTTACTGCAGGCTACTTTTGCTGACTGCCAGCTGCCAGCAGTTTGGCAGTTCGATTCTCACTGGCTCAAGGTTGACTCAGCCTTCCATCCTTCCGAGGTCGATAAAATGAGGACCCAGATTGTTCGGGCCAATAGGCTGACCCTGGAAACTGTTTAGAGAACGCTGCAGAGCAGTATGAAGTGGTATCTAAGTCTAAGTGCTCTTGCTACTGCTATCATCTCAGCAAGATCTTCAGAAAAATGGGAAGGGAGATCTCCTAGAATTGGGGATTTCCTTGGCAGACGTAAAGATGCATCCTTCAGGGTGAAGCTGGGCACAGGGGAAATTCGTCTCTGTAATGATTTATTCAGTCTTATTTCCTAGATGAGCCAGAACTACCCTATTTTCTTACCTTGGACAGCTGGATAGGCCACCATGAAAAACAAAGCCCATTGCAGAAAACTCGATGTGGTTTCTGTCCCGGCAAAGAACAATTCCAGAATGCTATGAGTCATGTTTCCATTATCAAAGGTAGAGTTGGGTTCACTGTGTTTCTAACAAAAGGGGAGGTTTTAGTTAGAATTATTTATTACTTGGGTACCTTCGAGTTAGTCTTGACTCTTGGTGACTTCTTGACAGGTCCCTGCAGTTTTCTTGGCAAGATTTCAGAAGTGGTTTGCCATTGCCTGCTTTCTAGATCTGAAACGGAATGGCTGGCCCCAAATCACCCAGCTGCCTTGGTGTCTAAAGTGGGACTCACTGTTTCCTGGTTTCTAATCTTACATCTTAACCACCACACTGAACTGACTCTTTTAATTAGAATTTGGTATATGCAAAATCTTTTTTTTTCCCCCAGGGAATTGAACATTCCAAAGAAATCTGGAACTTCTCACTTTTTCTCTGGACCTTGCTGATCCGGCTGTTGTGATCCAAAATAAAGTCTAATTTTCTTGAAGCGAATCGTGTACACTAGAAGTAGTTCGTGGTGTTCGAAATGACATAGGATTGTCATCTCAGCAGTGAAACCCATGTGACACACCAAGAATTACTTCCAGATGAAAGATTTCTGGAAATCACTGGAGCAGGTTAGCATGGAAGTGGAGAAGACGTAGAATGTTCTGGAATTCTCTGTAATGTTCCATTCTCAAACAGAATGTGTATTTAACATGTACAGGTCACATTGAAGATTGTCTGATCATTTTGCTACTCTCTTGTCATGACATTAAACAGCTGATTTTGGGTGTTTTGAATATTTGGTTCTTATCTTTTAATTAATTTACAACAAGAAGCCATATGACCAAAGTAAATTCAACTGATCACATGCGTCAAGACTTTGAATAAAGATTTCCAAACAGATCACCCTTGAATTTGAAAAGTTTCTAGTTCAGAACACCTCCAGTTTAGCTCTGACTGAATTATTCTCAAACCTCAAAAAAAGCCTCTTGGCATCCTAGCAGGCATGACTAAAATTTCCAGAAGGATATTTACCTTTTCTATCTCGAGTAGATACAGATCTAGGAAATCGTTTGGCTGACGCTGGGCCAAATCTTGACTGTGTTTCTCTGCCTCTTCCTTTACAATTGATATCCCTTTCTCAACGGACTCTTGTATCTTCTGATGAGGTCCCGGGAGATGTTTCATTAGCCATGGAAACAAATCATTGAGCTACGTAGGAAGCAAAAACAAACTCCTATCATCTCCCTGATGGGTTAGGTAATACAGGTAGTCGTCGACTTATAACTGTTCATTTAGTGACTGTTCAAAATTACAACAACACTGAAAAAAGTGGCTTGTGACCATGGTTCACATGTACAACCGCTGCAGCATCCCCATGATCGCATGATCAAAAGTGAAGCAGGGGGTCTGAATACTTTCTGAATGCATTGTAGGGTGGTCACAGTGTCCGGGGTGTGTGTGTGTGTCAGGGTATCCCCTTTTGCAGCCTTCTGACAAGCAAAGTCAACAGGGAAGCTGGATTCACTTGAGAACCGTGTGACTAACTTAAGTGCAGCGATTCACTTGGGCAAGAAAGGTCATAAAATGGGACAAAACCCATTTAACAACTCTCGCTTAACAGCAGAAATTCTGGGCTGAACACAAACTAAGCTTTGAACACAAAACTCAGCAGGGAAATGAAATGATACATTTATGACAAGGAGAACCTATGCTAAACTAGTTTTTCTTTGTTCTTTGTCCCTGAGCAAAATTAGAAGCAAAAAACTGAAATCTCAATCTTCCCCCCTTCCTGCCTCCAGAAGTGGTGAATGCTCCAACACTGGAAGTTTTTAAGAAGAGACTGGCCAGCCATTTGTCTGAAATGGTATAGGGTTTCCTGACTGAACAGGGGGTTGGACTAGATGACCTCCAAGGTCCCTTCCAACTACTACTACTTCTTCTTCTTCTTCTTCTTCTTCTTCTTCTTCTTCTTATTATTATTATTATTATTATTATTATTATTATTATTGTTGTTGTTGTTGTTGTTATTATTATTATTATTATTATTATTATTATTATTATTATTATTATTATTATTATTATTATTATTATTATTATCATCATCATCTTGTAGAAAGGAAAGGCCCACACTGATAAATTAAAAATCTTTGTGGTCTGCAAAGGAATGCTGGTGGGCTAATCAATGATTTGGTGACTAGAGGAGCATCTACAGTGTTGGAGCTTGTGGTCATGGTAAGCCATGGAAGCACTAGGCAACATGACTTTTAGTGCAGTGGTGGTGATTTTATTACTTTAAAAAAAAGTATGTGCTCTGTCCAAGGGTGCTTTGTAGGCTGCATGTACAGGCCTGGTCTAGAATTTATTTTGGAGCATTCAACTATCTAGAGCAGGCATGTCAAACTCATTTTGTTTGAGGCAACTTTTTATAAAAGAATTGCCATTAATTTGCTTTAATAAAATAATTTAAATCAATTTTTCACTTGATTTCAAATTAAATGAATGAGATTTTTTTTGTACAATTGCCAAATGCAATAAACTGGTTTTAGGTATAAGTTACTGGAAGGAAAAAGCAATCCCTGTTGTGTTACTGATCCCAGAGAAACATTTGCATGTATGTAGGTATCCTTAGGGTGCCATAGTTATGGATGAGAAATATTGGTTGCAAAGTTGGCATTTCTGGATGTAATACAAATATTTTGGACTTATTTCTGTTTCTTTGCATGTTTGATATTTTTAAAAAGGCATATGCTACTGACTACGCTTATGCACATATGTAACATGATCACTGCTTGTCCAAAATTTTACTATACAGATAATACCCCCAGAAATTATTTTAGCCTTTTTAATAAATGTTGTTATTGATGTTAAGCTCACCAGGGAAAACATCATATATTGTTATGTATATACTAAGTTAATTATTCAAAGACTGAAGTGCAACATAACTAGATTCTAAATAATCTATTTTTCAAAACACACAACAGTCCAAACAGTAAAAGTAAAGTCCAAATTAAGAATATTTTATATTCTTAAGAATTGTTTAGATTCAAAACAGTTTTGCAGAGTGTACAAAAGTTACTATTATTTTCTAGAATCAGCTAAATTAGACATATTACATTGAGAAAAATGTTTCTCATTTCCTGTTACCTTTGATTTCATTGCAGAGATGTTAACATAAGAAATAGATTATTTTGTTATCTAATTTTACCTTCCAAAAGACAGAAGCAGATGGAAAAATGTGAGGTTCTTTCCTGTTGGCTTTTCTGAATTAGCTGTTTTAGATTCTAAAAGTTTAGTTCCTAAAGAAGTAATCCTGTAAATAATGTTAATGTCCTCCTCTAGTGCAGGCTCTTTTATGACTCAAGGACTTCAACTCCCAGAATTCCTGAGCCAGCATGGCTCAGCTTGGAAACCTCTCCCTTTCCCCTCAGCATGGCTGGCTCAGGATTTCTGGGAGTTGAAGTCTATGAGTCATAAAAAAGAGCCAAGATTGCTAGCCCTGCAATAGGCTTAGGAAAACCAATAAGGGAGCTGGGTTGTTGTTGTTTTTTTGCAAAAAAAAAAAGGTGCCAGAATGCCATTCTGAGTGTTCTATGAGAAAAAAAGCCCTGAGTTTGGAGAACGATGTGGAGCAAACATTGGACATTTTTCCTCCCAAGAACAAATAGCATTAGCTTTAAACCTGGAATTTGTCCGAATCTCTGTGTAAATGAAAACTTTAGTCTACTTGCCTAGATGTAGAAGCCACTCTAGTGCAGTGGTTTTCAAAGTGCTGATAGACTTAGAAAGTTCTAAGGGACTCAATAAGAAAATGATTACTCACCAATAAGAAGGCAGAGCCCCCAAATTTTGTATAATTACTAATGTCTTCTAATATCATCTGGAACTTTGTGTCTTCAGGAGAAAAGCAGTGTCCCAAAGTCAAAAGGGAAATCATATTACAGACTGAAGTTGTGATCAATGGTAAAGGATCAATTGGCTGCCCTGTAAATGAAATTATAGATAATCCTCTTAACAGTATTCCAGCTTGGAGGAGCAGGACCTCTTTTTTTAAAAAATAAATCTTTATTTACATTTTGTGTTAAAAACACACCATACACCAACAAAGACAAAAAAAACATTTACAATATACAAAAAACGAAGAAATCAAAAAATTGAAAACCATTTCAAAAATTTCACATTATATCTACTTCTAAACTAACAATTATATTCCACTCATTAAGTCTCTTATAACCATCCAACTCCAAAGCTTATTCATTAACAAAGACTATATCACTTCATTTTTGACCAACCTCCAAGCCACCCTCATTTCTTTAATCTTTTATCCATCCAAATATACCATTTATTCCATGATAGAAATGCTGGTGTCTCTTCTTTACCCTTCAACTTCTTTGTCTATGTGTCTGCTTCTGCACAATCAAGTATTCTCCTAATTATAACTTCATCCGGTGGGGTATGATTTGCCTTCCAAAATTGAGCATACCCCATCCTTGCCACCATTAAGATATGTAAAACCAAATACCATATTTCCTTCTTAATATTTCCAGGTCTGGAGCCAAGCAGATACGTCTCTGGTTTAAGATCAACTAAACACCCTGTGATTTCCTCTATCCATTTTTGGATCCTCATCCAATATATAACCACTTCCGGACATTTCCACCATAAGTGATAGTATGTGCCAATCCCTTTACCACACTTCCAACAATCGGCCGACAATCCGGGGAACATTTTGGAAAGTCTAGTCGGAGGAAGATGCAATCTATAAAGCATTTTGTATATGTTCTCCTTATATGACGTGGAAACCACCAGCCTCATATTAGTCCACCAAATCTCTTCCCATTTCTCAAGTGGAAGTGCATAACCAAAATTCTTCCCCCAGGCAATCATCGCATCTTTTACCACCTCCTCCCCTACTACCCTAGTTAGCAACAATTTATGTTGTTGTTGTTGTTAGTTGCAAAGTCGTGTCCGACCCATCGCGACCCTATGGACAATGTTCCTCCAGGCCTTCCTGTCCTCTACCATCTTCTGGAGTCCATCTAAGCTCACGCCTACTGCTTCAGTGACTCCATCCAGCCACCTCATTCTCTGTCGTCCCCTTCTTCTATTGCCCTCAATCTTTCCCAGCATTAGGCTCTTCTCCAGTGAGTCCTTCCTTCTCATTAGGTGGCCAAAGTATTTGAGTTTTAGCTTCAGGATCTGGCCTTCTAAAGAGCAGTCAGGGTTGATCTCCTCTAGGACTGACCGGTTTGATCGCCTTGCAGTCCAAGGAACTCGCAGGAGTCTTCTCCAGCACCATAGTTCAAAGGCTTCAATTCTTTGGCGCTCAGCCTTTCTTATGGTCCAGCTTTCACTGCCATACATTGCAACTGGGAAGACCATAGCCTTGACTATACGGATTTTTGTTGACAGGGTGATGTCTCTGCTTTTTAGTGTGCTGTCTAGATTTGCCATGGCTTTCCTCCCAAGGAGCAAGCGTCTTTTAATTTCTTGGCTACAGTCCCCATCTGCAGTGATCTTGGAGCCAAGGAAAATAAAATCTGTCACTACCTCCATTTCTTCCCCATCTATTTGCCAGGAATTGAGAGGGCCAGATGCCATGATCTTGGTTTTCTTAATGTTTAGTTTCAACCCAAGTTTTGCACTCTCCTTCTTCACCCGCAACACCTAGATATCATCCCTTTCTCCAGACCCAGCAGAATCTTATCTAATTCCTGCAGATTCAGATAAATACCCCTTCCTTCCTTATCCTTCTTATACCTTGACTGGATCTGCAGGTAGGCCCACCACTCCAATTGAAACCCTTGCTGAGCCAGATCTTGTCGTGTTTTGAGTTCTCCCCTGCTATCTAAAAGTTCTTTGTAAGTTGGTCTTCTTCCCTTCTTGAGTAGGGTCGGATGGGTCAAGGCTTCCAAAGTTGATAACCAACACGGAATTTGCGCATAGTACTTAGCCCTTATCTTATCCCAATTCCGAATCAGTATATCCCTTATGTAGTGGCGAGTAAACTGTTTGCTTGGAGGAGTACCTTCCCGCCAAAGAGCTACATGCCATCCCTGCAGCAAATCAAATCCTTCCAAACTCAACAATCGATTATTCCTTAAACTTATCCATCCCTTGCCCCAAACTGAGAGGGCAGCCTGATAGTAAAGTTCCCAGTTCGGTAGGCCAAGGCCCCCTCTTTCCTTAATTTCTTGCATCATTTTTTTCCCCAATCCTGGGGCGTTTCCCCTGCCATATGAATCTAGAAACTACCCTCTCTAACTCTTTTAAAAATTTCAGCGAAAGTTTAACTGGTGCTGTCTGAAGAAGAAAATTCCATTTCGGCAGAACATAAGATTTCACCGTGGCTACCCTTCCTAATAATGACAACTGTATCCCAGGTCCATTTTTGTTTGTATCAGTAATTTAGAATAATTACCCTCCCTAATACTTGAACATCTTCCCGTCAACCAGATTCCTAAATATTTCACCTTCTTCACGATTTTAAACCCTGTAGTGTCCTCTAACATCTGTTTACTTCTATTTGAAAGATTTTTCGTCAATATATTTGTCTTATCTTTATTTACTTGTAGACCAGCCACGTTTCTCTTCCATCCTTTGGGGCTGGTTTGGGTCAGTGTTGATTTTGGGGGACAGGTCATTCGCTAGAACCCTACCCTTTGGAGTGTCTCACAACTCAACTCTCTCTCCCATCCTATATACAACATCTAGACTGTGTGAGTTTGGGGTTTGGTATCGCAGTATTGGCCAGATGAGGTTGTTGAGATTTGTCCTAGTTTTGGGGGGCTGTGCAGGCTTCGATGGGGATGAACTATTTCCAACTCAATGTGGATGTTAGGGTCACTTAGATCTAGAGATACACTGCTGTTACCTTGGATGGGATAGCACTTCCCTAGGCAAAAATGGGGTGTAAATGGGGGCTCTTCCTGGACACCCAGGACACTCAAGGAACAGGTAGCTGCTGTCTCCTAAAAGGTCTTTGCAAAGCTTCCACTGGTGTTCTGGTTACACCTTTTCTTAGAACAGGAGGCCCTTCTAATAGTCATTCATACTCTGGTCATCTCACAGCCTGATTAGTACAATGTGTTCTATATGGGGTTGCCCTTGAACCCCACCCTGTAGCTGCAGTTGGTCCACAATTCAGCTGCACACTCAGTCATGGACATGTCTCAGGATGCCCACAGACACCTCTGTTTCCAAACTGAAAACAGTTTGCAAACCTACCGTGGTGGGTCTTATTACAGGTGGAGATGAGACAGCATACAGGGCGGAGGTACAAAAACTATCCATATGGTGTTGTCACAACAACTTGCACCTGAACATCGGCAAGACAAAAGAGATGGTGCTAGACTTCCGGAGAAAAAAGGAGGAACCTGCTCCAATTTACATCGGGGAGGACTGTGTGGAGAGAGTTTCCTCCTTTAAATTTCTGGGAGTGTACCTCTGAGAAGATCTTACCTAGAAAGTTAATACAACCCAGGTGGCCAAAAAGGCCCAGCAGAGGCTTCACTTTCTCAGGGTCTTGCGGAAGAACAGGGTAGAACAACGGCTTATGACCCTCTTTTACCGGTCTACTATAGAGAGTGTCCTCTCGTATGGTATTGTGATTTGGTATGCTGGTCTGACAGCCGCAGATAGGAAAGCATTACAGAGGGTGGTGAGCACAGCACAAGACATTGTGGGCTGTCCCCTGACACCACTGGATGACCTCGCCAGGGCTCACTGCCTTGGAAGAGTGAGGAAAATTCTCAGGGATGACTCACCCTGGATGGTATCTCTTTACTCTCCTACCATCGGGTAGGAGATTCAGGAGTATAGCCAGCCTCACCAACAGGCTGAAGAACAGCTTTTATCCATGGGCTGTTAAGCTTTTGAATGGGATATAATTTTATAAACTTTATGCATGATTGACTTGCGAGGCCGGAGCATTGTGCAATTAGCTCACATGGTGTGATAAGATGGAGGGTTTGTGTCACTGTAAGTTGGGGGTGGGGGCACGAAGGGAGGCTCAGCCAATCTCAATGTATACATTGACAATAAAGGTTCATTCATTCAAACTATCCATTTGCTTCCAGGTATGATTCAGGGGGCTGGATATCACCTACATGGCATAGGGATCAGATAGGTGAGGGACTGCCTATCTCCTGGGTTTGTCTGCCAGGCCAATTCTATCCAGCAGGGTCGACATGCTCTGAGTTTTCCAGTTAAGCAAGACCATCTACCAGGACCCTGGAAATGTGCCTTCTTTGCACCTGTCTTCTAGAATGAGGCTCCCTTTGATATTCAGGTAGCCTCATGATTTGGATGGTCCTGAAGGCTTTGAAGATCTACCCTGCTAAGTTGGTTGGAATCCTTTACTGAACAACCAATATGTGATTTGTGTTGATGTGAGCTGGATCCATGTTTCATATTTTTAATCTGATTATATATTTGCCATTTTATTTCACTTTGTGAGCTACCCAAAGCTGATATGGCTGTTGTGATTCAGGGTCAGCCTGTGGGTTCGGCAGTTGGGTCGGACGACTCAGAGGAGGAAGAGGGGGTGTTGAAGAGCTTGCTGATGATGGCCTTGAGGCTCCGCAGAGCCCTCAGCCGGGCCCCTCCCACCTGGTCACAACGGAGACCCAGCTGTGTGAGCCTGACAGCGTGGATGAAGATGACCCACAGCTGGCCCTGTTCAAGGATGCCCGACGCAGGAGGCAGTCAATCAGGAGTAAACAGAGGAAGGCAATGGGGCACCTCGGAAGGAGGCAGAGAGAGGCCACGCCCTGAACTGTATTTAAGGGGAATGTGTGGGAGGGCTGGTTTGCTGAAGGCAACTGCTTGAATAGTTCCTTTTTCATAGCTCCTGTTTCATGGTTGGTGTCTTGTCTTGCTCTGTTTTATGTTAATAAATTTGGCAGGCTTTATTCCAGCCTCTTGCCGTTTGTAAAGGGGTTGTCCCTGCCTTTTCTGCAGGGCCGGTAGCAGGCTGGTACAGAACAATGGCAATGGGTGATGCCTACGTTGAATGAATGAATGAAAAGGATTGGATCGGAAAACATACACAAACACAAAACAAAAACAAAAGGCCCTGAGTCATGCCATTTCTTCCCAGTCTCCATATCCTCAAAGTACTCCTACCCTTTGTGCGTGCAAAGGTCTCCACCAGCTGATGGGTCACCAGTTCTATTTTACTCTCCATGTCTTTCTTCCCCACTCCCAACGTCCGAAGAGCATTTAGGGTAAAACGTCTCTGCTGCCTCCAGTTGTGACCATTTGCAAATGCAATCCCTGAGGAATGAACACGAGATCCATACGTTAAAAATAGCCCCGTAAGCATGACTTATAGTTTCCACGAATGATTGCTGTCTGTGAGGCAGAAGGATGGCAGTCTGAAACTTCTTTGCATCCCTTTTGTTCTTTGTTTCTCTTGCACTCTATTCCACGTTCACTCACACGACTTGTCTGTTCTTTCTCATACATACCAAAGAGGGGGTAGGACAGGGGTAGGCAAGCTTGGCTCTTTTATGACTCGTGGACTTCAACTCCCAGAATTCCTGAGCCAGCCACGCTGAGGGGAAAGAGAGAGGTTCCCAAGCTGAGCCTTGCTGGCTCAGGAATTCTGGGAGTTGAAGTCCATGAGTCATAAAAGAGCCAAGGTTGCCTACCCCTGGTCTAGGACAACTCGCCACGGGATAAGAGCTACTCTAATATCGAGGAAATGGTGGAACAGAATCATTAAAGAAAGGATACCAAAGGAGGGCCCCAGTGAATTGTGAATGACAAAAATTAAAATATCTTAAAAATTATTTTAAAGAATTAAATTGAATTCTTAAATTGTCCCGTGACAACTTGGCTGCAGCAAGTTGTCCCATTCCATATCGAAGGATCTTTTCTATTACGGCCGAAGAGAAGCACAAGGAAAACACAAGTAGATGTACAGTACGTGACAACAACTTAGCCTCCGTAGGTTCTGCAAACTATAATAAACAGTTTCAACATGTGAAGAGTTTTTTTTTTAAAATGGGACACGTGGTCCACAATTTATGATCGGTCACTTAGTGATCATTCAAAGTTACAAACTACCCGAAAATGGGAAGTTACGACCCAGATCCAAAGTTACCATGGTCAGACCTTCCCCTCGTGGTGACATCACTCCCCTCGTGGTCACATTTATATCCATTTTCAGAGTCCTGTGGTCATGTGACTTTCTTTTATGATGGTTTTGCTGAAAACCAGAACTGACTTCTGTTTTT
Organism: Vipera ursinii; assembly: GCF_947247035.1. NCBI lineage: Eukaryota > Metazoa > Chordata > Lepidosauria > Squamata > Viperidae > Vipera > Vipera ursinii. The sequence goes on from NC_139518.1 coordinate 4,300,574, forward strand.
TTTTTGGCAAAACTGCAACCATGGTGTTTGCATAATGACCACTGCAAAAAACATCGTATAATTGGATCGGTCATGTTTTTATAATCATTACAATTTACGACCCTAATGGACAGGCACCGTTATGGTCTAACCCGAGGACATTATAGAAAATAGGCAGCAGGATTGTATTTCTTTCTTCTCCACAAAACAAACTCCTGTCTTATTCCACTATCTTCATATTACTACGAGTTTAAATAAGAATAGAATAGCTGTAATCTATAAATTCCTGTATCTATGCTCTGTTTAACAGAATAACAGAATTTCAGAGTTGGTAGGGACCTTGGAGGTCTTGTAGTCCAACCCCCTGCTCAGGCCGGAGACCCTATAGCATTGCAGACAAATGGTTGTCCGATCTCTTCTTAAAAACCTCCACTGTTGGAGCACCCACAACTTCTAGAGGGAAGATGTTCCATGGATTAATTGTTCTAACAGTCAGGAAATTTCTCGGTAAATTCTAAGTTGCTTCTTTCCTTGGTTACTTTCCATCCATTGCTTCTTGTCCTGCCTTCAGGTGCTTTGGAGAATAGATTGACTCCCTCTTCTTTGGGGCAGCCCCTGAGATAGCAATAGCACTTAGACTGATATACCGCTTCACAGTGCTATACAGCCCTCTTTGAGCAGTTTAAAGAGTCAGCATATTTTCCCCCAACAATCTGGGTCCTCAATTCACCGACCTTGGAAGAATGGAAGGCTGAGTCAACCTTGAGCCAGTGAGAATAGGCAGTCAGCAGAATTAGCCTGCAATATTGCATTCTAACCACTCTTCGACCAGGGCTCTTAAGAGATTGGAAAACTGCTAACGTGTCACTTTCTTTGCATTAAACTAAACATACCCAATTTCTGCAACCATATTTCATATGTTGTAGTCCCCTAATCACCTTGTTGATCTTCTCTGTACTCTTTCTAGAGTCTAAACATCTTTTTTACATCGTGGTGACCAAAACTGGATGCAGTATTCCAGGTGTGGCCTTACCAAGGCATTGTAAAGTGGTATTAATACTTCACTTGATCTTGTTTCTATCCCTCTGTTAAATGCAGCCTAGCACTGTGTTCGCTTTTTTGGCCACTGCAGCACACGGCTGGCTCATATTTAAGTGATTGTGCACTAGGACTCCAAGATCCCTCTCACAGTTATTACTATTGAGACAGGTACCCCTGTACTAAACGGTAGAACCTTACTTTTCTCACCAAAAAGATGTCGAGACTCTAGAAAGAGTACAGACAAGAGCAACAAAGATGATCGGGGGACTGGAGGCTAAAATATATAGGGAACGGTTGCTGGAATTGGGTATGTGTAGTTTAATGAAGAGAAGGGTGAGGGGTGACATGATAGCAGTGTTCCAATATCTCAGGGGCCGCCACAAAGAAGAGGCAGTCAAGCTATTCTCCAAAGCACCTGAAAGCAGGACAAGAAGCAATGGATGGAAACTAGTCAAGGAGAGACTAAGGAGAAACTTCCTGACAGTTAGAACAATTAACCAGTGGAACAACTATTATTATTATTATTATTATTATTATTATTATTATTATTATTATTATTATTATTATTATTATTATTATTATTATTATTACCATTGAATTTCATTTTGTTAAATAGGGTCCAGTGTTCAAGTCTATCAAGCTCCTTCTGTAACTTAAGCCTATCTTCTGGAGTGTTGGCTATTCCTGCTAGGTTGGTGTCATCTGTAAATTTGATGAGTTCCCCATGTATCCCCTCATCCAAATAATTGATGACGATGTTAAAGAGTACCGGGCCTAAAACAGAGCCTTGGGGGAGCCCACTGCATACTTCCCTCCATGTAGATGCAGTTCCATTGAAGACTACACACTGAGTGTGTGGTAATAATAATAATAATAATAATAATAATAATAATAATAATAATAATAATAATAATAATAATAATAATAATAATAATGTTGGAAGGGACCTTGGAGGTCATCTAGTCCAACCCCTGCTCAGGCAGGAAACCCTATACCATTTCAGGCAAATGGCTGTCCGGTCTCCTCTTAAAAACTTCCAGTGTTGGAACATTCACCACTTTTGGAGGCCGGTTGTTCCACTGGTTAATTGTTCTAACTGTCAGGAAGTTTCTCCTTAGTTCCAGGTTGCTTCTCTCCTTGACTAGTTTCCATCTGTTGCTTCTTGTCCTGCTTTCAGGTACTTTGGAGAATAGCTTGACTCCCTCTTCTTTGTGGCAGCCCCTGAGATATTGAAACACTGCTATCATGTCCCCCCCTCGTCCTTCCCTTCGTTAAACTACACATACCCAATTCCAGCAACCGTTCCCTATATGTTTTAGCCTGTTTGGTCAGCCAGTTATGAATCCATCTGGTGGTGATGCTGTGTAACCCACATTTTTCTATCTTATCAAATAGTAGGTTGTGGTTTACTTTATCAAATGCCTTACTGAATTCCAAGTAAATTATAGCCAGAGCATTCCTCTGGTCCACTAATTTTGTCACACTGTCAAATAATGCAATAAGATTTTTCTGACATGCTGCGTTGTTGGCTTCTGGTTATGACTTTGTTTGCCGGTAGATGTTCGCAGATTCATGGCTTTGTGTGTTTCAAGAGTTTCCTTGTAAGACTGGAATAAATCTCCCAGCTATTTCTGGAAGTTTTATTCTGATGGTGCACTTTGACAGATTTTAAGAGGGAAATTTTCATTTCAGGATTATTAATGTTAAAGTTAAATTCAAGTTAAATAAATAAAAAAAAGATAAATAAATTTGAGGCACTTCTTTAGCCTTGAAGCAGACAAAGAGAACAGCAACTGATTTGTCTGACGTGGCTACTAAGCACAATTTCACATCCTGAATGAAGCCCAAAACATCTACAGGTATCTCAAAAGCTTCCTTGACCCGTTCCACACTTGAACTTAACGTGAGGAACAAATAATATTCATATTTCTTCAGTTAAATGACAATAAAATACCTTGGTCTTCAGAAGAACTTACCTTTACCTTTGCCAATTTTTAAAAGAAAAGTTGAAAGGGGTCGATCGGCAAAATCTTGTGACTGGTTGATCACGCTTTCCTTCATCGCATGAAATCCAGAAATGACTACTATCGGTTTATGCCACACCCATATAGTGTAAATGTCTCCGTATTTCTTACTCAGCTGGCATTTGGGGCAGAAAAAGAGAAAACAGTTGGGACTTTATAGGAGATGAACCTTCGTCACCTTTATATTGACAGGAGCTAGAATTGCTATCCCGTTTCCTCTGTGATCAAAAATGATCTATTTCTGGAGAGTTTTAGATTAGATGGCAAAGAACACCCAAAGATGCTTTTTCACGAGGCAACTGGACTTTCTTGTTTTTCTCTGAAGACATTTCTTCTCTTCCAAGAAGCTTTTTCAGTTCTTCAGAAGCTCTGAAGAAGCTTCTTGGACGAGAAGCGAAACATCTTCAAAAAAAAAAAACCCCAAGAAAGTCCAGTTGCCTTATGAAAAAGCATCTTTGGAACAATTATGACCAGGATGAGTGAGAAGCTCTAGAAACATGGCAAAGAACAGTTCTAGAGAAATTGGGATTTCTTTTCCAAACATTTTGGAAGCCTTCTCTGCTTCCCTAAGCGACTTAGGTCCTGGAGTGTATAAAAAAGAAACAGTCATGAGATACAGGTAAGCATCAATCAGAAGATTTTAACCTGCCATTATCTAGACCAGGGGTCTTCAAATTTGGCCCTTCTATGACTTGTGGACTTCAACTCCCAGAATTCCTCAGCCAGAATGGGGGAACTGTGGCCTCTTCGTGACTTGTGGACTTCAGTTCCCAGAATTCCTCAGCCAGAATGGGGGAACTGTGGCCCCTTCATGACTTGTGCATGCTGACTGAGGAATTCTGGGAGTTGAAGTCCACAAGTCATAAACAGGCCAAGTTTAAAGACCCCTGAACTAGACCAATGGTTATTAACCTTTTCTTCACTATGGACCCCCTTTATGTACCTTTTCAAAAACCGTGGCCATGGACCTCCAAGACTCAACTCAAGATTTAAGTCATAACATTTCACTTCTCATCCAAGAAGCTTCCTCAGTACTCTCTGAACTGAGGTTGCCGAAGTGACGGTCAGAACTGAAGAAGCTTCTTTGGATGAGAAGTGAAATGTCTTCAAGGAAAAACAAAGTCCAGTTGCATCTTGAAAAAGCACCTTTGGGACAACCATGACCTGGATGACTGAGAATCTCCATAGATCATCTGAGAAATTGTTTCAGGAGGTTATTGATCACTTGGAAAACCAGACGTTGGGCCAGAAGAAGCCAAACCCAGCACAAGAGTTCCGATAGCTTTTTTCATCAAGTGGACCAAGAATCCTGGCTCTTCCCCTTTGAATGTGTCTCTGAATTTGAATGCAGCTTCAAATGCTCTGTTCTCTACCCATGTATCTGGCTTTTGAAGACTTGTCAGGCCTTGTTATATTTTTGGAACCAAACTCCATGCTGTAATTGAATTGTGACCTTGGGACATTATTTTAGATGTAATAAATAACCAGACCTATCTTATGTATGCAACGAAACAGGTATTCAGGCACTGCATGTAGAAACTAGTTCTCATTACGCAAATAAGTTCTCACACTTAGCGTCTGTGCCAATTTGGAAAGCAAGCATCCTCCCCACAAGAGTGAGGCAGGGTCAGGGGGCGGAGCCAGCTGTCAGAGCGGGCGGCTGTGTGAACGGATTTCTCTGTCACACACATCCTCTCACCCAGTGTTCGCGGGGGCTTTTCGGAGCCCCAGGAGGTCCTGTAGGGACAGCCGAAGTTGCAGGCATCCCGGAGAACTTACATGAGCGGCGGTTCGTGTTGGAGATCCAGAGAAAGCCTGATGCGAGCGATCTGGGGAGAAGGAGGCCAGTAATGGCCAACATGAAGATCTGACAGAGGGCCAGAGCCAGCACGGATCTAGCGGAACAACGGTAGAGCGGAGCTGACGGAAAGTATATCCAAATATTTATTTTTGAAAACATTAGGAGCGCTTGAGAAAGAGATATTGGCTTGAAGTGGGTACCTCACGGAGAGGGAACAAGAGGCGATAGAAGCGCTGAGAGAAGGCGTTAGGCGAGAACGACAGGAAGAGGAAGCCAGGAAGCTATTTGACTGCATATTAGCTGGGGATACTGCTGTAAACTGTTAAACTGCCGTGAAGTCAGACGAAACGACAAAAAACAACAACAGGGCAAAGTCTACTTTTGGAGCCTCGGAGACTGAACTTTTGAAAAATCAGGCGTGGAAAGTGATCTGCCTGGACTATCCTGGTAATCTGCTTGAATCTGCTTGAATCTGCTTGAATCTGCTTGTATTTGTTTGAACTTAACCAGAAACGGCTCGTAATGGCTGGAGGAACTGCGGAGGGAGTGAATGCTCCAGCCTGGAATATTTGGAAAGGCTGGGGGAACTGGACAAACTGTAGCTTAAGTGACTGTTGCCGGAGGAGCCACGGCTTGAAACGCCCCAGTTTTGGGGCAGATAGAGCCACGGCTCTGAATGGCTGGATTAACCGGAGAAACCGCGGCATGGGTGAATGCTGTTGGAAGAGCTGGGATATTTCCATCGACTCCTCGCTTGCTCCTAGCTGCTACCTGCTGCTATCTACCCCCCGTTGGTTTAAAGCAGCCATTGGAGATTACCGAGGATGGAGATTACCGAGGAGAAGATCAGGACGGTGTTGATCTCCTATGTTGATTAAGACTTGCTGCCTTAAGAGATCTGAGGCAGCTTTCAATCATGGCCTGGAGTTGCGGCTTCCAAGTTGGGCTGGGCTTGCCTATCACCCATATGGAGTTGGACTCTTGCATGCTATTTCTCCCGTCCCCCATAGACTCAGGAGGACCCGGGGTGAAGAGTCGCTGTGAGAGGGCGGCTCAGTTTCTTTTCATCTACAACCTCTCCGGATGTGAGAGATCCGTGAGGGTATGTTCTTTCTCCCTGGATGGGGTTTCCATCTGCCTCCCAGATCAGCCTCGAGGTCGGGATGAGAGATCGACTGCTGACTGTTTCTGGGGTACCCAGCACAAGTGAGAGTTGTGCTGGACTGGCGGTTTTTAGACTCATATACTCCTCCTGATATGACATCCTCTTTCAATATCTGACTGCCACTTCCCGAACTCACATGGCCAGTTATGGCACGCTTACGTTATTCTGACACGGACTTATACGCCCTCAGGGGTACTCCCCCCTCCTGGGTGCATCCCGCCTTCTTTTTTACCTTTCCTCTTGATGATGGGCCCAATTGTTGGGACCCTGAGAGATGGTCAGGTATGGATTGGGGTCTCCAGTTTATTGTTAGGAAGAGACCCCTGATCTGTTTTTTAGCAAAAAAATTTAAGGGGTTAAGGGGGGGGCCAGGTCCGGGATTGATCGCGTAGGGGGGAGCGGGGGTCGGTTGCCTCTGGAGCTCTGGAGCGGGTCGTGGGACTACCTATTCCCATGACATTAGGGAATGGCAGCAGGTGTAGGAACAGAGGGCCGTATCGACATCCGGGAGGGCATCCCCGCTATTTACAAGCGGTGAGGCGCTCCAACCCTCTGTCTTTACCCCAAGGCTCTGGGAGCGAGGATGTGCAGCCACCTGAGCTCCGGCTAGTGTACCTGAATGCCAGGTCCGTCGTTAATAAGGCTCCTCTCGTCCGGGATCTGGTCGAGGGTGAGCATGCGGACCTGGCTTGCATCACGGAGACCTGGTTGGGCCCAGAGGGTGGTATCCCCCTGGTTGATCTTTGCCCACCAGGCTTCCGGGTGCTACACCGGCCTCGGACTCAGGGTAGGGGTGGGGGAGTGGCTGTGGTTATGAGGGAGACCTTATGTCCGCAGGAGGCCACTGTTCTTCAGATAGTCGGGTGTGAATCTCTCTTACTGAGGTGTGGTCCTAGGGTGCAGTTGGGCTTGCTGCTGGTGTACCTTTCGCCTAGTCGCGCAGCAGCAGCCCTGTCTGAGCTTCTCGATATCCTCTTGGGGCTGGTGATTGAGTTCCCCAAACTCATGGTTTTCGGTGACTTCAATCTACCATCCCTGGGAGGAGCATCTGAGTTAGCTCGGGAGTTCATGGCTTCCATGAGGGCCATGGACCTGATGCAAGTAATTCATGGACCGACTCATGTGGGAGGTCACACCCTGGATTTGGTTTTCCTATCTAGATGGTGGTTAGATGATCTTGGTGGGGGCTCTCCAATTGTTATGCCCCTGTCATGGACCGATCATCATCTCCTGCGGCTGGTCTTCCGTTTTGCCACTCCCCACCGTGGGGGTGCTGAGCCAACTAGATGGTTCCGCCCCAGGCGCTTAATGGACCCTGAGAGGTTCCAGGAAGCGCTGGGGTCCCCACCTGCCTCCTCTGCTCACAGTTCAGCAGATGCCTTAGTGGAAGCCTGGGAAAGGACGGCCACGGAGGGACTTGACCGAGTTGTACCCTTGCGGCCCCTGACCCGGCGCAGATCCCAGTGGGCTCCATGGTTCTCCATGGAGCTCTGGGAGATGAAGCGTCGGAGAAGGGGCCTAGAGAGCGGTTGGAGGTCCAGCCGATCTGAATCCGACCGATTGCGACTAAGAACCCATATTAGGTCTTATCTCGCAGCAATGAGGGTGGCGAGGTTTAATTACTTCGCTACCCTCATCGCGTCCGCAGATAATCGCCCGGCCGCCCTGTTTAGGGTGACCCGCTCCCTCCTTAATCAGGAGGTGAGTGAGGAACCCTTGCAGGGGCGTGCCGAGGAGTTTAGTCAACATCTGTCGGACAAAATCGCTCGGATTCGGACCGGTTTGGACTCCGACTGGGCAGAGTCAGACGATCAGGACACGGGTGGTCTTGTCAATGTTATCTGGGAGGAGTTCGATCCTGTAACTCCGGAGGAAGTGGACAGGATTATGGGGAGGCTGAGCTCCACCACATGTTTATTGGACCCGTGCCCTTCCTGGCTGGTTTATGCAGCCTGGGAGGGGACACGAGGCTGGTTCCAGGCGGTTATATCTGCCTTTTTGAGTGAGGGTAGTTTCCGCCTTGAAAGAGGCGGTGGTGAGACCTCTCCTCAAGAAGCCTGCCTTGGACCCAGCTGTGTTGAATAACTTTCGTCCGGTCTCCAACCTTCACTTTCTTGCAAAGGTTGTTGAGAGTGTGGTGGCGCATCAGCTCCCTCTAGTTCTGGATGAAGCGGATTATCTAGACCCATACCAATCGGGCTTCAGGCCCGGGTACAGCACGGAGACGGCATTGGTCACGCTGGTGAATGATCTCTGGAGGGCTCAGGACAGGGGATATTCCTCTGTCCTAGTCCTATTAGACCTCTCAGCGGCTTTCGATACCATCGACCATGGTATCCTGCTGCGGCGCCTCAGGGGATTGGGAGTGGGAGGCACGGTCCTTCAGTGGTTCTCCTCCTATCTCCTGGGACGCTCACAGTTGGTGTTGGCAGGGGGGCAGAGGTCGACCGCGAGGCCTCTCGTTTGTGGAGTCCCTCAGGGGTCGGTCCTCTCGCCTCTCCTGTTCAACATCTACATGAAACCGCTGGGTGAGATCATTCGTGGTTTTGGAGTTGGGTATCATCAGTATGCTGATGATACCCAGCTTTTCACTTCGACCCCAAACCACCCCAGTGATGCCCTCGATGTGATGTCCCGTTGCCTGGAGGCGGTTCGGGTCTGGATGGGGAGGAACAGGCTTCGACTCAACCCTGACAAGACTGAGTGGCTGTGCGTACCGGCATCTCGGGACATTCAGGATATTACACCCCTCTTTATGGGGGGTGAGTTATTACCCCCCCGTAGATAGGGCTCACAACTTGGGAGTCCTCCTAGATTCACAGCTTTCCCTAGACCATATAGTAGCTGTGACTAGGGGGGCCTTCGCCCAGGTTTGCCTGGTGCGCCAGTTGCGGCCCTATCTAGACCGGGATGCCCTACGTACGGTCACTCACACGCTTGTGACCTCTCGTCTTGACTACTGCAACGCTCTCTACATGGGGCTACCCTTGAAGACCACTCGGAGGCTCCAACTGGTACAGAATGCAGCCGCGAGAGTTGTGTTGGGAGTTTCTCGACACTCCCATGTCACACCTCTGCTCCGCGAGCTGCATTGGCTTCCAGTTGTCTTCTGGGTGAGATTCAAGGTGTTAGTAATGACCTACAAAGCCCTACATGGCATGGGTCCGGAATACCTTGGGAAGCACCTGCGGCCGGCGTCAACTTCCCTCCGCCCAGTACGCTCCCACAGAGAGGGCCTCCTCAGGGTGCCACCGGTCAAAGAATGCCGACTGGTGGCCCCCAGGGGGAGGGCGTTCTCTGTGGGCGTGCCGGATTTATGGAACCATCTTCCGATCGAGCTCCGGATGGCGCCTGATCTCCGCTCCTTCCGGCGTGATCTTAAAACCTACTTTTTTGAACAAGCTGGCCTGGCCTGATAGGATGGGGTTGGGTTTTATACATTGATCTTAACTTTTTAATCTGTATTAATTTATTACGGGCATTGCTGTTTAATTATTTTTTAATTTTTGTATCTTGTTTTTTATTATGTATTGCCCTGTTCACCGCCCTGAGTCCTTCGGGAGAAGGGCGGTATATAAATTAAATAAATAAATAAATAAATAAATAAATAAATAAATAAATAAATAAATAAATTTTGAACTTTTGAAACTTTTCCCTATTTGCTGCGGGTGGTTAATTGACATAGCAATTCAGTAACTGAAGTCTGGATAGTGGGACACCTACTGGTCTTTGGGGGAAAAAACAACAACGGGAAAGGTTAGAAGGGGAATATAAAAGTTTAGAAACTATACTCCAACAAGACCCACAAAAAAAGAATATCAAACAATCAATGGATTTGATTAAACATAAGCTTAATATCTTAGACAAAGAGAAACTAGCACAACAGATGAGAAGCACAAACCAAAACTTTTTTGAAAATGCAAATAAACCGGGCCGATGGCTCGCATATAAATTAAAAAAACAAAAGGAGAAAAGCTGGATTAGCAAATTATGTGATGACGAAGGGAAAGTACACCACCAGGAAGAGGAGAAAAAAACTATAGCCCAGGAATTTTATGAGCGATTATATAAAGAAGATAGTCAGGCAACTGTGGAGAAAGTGGAGGAATGTTTCCAAAAAGCTAAACTACCTAAGGTTACAGAGGACATCAGAAATATGCTGAACGATGAAATTAGGCTGTCCGAGGTGATAAAGGCCATTAATGAACAAAAAAATAATAAAGCACCGGGTCCTGACGGTCTCCCGATAGAAATTTATAAGGAACAACAAAATATCTTAGCACAACCTCTACTGGAGGTATTTAATGCAGTATTAGAAGGCGCAAGAACACCTAAATCTTGGTCTGAGGCAAATATAGTTCTCATCCCGAAAGATAATGCGGCTCACACATTAATTCAAAATTATAGACCCATATCGCTTCTTAATTCGGACTATAAGATATTTACATCAATTATAGCGGAACGACTTAAACGATTCCTGAATGATTTCATACATGTAGACCAGAATGGTTTTCTTGCTAAGAGGCAAACTAAACATAATATTAGAGTAATACTGGATACATTGGAGTATTATGAACTACATAGTGGACAACAGATGGCGCTACCATTTTTAGATGCCCAGAAGGCCTTTGATAATGTTAAATGGTCATTTTTACACCAACAACTCAGTTTCATGGATATGGGTGAAAAATTTATAAATATAATCAGGGCAATCTATACCAACCAGGAAGCAAAAGTAATTATTAATGGGGAAACATCTAGGAAATTCCAAATCCAAAAGGGAACACGGCAAGGTTGCCCTTTATCCCCACTGCTGTTCATATTGACACTAGAAGTTCTAACGAGAACAATTAGAAATGACCCACAGATAAAAGGGTTAGCTATTAAAAAGGAAACTTTTAAACTTCAAGCATTTGCGGATGATCTGGTCTTCATCATGGAGGACCCATATCATACGGGACCAAAATTATTGGAAGAATTAACTAAATATGGTGAAGTTGCTGGATTGAGAATAAATAGAAATAAGACCAAGATGATTGTTAAAAATATGACTAATAAACAAAAAGAAAAATTGGCTGGAATCATGGACATAGAAATAGTGAAAAAAATAAAATATCTAGGAATTAATATCACGGCTAGATGCACCTCACTTAAAAAAGATAATTATGATAAAATAGTGAATCAAATAAATGATGATCTGGAAAGATGGGGAAATCTGAAACTTTCATTACTGGGGAGAATTGCTGTCATCAAGATGAATGTCCTGCCCAAAATCTTGTTCTTGTTCCAAAATATCCCAATACAACTTGACTCCAAATTTTTTCAAATTTGAACAAACTATCACTAAATTTTGTTTGGCAAGGGAAAAAACCAAGAATCAAAATGAAATACTTGCAGGATATGAAGGAAAACGGGGGTTTTGGACTGCCATACTGGGAATTATATTATCATGCCGCGACTCTAAATTGGATTAGAGAATGGATAATTTTGAAAAATAGGAGATTATTGACTTTAGAGGGTCACGATTTACAATTTGGCTGGCACGCTTTTTTATGGACGGAGAAACAAGGATTATCCTCACATTTTCAAAAACATTGGATTAGGCAAGCATTATTTAACATTTGGAACAAAATTAGAATTCACAATTATACTAAAGTATCAGTCTGGCTATCCACTTTCGAAGCGATTGTTTACCCAAATCTATTCGATTTGGGTAACATAATTTCATATAAGGATATTATGAATGAGTAGGGGGAATTGAAGTCTAGAAATGAATTAGATTCACAAGGTATAAAACTGGATTGGTGGGCCTACTTACAGATTCAATCAAGATTCGGGAAGGATAAAAAAGAATGGGGGATAAACACCCAGGAAACGGCCTTGGATAAAATATTATTGGGCCCAGATAATAAACAGATAAAGAAATTATACAATCTGCTTCTGGGATATAAGCTGTTCGAAGAACAAGTGAAGGATCCTATGTTGACTTGGGCTAAAAATCTGGGACATGGCATTGACCTTGATACATGGCAAACGCTCTGGGACAGAAATAAAAGAATAACACTGGCTTCATCTTACAAAGAAAACCTATTCAAAATGTTCTATCGATGGCATCTTCCTCCAGCACATTTAGCCAAGATGTATAAGACAGTATCTCCCAAATGTTGGAAGTGCTCCGAAGAACTAGGTACATACTTTCATACGTGGTGGTCCTGTAGCAAATCACAAAGATTTTGGGAAATGATTTGGACATGGCTGAAAGAAATATTACGACAAGAAGTTGAGTTTAGTCCAGAATTTTTCTTATTGGGCATAACAAAAGAGAAATACCCTAAAGACGAGTTGTATCTGATGATTCACATTATTACAGCAGCAAAAATGTCATTTGCTCAAAACTGGAAAAGGAATGATATCCCAGTAGAAAATGAGGTAATTAGGAAAATTTGGGAATGCGCAGAAATGGATAAATTAACTCTGGAATTTAAAAATAAAGATCAATCAGATTACTACAGAATTTGGAATAAATTTTATCTTTGGCGAGAACAAAAGGAAGGTCTCTATTAGGTCTTACAGATTGGTTCACTGTTCTAAGTATTGTATTATACTTAACTGATTTGTATCTTAAGTGTATTTTAGGTGTGTATATATATATATATAAGGGACGCGGTGGCTCAGTGGGTTAGGACGCTGAACTTGTCGATCGGAAGGTCGGCAGTTTGGCGGGTCGAATCCCGAGTGCCGCATAGCAGAGTGAGCGCCTGTTACTTGTCCAAGCTTCTGCCCACCTAGCAGTTTGAAAGCATGTAAAAATGCAAGTAGAAAAATAGGGACCACTACGGTGGGAAGGTAACAGCGTTCCGTGCGCCCTTGGCGTCTAGTCATGCCGGCCACATGACCACGGAGACGTCCTCGGACAAGCGCTGGCTCTTCGGCTATGAAACGGAGATGAGCACCGGCCCCTAGAGTCAGAAACGACTAGCACGCATGTGCGGGAGAACCTTTACCTTTACCTTTACATATATATATATATATATATATATATATATATATATATATATATATATATATATATATATATATATATATATATATATATATATATATATGAACATTGTAGACAAGAAGGTTTGTCAGTCCATTTGTACCGTGTCCAATGTTTTTAAATAATAAATTTAATTAAAAAAAAGAGTGAGGCAGCTCTTACCTTTCTGGAAAGGGGGGAACATGTCTCGGGTGACCTTCCATGGGAAGAACAAGTAGTTAACATGCTGAAAGCCCCCTCCCCCTTCACCTTTTAATTAATTTTTAACATTGCATTTAATCAACCTTGCCTTCTTTTCCATTTTAACTCTTATATACTGTTTTTATCTTTTGGAATTTTACTGTGCACTGCCCAGAGTCCCAGAGACAGACAGACAGACAGACAGAAATACCTTAGTTAAACTATCCATGGACAACTTGCTCCCAATCTGCCAGAGGCCTCCAATGAAAGGAAGAGGAAGAGGACCAGGAGGGTAACGTCTGCTTGACCAGAGCAGCTTTAAAAAATCCAGGATCAGAAATCCCACCAGCAGAGCAGTGAGAACTTCCCAGATCCCTGCCATTCTCCAGCTTTCTCTTCTGTTTTCTGTTGCAAACTGAATCTCTCCTTGGTTCAGCTGCCAATTGTTATTTGCAAAATTGCTCATTTGAGCGTTCCAAAAACCTGGTCTGGATCTTGGCTCTACCAAATCTTTCTATGTCAGAGACAGAAAAAACAGTTACTCATATAAACCCAGAATGTTTTAACAAAAGCAATAGCAAACTTACTTAAAAGTACAAAAAAATAAAATAAAGCAACAATGAAAAATGAGATGTTTTGACCACAGTTCACAAGAATATATTCCCTGTAATGTTACGGAGCTGATTTCGAGCATTCTTTGATTAAGTAACTAAATGTGGGATAGACAGAATTATCACCAAATGGATTCATAACTGACTGAGCAGCCACCATGGCATAGAAAAGGTGGTATGTGGCTCAACAGCAATAACTGGGAGAGGGATCTTGGAGTCCTATTGGGCAACCACTTAAATAGGAGCCAGTCGTGTGCTGCAGCTGCCGAAAAAGCCAACACAGTCCTAGGATGCATCAATAGAGGGAGAGAATCAAGGTCACATGAAGTGTTAGCACTGCTTTATGCTGCTTTGATAAGACCACACCTGGAACACTGCATCCAATTTTGCTTATCACAACAAAAAAAGATGTTGAGCCTCTAGAAATGTGCAGAGAACAGCAACAGAGATGATTAGGGGATTGGAAGCTAAAACATACACTCATTTTGTATGTTTCTCTCATTTTCCCTTATGTCTAGTCTAACAAAGAGAAGGTTTAGCAGTGACATGATAGTGTGAGAAGCCTCGCTCCCTCCAGAATAAAATACTCTACAGAATATTAAAAGAAGCAGAATAGAATATTTACCCTAAAGGAGATGAGGAGAAAAATCTCCCTAACAAAGGCAGAAAGCAGCCCCAGTCTTTCTGTTATAGGAAAACAGCTTCAAGTAGAAACCTGAAGAGGCTACGCTTTATGAATGGATATTTTGTATCTATTTATAAAGCCAGGGCACTCTGTTCATAAACAAAGGACAGCCTGTCCCTCCGAATAAGCAGCACAAGAGGCAAGGAGCCAAAACTGACAAGATTAGCTCAAACATTTCCTCTTTTGCCTGTAGATCCATTCATGACCACATAGGAATCTGGCAACAGCCATTAAAATAGTAAAAGACATGTACTTGCACAGGAACAGGCATCCACAATCACAAAGCCCCCCAAATTGTATAAAGGTCCATCTACTCTCGACCCCAATTTGTCAGCCACCCTAGAAACATGTTGCTGTCACTGTTGTTTCTAGCTACCAAATAAACAGAGACCTCTTTTCAAAAAAAAACCCCTGCAGCCTGTCTCCAAATTCATTTTTCCAGCATTTCTCTCCCAGCTTGGAATAAGAACTAGACCAGATTTTACTTCCAACAATTGCAGTCTTCCAATATTTAAGGAGTTGTCACAGAGAAGATAAATTGCCTTCAAAGAAAAACCAGACTGTCCGGTTTCTTGGCGGCTTTTTGAAGATGTGTTGCTTCTCGTCCAAGAAGCTTCTTCAGAGCTTCTGAAGAACTGAAAAAGCTTTTGAATGAGAAGAAAAATGTCTTCAAAGAAAAACAAGAAAGTCCAGTTGCCTCATGAAAAAGGATAATAATAATAATAATAATAATAATAATAATAATAATAATAATAATAATAATAATAATAATAATAATAATAATAATAAGAAGAAGAAGAAGAAGAAGAAGAAGAAGAAGAAGAAGAAGAAGAAGAAGAAGAAGAAGAAGAAGAAGAAGAAGAAGAAGAAGAAGTTGGAAGGGACCTTGGAGGTCATCTAGTCCAACCCCCTGCTAAGGCAGGAAACCCTATACCATTTCAGACAAATGGCTGTCCAGTCTCTTCTTAAAAACTTCCAGTGTTGGAGCATTCACCACTTCTGGAGGCAGGTTGTTCCACTGATTAATTGTTCTAACTGTCAGGAAATTTCTCCTTAGTTCTAGGTTGCTTCTCTCCTTGACTAGTTTCCATCCATTGCTTCTTGTCCTGCTTTCAGGTGCTTTGGAGAATAGCTTGGCTCCCTCTTCTTTGTGGCAGCCCCTGAGATATTGGAACACTGCTATCATGTCACCCCTCACTCTTCTCTTCATTAAACTACACATACCCAATTCCAGCAACCGTTCCCTATATGTTTTAGCCTCCAGTCCCCCAATCATCTTTGTTGCTCTTCTCTGTACTCTTTCTAGAGTCTCGACATCTTTTTTACATCGTGGTGACCAAAACTGGATGCAGTATTCCAGGTGTGGCCTTACCAAGGCATTGTAAAGTGGTACATCTACTGTACACCCTTCTTTATTTTATAAATCCATTTACAACCTATAGCTTGCTCACCAGATGGCAGTTTTGCTTTCTCATAGACCTTAAGATCCTGAAAAGACTTCAACTCCCTGTTCATTGCAGCTTTCCATGATGCCTGTTCCTTTTCAGGATACATCCTGATCTCATCATAGTTAGAAGGCTCTAAACTAACTTGACATATTACACTGGCTTCATAGCGATCAGGTGGACGTCTGATGCACGTTGAATGCCAAGGAATTATAGGGCTTTGTATTTCTGACTCCTCTCCTTCCTCTGATTCATCTTTTATCTCCCCTATCTCCTCTTCATCTTTTATATTTACAGGAGATGTATTATCATTACTAGTTATGTTATCATGGGAGTCCTCAAACACTAGAGGATCAGCATTAACAGTTTCTTGCTCTAACCCAGACATGTCAAACACAAGGCCCGGGGGCCAGATCCGGCCCGCGAAGTGGTTTCATGTGGCCCGCAAAGCCATCCTGGAAACAGTGAGGGAATGGCCCCCACTGCCTTGGCCCTGGCCCAGAGACCCTCCTTCTGCCAGAGACCCTCAGATCTGTCCCACTCCTGCCCAGGCCCCCATAGGCACCCTTGATGCGAACCATGTAGAGCTGGCCACACCCACCCAGTAAGCCATATGCACTCTAGCCATGCCCACCCAGTAGGCCATGCCCACCCAGGCCATACCCACCCGGCCCCTTGAGGGCAATGGCAATGCTGATGCGGCCCTCAATGAAATTGAGTTTGACATCCCTGCTCTAACCTATCCCAACCAACGTGCTCAAGGAATTTGGCACTTGCACTATTTTATACATTAGTGGTGCCTTGTTCCCAGAAACAATAGGATCTATGGTTAGCTTCGTAACCTACGAAGTATAATTGCCTAGCCCTATGTTGGCCTTTACTCCTGAGTTGTGCAGGAATGTGGACCCAAGCTGGGGTGCCAAACGTGTGCAGGTAATCAAGGTTTGGTTTTCTACCATGCCATATTGTGTATAGTATTTTACCAGTAGAAGTATTAACAACTATATTCAGAATATGGTTTGCACATTTTGCTGCCTCCCCCCACAGTCTATCTGTTAAGCCAGAATCTTTTAACGTGGTTCTTATCATGGCTTGTAACGTTTGCCCACGTCTCTCAACAAATGCATTATGTTGAGGCCTATAAGGGGCTGAACGTTTATGCTCAATGCCAGTTGATTCTAGCATATCAACAAAGCATTTGTTTGTAAATTCAGTGCCATTATCAGTAATTCTGCAAGACCCTGAGGAAGTGGAGTCTCTGTTGGGCCTTTCTGGCCACCTGGGTTGTGCTGACTTTCCTGGTAAAATCTTCACAGAGGTAGACTCCCAGGAATTTAAAGGAGGAGACTCTCCACACACACACACACACCGATGTAAAGTGGGGCAGGTTCCTCTCTTTTCCTCCTGAAGTCTAGCACCATCTCCTTTGTCCTGCCGATGTTCAGGTGCAAGTTGTTCTCTAAACACCATATGGATACCATATGGATAGTTTTTATATATCCCTCCTGTACACTGTTTCATCTCCATCTGTAATAAGACCCACTACAGTGGTATCATCTGCGAACTTAATGATCGCAGTGGGTGGGTCGGATGATACACAATTGTATGTGTACAGTGAATACAGGTAGGGGCTAAGCATGCAGCCCTGTGGCGAGCCCGTGGAAAGCTTCAGGGGGGCGGATGAAACAGACCCAACCCTCACTGTTTGTAGCCAGTCCATCAGAAAGTCTTTAATGCAATCACAGATGGAGGGGGAAAAATTCAAGTCAGTCAGCTTTTCAATAAGAATGCTCGGCAAAATGGTGTTGAAAGCCGAGCTGTAATCAACAAAAAGCATTCTGACATAGCTTCCAGGTTTCTCCAGATGGCTTGCTACAGAATGTAAAGCAGTAGCTATGGAATCGTCTGTCGACCTGTTCCCCCTGTAGGCAAACTGGTGTTTGTCAAAATCCAGTGGGAGGAACTTTATAATTTATGTATATGCTTTTAACTAGTCAAACATACATTCTCTCTTATCTTCATGCAGAAGTATCTAAAATCATGTTAACACTGCAGTGGTTTTTGTGACTGTAGAGAAGGAACCAAATTCAGAGAAGCAGTGTTGGATTGTCGCCTAAGATTAGTGTAGTATTAGTCAAAGACTAAATGTGAGTTGACTCATCCATTGTCAATTGTCTTCCCTTCAGGGAACTTTCATTTTCACAGATTTACATTCAGTTCTTCATGATCCCAAGCAATGGGAGAGGCCTGAAGAATTCAGTCCAAATCATTTTTTAGACAAGGATGGCAGTTTTAGGAAGAGACAGGAATTTATGCCATTTGGAGCAGGTAAACTCTGAATCATTTTCCTAGTGGTTAGGGACTGGCTAGAATGGGATGGGATGGGATGGGATGGGATGCGATGGGATGGAATGGAATGGAATGGGATGGAATAGAAATAAGAACAGAACAGAACAGAACAGAGAAATGAAATGAAAAATAGAATAGAATAGAATAGAATAGAATAGAATAGAATAGAATAGAATAGAATAGAATAGAATAGAATAGAATAGAATAGAATAGAAGAATAGAATAGAATATAGAAATAACAGAATAGAACAGAATAGAACAGAATAGAAAAATAGAATAGAATAAAATAGAATATAGAAATATGAACAGAACAGAACAGAACAGAACAGAACAGAGAAATGAGAATAGAATATAGAAATAAGAATAGAATAGAACTGAATAGAATAGAATAGAATAGAATAGAAAAATAGAATAGAATAAAATAGAATATAGAAATAAAAATAATAGAATAGAATAGAATAGAATAGAATAGAATAGAATAGAATAGAATAGAATAGAATAGAATAGAATAGAATAGAATAGAATAGAATAGAATAGAATAGAATAGAATAGAATAGAATAGAATAGAATTCTTTATTGGGCAAATGTGATTGGACACACAAGGAATTAGTCTCCGGTGCATAAGTTCTCAATGTACATAAAAGCAATAAGTGATAAATCATGATCCTAGTCATTGTAAAAAATACATTCATCATAAATCATAAGATACAACACTTAGTGATAGTCATAGAATACTAAATAAGCAAACTACTCCCTTAACAAATATCTCACTTAGCAACAGAAACTTTGAGCTCAGTAGTGATTGTAAGTCGAGAACTCTCTGTATGTCACTTTATTGTTGATTTACACATTCTTTTATTTTGTATGTGCTGTAGGTTTCCCTCCCCAAAGATTTGTACAGGTAGTCTTCAACGTACGACCACAATTGAGTCCAACATTTCTATTGCTAAGCGAGACAACGGTCAAGTGAATTTGGACCCATTTTTTGACCTTTCTTGTCACGGCTGTTAAGTGAATCACTGTGGTTGTTAAGTTAGCAACATGGTTGTTAAGTGAATCTGGCTTCCCCCATTGACTTTGCTTGTCAGGTCACAAAAGGGGATCACGTGACCCCAAAGGACACTGCGACCATCATAAATATGAGTCAGTTGCCAAGCATGGAATTTTGATCATGGGGATACTGCAATGGTCATATGTGTGAAAAACGGTCATGGGTCACTTTGGTCAGGGCCGCTGTAACTTCAAACAGTCACTAAATGGCCCATTGTAAGTCGAGGACTACCTGTAACGATTTACTATTCTTACAACCAACAAACTAACACATTCCTGTAATTTTACCTTTTCTATATAAATCTTCTCAGCTGTCATTAGCTGTATGGTGGAGTCACTTGCTCAAAAAAGGAATTTAGAAAAAAGGGAAGTTCAAACTTTGCGAAACTGGCACAGGAAAAGAGAGCAGAGAGGAAGTTAAGACCCCTAAAATGGAGGGTGTGGGTTTTTTTGCTCCTTCTCTCCAGGTCCACCTTGTATTTTGAAATATATTAGTTGTCGGTATCTTTGCCCGTGATAGATGCCAGGGCTGCCCTCTCCGTGATGGATATCATTCTTCCCTTTCTGTTTTTCCTAATATTTTCCTTTGCAGGGGCTCGTGTTTGTTTGGGGGAAGCCTTAGTCAGAATGGAATCTTTCCTTTTCTTCACCAACCTGCTGAGGACCTTCAAATTGCAGCGGCCGGAAGGGGCGAAAGAACCCAGTCAGGAGCCGCTACTAGGAGTTATCCTACATCCTCGCCCCTTTAAACTCTGTGCTGTTCCTTGTTGCCGGCCATCCTAAAATAGATTAAAATGAATATAGGATATGACTGATGTGGCTTTTAAAATGATTTCTCAGTCATTCCTTTTCCTTTCATAGGAGGCTCTGCCTTAACTTGCTCAAGCTTGCTCTGCTCAAGCTTGCTCTGCCCTAAAGGTTGGACTAGATGACCTACCGGGTCCCTTCCAATCTATTCTATTCTATTCTATTCTATTCTATTCTATTCTATTCTATTCTATTCTATTCTATTCTATTCTATTCTATTCTATTCTATTCTATTCTATTCTATTCTATTCTATTCTACTGTATTCTATTCTATTCTATTCTGTTCTGTATCCCATTGCCTATTCTATATCCTATTGCCTGTTATAATATTATATTATTATATTATATTATATTATATTATATTATATTATATTATATTATATTATATTATATTATATTATATTATATTATATTATATTATATTATTATATTATATTATATTATATTATATTATATTATATTATATTATATTATTATATTATATTATATTATATTATATTATATTATATTATATTATATTATATTATATTATATTATATTTTATATTGTATTGTATTGTATTGTATTGTATTGTATTGTATTGTATTGTATTGTATTGTATTGTATTGTATTGTATTGTATTGTATTGTATTGTATTGTATTGTATTGTATTGTATTGTATTATATTATAATATATTATATTATATTATCCCCTTCATGGATTACTGCCTTGTCGTGGCGAAGGGGCTTGCGTAATTCAATGAAGCTATGAGCTATGCCGTGCAGGGCCACCCAAGACGGACAGGTCATAGCTGAGAGTTCTGACAAAACGTGATCCACTGGAGAAGGAAATGGCAACCCACTCCAGTATCTTTGCCATGAAAACCCTATGGACAGTACCAAAAGGCAAAACGATATGATGCTGGAAGATGAGCCCCTCAGGTCGGAAGGCGTCCAATATGCTACTGGGGAAGAGCAGAGGGCTAGTACTAGTAGCGCCAGAAAGAATGAAGCGACTGGGCCAAAGCCGAAAGGACGCTCAGCTGTGGATGTGTCTGGTGGTGAAAGGAAAGTCCGATGCTGTAAAGATTTTTTCTCCATAGGAACCTGGAATGTAAGATCCATGAATCAAGGCAAGCTGGACGTGGTCAAACAAGAGATGACAAGACTGAACATCGACATCTTAGGTATCAGCGAACTAAAATGGACAGGAATGGGTGAATTTAATTCAGATGACCATCAGGTATACTACTGCGGACAAGAATCCCTCAGAAGAAATGGAGTAGCCTTCATAGTCAATAAAAGAGTAGGAAAAGCAATACTGGGATACAATCCTCAAAATGACAGAATGATCTCAGTTCGAATCCAAGGCAAACCATTCAATATCACAGTAGTCCAAGTCTATGCCCCAACCACCAGTGCTGAAGAGGATGAAATTGACCAGTTCTATGAAGCCCTACAGCACCTTATAGAACTAACACCAAAAAATGATGTCCTTATCATCATGGGGGATTGGAATGCTAAAGTAGGAAGCCAAAAGATAACTGGAATAACAGGCAAGTTTGGCCTTGGAGTACAAAATGAAGCAGGGCACAGGCTGATAGAATTTTGTCAAGAGAATACGATGGTCATAGCAAACACTCTTTTCCAACAACCCAAGAGACGGCTCTACACATGGACATCACCAGACGGTCAACACAGAAATCAGATTGACTATATGCTCTGCAGCCAAAGATGGAGAAGCTCTATACAGTCGGTAAAAACAAGACCAGGAGCTGACTGTGGCTCAGACCATGAGCTTCTCCTTGCAAAGTTTAGGCTTAAACTGAAGAAAGTAGGGAAAAGCACTAGGCCACTCAGGTATGAATTAAATCATATCCCTATTGAATATACAGTAGAGGTGACAAATAGATTTAAGGAATTAGATCTGATAGACAGAGTGCCTGAAGAACTATGGACAGAGGTTCGCGACATTGTACAACAGGTAGCAACCAAAACCATCCCAAAGAAAAAGAAATGCAAGAAAGCAAAATGGCTGTCTGAGGAAGGTTTGCAAATAGCTGAGGAAAGGAGGAAAGCGAAAGGCAAGGGAGAAAAACATAGATATGCCCAATTGAATGCAGAATTCCAGAGAATAGCTAGAAGAGATAAGAATGCCTTCTTAAATGAACAGTGCAAAGAAATAGAAGAAAACAATAGAATAGGGAGGACCAGAGATCTTTTCAAGAAAATTGGAGAGATGAAGGGAACATTCCATGCAAAAATGGGCATGATAAAGGACCAAAATGGCAGGGACCTAACAGAGGCAGAAGAGATTAAGAAGAGGTGGCAAAATTACACAGAAGAACTATACAAGAATGAGCTTAACGTCCCTGATAATCACAATGAGGTGGTCACTGACCTCGAGCCAGACATCCTAGAATGTGAAGTGAAGTGGGCCTTAGAAAAGCTGAGCAACAACAAAGCTAGTGGAGGTGACAGTATTCCAGCTGAGCTATTCAAAATCTTAAAAGACAGTGCAGTAAAAGTGCTACACTCAATTTGCCAGCAAATTTGGAAAACTCAGCAGTGGCCACAGGATTGGAAAAGATCAGTTTACATTCCAATTCCAAAGAAAGGCAGTGCCAAAGAATGTTCAAACTATCGCACCATTGCACTCATTTCTCATGCTAGTAAAGTCATGCTTAAAATCCTACAAGCTAGACTTCAGCAGTATGTGGATCGAGAACTACCAGAAGTACAGGCAGGATTTCGAAGAGGCAGAGGAACTAGAGATCAAATTGCCAACATACGCTGGATCATGGAGAAAGCTAGGGAGTTCCAGAAAAACATCTACTTCTGCTTCATTGACTATGCTAAAGCCTTTGATTGTGTGGATCATAACAAACTGTGGCAAGTTCTTAAAGAGATGGAAGTACCAGACCATCTTATTTGTCTCTTGAGAAACCTATATGCGGGTCAAGAAGCAACAGTGAGAACTGGACACGGAACCACTGATTGGTTCAAAATTGGGAAAGGAGTCCGGCAAGGCTGTATACTGTCGCCCTGCCTATTTAACTTATATGCAGAGCACATCATGAGAAAGGCAGGGCTAGATGAATCAATAGTTGGAATTAAGATTGCTGGAAGAAATATCAACAACCTAAGATACGCAGATGATACCACTCTAATGGCAGAAAGTGAAGAAGAACTAAAGAGCCTCTTGTTGCGGGTGAAAAAGGAGAGTGCAAAAGTTGGGTTGAAACTTAACATTAAGAAAACCAAGATCATGGCATCTGGCCCTCTCAATTCCTGGCGAATAGATGGGGAAGAAATGGAGGTAGTGACAGATTTTGTTTTCCTGGGCTCCAAGATCACTGCAGATGGGGACTGTAGCCAAGAAATTAAAAGACGCTTGCTCCTGGGAAGGAAAGCCATGGCAAATCTAGACAGCACACTAAAAAGCAGAGACATCACCCTGTCGACAAAAGTGCGTATAGTCAAGGCTATGGTCTTCCCAGTTGCAATGTATGGCAGTGAAAGTTGGACCATAAGAAAGGCTGAGCGCCAAAGAATTGAGGCCTTTGAACTCTGGTGCTGGAGAAGACTCCTGCGAGTCCCTTGGACTGCAAGGCGATCAAACCGGTCAGTCCTAGAGGAGATCAATCCTGACTGCTCTTTAGAAGGCCAGATCTTGAAGCTAAAACTCAAATACTTTGGCCATCTAATGAGAAAGAAGGACTCACTGGAGAAGAGCCTAATGCTGGGAAAGATCGAGGGCAATAGAAGAAGGGGACGACAGAGAATGAGGTGGCTGGATGGAGTCACTGAAGCAGTAGGCGTGAGCTTAAATGGACTCCAGAAGATGGTGGAAGACAGGAAGGCCTGGAGGAACGTTGTCCATAGGGTCGCGATGAGTCGGACACGACTTCGCAGCTAACAACAACATATTATATTATATTATATTATATTATATTATATTATATTATATTATATTATATTATATTATATTATATTATATTATATTATATTATATTATATTATATTATATTATATTATATTATATTATATTATATTATATTATATTATATTATATTATTATTATTATTATTATTATATTCCAGTGTTTCTCAACCTTTTTCATTTTAAGAGATGGGGGGCTTCAGTTCCCAGAATTCCCCAGCCAGCAGTGCTGTCCTAAAGGATTTCTTGTCTGTCTAAAATCAGATCTATCACTTAACTCTGGCTTGCTTTTGTTTCCAGGGGATAAATTTTAGCAGAAGATAGAAGAAAGGCATTTTTGACAGGAAGCATGACAGATGGAAGGGTTATTGCCCCAGGAGATAGCAAGGGTCAACACAGTGATTGCTCCATGTAATCAAAGTCCTCTTTTAAGTGCAGAGAGGTTATATGATCCAAGCCTTACTTTGTTTTATGTGGATTATGCATGCAACGTATTCTACAAAATTATGCACACAATATGTCTAATCAAGGAGAGAAGCAACCTGGAGTTAAGGAGAAACTTTATAACAGTGAGAACAATCAACCAGTGGAATGGCTTGCTGTCAGAAGTTGTGGGTGCTCTATCACTGGAGCTCATTAAGAATAGATGGACAGCCATTTGTCTGAAATGGCAGAGGGTCTCTTGCTTGAGCAGGGGGTTGGACTAGAAGACCTTTAAGGTCCCTTCCAGCTCTGATTGAAAGTAAAGGACTGTGATTGCCTGTTCACAGCTGCCATTTTGACCATTTTGACCACCCCTGCAGGAGCCCTCAGTTGTGAGAGGAAGCAGACAATGACAAATTGTGATAGGGAGGGTGCCTTTTTTCTACCTGTGCACCAGTTAGAGCAGGGGTCCCCAACGTCCGGTCCATGGATGGGCACCAGGCCGCACCATGCCAGAAACCGGTCCACGCAAACAAGCAAAGCCCCATCCGTGGGATGCAGGCAGCACGTGAAAACCTTCCGGTCCATGGGAAAACCTCTCTCCACAGAACCGGTCCCTGGTGCCCAAAAGTTTTTTTTGCGGGGGGGGGGGACGCTGAGTTAGAGCCATAAATGATGTGTTTGGTGGCTATCTAAATTTTTTAAAAAAACAATAATAATAGCGTAAAATACAATAAGATAACATAAAATAGTAAAGTAAAAATAATAACTTCTTCAAGAAAGAAATCATCCTAAAGTGAACAGAAAATGAGTTTTGTCAAGAAAAATGAAAACTTGGTAACTTGGAATGGTTTGCAGGGGAGGGTGGTGCTGGTCAGAGTAGACAGTTATTTTAGGAATTAAGAGCTGTCCCCTTAAGCGACAGCCTTCTGGGTAATGTAGTTTTAAGTTACTTGGTCACATCTGTGTTTTAGATTGGCCACTGGGAGGGACTTCCGTTTGGGATACCTGGGTTTCCTGCATAGGTGCAGAGATGCATGTCTTGTAATGAATTCCAGTGAAGAGAGCCAAGGGGCTTTTCTGCTCCATTCAACATGGGAAAAATCTTTTTAACTGTGTGATGGGATAGATTATGAAATGTACTTTGAAATGTACTTCAGAAGAATCTCTCCAGTAACTGTGAGTTAATGTTTAGAGAATTCCCAGTGAATTAAAATAATCTGCATGAAATCCTTCCCATAGAGTTTATCTGCCTGCTTCAAGCAACAATCAGCAGCCCATTGCTTGAAACAGAACAGTAAAAAGAGGTAGAATTACCTTCCCAGTAAAAAGGGATTGTATCTTCGCTCAAAATAAAAAGAATTCTCTGAGGCTGACAATTTACATGAGAAAGGCAGCTAGCCAGATCACTCTGCATGTGAAAACCGAGAGAGGTTACAGCCAGTTTTCCTCACCTTGGAATGCTCACAGGGGGGGGGGGAGATATTCAAGATGGACAGTATTTAATATTTTATTGTTAAGTATATGTAGGGTTGTGGGTCTATACATATGTTGTATATAGTATGTTTTAGGTGTGTGTCATGTATGTGTTTCACTTTGAGAGCGGGCAACTAAATATCATTTTTGATGTGTGCTGTTGTGCCCACAATAAAAATGACAATAAAAATTATCCTCTACATTTAGGCAAGAAAAACCAGATGCACAGGTATAGTATAGGTGGTACCTTGCTCAATAGTAGTAACTGTGAGAGGAATCTCAGAGTCCTAGTAGACAATCACTTCAATATGAGCCAGCCGTGTGCTGCAGCTGCCAAAAAAGCCAACACAGTGCTAGGCTGCATTAACAGAGGGATAGAATCAAGATCAAGTGAAGTACTAATACCACTTTACAATGCTTTGGTAAGGCCACACCTGGAATACTGCATCCAGTTTTGGTCACCACAATGTAAAAAAGATGTTGAGACTCTAGAAAGGGTACAGAGAAGAGCAACAAAGATGATTGGGGGACTGGAGGCTAAAACATATAGGGAACGGTTGCTGGAATTGGGTATGTGTAGTTCAGGGGTCGGCAACCTAAAAAAGAAAAAGAGCCACTGGGAACCGGTTCCATCACAAATTAAAAAAAGAGGGAGCCGCGTGCGTGTGTCCATGCACGCGCATGCGCAAAAAGGTTTTTTGCGCATGCGCGGACGCACGCGGCTGCCATTTTTTAAAAAATGAGATGGAACCGGTTCCCGGTTGCCTGATGGCGACGGCCCGTCTGCAAAGCTGCCGCTTTCGGCAGCTTAGCAGACGGGCCGCGGCAGCTTCCGCAAAGAGCGGCGCCCCTGCCCATTCCGAGAGGTGCGCGCGCACCTCTCCGAACGACCGGAGGTGCGCGCGTACCTCCGCGCGAATGGGCAGCGGTGCCGCTCTTTCAGGAAGCCCGCCGCGGCCCGTCTGTGAAGCTGCCGAAAGCGGCAGCTTCCGCAAAGAGCGGCGCCCCTGCCCATTCCGAGAGGTGCGCGCGCACCTCTCCGAATGACCGGAGGTGCGCGCGTACCTCCGCGCGAATGGGCAGCGGTGCCGCTCTTTCAGGAAGCCCGCCGCGGCCCGTCTGTGAAGCTGCCGAAAGCGGCAGCTTAGCAGACGGGCCGCGGCAGCTTCCGCAAAGAGCGGCGCCCCTGCCCATTCCGAGAGGTGCGCGCGCACCTCTCCGAATGACCGGAGGTGCGCGCGTACCTCCGCGCGAATGGGCAGCGGTGCCGCTCTTTCAGGAAGCCCGCCGCGGCCCGTCTGTGAAGCTGCCGAAAGCGGCAGCTTAGCAGACGGGCCGCGGCAGCTTCCGCAAAGAGCGGCGCCCCTGCCCATTCCGAGAGGTGCGCGCGCACCTCTCCGAACGACCGGAGGTGCGCACGTACCTCCGCGCGAATGGGCAGCGGTGCCGCTCTTTCAGGAAGCCCGCCGCGGCCCGTCTGTGAAGCTGCCGAAAGCGGCAGCTTAGCAGACGGGCCGCGGCAGCTTCTGCAAAGAGCGGCGCCCCTGCCCATTCCGAGAGGTGCGCGCGCCCCTCTCCGAACGACCGGAGGTGCGCGCGCAACTCCGGTCGTTCGGAGAGGTGCGCACGCACCTCTCGGAATGGGCAGGGGCGCCGCTCTTTGCGGAAGCTGCCGCGGCCCGTCTGCTAAGCTGCCGCTTTCGGCAGCTTCACAGACGGGCCGCGGCGGGCTTCCTGAAAGAGCGGCACCGCTGCCCATTCGCGCGGAGGTACGTGCGCACCTCCGGTCGTTTGGAGAGGTGCGCGCGCACCTCTCGGAATGGGCAGGGGCGCCGCTCTTTGCGGAAGCTGCCGCGGCCCGTCTGCTAAGCTGCCGCTTTCGGCAGCTTCACAGACGGGCCGCGGCGGGCTTCCTGAAAGAGTGGCACCGCTGCCCATTCGCGCGGAGGTACGCGCGCACCTCCGGTCGTTCGGAGAGGTGCGCGCGCACCTCTCGGAATGGGCAGGGGCGCCGCTCTTTGCGGAAGCTGCCGCGGCCCGTCTGCTAAGCTGCCGCTTTCGGCAGCTTCACAGACGGGCCGCGGCGGGCTTCCTGAAAGAGCGGCACCGCTGCCCATTCGCGCAGAGGTACGCGCGCACCTCTCCAAAGGTTTGGGGAGGTGCGCGCGCACCTCCGCCCATTCGGGGAGGTGCGCGTGCACCTCTCCAAACGGGCGGTGCCACTCTCCATTTGGAGAGGTGCGCGCGCACCACTGCCCGTTGGAAGAGGTGCGCGCGCACCGGGCGGCTGGGAGCCGCAAGAGACGGCTCAAAGAGCCGCATGCGGCTCCGGAGCCGCAGGTTGCTGACCTGTGGTGTAGTTTAATGAAGAGAAGAGTGAGGGGTGACATGATAGCAGTGTTTCAATATCTCAGGGGCTGCCACAAAGAAGAGGGAGTCAAGCTATTCTTTAAAGCACCTGAAAGCAGGACAAGAAGCAACGGATGGAAACTAGTCAAGGAGAGAAGCAACCAAGAACTAAGGAGAAACTTCCTGACAGTTAGAACAATTAACCAGTGGAACAACCTGCCTCCAGAGGTGGTGAATGCTCCAACACTGGAGGTTTTTAAGAAGAGACTGGACAGCCATTTGCCTGAAATGGTATAGGGTTTCCTGCCTGAGCAGGGGGTTGGACTAGATGACCTCCAAGGTCCCTTCTAACTTATTATTATTATTATTATTATTATTATTATTATTATTATTATTATTATTATTATTATTATTATTATTATTATTATTATATGACTCAAGCCTATGTTTAACTGAAGCCAGCTATTCAGCTGTTCCCTTGACTACTGCTTAAAGAGAAATAAAGAAGACAAACCCCTTTTAGAGTTGCAAGGCACCTACAATCCAAATTGGGATTTTAACCTCCGGAGCCCAAACTCTTAGAAATTCCAGAACTGGAGAGTCAGCTTAGGAATCCTTATGAGAAGGGAGCCAGCAGCAGCCATTGTTTCCAAGTGTAGTCTAGCCCTCTGATGGCTAATCTGCAAACAACAGGCTTGTATTTATGCTACCCGCATACAGCACACCCTGGTGTTCAAAGAGTGAATTTTACTGAAGTCTTTACCCACGTACAGTGCACCCTGGTGGTCAAAGAGTGAATTTTACTGAAGTCTTTACCACAAACAGCACACCCTTTGACCCTGGTGGTCAAAGATTGAAATTTACTGAAGTCCTTTAAAATATCCAGGAAATCCTCTGAGTCTTCCCTAGTCATGGCAGAGACCTCTAATGGACCAGAAGAGCTGGTCCATCCAACCAACCTCGACTTGTGTGCAGAACCTGATGTCCAAAATTTAGAAAATGCAGAAACATCTCAGAAACCTTATGTCTTGAGGCAACAAAGAAAGCCCACTGAAGCTATGTGGTTGAGCCTGATGGATAACTGGGATAGGTTCTACCAACGTCATGAAAAATCCTGGGACAGGTTGCAGAAACTCTGTGACACCTCCAACGATGAGCCTTTCCTCGAGTGCATTTGCTCATGGGGAGAGGAGATGGAAGAGCTTTTCTTACAATGGACAAGCTATGAACACTGCCTCATAGACATCAAGTTGCAGGTAGGAGATCCAACACTCAAACAGGAAATACAACACCTCAAGCTGATAAACAAAGGTGCAAGGGACCTCCAAAGTCCCTTCCAACTCTATTGTTCTATGTTCTAAGTTGCTCTTATGCTGCCTGCAGAGGTTAGGTGTCTGGCAGACCCCACAATGACATCAGGACACCCATGACATCATACACTCACTACCTGAATTCTCCTACTCCAGGGCCTCTTCTTCTTCACCCCACCATACTGAGGTCAGAAACATACGTTTCGGCCAGGCTGGAGAAAGCATCGGTCATGCTTGTCAATCAACTGTGGTGGAGCCAGAATGAAGGTGGTGTATCCACTCTTGATCTCAGCAGCTTTTGATACTCTCAACCATGCTATCCTTTTGGGTGGGCTGCCAGGTAGGGAACGGGAGCCCCCTGTGTTGCAGTGATTCATACAAATTGCTGCAACAGAGTGATCCCTATGGCTAAAACATATGAAGAATAGTTACAGAAATTGGGCATGGCAAATCTAAGGAGAAGAAGAGTAGGAAAGACATGATAGCACTGTTCTGATATTTGATTGGCTCCTACAAAGACGAGAGGGTCAACTTCCCTCCGCCCTGTGCGTTCCCACAGAGAGGGCCTCCTCAGGGTGCCTTCGGTCAGAGAATGTCGGCTGGTGGGCCCCAGGGGGAGGGCCTTCTCTGTGGGTGCTCCGGAGCTATGGAATCAGCTGCCGGTCGAGCTCCAGATGGCACCTGACCTTCGCTCCTTCCGACGTGGTCTGAAGACCCATCTATTTGAACAAGCCGGCCTGGCCTGATGGGGGATATGTTGGGGTTTTAATGGGGATTTTTATATTGTCATTGATTGTTTTAGCTGGGCTACTATTTAATTCTTTTTAATTTTTGTATCCTGTATTTTTTATATGTGCCCTGTTCACCACCCTGAGTCCTTCGGGAGAAGGGCGGTATACAAATAAAATAAAATCAAATCAAAATCAAATCAAACTATTTTCCAGCAGCAAAAGGCAAGATAAGGAACAAAGGATGGAAACTAACCAAGGAGAGAAGCAACCTCGAGCTAAGGAGAAATTTCCTAAGCATGAGAGCAATCAACCAATCGAACAACTTGCCACCAGAAGTGCTGGGTGCTCCATCATTAGAGGCTTTCAAAAAGAGACTGGATAGCCATTTGTCTGAAGTGGTATAGGGTCTCCTGCTTGAGCAGAGGGTTGGACTAGAAGAACCCCCAAGATACCTTCCCACTCTGTTAGTCTATGTTCTATGTTCTACCTCCTTCCTCACTGGTCAGTTCCAGTTAGGGTTGATGGGAGGGGTAAATCATGCCTGTGGTCTCATACTGGTGGGGCCCCCATGGATTGATGCTTTCTTTGTTCCTGTCCAACATTACATGAAACCATTGGTGAGGTCATCCATAAGTCACCAGTATGGTGCCATCAGCATGCTGCTGATATAAAATCTGGCCCAATGTGGTAGACATAACTTTACAAAAAAAAGAGAAATATTTTGCATGTATTTACAGGATTCCTGCACATTTCTGAAACGATATCAACCCTGGAGGAGGTTGAAGGGAAGAGGCATTCATTAAGCCTAGCAGAAGCTTATCAGATGCCAATTGATGTATGAAAGTCTGGGTAAAAGATATTTTAAGAAAAGGTGTGCCCATGAAGTTTCAGAAAAGTTTAAACTTTAGAGGTTTTAAAATCTAGTGGTAGAGTTAGATATTATGTCAGGAGGTTCTCGAGTCTGGATTTAAACAAACAAGATAGGATAAAAGAATAAAAGAGTTGGAGGTCTTCTAGTTCGACCCCCTGCTCACACAGAAGACCCTATACCATCTCGGACAAGTGACTGTCTAATCTCTTCTTAAAAACCTCCAGCGATGGAGCACCCACGATTTCTGTAGGCAAGCTGTTCCACTGGTTAATTGTCATCACTGTTAGGAACTTTCTCCTTAGTTCCAGGTTGCTTCTCTCCTTGATTTTGATCTTGATTCTGAAGGGTTCTGGAACAAAGGGAAATTTGTTTAGTCCAACTGTTGCTTTCTTGCTTTTTGTAATCAGCTTTTGCACTAGGGAAATCTCATGCAAGCTGGGAAACATGTACATGGACTCGATATACTGAAGTAGGGAATAGGGGAGTGTACAAGAATGATTGATGTCTTTCTTATGATGTAATGGCTCTGTTGTCTGATGTTCATTGGCTAACAAAGTTTATACAGCAATGCTCCCAACTTTCTAAGGTGTGGCACTTCTGGACGGAACTCTGCCAGCGTTCCAGATTGTTGGCCACCCAGCTGCTTAATTTGATCAAATAAAGTGCTGCTTGATCAAGAAGTCTCCACATGAGTTATCTGATTAGATTGATATGATATCTCAAGTTTAAGTAAGGGCCTGGGATGTTACAATTCTATCCCTCTGTTAATGCAACCCAGGGTTGCATTAGAATTTTTTTGGCTGCCGCCAGACACAGCTGGCTCACATTTAAGTGATTGAGTGCTAGATCCCTCTCACAGTCACTGCTATTGAGCCAGGTTTCACCTAATTTCCCTTGAAGACCACTCGGAGGCTTCAGCTGGTACAGAATGCAGCCGCGAGAGTTGTCTTGGGAGTTTCCCGGTACTCCCATGTTACACCTTTGCTCCGCGAGCTGCATTGGTTGCCGGTTGTCTTCCGGGTGAGATTCAAGGTTTTGGTAATGGTTTTTAAGGCCCTACATGGCATGGGTCCGGAGTACCTCGGGGACCACCTGCTGCCGGCGTCAACTTCCCTCCGCCCTGTGCGTTCCCACAGAGAGGGCCTCCTCAGGGTGCCTCCGGTCAGAGAATGTTGGCTGGTGGCCCCCAGGGGAGGGCCTTCTCTGTGGGCGCTCCGGCTTTATGGAATCAGCTGCCGGTTGAGCTCCAGATGGCACCTGACCTTCGCTCCTTCTGACGCGGTCTAAAGACCCATCTATTTGTACAAGCCGGCCTGGCCTGATGGGGATATGTTGGGGTTTTAATGTGGATTTTTAATGGGGATTTTTATATTGTATATTGTTACCGACTGTTTTTAACTGGGCTATTATTTAATTCTTTTTTAATTTTTGTATCTCGTATTTTTTATGTATGCCCTGTTCACCGCCCTGAGTCCTTCGGGAGAAGGGCGGTATACAAATACAATAAAACTAAAACTAAACTAAACTAAACTAATTTATACATGTACATTTGATTTTTCAAATGTAAGTGTAAAACCTTACTTTTATCTACACTGAATTTTATTTGGTTAGATTGGGCCCAAAGTAGAAGTCTGTTGACTTTGATCTGGATTTTGAGCTTATCTTCTGTAGTGGTGACTATTCCTGCCAATTTAGTATCGTCTGCAGATCTGATGAATGCCCTCATCTAAATCGTTTATATTGAAAAGTACTGGGCCTGAAACAGAACTTTGGGGTACCCCACTGCTTACTTCCCTTTGTGTAGATGTAGTTCCAATGAGGATTGGTAAGTCCAAAGCATCATAAAAAGAAAGAAAATATGCAATTGCAGGGGGAAAAGGTCATCTCCTAGAAGAGAGTAATAATTAGCTTTTTGGGGAAGATTCATCTGGGAGATTACTGCAAATATACTGTTTATATTACTTTTACGAGGACAATTCATAAATAAACCTCAATTTGGTTATCAATGGCAGATACTTGCAGATACAAAACTTTTATTATGCACATTAGAAAACTACATTACATGACTTTTCGACATAATCGCCATTCAAATTGAGGCACTTGCCATAATGTCTTACAAGATTTGAAATTCCTTAGTAGTTGCTCGGCGCCAAATCTGGGCTGGGCGGGGAGGGATCAAACACATCCTAATGGAACTGCTTCAAATGTTTTTGGGTGCATCTAGCGGTGTGCAGGCAAGCATTATTGTGAACCAACACCACACTGGAAATCAGCATGCCCTGATGCTTGTTATGGATATTCGTCTGAGTTTTCGTAACATTTCACAGTAGATGTAAGGACCTGCCTCAACTAGGTCTCCCAAGAAAGCAGAACTCTTGAAACAGGCATTGTCTCAAAAGGAACTTTTATTGAGAGTTAGTGATAGCAGTAGAGCAAAGCAAGGTGTGATGATTTCCCGAGCAAATGATTACATTCAGGTCTCCACCCCCCAGTGTCCAACCATCCATTTCAAATCCAGCCAATCCATAAGCACTGGGTTGTTTTGGGAATCTAGTGATTTAGTGCCCATCTCAAGGTCTCTCTCGGTTTCGTTTCCCGACGGTCCCAGGCTCCGTTGTCTACAGATAAGGCAGATATTTTCAGGCCACATCCCTTTTTCATGAATGGAGGATATTTCAAAGAGCCAGGCAAATACATTCCCCAAACATGCAGCCCTCCTCCCACCTGAATGGCAGACCCTGAAAAGGAATACACAGGCAAAGCAATAACAGGAAGGGAAATACATTGGAGGGCTCTGACAGTAGACTTCTGAATTGATGGTCGAACCATGCTCCATCAACTTCACTAGCCGTACTCCTTTGGCATCTTCACATTTGGCGGGATTTTCTATGGCACCAATTCCGGTGTGGTGTTGGGTCACGATAATGGTCGCCTGCACATCGCTAGATGCACCCAAGAACTTTTGAAGCAGTTCCGTTGGCATGCTTCTGATCACACACACACACCATAGCCCAGATTTGGCACCAAGTGACTTCTACTAGGGAATTTCAAATCTTGTAAGTGCCTCAATTTGAATGGCAAATATGTCAAAAAGTAGTGTAATCTTGTAGTTTCCTAATGTGTATAATAAAAGTTCTGTATCTGTGAATGTCTGTCATTGATAACCAAATGGAGGTTTATTTACGAATGGCCCTCATACAGCTCTAACTTTCCTCTTTCGTCTCCACAGTCAAGGAGGCTGAACTTATGTCAACACATTATGAAAACATGTTATATTTTAGAAAAGGATTGTTCAAAGAGTGGTGAACACCCAAGTGGTTTTCTTTTTCTTCCTTCTCTTGCTTTTTGCAAATAATGAAAATTTGATTTTAAAAACGATCAGATTAGGGGCTCAATTAAAAGGGAGCAAATAGAACTAGATAAATGACAAGAACATAGAGACCAGGCCAGTGGTGTTGTTGCTGACCTGTCAGTATTCAAAAGCCCATGTTGCAGAACGAGACTAGGTTGTATACATTTTTCTTTCGCAAGAAGGAGAGCTGGAAATGTGCTTTTTTTCAGACAAAAGTTGGAGGAGACAAAGCCAGCTACTTGGATTCCCAGTCCCAGTATCCACAGCTGCTATTCAGACCTGGCCTAGCGAGGAATTGCACAGATCTCAAAGAAATGAGGATGCAGAGTGCCTCCCCAGACTGGTTCAAGGTTTATATCTTTTGATCCGTCAGCCAAGTGGAAATTGAACGCTTGCACAAGGTTGGTAAAGAAAAGGAAGAGCTCTGTTTTTGCCAAATTTTCTCCCAAACATGCTCGATGACCTAGGAAAGGAGAGGAAAACAACCAATCAGTGCTGACAGGGAGTGATTATGGCAGAGGTGGGGAACCATGGCCCCTTTATGACTGTGGACTTCAGCTCCCAGAATTCCTGAGCCAGCATGGCTGTCTTAGGAATTCTGGGCGTTGAAGTCCACAGGTTATAAAAAGATTGGGCAACTGTGGCCCCTTTTCAATTACAATGTGATTGACCTGGATTCACTTGGACACTGTTGTCCATATCCCTTCCCAGTAAGGAGAATACAGGAAGTCCTTGACATACAAACATTCATTCAATGGCCATTCAAAGTGGCAACAGCTTTGAAAAAAGTGACTTATGATGAGTTTTCATACTGATGATTGTTTGAGGGGCAAAACAAGAACAATCAATGCATACTTCGGGAGATAGGGTGGCATATAAGTCCCAAAAATAAATAAATAAATAAATAAATAAATAAATAAATAAATAAATAAATATCATTAAAGATTCAATGGAATTTTAACAAGCTGAACGAGCACCTAGAGAAAATGGGATGAAAGCTTCTCGACAGGTGAAATTGCCTTCCTTGTCAAGGAAATGGTTTGGGTTGAAGGTGTGGGGTGTCTCCCACTCGTTGGCATCATACAAGGCAGAAGCCAGGTTCGGGTAAAAGATGGTGCCCTGTGGAAAAGAGAAGATGCACTTAAGTTTGGGCTTTCACCCTAAGGGAAGAAAAAAAAATGGTTATATCTGCTGGTAACGGAGGCCGAATTAAGAATTCTCAATACATGGCTTTAAAGATCGCTCTTCTAAAATATACAAATAGGTTAAGGCTGAGCAGTTGAAAAAAAATTATCCTGAGGGAAAAGGAAATTTGATTTGTTGCCGTAATAATTGCATACATGTCTGTATGGAGAGATAGAAGCCGAGTTCAACTTGAAAGAGATCAAACATCCCTTTTTGTCTGTGTACGAAGAAAGAAAGGACTTTGTGTCTTTAAAATGTTTGCGCTTCCGCATTAAAAAAGAATAAAACAAGTTGATGCAGTCACATGACGTCGCACTTAACAGTCCAATTACCGTTCTGCATGTGGTTCCTCTAGCAATACGGTGAGAAGTAAAGAAGGCTCCAGAACATAGGAATTCATTTACCTTTCTAAAGCGAAACTTCTGGATCATCGTATCTCTTATGCAGTATCTGGGCATTCCGATTGCGATGATGTTGCTAAAGCGCTGGATTTCGTGCACCACCGCATTTGTGTACGGAAGATTCTTGCGATCCTCGTAACAGATCGGCTGGCCCGGTGGTATAAGGGTATCAATTTCCCTTTGAACTTTGGCTGGGGAGAAACAAAGATTTTGCACATTGACTAGAGCTAGGAGTGAATAAGCAGCCAGGTGTGGCCCCAGCTGTCCATGGTCTATTAATGGCAGGAGAAGCGAGTTATCTAGACCAGCGGTGTCCAACCTTGGCAACTTGAACTTTAGTGGACTTGAACTCCCAGAATTCCCCCACCAGCCATATTGGCTGAGGAATTCTGGGAGTTGAAGTCCACAAGTCTTAAAGTTGCCATGGTTGGACACCCCTGAGGCATCACCTTTTTTCAAATGTTTCTATCCATCTAACTAGGCCAAGCAGAATGGGCATCCTTGGGACTTTAGATTTCTAGTATTTTTCAAATTAAGTTGGCAAGTGATTGGTTTTAACAGGCCCCTGAGAGGGTCTTGGAGGATCCCTGATAGTCCTAGCCCCATACTTTTAAGAAATAGGTTCATCTGTTTTAAGAAATAGCTGAGATTGACTTTGCTTACACTCTCTTAAGTTTCAGCCCACTTCTAAGCAATTTCTGAAGCATGCATAACTGTAATATTGCATAAGATAATTTAGACTGAATGAAGCTTAGACAATATTACATCAAAAGGTACAAATAAGCAATGGGCTTTGGCTATTCAGGAGAGATGAGCAAGTGGAATATGGCAATAAAGGATAAATTAACAACAGAAATTAAATTTTAAAAAGGGATGATTAAAGTAAATAATTATAATGAAATATGGGAGGATTTTATAAAAAGAGTGTTGATGGACAGCAAAGGGAATATATGCTGTTTTGGAGGGGATATGGGCACAGTTGAAATTCATTGTATATTGTTAGTTGTTATATGAGAAAAACTATAGGTAATAAAAATGATCTCGGGTGGGGGTGCACTGTAATATTTGTATTTTTATATTGTTTTTTATTTAGACTTATATGTGTTATGTTTGTATTATTTGAATTTGAATAAAATTAAATAAATAAATTTTTAAAAACAACCGCAATGGGTAGAGAGGGATTGGAGTCATTAAGCGAGGTAGCCCACTTAGCAAATGTCGTAGACCGTAATGAACAGCCTGCATTATGATTGTAAGTTGAGGACTACCTATAACTAAAGAATTATTCCAATAATAATTCTCAATTACTAATGGGGATGCTACAAGCAGCTTCAGGCATTGAGTATAGTTGGGCTATAAAGGCACCTTCTATCTCATCCAAGTTATGATTCTTCTCTCACCTTGAATGTCAGGATAAAGCACCATATACAACAATGCCCAGTAGAGAGTGGTGCTCGATGTCTCTGTTCCCCCAATAAAGAGATCAAAGATGCTCTGAACCATGTTCTTTTCATCATAGGGCGGCTCGGGGTGATTTTTTGTCTGCAGAACAAAAATGGAAAAATGAATATCTGAGAAACCTTGAAGGCCATTGTTAAATACTGAGTTGGTAGAGGCATTGACCAGACTGAAGGTTAAACAACTGATCTTTATTGCAGGAAACACAGACGTGCCTAACTGTCGCACTGACAGCTATTTATACATTGCTTCTACTAGACGGCGACCAATCAGTTTAAAGGATATTTTCCCGCTCATTTTCAAACTGCAATTTCCCTCCAAAACAGTTGGAGACTCTTTCAAATATAAAACAACTGTTCATAACAACCATTAACTTTTGAAACCAATACTGTACATAACATCCATCACTTCCTTCCAGTCCTTTCCTGATGGTATCCATGTTAGAATGCATTTTGTATCGCAACAACTACAGAATCATTCAGCCAGTAGATGGCAGTGTTTAGTTTGCATCTATGGTTCTGTTTATTCTGGGGAGAGTTTACTATTTCCTGTTAGAGTTTAAAACAGTTGAGCAGTAAAGCACATAATAATAATAATAATAATAATTAATAATAATAATAATAATAATAATAATAATAATAATAATAATAATAATAATAATAATAATAAAGTTGGAAGGGATCTTGGAGGTCATCTAGTCCAACCCCCTGCTCAGGCAGGAAACCTTATACCATTTCAGGCAAATGGCTGTCCAGTCTCTTCTTAAAAACCTCCAGTGTTGGAGCATTCACCACCTCTGGAGGCAGGCTGTTCCACTGGTTAATTGTTCTAACTGTCAGGAAGTTTCTCCTTAGTTCTAGGTTGCTTCTCTCCTTGACTAGTTTCCATCCATTGCTTCTTGTCCTGCTTTCAGGTGCTTTGGAGAATAGCTTGACTCCCTCTTCTTTGTCGTAGCCCCTGAGATATTGGAACACTGCTATCATGTCACCCCTCACCCTTCTCTTCATTAAACTACACATACCCAATTCCAGCAACCGTTCACTATATGTTTTAGCCTCCAGCCCCCTAATCATCTTGGTTGCTCTTCTCTGTACCCTTTCTAGAGTCTCGACATCTTTTTTACATCGTGGTGACCAAAACTGGATGCAGTATTCCAGGTGTGGCCTTACCAAAGCATTGTAAAGTGGTACAAAGAGTACATGGTGAATGTACTCTTTGTTTTTCCTCTGCAGTGCTATATATACACAGACTTTCTGACATTGCCAATTTCAACAGCTACAACCTTCTCCCTCAAGGGAAGGCAGGGCCAAAAAAGGCAGGCATTTGTTCCTGTGGGTCTCAGAGCCCAGGCCTCCTCTTTGATGCTGCATTGTCACAATCCTGAGAGAAGACAATACTCAAGGCTACTATACAGCTTGCTGGCTGAGGAATTTTGGGAGTTGAAGTCCACCTGTCTTGAAGCTGCCAAGGTTGGGAAGCCTTTATACAATAAGGTATCTAACAGTCACACACAAAAAGAGCACCCACTTACTTTCTCTATTTGAGCCAGGTAAAAATGAATGAAGTCTTGGCCTTTTTCTCCATGGTCTGCTTCTTGATGCTTCTTGATCTCCTTTCTTATGAATGACCAAACAAAGTCGCGCAATGATAATGCCCTCTTGTGAGGTCCTGGGACACACTTCATAATCCAGGGGAAACTATTGTACAGCTGGCGGAAGAGAAGAAAAATCACCTGAGATGGCTAGCCGTATCAATATAATAAAGAAATAGGGATTAAATAGAGGGAAAAGGAACTGATTTGAGAGCAAAATCCTGGAGAACAATCTTGGCAGAAATGATCAAGACTTTGATGTGATGAGAACATTCTACACTGCTTCCTTTACTCCATGATGAATTAAATTTGAGTTGTTTTGAACATATTTGGAGGAAGAGGCATAAGAGAAAATCTGTCTGTCAGTGAGTGATTATTTTCTTATTGTTGTTTAATTTTTTTCTTATTTTTATTGTTTTTGTCTTTTCATTTTTCTGTTGTATTTGCAATATACAGTCATGGCCGAAATTGTTGGCACCCCAGAAATTTTTCCAGAAAATCAAGTATTTCTCACAGAATAGTATTGCAGGAACACATGTTTTGCTATACACAGGTTTATTCCCTTTGTGTGTATTGGAACACAACAAAAAAGGGAGGAAAAAAAACAAATTGGACATAATATCAAACAAAACTCCAAAAATGGGCCGGACAAAATTATTGGCACCCTTTCAAAATTGTGGGTAAACAAGATCGTATCAAGCATGTGATGCTCCTTTAAACTCACGAATTAAATTTGAGTTGTTTTGAACATATTTGGAGGAAGAGGCATAAGAGAAAATCTGTGTGTCAGTGAGTGATTATTTTATTTTTCTAATTTTTCTTTATTTTTTTCTTATTTTTATTGCTTTTGTCTTTTCATTTTTCTGTTGTATTTGCAATATATACAGTGTCATGATTCCGATAGGATAAAACCAGTAAAAGAACTTCAAGGCAAGAAGTCTTCCTTAAAGAACATTTTATTAGGGATGAGAGAGGGAAGGGAAGTTTTTGGCCCGCTCCCTCAGGAAAAGAAAAGTGGTGAATTAATTGCTTTGGGGGAAAATAGAGAAAACTATGAGATCAATTTGGAATGAATACAGATATATAGTTTTGAAATTTGGGGACTTAAAAGTACCTTTGAGATATATATTTTTTTGGAAAAGATATTTGGAAGTCTGTAAAATAGGCTTGGATTTGGAAAGCTGGAAGGTGGTGTCAATGACATCTAGTGGCGAAATCACACTACTACAATTTATTATGCTTAAAGGAAACTTGGCTTGAAGCCCATACTTAGATAAGACTCTTTCTTGTTCCTGGAAGCTCACTTTTGTAGACTGCAGCTGAGAAAAGGGAAAAAACCTCTTGGCCTGCTTATCTGTGTTGGTGATCCTATTGGACTATATCTTAAATGGTAAAAAAACATTTTTAACACTTGTCTCCGAAGTCCCCAGCTTGATATAACAACAAGAAAATGTTAATGAATCTCAGAAAGAAATACTTTCTATGTTGAAATCAATCCAAGAGACAATTGTTTTATTTCATGATGAGACTAAATAATGCAAATGAGATAAAACAACAATTTTCTTACCTAAACTTACAAATCAGACAATAACCATAAAGAAGGAAGTACTAACCCAGAAAATGGAAGGAAAATTAGAAGAAATGGTTCCAAATATGGAGGACCTAAAGGAAGGAATTAACAGCAGATACAGACAAATGAAAAATTAGAAGATGCAGTGATAACACAGAAAATGGAAATGATATCTTACTTGTCAAGATCTCAGAACACATTTGAGGATAAGGAAGAAGAGCTGATTGAATGGATGATAAAGCTGTTAGGAGAAATGCTGAATATTGACAAACAAGAAATGAAAAGAAACACTGAAGGAGAAGGATGGAGGCTGTTTAATGAATATATATATGTTGAGCGTTCTTCCAAAAATACTTCAATCTAATTCTCTTCCTCATTCCAAACAATATATACAAAAACAGAGGAAGAATTACTTGATGATTCAAATGCACTGACTTGGAAAGTTATTCGGCAAAGGAAGAAAGCTGGAGTAAGACTGAAGAAAATAGAGGCTTTGACATATTAGATGGGATATTATACTGTACTATTAAACAGATGTTTGAATATGGTTAAGAAAAAAAGATAACTGTTAGAAATAAAAGTATTATTATAATTAAAAGGATAGGATTTGTAACTAGAATATCATATTTTGTTATGAGATGGGAAATATGAAAATTCTAAAAGGGTTTGAATAAGGGAAGCTTTTGGTTATCCAAATATAATCCAAATATAATTTATTATGAGAAAATTATAAGCGCTAGAGATATTTTAAACATTGATGGGAAATTAAAATTTTAAAAAAGCGGAGAAAAATGGATATTGATTGAACAAATAGATTTTAAGTGAAAATGCAATTGAGATATATTCTGGCTAGAAAAGATATTATAAACTGACACTATAAATATTATGTATAATACCAGAAACATGTGATGAAGATATCTACATTTAATTGTATATGTATTAATAGTAACATGAATTGTATTTGCCCAGTGTGGAAAAATGCATGCCACCGGAAGAAGAGAGAATCGAAGAAGCACTGGATGGCGTAGTATTGGAACTAGACTAACATGTACCACTGAATTACCACTGGACCCAGACAACACATTATTTATAAAGTACTCATGATTGTAAAATTAGAAAACTAATAAAATATTTATATATAAAAAAAAGAAAAAGGAAAGAAGGGATCACTCACGCTACCCGTCAGATTGCCAGCAACACTGAAAAGTATCTCCATGGCTTCCAGCAGCTTATGAAAAGTTTCATCTTCTATGGAGAAACGATATCCAAACACCAGTACACAAATCACGTTGGAAACCGCAAGGTTCAGGGCCAAATAAGGATTCATGGGTTTTCCTGCAAAGGGAAAGAGGAATTTGGTGGCTGCCATGTCTCTTGAAAAGATTGCACAGGGCACACGGAGAAATACGAGGGGTGACATGATATCTGTCTGTCTGTCTTTCTGTCTGTCTGTCTATCATCTATATCATCTATCTACGTATCATCTATTATCTGTCTATATCTAGCTATTATCATCTATCTATCTATCTATCTATCCATCCAACCATCCATCCATCCATCCATCCATCCATCCATCCAT
Organism: Vipera ursinii; assembly: GCF_947247035.1. Taxonomy (NCBI): domain Eukaryota; kingdom Metazoa; phylum Chordata; class Lepidosauria; order Squamata; family Viperidae; genus Vipera; species Vipera ursinii. The sequence goes on from NC_139518.1 coordinate 4,342,970, forward strand.
CCATCCATCCATCTATCTATCTATCTATCTATCTATCTATCTATCTATCTATCTATCTATCCATCCAACCATCCATCCATCCATCCGTCCATCCATCCATCCATCCATCTATCTATCTATCTATCTATCTATCTATCTATCTATCTATCTATCTATCTATCTATCTATCTATCTATCTATCAACCAATCATTTATCCTCTCTATATATATTTATTTACTTATTGGCCCATTTTACATTTCCTTGCTCAAAATATTTTTTAAAAAGGATCAAAGCTTTGATTGTGTGAGCCACCATCTTGATCTTTTTTGACACTTTGTCTTCCCTTGCAGAAAGTGGAGAAATGACTTCAGACTGTCCTATTTGTGTTAGCTTTTACATTTCGGAAAATTAAAACAATACAGGTTTGTGACAAAAAAATAAAAGCACTTGTCTTTGTTGTACCTTCACTTTTCTTGAACTCTTCCACCAATTTCTCTGCTTCCTCTTGGATCTGATACTGCAGAGTGCTCTTCCCCATGCCGAGGACCTTCAGAGTCGCCATTGAAAATCGCCTTTGGTGCTTCCAGGTCTGACCCGTGGAAAGCAGAATCCCTGATGACACAGAACCACAGAATGACCCATGATTGGCCTTATTCCAGTCTTTAGAACTGACAGAAAGGCAAAATATTCTTCTCAGAACATTGTGATAGCAACAGCAAGAGCTAGGGGACTTAGACTTATATATCGCTTCACAGTGCTTTGCAGCCCTCTCTCAGTGACTGAGCCTCTTCCCCCCAACAATCTTGGTCCTCATTTTTCTGACCTTGGAAAGAGGGAAGGCTGAGCCAACCTTGAGCCGGTCAGAATCAAACTGCTGGCAGGGGGGCAGATTTAGCCTGCAATGCTGCATTCTAAAGATTGTGCCACCATGGCTGATCACAGGTGGGCAGCGTAGGCTTTGGAGTTAGTAAGAAACACTATCATAAAACAGAAAGACTAAACTAGGCTAAATAAAAAAGGGACAAAAGAATTAAGGGAAACAAAGCAAGAAGAAAAGCAGAAAAACATTAGAAACAAAGAAATAAATAACCAAGAAAAATACTCGGGGGGGGAGAAGAAATAAAGTAAAAAAGCAAAGCCCCAAACCCATGCAACGAATCAATTCAAATTTCACAATTGCATTAACATTCTACTATTTTCAAGTATTGATTTTGATTAATACAAATTGTTCCCATTTATTCTCTGAACATGCCTCTATTTTGGTTATCTTGCATATTGTCCAGAGTGATTTCTGTCATTTTCTTTTTTAAGGTATGATAGCAATAAATTGTCAGTATAATTTGACAACCACTGATTGGTTCAAAATTGGGAAAGGAGTCCGGCAAGGCTGTATACTGTCGCCCTGCCTATTTAACTTATATGCAGAGCACATCATGAGAAAGGCAGGGCTAGATGAATCAAAAGTTGGAATTAAGATTGCCGAAAGAAACAACCTAAGATATGCAGATGATACCACTCTAATGGCAGAAAGTGAAGAAGAACTAAAGAGCCTCTTGTTGCGGGTGAAGAAGGAGAGTGCAAAACGGGTTGAAACTTAACATTAAGAAAACCAAGATCATGGCATCTGGCCCTCTCAATTCCTGGCAAGTAGATGGGGGTAGTGACAGATTTTATTTTCCTGGGCTCCAAGATCACCGCAGATGGGGACTGTAGCCAAGAAATTAAAAGACGCTTGCTCCTGGGGAGGAAAGCCATGGCAAATCTAGACAGCACACTAAAAAGCAGAGACGTCACCCTGTCAACAAAAGTGCGTATAGTCAAGGCTGTGGTCTTCCCAGTTGCAATGTATGGCTGTGAAAGTTGGGCCGTAAGAAAGGTTAAGCGCCAAAGAATTGAGGCCTTTGGACTATGGTGCTGGAGAAGACTCCTGCGAGTCCCTTGGACTGCAAGGCAATCAAACTGGTCAGTCCTAGAGGAGATCAACCCCGACTGCTCTTTAGAAGGCCAGATCCTGAAGCTAAAACTCAAAAACTCCTTTTGTCGTGACCTTAAGACATTTTTTTTCCAAAAGACCGACCTGGACTAATGATAAGGGGTTTTTAATATGGTTTTAAGGTTTTATTGGTTGTAGTTGGGGCTATAGATATAGTTTAATTTTAAATATTTGTATTTTTACTTGTATTTTACTGTTGTTAGCCACCCTGAGTCCTTCAGGAGATAAGGCGGCATATAAGTCCCATTAAATAAATAAATAAATAAATCCTTTGGCCACCTAATGAGAAGGAAGGACTCACTGGAGAAGAGCCTAATGCTGGAAAAGATTGAGGGCAAGAGAAGAAGGGGACGACAGAGAATGAGGTGGCTGGATGGAGTCACTGAAGCAGTAGGCATGAGCTTAAATGGACTCCAGAAGATGGTGGAGAACAGGAAGGCCTGGAGGAACGTTGTCCATAGGGTTGCAAGGGGTCGGACACGACTTCGCAGCTAACAACAACAAATAATCTCAGGGAAGGTTCCTCCAATATAGCTAATCCTTGACTTAAGACCACAATTGAGAGCAGAATTCCCATTGTTCAGCTGGGTGGTTGTTAAGTGAGACCCATCTAGTTTTACAATCTTTTAAATCTTTTTACAAGCTGAGCCCTATTGGTGCAGTCATTAAGAATGCAGCAGTGCAGGCTATCTCTGCCCACTGCCAGCAGCTCGATCCTGACCGGCTCAAGCTTGACTCAGCCTTCCCTTTTTCCGAGGTCGGTAAAATGAGGAGCTAGATTGTTGAGAGGGGCAATATGCTGACTCTGTAAAACCCCTTAGAGCAGTAGTCCCCAATCTTTCCAGCTTGGCAGACTGGCAGGGGAGGAGGAGAAGAGGGGATGGTTCCGTGCAAACAGTGGGCATGCGTGTGTAAGGGTCAACCGCTACCCAAAGAAGAGGGCAAATCAGGAGACTCAAGCAGAGGCTTCCAAGATAAACAGCACTTTAATTGATCAAGTGAAGTTGCTGGGTGGGACACTGTCTGAAACACTGGCAGCTGCATTCAGAAGTGCCACACCTTGGTCAGTCAAGCATTTCCTTATATAGGGAGCAACAGCCAATCATAGAGTTCCACATGTCAGTACACATAGTATTAGCCAATCACATTCCATTCTTTTCCTGCTCTTTTCCTTGTCTCTGGGTCTGTGTAAGTGTTCTTCTGGCCTTCATAAAAAGGCAAGCATGGAGTCACTGAAGCAGTAGGCATGAGCTTAAATGGACTCCAGAAGATGGTAGAGGACAGGAAGGCCTGGAGGAACACTGTCCACAGGGTCGTGATGGGTTGGACATGACTTTGCAACTAACAACAACAAAGGCAAGCACAGTTTGCAGAAGCAAAATGGCGGCAGTTAGGCTAACAACAAGAATAAGTTTTCACCCATTTGGACAAACCCTATACAATTAACCAGTGGGATGGCTTTGCCTTCAGATGTTTTGGGTGCTGCATCACAGGAGGTTTTTAGGGAGAAATTGCACAGCCTCTCTAAATTATATGCAAGATCAACTTTTAACCCCACTGAAATTAATTCAGCTTAATGAGTGCCATTGCTCTGTTCCTTTATTGGGTGACTGGGTGGTTTATGGACTTTAATCTTTTGCTTTATTGCTTTATAGTGCCTTGATACAACATCTTTACTGAATTAGGCATTTTAGGTGACCAAACAGGCCATTTAAATTCTCGAAAACCAAATCAGAACAACCTGAAGCCTAATCCAGCTGAATAAACTGTGTGTGAATGCAACTCCGAGACACAACTAGGGTGTGGAGTTTGGGAAACAAATCTAACTAAATTGAAGATTGCGAGGTATTGTTGGGGAGCTTCAGCTGCTCCTCTTGAGTAGAGCGACTTCACTCCAGAAGTTGTGAATGCTGCAACACTGGAGATTTTTAAGAAGAGACTGGACAGCCATTTGTCTGACATGGTACTATAGGGTTTCCTGCCTGAGCAGGGTGTTGGACTAGATGACCTCCAAGGTCCCTACCGGTTCTGTTATTCTTCTATTCTTTTATGACCATGGGGATGCTGCAGTGTAAGTGTGGGAGCCTTTTTTCAGTGCTGTTGTAACTTCAAGCAGTTGCTAAATGAATGATTGTAACTACTCAAAGATTATCTGTACACTGAGTGCCTTGTAGCCTGTAGGTGTGTGGGAACCTTTTTTCAATGCTGTTGTAACTTCAAGCAGTTGCTAAATGAATGGTTGCAACTACTCAAAGATTATATGTACACTGAGTGCCTTGTAGCTTGTAGGTGTGTAGGAACCTTTTTTCAATGCTGCTGTAACTTCAAGCAGTTGCTAAATGAATGGTTGCAACTACTCAAAGATTATCTGTACACTGAGTGCCTTGTAGCCTGTAAGTATGGGAACCTCTTTCAGTGCTGTTGTAACTTCAAGCAGTTGCTAAATGAATGGTTGCAACTACTCAAAGATTGTATATAGACTGAGTGCCTTGTAGACATAGGAGCCAAACAAATGAACAGGTCAAACATTTTGCCATTCAGTCATTTTAAGAAGGTTGCTTTTCCTTTGTAAAATTGTGTACACTTTTATTAGCTACACTTCTTCATCACTTGAACCAATAAACATAATTTGTACTAGAACAAAAGCTTTTTCTGCATTCAGCAATGCCAAAATCTACTGATCTGTGTTTTTAGGAATGATGCATTGGCCAAAACTCTAATATTATCTGAAGTTTGTTGCTTGAGTGGGAAGAATGAGTGTTGGTCTTGTCTTCTACAACTTTCTCACCAAAGCCACTTCTTAAAATCTTAGTGTCAGCATCAGATAATATTTTGCACAATTCACAGGATCCTTCTCACCTTTCAAAAAGTTTAGTATAGCAAGTTCACAATATACTGTAAAGCGAGCAGGTCCTGTTTTTAAACAAGATTTCTTCAATAATATCAAATCTATTCTTGCCTTAATATTTTTGTAGTGCTCTGCAGTTATTTCATCTGGCCCTAGAATCTTTCCAGATTCCATCATAGCAACAGTGTCATCAATTTCCTTAACTTTAAATTTGCAGCTACATCTTCTTCCTTGGAAGTTCAAACACCTGGAAGATTTATTTCATTTCTCAAAAATACATATGCTCAATATGTCAATATTTAAGGATGTGAATTCTTACTAAACTAAAGAAGGGAACATTAATGTCATTTTGATCTTTGTGAATTATCCCCATGAAATAATTATTCTAATTGAACATCATACCATGGCAAAACGGTAGTAAAATCGGGCATAACTCACTTAACGACCTCCTCGCTTAACAACAGAAGTTCCAGTCCCAAACGTGGTTGCAAATTGAGGATCAGCTGTACCACAATGGAGGTGACACCAAACAAATAGACATTGTCCTGTCTCCTGTGCCCACATCTGGAAAAAAGTTGATTGTTCTTACCTTTGTTATTTGCCACTGCTTTAAAAAAAGGGAGCAAAGGCCGGCCAGAAAGATCTTCAGGGTGGGCGGTGAGACCCTCCTTCACCGTCTGGAAACCTTCTAACATAACCACAGGGTATGGCCCAAACCACAATGTGAAGATATTCCCGTAGATCTTCGACATCTGTTAGAAAAACCATCCCAGGCAGTCCATAAGATGCTTGTCTTTAAGATTCTTGGCCTAGGCTGGTGACTAGGAAGAGGAAGAGGTGGTGGTGGTGGTGGTGGAGGAGGAGGAGGAGGAGGACTGTGGGGTCCTTTGTGCTCTCTGAGGTTGGTGATTTTCTTGCAGACATTTCATTGCCCAAGCAGGTAACATCATCACTGCTATAAGGAGGAGGAGGAGGAGGAGACCCCTGCCTGCCATCAGCCAATCCTCTCCTGTGTCTGTGAGGGCAGGCAGGTCTCCCATCGGTCAACCAATGTCTGAGGGGCCTGGGATAGCATCGTCCTCAGCCCCGGCCTCAACAAACAGCCCAAGGGAGACGTGCTGTCCCTGTTGGACCGTCCCGGTTCCAATTCCCCCTCCAAACCAGGCTCCAATGAGGCCATGACAACATACAACTGTTGCAGCATCCCCATGGTGATATAATCAAAATCCAGATGCTTGGCAAACTGGCTCCTATTTATGACGGTCGCAGTGTCCCAGGCCCACACGTTCCCTTTTTGCAACCTTCTGACAAGCAAAGTCAAGGGGGAAGCCAGATTCACTTAACGACCGTGTGACTACCTTAACAACTGTGGTGGTTCATTTAACAACTATGGAAATGAGGTTGTAAAATGGGGCAAAAATTCACTTAACAACTGTCTCGCTTAGCAACAGAAATGTTGGTGTCAATTGTGGTGGTAAGGCGAGGATTGCCTGTATACTAGGTCTTAGTTTTAGCCAACCGTTGGTTTTAAAGTTTTTTAAAATATTTTTCACCTTTTCCTGTTCTTGCTTTTATCCTGTTGTCAGCCACCCAGGGTCACAGTGATAGTGAAAGGGGCAGCAGATACATTTAATAAAGAAATAAGTCAGGCAGATGTTGAAAGATCTTAAAAATATGGATGGTTGGAGAAAATAGTTGGGGAAAATATTTGTTTTCATTCATTCATTCATTCATTCATTCATTCATTCATTCATTCATTCATTCATTCTCAACCCCGTTACTCTTAGAAGACAAAGAGTAGCTCTTACGAAAAAGGAAATTGATTTGACCATCCCCTCTTTGGCCACACAAAAGCCACAATGTCACTTAGCAATAAATTATCTGTGAATCTCCCCTAACAGAAATTTGTTCTTTGATCCGTATCAATCAGCTGGTGAAAGGGATAGACAACTCATACCTCAATTAAGAGTTCCCGGTTTACGTGAAGAAATTTGGGACGCCACAGGGATCCAATGAAAGGCAGAGGCATCGGCCCTGGTGGATAGTGCCTTCTTTGAAACTGCAGCCTCACCAGTTGGACAACCAGGAGGCAGAGCGGGAGGAAAATGAAGCTTAGCGCCAGCATTTCGGTGCAGCTTCTCAAAGCAGTGTGCTGGGACTTTGCTTGCAGAATCCTTTTGTCCTTCTGATTTTGTTCTCATGGGCAGGATCCTGCACAGAGGATTTCAATCTGCCCTCCTTCTTTGGCAAGTCTGCTTCCAGTCCCACCTCTCTGCTTCAGGCCATTTTCGTCTTTGGATCCCCTTCAGAAAGTTACATTATAAGCTTAATGGAAGGAACAGCATGTCTAGCTGAGTGACTTCTCTTACACTGGTGCGGCTTGTGTGAAAGATTGAGCTGGCTTGGCTGTACAAGAAGCCCTTGACTTTCGACCACAATGCAGCCTAAGTGAGTTTTGCCCCAATTTATGACATTTCTTGCCACAGTCATTAAGCAATTGACTTTCCCCACTGGCTTGACTTGACCGAAGGTTGCAAAAGGAGATTACATAACCCCGGGACACTGCAACCATCATAAATATGAGTCAGTTGCCAAGCCTCTGAGTTTTGATCACATGACCACGGGGGATGCTGCAATGGTCATACATGTGAAAAACGTTCAGTGCCCCTGTAACTTTAAACAGTCACTAAATGAACAGCAGTACGTCAAGGACCATTTAACAAATGTCTTGCTTAGCAACAGAAATTTTGGCCTCAACAGTGGTCGTAAGTCGAGGACTACCTGCATATATATAATATCACAAGCATGAAACCCATGGCATGCGGAGATAAGTTTCTTAAGAAAAGAATTCCACAATTTGAGGAAAGCAATCGCCAACCCCGCAAAAAAGATCTTCCTTCTCTTTCCATTTCTGTTTTATTTTCACTGCGTGACATTCCAGTATTCAGTTGGCTGAGAATTATAAATCGCAGCAGCGTACTGTAAGAACAAAATGAAAAGCAATTCTATTGACTTTGTAGAGTAGATCACTAATTCCCCCAGAAGACAGAGATAAAAAAAAAATGAAAAGCGATCTTGATAGCTAATGATGAAAAGAAGGACATTTAATCTAATCAAGGAGAGAAGCAACCTGGAATTGAGGAGAAACTTCCTGACAGTGAGGACAATCAACCAGTGGAACAGCTTTGCCTCCAGAAATCGTGGGCGCTCCATCCCTGGAGGTTTTTAAGAAGAGACTGGACAGCCGCTTGTCTGAAATGGTTAATAAAGTCTCCTGTTTGAGCAGGGGGTTGCTCTATTCTGATAGATTAATAGAGAAATATGCAAAGTTCTTCATTTAGGAAAAAGAAATAAAACGACGGGTTTCCTAAGATGGCCTGTGAGAAAGATCTTGTGTAGATGATGTTCATGCTGGCAGTTTGCTATTGCTGCAGAAATGACAAGTCCTATTTTTACATTGCATCATCAGGAATATATTTTCCCACTCATGGCAATTAGTGGGAGTAGTTGTGAAACACACGTTAAAAATAAAAGCCCAAGGAAAGATTTGATTGCACTGTTGCAATGGGGAGAATAAAGAAGTAGGGTTAACTCCCAAAATGGAGAAGAGCAGAGAACCGTCTCTAGAACTTCCTTGCCCCATTGCATTCATTGCCTCTGCTTCTCCACAACCTTCCTGCTTTTCACAGCTGGTTTTCCACCTTGCTAGCCTGAGTCCCTTGCCAAGAAAGGTAAGATACAAAATCACGTCAATCACGTAAAAAAAAAAGTTACTTTGTAAAGTATACAGGGTTTTTTTTTAAGAAAAAAAGATGTTTTTTTTTCTAAGTTGCTTCTGCAAAATCTCTTGCTTCAAGGACTTGCCTCATCTTCAAGGTGGTGCACGTGAGTTAATTGCGCAAAAAAAAAAAAAACCAACAACAAACAGCTGCCAGAGCAATTTCCCCAGCTTTAATCATTACTAATTCATAATGGTACAAATCATTATGCAATAAAAATCTGAACGCTTTTTTTCTTCAGAGTCGTTTTAAGGTCTAATATTCTAATGTCACAGACAAAACCTTGCAAAAAGTTGCAAAGAGTCAGAACTGACTGATGGCACATACGTACTGTAAATAATAATAATAATAATAATAATAATAATAATAATAATAATAATAATAATAATACAACTTGCCTGTGTCCAAAAAGTCGTGGGAACATAGGGTAGAAAAATTTGTCGAGAATGAGCTGGTGAAGATCTTGTGGGACTTCTGAATACAGACAGATCGCCATTTGGAACACAACACGCCAGATATCGCAGTTGTAGAGAACCGAAGCATACAGCTGATTGATATCGCTGTACCAGGAGATGCCAGAGTCAAAAAATAGAACTGGAAAAAATTATGAAATATTGCGACCTGGCCATCGAAACTGAGCGATTATGGATGAAATGTGTAACAGTGATACCCATTGTCATCGGGCCGCTGGGAACTATGTCCAAAATCTTTGCAAAATACATCAAGAAACTGCAGCTTTCAGCAAAGCTACAAAATAACTCCAGCAAAGCTACAAAAAAACTGCGCTACTGGGAACATCTTACATTTTAAGGAGATACTTGGTTGATACCTAGGATGCTGGCAGCAACCCGTGTCAACCTTTAGTGCCAGTCAGTCTGAGTGTTCAGTTGACTGAGTTTCATGTGTTATGAATAAAAGTTTTATAATAATAAAGTTGGAAGGGAGCTTGGAGGTCCTCTAGTCCAACCCCCTGCTCAGGCAGGAAACCCTATACCATTTCAGACAAATGGCTGTCCAGTCTCTTCTTAAAAACTTCCAGTGTTGGAGCATTCACAGCTTCTGGAGGCAAGTCATGCCACCAATTAATTGTTCTCACTGTCAGGAAATTTCTGCTTAGTTCTAGGTTGCTTCCCTCCTTGATTAGTTTCCATCCATTGCTCCTTAATAAGACTAAAAATGCGAATCCTGGGTGTGTGCATGTTAGAAAGAAAAAGAATCAAGCACCAGGATAGAAATGTAAACAAACTGTTTAATATGCAAAACACTTAGCTTTCGTCGTCAGTCATCAGAGCAAGAATAGGAGTTCCGGGAGTTTGCTTATATAGCCGGTTGCTTTTGCACCCTGCTCATTGAGCGGGTCACCGGTCTATTTACCTCAATCGGCCATAACGTTCCTAATAGTCCCACATGTCTTCGCTTACTTGCAGAATCAAGAGTTGTTTTCTCGCTTGTGGTCGCTCTCCTGGCGAGCGTACAGGCGTCAGGCGGCCGGCTATCCAGTCTGTTGTTTTGTGCCTTCCCCCCCATCTTTGATCAAGCCTGAGCCTCCATCTCAAGATCTAAAACTGGGCATGTTGTGGAATCGTCCTTCCTGGGGATTTGTTGTTGTGGCCACACCCTCCAAATCAGGGTCTAATACTGGCTCATGTCCCAAGGCCTGACACAGGGCATGTTGAAGACTCGTCTTTCCCAGGAATCGCTGTTGTTCTGCGTGTAGCAGCGTTGTTCAAGTCCTGCAAAGAGCAGACTCGTTGTGCTCGTCGTAAGTCATAGCATCATTCTTCCCATCCCCTGAGTGCCTGGTAAGCAGGTAAAAGGTCTACACGCCCAGTTTTAGACATTTGAAAATTAATAAAAAAAATAAGAATGTAATACTGTATTATTAATTAGATGATATAAGATGGTGAGAAATAGAATATATTCAAATAGATAAGACATGTATCCTGAATATTAGACTTTGTGATGAATTGTGATAAAGGGAACTTTGGTGACTTAAAACTTGGAAATTATAAATATTAAATGTTAAATTTAAATATTAACGGGAAACTAAAAATTGGGAAAAAACTAATTAGGACATTGATTGTTTATGAAGACAATGTTAAAATAAGATATGGATAAGCTAAATATTATTGATAAATGTAAGAATGTTGTTTTTATTTAACTGATATAATAAGAATTGTATTAGTTTAAACATGAGACGTAAATACTAAGGGGAAAAGAGAGGAAATATTTAATGTGGTAGTTTGAGACTGGTACTAAAAGATACTTGTATGTCACTGAATTATCGATTAACTCAGCCGCCATGTTGCTTTTTAAATACTTAAATGTAAAATTAGAAAATCAATAAAACATGAAAAAAAACAAAGTACATGACACAGGAAATACAAAACCTCAAACAGGAACAGGAAACAACCTCAAAAGCCCCAGAAGGTAAAAAAAAAAAAAACCCCACCACTCCCAGCTACATGTGGTCAGTTTTTCCAGAGCCAACTTCCTGTCTGCCTCTCCTCTTCAATAAACTGCAACCTTCTTTCAGTCTCCATTTCATTTATTCCCGGCTTGGACTGGACCCTGATGAAGATTTTCCTTTCAACAGTATAAAGTAGCCATTTCTCTAACAACAACTTAATCTAATCAGTATAACCCAAAATTCCGCCCCTTTTTTTTCAGTCATCAAGTTTTTGACACTTTGCTAAGCACCGATGCTACTTGAATATTGTCATCTTCTAAAAGTGGTACGATCTGTGAAAAGGTTGAAGAGGCCTGGACTAGAAGACACACACACAGACCCAAGATCCGTTTATGTTCTACCTCCTTCCTCATTGGTCAGTTCCAGTTTGGGTTGATGGGAGGGCTAAAGCATGCCTGTGGTCTCATACTGGTGGGGCCCCCATGAATTGATGCTTTCTTTGTTCCTGTCCAACGTTATATGAAACCATTGGTGTGGTCATCCATCAGTCACCAGTATGGTGCCATCAGCATGCTGCTGGTATAAAACATGGTCCTATATGGTAGGCATAACATTACAAAAAAAAAAGAGAGAGATTTTGTATGTATATACAGGATTCATAAGAGAAGAAGGGGACGACAGAGAATGAGGTGGCTGGATGGAGTCACTGAAGCAGTAGGCGTGAGCCTAAATGGACTCCAGTAGATGGTAGAGGACAGGAAGGCCTGGAGGAACAACAACAACAAACAGGATTCATGCACGTTTCTGAGATGATATCTACCTGGGAGTAGGTTGAAGGGAAGAGGCATTCATTAAGCCTAGCAAAAGCTTCTCAATTGTCCACTTCTGTATCAAACTCTGGGTAAAGGATAATTTAAGAAAAGGAGTGTCCAGGAAGTTTTAGAAAAGTTTAAACTTTAGAAAAGTTTTAAAAGCAGTGTGTGGTGACGTCTAGTGGTAGACGTGGTTACGAACAAGATAATAGGATAACAGAATGAAAGAGTTGGAAGGGACCTTAGAGGTCTTCTAGTGCAACCCCCTGCTCAAACAGAAGAGCCTATACCATTTTGGAAATATGTACTCAGAAAAAGACTGGCCCAACTCATCAGAAGGGCTTTAAACTAAAATTGAGGGGCAAGGGTGACCAAACGTCAGAATCTCTAGAATCCAAAACCAGTCACAAATCCCAAGAAAACAAATCAAACAAAGAGGTAGGGAGTGATGAGAAAAAAGAAAAAAACTCAAAAACCAGTAGATCCAGGAAACATACCCACGGATAGACATAAAAGCCTTAAATGCTTATACACACATGCTCAAAGCTTGGGGAACAAACAGGGCAAACTGGAAGCAATAGTACACGAGGGTGGGTATGACAGAGTTGGCATTACAGAAACCTGGTGTGATGAAACCCATTGTTGGAATAACCATGATCTCTGTTCCTATACATGTAGCTGGCTAGTACTTTTCTGGCTAATACTTTTCTACCATGGAAAGTCTTCACTGAACCATGTGTAAGGAAGTAAGCCATAAACCCAGAAAACAAAGAAACCTAGGAGAGAGGCCATTTGGCTACAGCCAGATAAGGGCATAATCACAGTATTCCCTCACACCATTGGCTATTCCATTTAAGGCAAATTCTGACGCCTCCTGCAAATGATTGGTCATTACTGTATTTGAATCTACCTCTAACACCTATGTCCTTTTAGGATAGTTTAGAAGAACACATGTGTAACCATGATTGGTCTATTTGAATAACAATAAAATGTGATTGGTTGCTTTTGCTATAAATAAACAAGGTCCACTGCTCCTCGTGGTCCAGTATTCAGTGTGCATCCCAGCAGCGGGGCCCTTCCCCCGAGAGATCTCTGTGTCCTTCTTTCATGGGTGCCAACCCTGGGCAGGAGCAGCCTCTGCCCAGCTTCACCAGCAGCTGATTTCTCAACCCGGCTGCAGCAGCAGCAGCATCCCAGCAACAGCAGCTTCCCTGCATCCCTGCAACCCATGACTGGAATGGACTGATGGATGGATACAAATTGTTCAAAAGAAACAGAACTACAAAAAGAGGAGGGGGAGTTACACTATATGTAAGAGAATATTACATATCTACAGAAATGCACATGATCAAAGATAAAGGCCTTCCAGAATCTATATGGGTCAATAAAAAAAGGGGGGGAGTGACATTGCCATAGGGGTATACTACGGGTCACCCAACCAATCAGAAGAAATAGATGGTCTCTTTGCCAACCAGTTAACAAAGGTATGTAGGAAGCATACCATAGTAGTAATGGGAGACTTCAACTACCCAGATATCAGCTGGGAGACAAACTCTGCAGCGAGCAGGAGATCAAACAGATTCCTAACCAACTTAGCTGACAACTTTGTCATTCAAAAGGTGAAGGAGGGAACTAGAAGTAAAGCTATACTGGACCTAATTCTTACTAGTAGAGAAGAAGTGATAGAGGGAGTTGAAGCTGCTGGCACCTTGGGGGAAAGTGACAAAAGCAATAGAAAATAATTCAACCAATGTCTTAAACTTCAAAAGAGCTGATTTTAACAAACTCAGAGAGAATCTAAGAAAAATTCCATTGGATGAAAATCCTAAAGGGGAAAACAACTCAAGAAGCATGGGAAACTCTGAAAAATGTTATCATAAAAGCCCAGTCCAGCACAATTCCACTGAAAAAGAAAAACAAGAAAGTCAAGAAGAAACCAGCATGGCTGCACAAAGATCTCTCAGAAAAACTGAAAGACAAAAAGGACAAGTACAAAAAATGGAGAGAGGGATGCATAACTAAGGCTGATTATCAGCATACAGCCAGAACATGCAAAGACAAAATCAGGAAAGCAAAGGCTCAAAATGAACAAAGACTTGCAACAGAACTCAAGGATAATTTTAAAAAAGTTTTTTTTCCAACATATTAATAACAAGAAAAAAAGTCAAGGAAACTGTAGGTCCACTAAAGAGAGCAGATGGCAAGGAAGTAACAAGCAATAGGGAGAAAGCAGAGCTGCTTAACTCATTCTTTGCATCAGTCTTCACACAAAAAGAAATTATAGCACAACATACCAAAAAAAATACTGCAAAAGACAAACTAAAACAAAAATTAAAATAAGCAAGAAAATGGTAAGAAAACACCTATCTGACCTTGACGAAAATAAATCACCAGGATCTGACAAATTACATCCCTGTGTTCTGAAGGAGCTGGCAGATGTTATGTCAGAACCATTGCACCACATCTTTCACAAATCCTGGAGCACGGGGGAAGTAGCTGAGGATTGGAAAAGGGTTGATGTGGTTCCCATTTTCAAGAAAGGAAAAAGAACAGACCCAGGAAACTACAGACAAATCAGTCTAACATCATTACCTGGGAAGATCCTGGAAAAGATAATAAAAAAACAGATCTGCAAACAACTAGAAGCAAACAAAGTTATAACTGGTAGCTTCATAAAACCCTAGTGAGACCACACCTGGAATACTGTAGCCAATTTTGGTCACCATACTGCAAAAAAGGTGTTGAGAGCTTGGAAAAAGTTCAGCGAAGAGCAACTAAGATGATCCAAGGCCTGGAGACTAAAATGAAGAACAGCTGTGGGACTTGGGTTTGGCTAGCTAGTCTAAAGAAAAGATGAAATAGGGTGACATGATAGCACTATTCCAGTATTTGAGAGGCTGCCACAAAGAAGATGGGGTCAAATTATTCTCCAAAGTACCAGAGGGCAGGACAAGAAACAATGGTTGGAAATTGACCAAAGAGAGAAGCAACCTAGAATTAAGGATAAAGTTCCTAAGAGTGAGGACAATTAACCAATGGAACAACTTGCCACCAGAAATTGTGAGTACTCCATAACTGGAGGTTTTTTAAGAAGAGACTGGACAGTCACTTGTCTGAGATGGTATAGGTTCTCCTGCTTGAGCAGGGGGGCTAGACTAGAAGACCTCCAAAGTCCCTTCTACTTCTCTTCTAGGACGTCTCCTAGAAGAGAACAATAATTAGCATTTTGGGGTAGATTCATCTGGGAGATTACTGCAAATATACTGTTTATATTATTTTTATGAGGCCAATTTGGAAATAAACCTCCGTTTGGTTATCAATGACAGACACTTGCAGATAGAGAACTTTTATTATACACATTAGAAAACTATAACATTACACAACTTTTTGACATAATCGCCATTAAAATTGAGGCACTTCTCTTTGAAATTCCTTAGTAGTAGTTGCTCAGCAACAAATCTGGGCTATAGGGGGAGTGATCAAAAGAACTGCTTCAAATGTTCTTGGGTGCATCTAGCGGTGTGCAGGCGAGCATTATTGTGAACCAACACCACACTGGAAATCAGCATGCCCTGATGCTTGTTATGGATATTCATCTGAGTTTTCATAACCTTTCACAGTAGATGTAAGGACCTGCCTCAACTAGGTCTCCCAAGAAAGCAGAACTCTTGAAACAGGCATTGTTTCAAAAGGAACTTTTATTGAGAGTTAGTGATAGCAGTAGAGCAAAGCAAGGTCTGATGATTTCCCGGGTGAATGATTACATTCAGGTCTCCACCCCCCAGTGTCCAACCATCCATTTCAAATCCAGCCAATCCATAAGCACTGGGTTGTTTTGGGAATCTAGTGATTTAGTGCCCATCTCAAGGTCTCTCTTGGTTTCATTTCCCAACGATCCCAGGCTCCGTTGTCTACAGATAAGGCAGATATTTTCAGGCCACATCCCTTTTTCATGAATGGAGGACATTTCAAAGAGCCAGGCGAATACATTCCCCAAACAAGCAGCCCCTCTCCCACCTGAATGGCAGACCCCAAAAAGGAATACACAGGCAAAGCAATAACAGGAAGGGAAATACATTGAGGGGGTCTGACAGTAGACTTCTAAATTGATGGTTGATCCATGCTCCATCAACTTCACTAGCAGTACTCCTTTGGCATCTTCACATTTGGCAAGATTTTCTATGGCACTGCTTCTGGTGTGGTGTTGGGTCACGATAATGCTCGCCTGCACATCACTAGACACACCCAAAAACCTTTGAAGCAGTTCCGTTGGGATGTTTTTGATCACACACAAACACCCCATAGCCCAGATTTGGCACCGAGTGACTACTACTAAGGAATTTCAAATCTTGTAAGACATTATGACAAGTGCCTCAATCTGAATGGCGAATATGTTAAAAAGCAATGCAATCTTCTAGTTTTCTAATGTGTATAATAAAAATCCTGTATCTGCGAGTGTCGTTGACAACCAAACGGAGGTTTATTTACGAATGGCCCTCGTACATCTCTAACTTTCCTCTTTCGTCTCCACAGTCAAGGAGGCTGAACTAATGTCAACATGTTATGAAAACATGTTATATTTTAGAAAAGGATTGTTCAAAGAGTGGTGAACACCCAAGTGGGTTTTTTTCTTCCTTCTCTTGCTTTTTGCAAATAATGAAAATTTGATTTTAAAAGCGGTCAGATTAGGGGCTCAGTTAAAAGGGAGCAAATAGAACTAGATAAATGACAAGAACACAGAGACCAGGCCAGTGCTGATGTTGTTGACCTGTCAGTATTCAAAAGCCCATGTTGCAGAACGAGACTAGGTTGTATACATTTTTCTTTCGCAAGAAGGAGAGCTGGAAATGTGCTTTTTTTCAGACAAAAGTTGGAGGAGACAAAGCCAGCTACTTGGATTCCCAGTCCCAGTGTCCACAGCTGCTATTCAGACCTGGCCTAGCGAGGAATTGCACAGATCTCAAAGAAATGAGGATGCAGAGTGCCTCCCCAGACTGGTTCAAGGTTTATATCTTTTGATCCGTCAGCCAAGTGGAAATTGAACGCTTGCACAAGGTTGGTAAAGAAAAGGAAGAGCTCTGTTTTTGCCAAATTTTCTCCCAAACATGCTCGATGACCTAGGAAAGGAGAGGAAAACAACCAATCAGTGCTGACAGGGAGTGATTATGGCAGAGGTGGGGAACCATGGCCCCTTTATGACTGTGGACTTCAGCTCCCAGAATTCCTGAGCCAGCATGGCTGTCTTAGGAATTCTGGGCGTTGAAGTCCACAGGTGATAAAAGGATTGGGCAAATATGCTCCATTTACAACCTGTGGACTTCAATTCCCAGAATTCCTGAGCCAGCACAGCTGTGTTAGGAATTCTGGGAGTTGATATCCATCATGGCTGGCTCTGGAGTTGAAGTCCACAAATCATAAAAGACCCATCGTCCCCCACCCCTGATTAGAGGTTACAATGTGCTTGACCTGGATTCCCTTGGCCACTGTTGTCCATATCCCTTCCCAGTAAGGGGAAAACAGGAAATCCTTGACTTATAAACATTTGTTCAGTGGCTATTCAAAGTGACAACAGCTTTGAAAAAAGTGACTTATGATGGGTTTTCATACTGATGATTGTTTGAGGGGCAAAACAAGAACAATCAACGCATATCATTAAAGATTCAGTGGAATTTTAACAAGCTGAATGCGCACCTATAGAAAATGGGATGAAAGCTTCTCGACAGGTGAAATTGCCTTCCGTGTCAAGGAAATGGTTTGGGTTGAAGGTGTGGGGTGTCTCCCACTCGTTGGCATCATACAAGGCAGAAGCCAGGTTCGGGTAAAAGACGGTGCCCTGTGGAAAAGAGAAGGTGCACTTAAGTTTGGCCTTTCACCCTAAAGGAAGAAAAAAAATGGTTATATCTGCTGGTAACGGAGGCTGAACTGAGAAATCTCAATACATGGCTTTAAAGATCGCTCTTCTAAAAAAATACAAACAGGTTAAGGCTGGGCAGTTGAAAAAAAATTATCCTGAGGGAAAGGGAAATTTGATTTGTTGCCATAAAAATAATATCTACGTCTCTATGGAGAGACAGAAGCCGAGCTCAACTCAAAAGAGATCAAACATCCCTTTTTGTCCGTGTGCGAAGAAAGAAAGGACTTTGTGTCTTTAAAATGTTTGCGCTTCTGCATTAAAAAAGAATAAAACAATAAGAATAAAATAGAATTTGCCTAAAGAGCCTGACAGGAACTGCCCAAACCGCCGTTGTAAGTTGATGCGGTCACATGATGTCGCACTTAACAACAGAGTTCTCAGTTCAATTATCATCATTAACTGACAACTCCCTGTGTTGCATTTGCTTCCTCTAGCAATATGGTGAGGAGAAGTAAAGAAGGCTCCAGAACACAGGAATTCATTTACCTTTCTAAAGTGAAATTTCTGGATCATCGTATCTCTTATGCAGTATCTGGGTATTCCAATCGCGACGATGTTGCTAAAGCGCTGGATTTCGTGCACCACCGCATTTGTGTACGGAAGATTCTTGCGATCCTCGTAACTGATCGGCTGGCCCGGTGGTATAAGGGTATCAATTTCCTTTTGAACTTTGGCTGGGGAGAAACAAAGATTTTGCACATTGACTAGAGCTAGGAGTGAATAAGCATCCAGGTGTGGCCCCAGCTGTCCATGGTCTATTAATGGCAGAAGCTCAGCCCAGGAGGAGAGAGTTATCTAGACCAGCGGTGTCCAACCTTGGTATCTTTACGTTTTGTGGACTTCAACTCCCAGAATTTCCCCGCTGGCCTTATGGGCTGAGGATTTCTGGAAGGTCTACAAGTCTAAAGTTGCCATGGTTGGACACCCCTGAGGCATCACCTTTTTTCAAATGTTTCTACGCATGCAAGTAGGCCAAGCAGAATGGGCGTCCTTGGGACTTTAGATTTCTAGTATTTTTTTAACTTAAGTTGGCAACTGATTTGGCTTTCACAGACCCCTGAGAGGGTCTTGGAGGATCCCTGATAGTCCTAGCCCCATTCTTTGAAGAAATAGGTTCATCTGTTTTAAGAAATAGCTGAGATTGACTTTGTTTACACTCTCTTAAGTTTCAGCCCACTTCTAAGCAATTTCTGAAGTATGCATAACTCTAATATTGCATAAAGGGACGCGGTGGCTCAGTGGGTTAGGACGCTGGGCTTGTCGATCAGAAGGTCGGCAGTTTGGCGGGTCAAATCCCGAATACCGTGTAACAGAGCGAGCGCCTGTTACTCGTCCCAGCTTCTGCCAACCTAGCAGTTCGAAAACACGTAAAAATGCAAGTAGAAAAATAGGGACCACTACGGTGGGAAAGTAACAGCGTTCCGTGCGCCTTTGGTGTCTAGTCATGACATGACCACGGAGACGTCTGCGGACAAACGCTGGCTCTTTGGCTTTGAAATGGAGATGAGCACCGGCCCCTAGAGTTGGAAACAACTAGCACGCATGTGCGGTGGAACCTTTACCTTTACCTTTAATATTGCATAAGGTAATTTAGACTGAATGAAGCTTAGATAATATTACATATTCTGCTTTGGGAAGTCCGGGGGGGGGAGGGAAGGGGAGAGGGTTGATGGGGAGGGGGGTTTATTATTAAAATTTTGTAAAACTTTTCAATAAAAAAAAGCTACAAGTAAGCAATGGGCTTTGCCTATTCAGGAGAGATGAGCAAGCGTTGATCAAAATATATACAGCCGTTGGTCTAGGGTATAAAAGAAGGCTATCTTGGGTATGCTTGGTACACCCTGAACATCTGCTGGGTTTACTCAAAAGTAAACCGTTACTCTTCCCCCAGCTCTCCATTCACCCTCTGTGATTTATATGTTCTTATCATGCCAGTGGCCTGAACAGCCAAAGTCAAGCCCTACTTGGACCATCTCATACTTTGAGAGGGGAAAAAATAGCTTGACATTTGATTATAGGTAGCCCTTGACTTATGACTATTACTTATGACAGCAACGGTTTAAAATTACGACGGCGCTAAATGAAGAGACTTATGACCTTTGCCTTAAGTTAGTCACTGCTGTGCTTCTGGGATCAGGTGAACAAAATTCAGGTGCTTGGCAAACCACCTGCCCTTATGACTGACCACAAGACCAAGTGTGCCGCTCCTGAGGCACCCCATGCTCCACTTAATGACCCACATGGTCATTTAACGACCACAAAAATCCCTTTTTAAAAAATTTGGTAAAACTATAGAATAAATGGAGATATTGGTTAATGCCAGGAATTTCTCCTTTAACATCAGTGCTGGAAATTCCCTAAGATTGAATTGAAAGAATGGATTAGTAAATTTTTTAAAAAATCAGATATATAAATGGGAATACTGGAAGAACAAGATAAAGAATATAATGCAATTAAAGAATGTTTTATCAGATATTAAATTAAATTGGTTGAATTTAACACTAGAGAGATGGATAAAAATGGAAGAAAAATTTGAGGTGAAAGATAAACAGTTAACAAAATTTTAAATGATCATAAAAGAAAATGAGGTAAAGGAAGAATATATAGGTAAAGGAAGAATTGGGAAAATGTATAGAATCTTAACGGAACTAGAAGATAAGGCAAAAGGTTTAAAATTAATTTGGGAAACAGATTTAGGAGAAATAAATAATAAAGATTGGAAAAATATTTGGAATAGAAGAGTATATAAGAATATGTCAGTTAGAGTTAAGGAAAATGGATATAAAGTGATATGGAGGTGATACCTAACACCACGTAAATTAAATCAAATAGATGTTAAATATACAAATATTTGTTGGAGGTGCGAGAAAGAGATTGGAAGATATAAACATATGTGGTGGGATTGTGATAGCGCACAAAAGATATGGGACATGGTATTTAGGGAAATTAGAGAACTTTTGAATGTAAATGTAGATATGTCACCGAGGATTGCATTACTGTTACTGGTGGAAAAACAAGATATAAATGAAGCAAAAAAGGAATTGATTGTAAATTTGATAATGGCAACTAGATTAGTGATGGCTAAATATTGGAGACGGAATTGGGTTATTCAAAGAAATGAGTGGAATAATGAAATATGTAACATGACAATAAATGATAAATTAACAACAGAAATTAAATTTTAAAAAGGGATGATTAAAGTAAATAATTATATTGAAATATGGGAGGATTTTATAAAAACAGTGTTGATGGACGGCAAAGGGAATAAACGCACTCAGGAATATATGCTGTTTTGGAGGGGATAAGGACACAGTTGAAATACATTGTATATTATTAGTTGTTATATGAGAAAAAATATAGGATATAAAAATGATCTTGGGGGTGCCCTGTAATATTTGTATTTTTATATTGTTTTTTTATTTAGACTTATATGTATTATGTTTGTATTATTTGAATTTGAATTTGAATAAAATTAAAAACGACCGCAATGAGGAGAGAAGATTGGAATCATTAAGTGAGGTAGCCCGCTTAGCAAATGTTGTAGACTGTAATGAGCAGCCTGCATTATGATTGTAAGTTGAGGACTACCTATAACTAAAGAATTATTCCAATAATAATTGTCAATTACAAATGAAGATGCTACCAGCAGCTTCAGGCATTAATTGGGCTATAAAGTTCCCTTCTATCTCATCCAAGTTATGATTCTTCTCTCACCTTGAATGTCAGGATAAAGCACCATATACAACAATGCCCAGTAGAGAGTGGTGCTCGATGTCTCTGTTCCCCCCATAAAGAGATCAAAGATGCTCTGAACCATGTTCTTTTCATCATAGCGAGGTTGGGGGTGTTTTTTTGTCTGCAGAACAAGAATGGAGAAATGAATACCTGAGAAACCTCGAAGGCCATCACTTTCTTCCAGTCCTTACCTGATAGAATCCATGTTAGAATGCATTTTGTATTGTAGAATCAATACAGAATCATTCAGCCAGTAGATGGCAGTGTTTAGTTTGCATCTAAGTTTATAATGTATGGTTCTGTTTATTCTGGGGAGAGTTTCCTATTTCCTGTTAGACTTTAAAACAGTTGAGCAGTAAAGCACATGGTGACGGTACTCTTTGTTTTTCCTCTGCGGTGCTATATATAAACAGACTTTCTGACATTGCCAATTTCAACAGCTGCAACCTTCTCCCTCGAGGGAAGGCAGGGCCAAAAAAGGCAGGCATTTGCTCCTGTGGGTCTCAGAGCCCTGGCCTCCTCCCCAATGCTGCTTTGTCACAATCCTGAGAGAAGACAATACTCAAGGCTACTATACAGCTTGCTGGCTGAGGAATTTTGGGAGTTGAACTCCACCCGTCTTGAAGCTGCCAAGGTTGGGAAGCCTTTATACAATAAGGTATCTAACAGTCACACACAAAAAGAGCTTTCTTACTTTCTCTATTTGAGCCAGGTAAAAATGAATGAAGTCTTGGCCTTTTTCTCCATGGTCTGCTTCTTGGTGTTTCTTGATCTCCTTTCTTATGAATGACCAAACAAAGTCACGCAATGATAATGCCCTCTTGTGAGGTCCTGGGACACACTCCATAATCCAGGGGAAACTATTGTACATCTGGCGGAAGAGAAGAAAAATCACCTGAGATGGCTGGATAGGGATTAAACAGAGGAAAAAGGAATTGATTCAAGAGCAAAATCCTGGAGAACAATTTTGAGAATGTTCTTGGCAGAAATGATCAAGACTTTGATGTGATGAGAACATTCCACATGCTTCCTTTACTCCATGATGAATTAAATTCAGGTTGTTTTGAACATCTTTGGAGGAAGAGGCATAAGAGAAAATCTGTCTGTCAGTGAGTGATTATTTTCTTATTGTTGTTTAATTTTTTTCTTATTTTTATTGTTTTTGTCTTTTCATTTTTCTGTTGTATTTGCAATATATATGTCATGATTCCGATAGATGAAACCAGTAAAAGAACTTCAAGGCAAGAATTCTTCCTTAAAGAACACTTTATTAGGGATGAGAGAGGGAAGGGAAGTTTTTGGCCCGCTCCCTCAGGAAAAGAAAAGTGGTGAATTAATTGCTTGGGGGGGAAATAGAGAAAACTATGAGATCAATTTGGAATGAATACAGATATATAGATTTGAAATTTGGGACTTAAAAGTACCTTTGAGACATTTTTTAAAAAGATATTTGGAAGTCTGTAAAATAGGCTTGGATTTGGAAAGCTGGGAGGCGGTGTCAACGACATCTAGTGGAGAAATCACAGCACTACAATTTATTATGCTTAAAGGAAACTTGGCTTGAAGCCGGGACTTAGAATAAACTCTTTGTTGTTCCTGGAAACTTTCACTTTTGCAGACTGCAGCTGGGAAAAGGAAAACAAAACATCTTGGGCTGCTTATCTGTTTTGGTGCCCCTATTGGACTATAAAGACTACATATAAAAACAAAATGGGTGCTCCATACTTAGCCTTAAATGGTAAAAAAAAACATCTTTAACACGTCTCTGAAGTCCCCAGCTTTATATAACAACAAGAAAATGTTAATGAATCTCAGAAAGAAATACTTTCTATGTTGAAATCAAGCCAAGAGACTAAAAATAATGCAAATGAGATAAAACAACAATTTTCTTACCTAACCTTACAAATCCAGACAATAACCACAAAGAAGGAAGTACTAACCCAGAAAATGGAAGGAAAATTAGAAGAAATGGATCCAAAGATGGAGGACCTAAAGGAAGGAATTAACAGCAGATACAGACAAATGAAAACTTAGAAGATGCAGTGATAACACAGAAAATGGAAATGATATCTTACTGTACTTGTCAAGATCTCAGAACACATTTGAGGATAAGGAAGAAGAGCTGATTGAACGGATGATAAAGCTGTTAGGAGAAATGCTGAATATTGACAAACAAGAAATGAAAAGAAACACTGAAGGAGAAGGATGGAGGCTGTTTAATGAATATATATATGTTGAGCGTTCTTCCAAAAATACTTCAATCTAATTCTCTTCCTCATTCCAAACAATATATACAAAAACAGAGGAAGAATTACTTGATGATTCAAATGCACTGACTTGGAAAGTTATTCGGCAAAGGAAGAAAGCTGGAGTAAGACTGAAGAAAATAGAGGCTTTGACATATTAGATGGGATATTATACTATTAAACAGATGTTTGAATATGGTTAAGAAAAAAAGATAACTGTTAGAAATAAAAGTATTATTATAATTAAAAGGATAGGATTTGTAACTAGAATATCATATTTTGTTATGAGATGGGAAATATGAAAATTCTAAAAGGGTTTGAATAAGGGAAGCTTTTGGTTATCCAAATATAATTTATTATGAGAAAATTATAAGCGCTAGAGATATTTTAAAGATTGATGGGAAATTAAAATTTTAAAAAAGCGGAGAAAAATGGATATTGATTGAACAAATAGATTTTAAGTGAAAATGCAATTGAGATATATTCTGGCTAGAAAAGATATTATAAACTGACACTATAAATATTATGTATAATACCAGAAACATGTGATGAAGATATCTACATTTAATTGTATATGTATTAATAGTAACATGAATTGTATTTGCCCAGTGTGGAAAAATGCATGCCACCGGAAGAAGAGAGAATCGAAGAAGCACTGGATGGCGTAGTATTGGAACTAGACTAACATGTACCACTGAATTACCACTGGACCCAGACAACACATTATTTATAAAGTACTCATGATTGTAAAATTAGAAAACTAATAAAATATTTATATATAAAAAAAAGAAAAAGGAAAGAAGGGATCACTCACGCTACCCGTGAGATTGCCAGCAACACTGAAAAGTATCTCCATGGCTTCCAGCAGCTTATGAAAAGTTTCATCTTCTATGGAGAAACGATATCCAAACACCAGTACACAAATCACGTTGGAAACCGCAAGGTTCAGGGCCAAATAAGGATTCATGGGTTTTCCTGCAAAGGGAAAGAGGAATTTGGTGGCTGCCATGTCTCTTGCAAAGAAGGACTAGTGGTGACGTGATATCTATCACACTATCTATCATCTATCTATCTATCATCTATCTATCTATCATCTATCTATGTATCGTCTATCATACACACACACACACACACAGAGAGAGAGAGAGAGAGAGACCTGTCTATCCATCAATCATCTATCAATCATTTATCTCTATCTTATCTATTATCTATCTCTATCTTTCTATATCTATCTCATCTATCTGTACCATTGATCATCTGTGTCTATCTATCTATCTATCTATCTATCTATCTATCTATCTATCTATCTATCTATCCTATATCATCTATCTATCTATATCTATCTATCATGTATGTATCATCTATCATCTATATTTCTTGGTATTATCATCTATCTATCATCTATCTATCTATATCATCTATCTATCTATCATCTATTATCTGTCTATATCTAACTATTATCATCTATGTATCTATCATATGTATTATCATCTATCTATCTATCTTTCATCTATCTCTCTATCTATCTTTTATCCTTTCTATTTATTTACTTATTGGCCCATCTTATATTTTCTTGCTCACAACATGAAAAAAGGATCAAAGCCTTGATTGTGTGAGCTACCATCTTGATCTTTTTCGACACTTTGTCTTCCCTTGCAGAAAGTGGAGAAATGACTTCAGACTGTCCTATTTGTCTTAGCTTTTACATTTCGGAAAATTAAAACAATACAGGTTTCTGACAAAATAAATAAATAAACACACTCGTCTTCGTTGTACCTTCACTTTTCTTGAACTCTTCCACCAATTTCTCTGCTTCCTCTTGGATCTGATATTGCAGAGTGCTCTTCCCCATGCCGAGGACCTTCAGAGTCGCCATTGAAAATCGCCTTTGGTGCTTCCAGGTCCGACCCGTGGAAAGCAGAATCCCTGATGACACAGAACCACAGAATGACCGATGATTGGCCTTATTCCAGTCTTTAGAACTGACAGAAAGGCAAAATACCCTTCTCAGAACATTGTGATAGCAACAGCAAGAGCCAGGGGACTTAGACTTATATACCACTTCACAGTGCTTTGCAGCCCTCTCTCAGTGACTGAGCCTCTTCCCCCAACAATCTTGGTCCTCATTTTTCTGACCTTGGAAAGAGGGAAGGCTGAGCCAACCTTGAGCCGGTCAGAATCATACTGCTGGCAGGGGGCAGATTTAGCCTGCAATGCTGCATTCTAAAGATTGTGCCACCATGGCTGATCATATCTGGAACATAAGGCTGCCTCTGAAACTTAAAGTCCAATTCTGCCAGGTGGCCAGGATAGGCTTTTTGCACCCCAAAACCCACTTATGTATCATCGAGTGCCGGGTGGGCATGGCCCTTTGGGTGGGTGTGGCCATTTGGGTGGGCATGGCCAATTGGGTGGACGTAGCTACAGTGGTAACAGCAGACTGGGTGGGATTAAAAAGTTCAATCAATTACAAGTTTGCGAGATCTTTTTTTTCCAGCAAGAAGTTCAAATTGACTGATTGAACCTTTTTTTGGCACATGGCAGCAGAGGCCTAAAGCAATAATGTTTTATAAAACCCAGCTGAAGGCCTAGGACTGGGGCAATGGCACACGTGCCCACAAAGAGGGCTCTGCGTGCCACCTGTGGCACGCGTGCCGTAGGTTCACCACCAGGGCCCTATACCATTTCAGACAAATGGCTGTCCAGTCTATTCTTAAAAACTTCCAGTGTTGGAGCATTCACAGCTTCTGGAGGCAGGTTGTTCCACTGGTTAATTGTTCTAACTATCAGGAAGTTTCTCCTTAGTTCTACGTTGCTTCTCTCCTTGATCAGTTTCCATCCGTTGCTTCTTATCCTGCCTTTGGGTGCTTTGGAGAATAGTCTGACTCCCTCTTCTTTGTGGCAACCCCTTAGATGTTGGAACACTGCTATCATGTACCCCCTCATCCTTCTCTTCATTAAACTAGACATACCCAATTCTAGCAGCCGTTCCTTATATGTTTTAGTCTCCAGTCCCCTAATCATCTTTGTTGTATTGGGATTTTACTTGAACTGTTTTACGTGTCTGTTTGAATGCTGCTTAAGGTTGCTTAATTGCTTTGTCTGTGTAATGGCCACTAACTAGCCAGACTTGCTATCTCCAAGAAGATCATTGGATGATTTGGGGCGGGGATGGGTCCCTTTAAACCTATTGGCCGCCACCTAGTGGCCAACTGTATAAGTAGCTGCGCAGAAGCCTCTGTTTCAGTTCTGTTCCTGTTGCCTCAGTAAAGCTAAGCTTGTAAGCCGCCCTGAGTCTTCGGAGAAGGGCGGGATATAAATGGAATTAAAATTAAAAAAAGCAATGTTCCTGTTTGCAACCTCTCATCTCTCTTACTGCCTCCAAAGAACTCACTACAAAACAGCATTAACATTCTACTATTTCCAAATGTTGATTTTTGATTAATACAAATTGTTTGAATTTATTCTCTGAACATGTCTCTATTCTGGTTATCTTGCATATTGTCCAGAGTGATTTCTGTAATTTTCTTTTTTAAGGTATGATAGCAATAAATTGTCAATATAATCTCAGGGAAGGATCCTCCAATAAAGTTAATCCCTTGATTTAAGACTACAATTGAGGGCAGAATTCCCATCGTTCAGCAGGGTGGTTGTTAAGCAAGACCCATCCAGTTTTACAATCTTTTAAATCTTTTTTACAATCTGAGCCCTGTTGGTGCAGTCATTAAGAATGCAGCAGTGCAGGCTATCTCTGCCCACTGCCAGCAGTTCGTTCCTGAATGGCTCAAGCTTGACTCAGCCTTCCATCCTTCTGAGGTCAGTAAAATGAGGAGCTAGATTGTTGAGAGGGGCAATAGGCTGACTCTGTAAAACCCCTTAGAGCAGCAGTCCCCAATCTTTCCAGTTTGGCAGACTGGCAGGGGAGGAGAAGAGGGGATGGTTCCATTCAAGTGGTGGACATGTGGGTGTAAGGGTCAACTGCTACCCGAAGAACATGAGGTTCCAAGAGGGCAAATCAGGAGACTCAAGTGGAGGCTTCCAAGATAAACAACACTTTAACTGATCAAGTGAAGTTGCTGGGTGGAACACTGAAACACTGGCAGCTGCATTCAGAAGTGCCACACCTTGGGCTTCCGGTTTGCCATCCCCAGCGCTGGCAGACGTATGAGATGATCTACATCTCCACCATCCAGTTTTATCCTGCTGGGGGACCCTGGAAAGGGACAAAAATTGCCCTGGAGGGGTGGCGTGTGAGGAGAGGACCCCTGTGTGATTGTGGAAGGGCGGCAGCCTTTCCGCTTGATCCAGAGCAGCTCTTCTAACCAACGGGAAAAAGATTGGCCATAACAATATGACCCATCACTTAGCTGCTGACAGCTGAAGTCAAATCTACTAACAAGCACTTAGAAAGCAATGCGGAGGAACTGGGTGAGATGTTACCTTCTCTTTACCCCAGGTACTTGTAGTACTTTTAGTACTTTCCCCCTGTGAAGAGAGAGGGAAGGGAACTTCCTTCCCACCCTCCAAAAATGGTGGCGTTTGACTACCCAGAGGAATTAAAGCATCAAAAAGAACAACTTTAATATTAATTGGATCTATAAATTTTTGGAACTTGGAGTCTAAAAAATTTCCTATTCTTACTGGGACCTTTTATGTTTATCTGCAAAAAAGATTTTAAATTGGAAAAAGAAGCTAGAAAAGTTCAGGTCTTTAAAAAAAACAAACTTAAATGGTATCGATGCCACCTTGTGGTGAAGCTTGTATAATAATTTGCTATTTTCTACAAAGAGCCCTGACTCACAGCTCAGACCTACATAAGAGTTCCCTGACCTTGGGACTATCCATGAGGAACTGTGAAGGTGAACTTTTACTGACTTTTGCTCAATAAACAGCCTTCGCTAGAAAGACTATTTACAACTCTGCGATAGAGATGGAGGAAGGCCAGCAAAAAAATCCTTGCCATGCTAAAATCAATGCATGAGACTATTCTTGCAGCTTGTGAGAACATGAGACCTATAATAAAAGACCAAGATGCCAGCTCAGATCTACAAAGCCAAATTTTGATTGCAACCAAAGAACCAACAGTCCAGAAAACAACAGAAATAGAACAACTGAATACCATGACAGAGGACCAAATTGTTCAACAAATACAGCTTACTGAACATCCAGACAACGAGGCGACAACTTTCAAAAATGGAAATGACTCTTCACACAAATCAGAAGAAAGTTGAGAAAGGAGATCAGACTGAATTGAAGACAACTATACCAGAGCAAATATAGGGAGCTGGGACGCTAGGGCGATAATCTAATGATTACAAATGGTCCAGTCCTCCCAGAAAAGGGGCAATCAAATGGTCTCCTTTAACTCAAACAACATATACAAGAATGGAGGGAGATCTGTTTCATGATTTAAAAGCATTGGTATGGAAGCCTGGTTGGCAAAGGAAGCAAGCTAGATTTAGGTTGAAAAAAATGGGGTTTTTTTTAATCCCTATTCTGGTCCTACCCCTTCCTCAAATCTATAAAATTCAACAAAAACCTTTATAAAAAGAAAAAAAGAAAAGTTGGGGTTTTTTTATTTATTAGAAGGGATTCTATATTGTCAATTAGAGGGTTAAAGGGAGAGATTGAGACAAGGGGGATTTTGATTATTAGACTCAAAATAGTTGGAAATTAGTGGAAAATAAGGGAAATGAAAATTAATTATTAGAAATATGTTTGAACTATCGCTTAATCCAGGCAATATATATAATGGATTTGAGCCAACAAAAGGGATACCCCATTACTAAGTTGGTGATTTAATATGGTGAGAAATAGAAATTTTTTAAGAAATAGAATAAGATTATACGTAAGTAGGTAAAATGTGTATTTTAGTTATTATAGCTTCTTATGAACTGAGATAAGGAAAATTTTGGTTACCCAAAAGCTGGAAATTATGGGTACTAAAGGTTAAATTGGAGTCTTGATCAGAAACTAAAAACTAAAAATTAGATAGAAATCAATAACAGGACATGGACTGTCTATGAAGACCTATTAAGATGTATAAGCTAAAAATGTTCTGATAAATGTAATAATGAAGTTTTTATTGATACAATTGTTTGATATAATCAGAAATGTACTAATTTAAATATGACAGTAAATGTTAAGGGGAAACGAGAAGAAATATTTGATGCTTTTATTGAACTATTGATAACCCAGTCACCACATTGCTTTTTTTAAAAAAAATACTTAAATGTAAAACTGGAAAATTAATAAAATACTTTTAAAAAAAAGTGCCACACCTTGGTCAGTCAAGCATTTCCTTATATAGGCAGCAACAGCCAATCACAGGGTTCCACATGTCAGTACACATAGTATTAGCCAATCACATTCCATTCTTTTCCCGCTCTTTTCCTTGTCTCTGGGTCTGTGTAAGTGTTCTTCCTGCCTTCATCAAATGGCGTCCTAACACAAGCACAGTTTGCAGAAGCAAAATGGCGGCAGTTAGGCTAACAACAAGAATAAGTTTTTACCCATTTGGACAAACCCTATACGTGCATTTGCAGCTCCATTTGCCCAAGTGGAGGGACCGTGGGCCTGCCCTTTGCCCAAATGAAGCTTTGTATGCAAGCAGGCCCACCCACTATTCATGTGCTTGCCCACCGCTTCCACAGCCCAGCACTGGACCACATTGTGAAGGTTGGGGACCCCTGGCTTAGAGAGCTCTGTAAAGCAGTATGAAGCAACATATAAGACTAAGTGCTATTGCTTTTTGGCATGGTCATTAATTTAATTTAATTTAATTTAATAATATTTGTATACCGCCCTTCTCCCTGAGGACTCAGGGCGGTTCACAGGGCAGAATAAAATACTAAATAGAAACATTAAAAAGAGATTAAATGATTGCCCAAGTTAAAACAATTAGAATAAAATTCTAAAACACCAAGTTAAAATTAAGACACCAAAAATAAAAAACCCCACCAATCCCCATCAGGCTAGGCCGGCTTGAACAAACAGAAACGTCTTGAGATCGCGACGAAAGGAGCGAAGATCGGGCGCCATCCGGAGCTCTACCGGTAGCTGATTCCACAGCTCCGGGGCGCCCACAGAAAAGGATCTCCCCCTGGGGGCCACCAATCGACATTCTCTGATCGGTGGCACCCTGAGGAGGCCCTCTCTGTGGGAACGCACAGGGCGCAGGGAGCTTGATGCCGGCAGCAGATGTTCCCTAAGGTACTCCGGCCCCATGCCATGGAGGGCTTTAAACACCGTTACCAGTACCTTGAATCTCACCCGGAAGACAACTGGCAACCAATGCAGCTCACGGAGCAGAGGTGTAATGTGGGAGTATCGGGAGACTCCCAACACAACTCTCGCAGCTGCATTCTGTACCAGTTGGAGCTTCCGGGTGGTCCTCAAGGGCAGCCCCATGTAGAGAGCGTTGCAGTAGTCCAGACGAGAGGACACAAGCGCATGAGTGACCGTGCACAAATCATCCCGGCTAAGATAGGGCCGCAACTGGCGCACCAGGCGAACCTGGGCGAAGGCCCCCCTAGCCACAGCTCCTATATGGTCTTCCAAAGTGAGCCGTGAATCTAGGAGGACTCCCAAGTTGCGAGCCCTATCTACGGGGGGTAATAGTTCACCCCCCATAGCCAGAGGTGGAATGTCCGAATAAACCCGGGATGAAGGTATGCAAAGCCACTCAGTCTTGTCGGGGTTGAGTTGAAGTCTGTTCCTCCCCATCCAGACCCGTACCGCCTCCAGGCAACGGGACATCACGTTGAGGGCATCACTGGGGTGGTTTGGGGTCGAAAGGAAAAGTTGGGTATCATCAGCGTACTGATGATACCCAACTCCAAAGCCACGAATGATCTCACCCAGCGGTTTCATGTAGATGTTGAACAGGAGAGGCGAGAGGACCGACCCCTGAGGAACTCCACAAATGAGAGACCTCGCGGTCGACCTCTGCCCCCCTGCCAACACCGACTGCGAGCGTCCCTGGAGATAGGAGGAGAACCACTGTAAAACTGTGCCTCCCACTCCCAGTCCCCTGAGACGCCGCAGCAAGATACCATGGTCGATGGTATCGAAAGCCGCCGAGAGGTCTAATAGGACTAGAACAGAGGAATATCCCCTGTCCCGAGCCCTCCAGAGATCATTCACCAGCGCGACCAATGCCGTCTCCGTGCTGTGCCCGGGCCTGAAACCCGATTGGTACGGGTCCAGATAATCCGCTTCATCCAGGACCAGAGGGAGCTGATGTGCCACCACACTCTCAACAACCTTCGCAAGAAAGCGAAGGTTGGAGACAGGACGAAAGTTGTTCAATACAGCTGGGTCCAAGGCAGGCTTCTTGAGGAGAGGCCTCACCACCGCCTCTTTCAAGACGGCGGGGAAGCTACCCTCACTCAGAGAAGCCGATATAACTGCCTGGAACCAGCTGCGTGTCCTCTCCCGGGCTGCATAGACCAGCCAGGAAGGGCACGGGTCCAATAAACATGTGGTGGTGCTCAGCCTCCCCATGATCCTGTCCACTTCCTCCGGAGTCACAGAATCAAACTCCTCCCAGGTGATATCGACAAGACCGCCCGTGTCCTGATCGTCAGACTCTGCCCAGTCAGAGTCCAGAGTCCAGTGAATCACTGCAGTTGTTAAGTGAATCACAATTTCCCCCATTGACTTTACTTGCAAATGATGATTGCAAATGATGATAACTTGACCCTAGGATACTTACTGCAACCATCATAAACCCATGAAGTGAAGTGTTAGTACCGCTTTATAATGCCTTGGTAAGACCACACTTGGAATATTACACTCAGTTTTGGCTGCCACGATACAAAGCGTGCAGAGAAGAGGAGCAAACATGATTATGGGACTGGAGGCTAAAACATATGCTGAACAGTTGTGAGAATTGGGTATGTCTAGTTTAATGAAAAGAAGGATGAGGGATGAGAAGATAACAGTGTTCCAATATCTGAGGGGCTGCCACAAAGAAGAGGGGGGCAACCTAGTCTACAAAGCACCTGAAGGCAGGAGAAGCAATGGATGGAAACAAACCAAGGAGGCATCCAACCTAGAAATAAGGAGAAATTTCCTGACAGTGAGAACAATTAATCAGTGGGATGGCTTTGCCTTCAGATGTTTTGGGTGCTGCATCACAGGAGGTTTTTAAGGAGAGATTGGACAGCCTCTCTAAATTGGTATAGGGGGCTGGATGAGAAGAGCTCTAAGGTCCCTTTCCAACTCTGTTATGCTGTTAAATTATATGCAAGATCAACTTTTAACCCCACTGAAATTAATTCAGCTTAATGAGTGCCATTGCTCTGTTCCTTTATTGGGTGACTGGCTGGTTTATGGACTTTAATCCTTTGCTTTATTGCTTTATAGTGCCTTGATACAACTTCTTTACTGAATTAGGCATTTTAGGTGACCAAACAGGCCATTTAAATTCTCCAAAACAAAATAGGAACAACCTGAAGCCTAATCCAGCTGAATAAACTGTGTGTGAATGCAACTCCGAGACACAACTAGGGTGTGAAGTTTGGGGAACAAATCTAAACGAATTGGGGATTGCAAGATTGTTTTGGGGGATCGTCAGCTGCTCCTCTTGAGTGGAACAACTTCCCTCCAGAAGTTTAATTTAATTTAATTTAATTTAATAATTTGATTTCTATACCGCCCTTCTCCCGAAGGACTCAGGGCGGTGAACAGGGCAATACACAATAAAAATCGAATACAAAAATTAAAAAGCCATTAAACATCATGCACATAAAATCAATACATATTAAAGTTAAAACTAGTTTTAAAAACCCAACCCCATCCCGTCAGACCAGGCCAGCTTGTTCAAAAAAGAATGTTTTGAGATCGTGCCGGAAGGAGCGAAGGTCGGGGGCCATCCGGAGCTCAACCGGTAAGCGGTTCCAAAGGTCTGGCACACCCACAGAGAACGCTCTCCCCCTGGGGGTCACCAATCGGTGAATGCTGCAACACTGGAGGTTTTTAAGAAGAGACTGGACAGCCATTTGTCTGACATGGTACTATAGGTTTTCCTGCCTGAGCAGGGGGCTGGACTAGATGACCTCCAAGGTCCCTTCTGGTTCTGTTATTCTTCTATTCTTTTATGAGCATGAGGATGCTGCAATGTAAGTGTGGGAACCTTTTTTTCAGTGCTGTTGTAACTTCAAGCAGTTGCTAAATGAATGGTTGCAACTACTCAAAGATTATCTGTACACTGAGTGCCTTGTAGACGTAGGAGCCAAACCAAGGAACAGGTCAAACATTTTGCCATTCAGTCATTTTAAGAAAGTTGCTTTTCCTTTGTAAAATTGTGTACACTTTTATTAGCTACACTTCTTCATCACTTGAACCAATAAACGTAATTTGTACCAGAACAAAAGCTTTTTCTGCATTCAGCAATGCCAAAATCTACTGATCTGTGTTTTTAGGAAAGATACATTGGCCAAACCTCTAATATTATCTGAAGTTTGTTGCTTGAGCGGGAAGAATGAGTGTTGGTCCTGCCGTCTATAACTTTCTCACCAAAGCCACTTCTTAAAATCTTAGTGTCAGCATCAGATAATATTTTGCACAATTCACAGGATCCTTCTCACCTTTTAAAAAGTTTAGTATACCAAGATCACAATCTAAAGCTGGCAGGTCCTGTTTTTAAACAAGATTTCTTTAATAATACCAAATCTATTCTTGCCTTAATATTTTTGTAGTGCTCTGCAATTATTTCATCTAGCCCTAGAATCTTTCCAGATTCCATCATAGCAACGGTTTCACCAATTTCCTTAACTTTAAATTTGCAGCTACATCTTCTTCCATGGAAGTTCAAACACCCAGAAGATTTATTTCATTTCTCAAAAATACATATGCTCGGTATGTCAATATTTAAGGATGTAAATTCTTACTAAACTAAAGAAAGGAACATTAATGTCATTCTGATCTTTGTGAATTATCCCCATGAAAAAAATATTCTAATTCAACATCATATTTTTTTTAAAAAAAAACACAGGGCAATAATTTTCCAGGGGAGGGAAAAAAATGGCAATTTTCTTATGGATAAAATTGAAAGTTTATTGTCGTTAGAGAGAACTCACTTTTTGCATTGCAACTGTAGAGGTAGTCCTCAATTTACAACAATTTGTTTAACAACCGTTTGAAATTACGACAATGCTGAAAAAGGTGACTTATGACTAGTCCACACACTTATAACAGTCAAAGTTCAACTGCACCTGGCATGTATTTATGATGGTTTGCAGCATCCTGGGGTCACATAATGAACATTTGCGACTTTCCCAGCCAGCTTCTGACAATTCAAGCCAATGGGGGAAGCTGGATTCACTTAATGACTGTGGCAAAACAGTAGTAAAATCAGGCATAACTCACTTAACAACCTCATCACTTAGCAACAGAAGTTCCAGTCCCACACATGGTTGCAAATTGAGGATCACCTGTACCACAATGGAGGTGACACCAAACAAATGGACATTGTCCTGTCTCCTGTGCCCACATCTGGAAAAAAGTTGATTGTTCTTACCTTTGTTATTTGCCACGGCTTTAAAAAAAGGGAGCAAAGGCCGGCCAGAAAGATCTTCAGGGTGGGTGGTGAGACCCTCCTTCACCGCCTGGAAACCTTCTAACATAACCACAGGGTATGGCCCAAACCACAATGTGAAGATATTCCCGTAGATCTTCGACATCTGTTAGAAAAACCATCCCAGGCAGTCCATAAGATGCTTGTCTTTAAGATTCTTGGCCTAGACTGGTGACTTGGAAGAGGAAGAGGTGGTGGTGGTGGTGGTGGAGGAGGAGGAGGAGGAGGAGGAGGAGGAGGAGGAGGAGGAGGAGGAGGAGGAGGAGGAGGAGGACTGTGGGTTACTTGTTGCTCTCTGAGCTTGGAGATTTTCTTGTAGACATTTCATTGCCCAACTAGGTAACATCATCAGTGCTGGAAGGAGGAGAAGGAGGAGGAGGACTGAGGGGTCCAGATTTGGTGGTCAATTGTGGTGGTAAGTCAAGGATTACCTGTACTGGGTGCTAGTTTTGGCCAATCCTTGTTAATTTTAAAGTTTTTAAAAATATTTTTCACCTTTTCCTATTCTTGCTTTTACCCTGTTGTGAGCCACCCAGAGTCACAATGAAAGTGAAAAGGGCAGCAGATACATTTAATAAAGAAATAAGCCAGGCAGATGTTGAAAGATCTTAAAAATATGGAGGGTTGGAGAAATAGTTGGGGAAACTATTTGTATTCATTCATTCATTCATTCATTCATTCATTCATTCATTCATTGATTCTCAACCCCATTACTCTTAGAAGACATAGTGAGCACAAATAGTAGCTCTTATGAAAAAGGAAATTGATTTGACCACCCCCTCTTTGGCCACACAAAAGCCACAATGTCACTTAGCAATAAATTATCTGTGAATCTCCCCTAACAGAAATTTGTTCTTTGATCCGTGTCAATCAGCTGGTGAAAGGGATAGACAACCCATACCTCAGTCAAGAGCTCCCGGTTTAGGTGAAGAAATTTGGGACGCCACAGGCATCCGATGAAAGGCAGAGGCATCGGCCCTGGTGGATAGCGCCTTCTTTGAAACTGCAGCCTCACCAGTTGGACAACCAGGAGGCAGAGCGGGAGGAAAATGAAGCTTAGCGCCAGCATTTTGGTGCAGCTTCTCAAAGCAGTGTGCTGGGACTTTGCTTGCAGAATCCTTTTGTCCTTCTGATTTTGTTCTCATGGGCGGGATCCTGCACAGAGGATTTCAATCTGCCCTCCTTCTTTGGCAAGTCTGCTTCCAGTTCCACCTCTCTGCTTCAGGCCATTTTCGTCTTTGGATCCCCTTCAGTAAATTACATTATAAGCTTAATGGAAGAAACAGCATGTCTAGTTGAGTGACTTCTCTTACACTGGTGCGGCTTGTGTGAAAGATCGAGCTGGCTTGGCTATACAAGAAGCCCTTGACTTTCGACCACAATGCAGCCTAAGTGAGTTTTGCCCTAATTTATGACATTTCTTGCCACAGTCATTAAGCAAATGACTTTCCCCACTGGCTTGACTTGACTGAAGGTTGCAAAAGGAGATTACATAACCCCAGGACACTGCAACCATCATAAATATGAGTCAGTTGCCAAGCCTCTGAATTTTGATCATATGACCATGGGGGATGCTGCAATGGTCATACATGTGAAAAACGTTCAGTGCCCCTGTAACTATGAATGGTCACTAAATGAACAGCGGTAAGTCAAGGACCACCTGTGTCTACTTCCAATGGGGCATCTTCCATGCCTTCCTTTCTTTGTTTCTAAATACGTCATCCCATCTTTTGATCAGGAAGAAATTCATACATTTAATTTTAGAATTAAAAAGGAAAATTGGTCACATTGAAAATTAAGAGCTAATAAATAAGTTCCATTAAGGAAGGCTGAGCGCTGAAGAATTGATGCTTTGGAACTGTGGTGTTGGAGAAGAGTCTTCAGAGTCCCTTGGACGGCAAGGAGATCCGAACACTCAATCCTAAAGGAAGTCAACCCTGACTGTTCTTTGGAAGGACAGATCCTGAACCTGAAGCTCAAATACCTATGGAGATTCTCAAGTCATCCAGGTCACAGTTGTCCCAAAGATGCTTTTTCACATGGCAACAGGACTTCCTTGTTTTTCTTTGAAGACGTTTTGCTTCTCATCCCAGAAGCTTCTTCAGCTCTGACTGGATGGTGGGGAATAGAAGGATTTATACTCCTTTCAGAAAGGTGGTCATTTGCCTTCCTTTAGAGGGTCATTGAAGCCACTTGGAGTTTTATTTATTGGGGAAACAAAACAACCACTTCATAAACGCATGGCACAACATAGGAGAACAAACCCATCAGGACCAGATTCAACAGCCCATTGCATTTAATAGACAAAGGCTGCTCTTTCGAAGACAGCAAAGTCCACATTCAGGACAGAGAGGACCGTGGTTTGAAAGAGGGGTCAAAGAGGCCATCTGGGCCAAAATCAGAACAGCCCCCTCTCAACAGAGGGGGTGGGATACGAAATCATCTATCTCCAGTCTCCAACACAGTCCTTTCAACAGCTCCAAGAAGGCTCCACGCCCTTTTGCACCACTCAGATGACCTGGAGGACACAGGTAAACCTCCAGGTGGCCTCAATGCCTCTCTAAGAGAAGGCAAATGATCAGCTGTCTGAAAGGAGTATAAATCCTTCCATTTCCCCACCATCCAGTCAGAGCTGAAGAAGCTTCTTGGATGAGAAGCGAAACATCTTCAAAGAAAAAACAAGAAAGTCCAGTTACCTCATGAAAAAGCATCTTTGAGGCTCAAATACTTTGGCCACCTAATGAGAAGCGAGCACTCCTTGAAAAAGACCCTGATTTAAGATTTAAGGAAAAAGGAGAATGGCAGAGGACGAGATGGGTAGATAGTGTCATCGACACAAAGAACATGAATTTGGGGAAACTCCAGGAGACAATGGAGGACAGGACAGACTGGTGTGCAGTGTTCCACACGGGCGCAAAGAATCAGACATAACTTAGTGACTGAGCAACAAAGAAACAAGAATAAATAGGTTAAGCATAAAGAATACTAATAAAATCTGCAAAAATCTACAATTCTCAGTATTAGTTTACTGGCAGTCCTTGACTTACAATAGTTCATTTGCTGACTGTTCAAAGATATAAGAGTACTGAAGAAAGTGATTTATGACCGTGTTTCACACTTATGACCGTTGCAGCATTCCCCCATGGTCACGTGATCAAAATTCAGACTCTTGGCAACTGACTCATATTTATGACGGTCGCAGCATCCCGAGGTCATGTGATCCCCTTTTGTGACATTCTGACAAGCAAAGTCAAGGGGGAAGCCAGATTCTCTTAACAACTGTGTTACTAAGTGATTGCAGTGATTCGCTTAACAACTGTGGCAAGAAAGGTTGTAAACGGGGGCAAAATTCACTTAACAAATGTCTTGCTTAGCGACAGAAATTTTGGCCTAAATAGTGGTTGTAAGTCAAGGACTACCTGCATATTGTAGTATATATAATATCACAACCATGAAACCTATGGTATGCGGAGGTATGTTTCTTAAGAAAAGAATTCCACAGTTTGAGGAAACCAATCCAAAAAAAGATCTTCCTTCTCTTTCCATTTCTGTTTTATTTTCACTGCGTGACATTCCAGTATTCAGTTGGCTGAGAATTAAAAATTGCAGCAGCGTGCTGTAAGAACAAAATGAAAAGCAATTTTATTCTCTTTGTAGAGTAGATAACTAATTCCCCCAGAAGACAGAGATGAAAAAATGAAAAGCGATCTTGATGAAAAGAAGCTAATGATGAAAAGAAGGACATTTAATCTAATCAAGGAGAGAAGCAACCTGGAATTGAGGAGAAACTTCCTGACAGTGAGGACAGTCAACCAGTGGAACAGCTTTGCCTCCAGAAGTGGTGGGTGCTCCATCACTGGAGTGATAGGACAGCCACTTGTCTGAAATGGTTAATAAGGTCTCCTGTTTGATCAGGGGGTTGGACTAGAGCACAGGTCTGCAACCTGCGGCTCCGGAGCCACATGCGGCTCTTTCAGCCGTCTCCTGCGGCTCCTGGTCCTCTGCCATGTGCAGTCCCCCCCCAAAAAAAGTGGGACTAAAAAAAGTTCAACCAATCAGTTCAAATATGCAGGGTAGGTGCATATCTCGCCTTGGCTCCACTCTTCAGTCAAACCCTGTTCTGCGCATGTGCGCATGTACGCGCATGCGCACATATTTTTTGCGACTCCCAGTTTTTCCTTTTGTGAGGGAACCGGTTCCTAGTGGCTCTTTCACTGTTTCAGGTTGCTGACCCCTGGACTAGAGGACCTCCAAGGTCCCTTCTAGTTCTATTCTGATAGATTGATTAATGGAGAAATATGCAAAGTCCTTCATTTAGGAAAAAGAAATAAAACAACGGGTTTCCTAAGGTGGCTTGTGAGAAAGATCTTGTGTAGATGATGATCAGCGAAATACATGACGGCAATTTGCTGTTGCTGCAGAAATGACAAGTCCTATTTTTACATTGCATCATCAGCAATAGATTCTATAAGTCACGGCAGTTAGTGGGAGTAGGTGTGATACACACAAGTTAAGGAAAGACTTGATTGCACTGTTGCAGCAGCCACATGATTTTAATTAAAGCATCCCTGTGGACATTCTTGGCAATGGCTTGGACCTAACTTGAATATTTGGGTCATCAAGGACTCAAACAGGAACAGCTTTGGAGAAAAACCACAAGGAATAAAATAGGACTGCCTGCTTTGAAAATGGTGCAGAGACGATGCTTGGAGCTTGCACAGCACAAACACAGCCCTCTCCCCACTCTTCATTAAAGCAATGCCATTTTTTCAGCCTTCCACATACTGTAAACCTGAAATGTGGATGCCTGTATGTATGAAACCGAAGTATGAAACCGACTTCTTGCCTGCTGTGACCGCGAGATGCCTGGAGGGATCCATCCTCATGAATGAACTCCTTCTCCTTGTTAGTCCACTGCTACGGCAGCCTAAAAGCGTCCTTAGATATCCTGGTTTGGGAATAGTTGTTTTCCTTATTCTCCCTACTTCAACGCTGGCCATCCCAACAAGGTAACCAGGTGAGGAACCTGGTGGGGATGACCAACTGGGCAGAGGGAACTATCTCAGCTCCAAACTTGGCCTAAGACTCAGTCAAGCTTGTGTTGTCCCCAACTCAGGGGATGAAGAACACCAGACACAAGGTGCAGGTTTTATTGAAGGGCTTCAGCAAAAGGGGCCCTAGGCATCAAAATGCCAGGACCCAGAACAAAGGATTCAACAAGCTTTTATACAGTTTTTCAAGGCGGGATAAAGAAGCATTGTCTAATAGGCATTCTGAAAGTTATCTAAAGCAGGGGTGTCAAACTGTCAGCCCGTGGAACGGATGCATCATAGCAAAACTGCGCCCACCCCATTGCCAGCAATGGCAAAATAGTCGCGACACGTCACGACATGTCACATGACATTGCGAGTGTGACACCCCTGATCTAAAGGCTCTTCTATTGGTGCCATCCCTATTTCTAAGTCTTAACTCTTAAACATTTCAAAAGTTATCTAACAAGTATTCTATTGGCTCTATTTCAGCCCAATTCCTAAAAGTTAACTAATAGGCACCTTGGAACAGGGCTTTTCAACCGGTGGTATGTGTAACACTTGTGGTACCTTGCCACATGGCAGGTGGTACGTGACTGCTAGCCAAGTGTCATGGGGGAGGGGAATGAGCCGAAGCGACCCAAGCCTGAGGGAGAGGCAGCTGCAGCTGCAGGACTGTCTGGGCTTGGCAGAAGCCCCAGAAGCTGGCAGGACCCCAGCTGATTGGCTCCAGTTGATTGGCTCCAGTTGATTGGCACTTCCCGAAGCAACACGGAGCTGGAGGTGAACTGAAGAAAAGAAGCGGGGGGGGGGGAGAGGGTATAAAAGGAGGTGGTTTGGGTGGGAAAGGGGGGGAAAAAGGCAACAGGGAAAGAAAAGGAGAGGTCAGCCAGCAGGGAGGAAACAGGGATAGAGAAGAAGAAGCAGCTGTTGCTGGAAGAAAAGATCCCCTAGTTTGTTTTCTCCAGCCAGGAGAATACAATCAGTGCTGATAAAATGAAAAGTCAGCGTGTCGGAAAGGAGGTAGGTTTATTTAGTTCTGGATCAGTTGGCAGCTTGATTGGGTTACTATAAGGATTTTTGTACAGTTTTTACAGCTTTTCGTAATTCAGAGGATCCTTTGTGTGCTTTGGTTATGGAATATTTTAGTCCGTATTTTAGCAATGAGTCCATCAAAGTGTTGACTTCCATACGTTTTATCCCTTTGAACAAATGTTATTAGTTTTACCCCCTTATCTTAGTCTGTCTATGGCTTTTAGAAAGTTTTCTTTAAAGGTAAACAGGCTTAATTTTAAAGCTAAAGCTTTTCCCAATTGCTCGAGCCTTTCAGTCTGGATTTGCTTTTAGGCTAGCAATGAGTCCAATGAGTGTTGACTTCCATAGGTTTAATCCCTTTAAACAAATGTACTTAGTTTTATCCCCTTATCTTAGTCTGTCTATGGCTTTTAGAAAGTTTTCTTTGAAGGTAAACAGGTTTAATTTTAAAGCTAAATCTTTT
The DNA here is from genome assembly GCF_947247035.1 of Vipera ursinii. Lineage (NCBI taxonomy): Eukaryota > Metazoa > Chordata > Lepidosauria > Squamata > Viperidae > Vipera > Vipera ursinii. The sequence continues at coordinate 4,384,796 of NC_139518.1, forward strand.
CCCAATTGCTGGAACCTTTCAGTCTGGGATTGCAACATTGTGACACGTGACACGCTTGAGGCACTTTAAAGAAAAAAAACCCCAGAGTTTATGTGTTTCTTTATTTTGTGAGCCTCTCTTGCTTTGCATTTGATTCCTGTGTCTTTAAGGGTACAGGGAAGGGATTGGGGAGGGCTGCATTCTTACTATACTGTGGAAGGAGAGCTAAGAAGGGCTGACCAGCTAGCTCAGGGGTCTACAAACTTAGCAACTTTAAGACCTGTGGACTTCAACTCCCAGAATTCTTCATCCAGCCATGATGGCTGAGGAATTCTGGGAGTTGAAGTCCACAAGTCTTAAAAGTGCCATGTCTGAGACCCTTGAGCTAGCTAGTTGGCATATTAATAAGCATGGATAAATTCATCATACATTTGTCAGTGCAAAGAGAAAGTGATTCAGCAAAGGAACAGCCACCAAACCAATTAATTAAAACCGATACTTTTTTTCCTAGAGTTTGTAATATTTTATTAGATTATAGAATAAAATACAAAAATACAACAGCAAATAGTAGGACACAGTGGGGAGGAAAAAGCGGGGGAAAGTGAGGGGGAGAAGAGAAAAAAAACCCAGACTTCTTCTGTTGCAGTAGAAGGAAGCATTAACATTGAACCTCAACTTTTTACTTTTCCATAATATTATAAACTAGCCATTTCTATAACAACAAATGAATCTAATCAGTAAAACCCAAAATCCCCCCCACACATTTTTTTAAGTCATCAAGTTTTTGACACCTTGGTAAGCACTGGTGGTACTCAAATAGTGTCATGTCCTAAAAGTGGTACAATCCGTGATAAGGTTGAAAAGCGCCCTTCCCTAGAAGATATTTAGCAAGTCTTCTACTGACTCTGTCTTAGCCCTATTCCTTATCTTGGTAATATCTTTTGTATGATGTGCCTGATAGTCAACGCCTGTTTACTATATTAAAAGGTGCCACACCTGTCCACCCTCCCTTTTCCTTTATCTTTATTATACAGGCCTTGCAAATACACATCTCCTCCCTGCGTTCATGCCATAAGTTGGCAGAGATAAGTTGGCAGAGGCTGGTTGGCAGAGACGAGCCAGTAGAGGTGGGCTGGCTGTAGCAAGCTGGCTGTGGCAAGTTGTCCCTTTACGCAGGGAAAGTGGGGAGAAGAAAGAAGTAGGGTAGACTCCAAAATGGGGGTGAGCGGAGAACCCTCTCTAGAACTTCCTTGCCCCGTTGCATTCACTGTCTCTGCTTCTCCACAACCTTCCCACTTTGCACAGCTGGTTTTCCACCTTGCTAGCCTTAGTCACTTGCCAAGAAAGGTAAGATACAAAATCACGTCAATCATGTAAATGTTACTTTGTAAAGTATTTGTTGTTGTTAGTTGCGAAGTCGTGTCCGACCCATCGCGACCCTATGGACAACATTCCTCCAGGCCTCTACCATCTTCTGGAGTCCATTTAAGCTCATGCCTACTCCTTCAGTGACTCTATCCAGCCACCTCATTCTCTGTCGTCCCCTTCTTCTCTTGCCCTCAACCTTTCACAGCATTAGGCTCTTCTCCAGTGAGTCCATCCTTCTCATTTGGTGGCCAAAGGATCTGAGTTTCAGCTTCAAAAAAAAGGATGCTTTTTTTCTAAGTTGCTTCTGCAACATCTCTTGCTTCAAGGCCTTGCCTCATCTTCAAGGTGGTGCACGTGACTCTTCAAATGTGTGTTTGTGTGCTTTTAATTCCATAAAAAAAGGTAAAGGTTCCCCCACACATGTGTGCTAGTCGTTTCCGACTCTAGGGGCCGGTGCTCGTCTCCGTTTCAAAGCCGAAGAGCCAGCGCTTGTCCGAGGACGTCTCCGTGGTCATGTGGCCGGCATGACTAGACGCCAAAGGTGCACGGAACGCTGTTACCTTCCCACCGTAGTGGTCCCTATTTTTCTACTTGCATTTTTACGTGCTTTCGAACTGCTAGGTTGGCAGAAGCTGGGACGAGTAACAGGCGCTCACTCTGTTACGCGGCACTCGGGATTCGACCCGCCAAACTGCCAGCAAAAACAAAAAAAAAAAGCTGCCAGAGCAATTTGTAAGATTGCACAATCGGCTGTGTAAGTGTAAAGTTGCAACTGTGAGATGACACCAATCCACAGAACAGAGATAGTACCAAATTTCCCCAGCTTTGATCATTACTAATTCATAATGCTACAAATCATTATGCAATAAAAATCTGAACGCTTTTTTTCTTCAGAGTCATTTTAAGGTTGGGCTGTACATTCTAATGTCACAGACAAAATCTTGCAAAAAGTTGCAAAGAGTCAGAACCGACTGATGGCACATACATACTGTAATAATAATAATAATAATAATAATAATAATAATAATAATAATAATAATAATAATAATAATAGTAATCCATCTACTATACATGGATGACTTAAAGCTGTATGCGAAAAGCCACACTGAACTTGAATCAATACTCAACACAGTTCAACTGTTTAGCAGCAACATCAGAATGGACTTTGGACTTGGCTAATGTGCTATATTATCCATGCAATGAGGAAAAATGGAATAAATAGAAGGACTAGAACTGGGAAACGGAAGTATTATGAAAGCACTAGCAAAGGATGATGGTTACAAATACCCAGGCATACTGGAAGCAGATAACATCTTGAATGGAAAAGTCAAAGAGTCAACGCAAAAGGAATACATCAGGAGAGTCTGCAAAATACTAAAATCAAAGCTGAATGCTGGAAATATAATTAAAGCCATTAATACATGGGCAGTCCCAGTGATATGCTATCCAGCTGGAATTATCAACTGGACTTTGGTTGAATTGGAACACCTAGACCGGAAAACACATAAACTTTTGAATATGCACCACGCTGTACAACCATGAAGTGACATCGACAGGTTGTACCTGCCAAGAAGAATAGGGGGCAGAGGGCTACTGCAAATCCACCAAACTGTAGAAGAAGAAAAAATGAAGTTTGAATGACTATGTGAATCAAAGTACAGAAAAATTGCTGCAGGCTGTGAAGACAGAAACAAAGGCAGAATATAAGGAAAAATGACTGGATGACAGATGAAATAGATGGAAAACCAAAGCTTTGCATGGACAACATTTGAAAAACATTGAAGGAAAATGTGATAACAACTTGACACGGGCATGGCTTAAGATGGGAACCATCAAGAAAGAAACGGAAAGCTTAATACTGGCTACTCAAGAACAAGCACTGCAAACTAATGCCATGAAAGTGAAGATACAAAAATCTACTGACAATCCAAATTGCCGACTTTGCAACAACAAAGTTGAAACTGTTTCACATTTAATATGTGAGTGCAGCAAAATCACGCAAACTGATTACAAAGCTAGACATGACCGAGTTGCTAAACTAATCCACTGGGCATTGTGTAAAAAATACGACTTGCCTGTGTCCGAAAAGTCATGGGAACATAGGGTGGAAAAGGTTGTCGAGAATGAGAGGGTGAAGATCTTGTGGACTTCCGAATACAGACAGATCGACATTTGGAACACAACACACCAGATATTGCAGTCATAGAGAACCGAAGCCTATAGTTGATTGATATTGCTGTACCAGGAGATGCCAGAGTCAAAGAAAAAGAACTGGAAAAAATTATGAAATACCGTGACCTGGCCATCGAAACTGTGCGATTATGGATGAAACGTGTAACAGTGATACCCATTGTCATCAGGGCACTGGGAACTATGTCCAAAAACTTTGCAAAATACATCAAGAAATTTCAGCTTCCTGCAATAACTCCAGCAAAGCTACAAAAAACTGCGCTACTTGGAACATCTTACATTTTAAGGAGATACCTGGTTGATACCTAGGATGCTGGTAGCAACCCGTGTCAACCAGTAGTGCCAGTCAATTTGAGTGTTCAGTTGACTGAGTTTCATGTTTTATGAATAAAAGCTTTATAGTAGTAGTAGTAGTAGTAGTAGTAGTTGGAAGGGACCTTGGAGGTCATGTAGTCCAACCCCCTACTCAGGCAGGAAACCTTATACCATTTCAGACAAATGGCTGTCCAGTCTCTTCTTAAAAACAATGCTATTGGAGCATTCACAGCTTCTGGAGGCAAGTCATTCCACCAATTAATTGTTCTCACTGTGAGGAAGTTTCTCCTTAGTTCCAGGTTGCTTCTCTCCTTGATTGGTTTCCATCCGTTGCTTCTTGTCCTGCCTTCAGGGGCTTTGCAGAACAGCTTTTCTCCCTCTTCCTTGGGGCAGCCCCTGAGATGTTGGAACACGGCTATCATGTCCCCCCTCGTCCTTCTTGTCATTAAACTAGACATACCATTCCAGCAACCATTCGTTATATACTGTAAATTACAGAGTTGGAAAGGACATTGGAGATCCTCTAGTCCAACCTCCTGCTCAAGCAGGAGATCCTTAACCATTGCAGACAAATGGTTGTCCAATCTCTTCTTAAAGACCTCCAGTGTTGAAGCATCCACAACTTCTGGAGGCAAGGAATTCCACTGAGTAATTGTTCTCGCTGTCAGGAAGTTTCTCCTTAGTTCTAGGTTGCTTCTCTCTTTGATTAGCTTCCATCCGTTGCTTCTTGTCCTGCCTTCAGGTGCTTTGGAGAGTAGCTTGACTCCCTCTTCTTTGTGGCAACCCCTGAGATATTGGAAGACAGCTATTATCTCCCCCATCGTCCTTCTCTGCACTAGACTAGACATACCCAAGTCCAGCAACTGTTTTTTGTATGTTTTAGCTTCCAGTCCCCTGATCATCTTTGTTGCTCTTCTCTATAGAGAGGGATCTTGGAGTCCTAGTGGACAATCACTTAAATATGAGCCAGCAGTGTGTGCATGACTGATCAAGTCATGTTCTAATGAAGTTGCTGAGCCGAGTTTGTTTGGCTGTTTTGTCCTTGAACTTTGTTCTCTAGGAAAGAGAGGTGCGCAATAGTAAGAGCAATAGCACTTCACAGTGCTTTTACAGCCCTCTCTAAGCAGTTTACAGAGTCAGCCTATTGCCCCCAACAATCTAGGTCCTCATTTTACCGACGTCGGAAGGATAGAAGGCTGAGTCAACCTTGAGCCAGTCAGGATCGAACTCCTGGCAGTGGGCAGAATTAGCCTGCAATGCTGCATTCTAACCATTGTGCCACCACAAAAGGAAGGAAGGAAGGAAGGAAGGAAGGAAGGAAGGAAGGAAGGAAGGAAGGAAGGAAGGAAGGAAGGAAGGAAGGATAGCATTTAGACTTATATACCTCTTTTTTAGATTTTTAGTTTGGCTACTACTTGAGACCTGAGGGATCAGTTTTCACGCTGTACAGAACACTACAGAGTTGTAATTAATGTAGGAACACCTTCTCCCTAATTATTCTGCATTATAAGGCAGAATATTATTTTGACAATGTCCTTATTGCTGGGGAATCTGAGGAGATCTTGGCTGACAGGCTGCAAGCTGTTTTAAGCAGATTTCGCTCTGCTGGACTTAAACTCAAAAAAGTAAGTGCAGAATTGGTGTGGCATCCACTGAGTTCTTAGGGTTCAGGATTGATGCCAAGGGAATTCACCCCACTGACTCTAAGGTAAAAGCAATTAAGTTGGCTCCAACCCCAACTAATAAGGCTGAATTGCAAGCTTTTCTGGGGTTACTAAACTTCTATCATGCGTTTTTACCTCACAAAGCAGCAATTGCAGAACCTTTACACAGACTGCTAGATAAGAAAACCCCATGAAAATGGACTGAGATCCATGAACAGAGTTTTAGAAATCTCAAACAACTTTTATCCAGTGACTCAACCATCACCCATTTCATAGAAAACAAGCCATTTGCATAGCGTGTGATGCATCCCCTTATGGGGTAGGTGCTGTATTAAGTCACATAGAAGACAATGGGGGGCAAAGGCCCATAGCATACTACTCCTGGACACTGTCAAAGGCAGAAAGGAATTATGCACAAATTGATAAGGAAGCCCTGGCAATTGTGTCAGGAGTCAAAAAATTCCATGATTACCTGTATGACCGGGAGTTCACCATTTTTACAGATCACAAACCATTGCTGGGGTTGTTCACAACTGATAAACAAACACCACAAATTCTATCCCCAAGAATGCTGAGGTGGTCCATTTTTCTATCCGCCTATGCTTGCAAACTGGTCCATAAACCAGGGAGGGACATGGGCCATGCAGATGCATTAAGCAGATTGCCATTAATGAGCACTGATCCTGACCCAGCACCAGTGGAGCAGATCCTACTCATCCAAGATCTTCCAGACTGCCCCCTCCAGGTAAAAGATATTGCTGCTGGAACCACCGTGGACAAGGTACTGAGCAGGGTCATCACATGGGTAGCATCTGGGTGGCAGGAAAAGAGCCTGGGACCACAATTCCAGGCATATTTCATGAGGAGGCATGAGTTGTCTTCTCATAAAGGATGCCTGTTGTGGGGTAGTAGGGTTATTATCCCAGAGAAATTGAGGGAAAGGGTCTTGCAGTCACTACACGAGGGTCATCCAGGCATTGTCAGGATGAAGGCATTGGATAGGAGCTACTTATGGTGGCCTGGTCTCAACAAAGCCATAGAGTAGCAGGTAGGGGGGGTGCTACACTTGTCAGAGATCAAGGCCAGAACAGCCACAGGCTCCCATTCACAAATGGGAAGCAACACCCCCCCCCCCACATGGTCTAGGTTGCATATTGACTACACAGGCCCTTTTCAGGGACAATTGTTCCTGGTAGTAGTTGACAGTCACTCTAAGTGGCTAGAAGTAGTACCAGTTCCTAGCATGACCACTGCAAAGACAGTTCAAGTGCTCCGGGGACTATTTGCCACTCATGGGTTGCCTGATGTGTTGGTCTCCGATAATGGCCCACAATTCACATCTGCTGATTTCCAGGCATTCACCAGGGCCAACTCGATTAGGCACATCACATCGGCACCTTTCCACCCATCGTCTAATGGTACGGCAGAACGCATGGTGAGAACAACAAAGGACGCATTGAGGTGCATCATCAGTGGAGACTGGCATCAAAGGTTGGCTCAGTTTCTGTTGGCACAACATACCAGGAAGAGACACCCCAAAAAACCACAAACTGTGATTCCAGAGCAGCACAATGACATAGGGGTGGATAAGGCTCGGAATCAGGACCCAGTTGGCGACCCAATTGATGACCCCATTGCACACCCGGTTGACCAAAACACGGGGCAAACAGTGAAATGGTCAGCAAGAATTCATAGGCCACCGGCTTACTTCAAGGACTATGTAAGGTCTTGAGGACTAGAGTTATTATGTGATAAAGCAAGCTCCACACTGCAGGTGTTTTTTCCCATTGGTATGTTTATTGTTTTCCATTGTTGTTGTTGTTTTGTATGGGGGAAGGGGTGTTATGTACATAGGGGATGTTACACAGATATAAGCCACTGACACCACCAGGTGGCAGGGTGCCCTGTCTGGATTGGCAGGGTAGTCTTTGGTGGGAAATCCAGATAATGGGATTGGTTCCAAGTATACCTGGCTAGGTATATAAGTGGGGCAGTTGCCCCTTTGTTCGCCCAGTGTGTGCTACATCAATAAAGACTTGGAATGCTGAATCCTGGTGTCCTGAGTCGTCCATCTTGGCCATGCGGTCCAAAGCCCACTATTTAACACTAACCATGCTTAGTACACAATGCCTAATGCCTCTGTCCAGAGTTTAACTGACAATCTCAATATATCGTCTGACACACAGAGTTGGAGAAACGACAAAGGCCCCAGTCTGATAGATTTTTTTCCTACAGGGCTGGGTGAAAAGTCTCCCTTCCACGACATTTGAATCGCATAAATCGTCTTTTACCGTAACTGTTTACAAAAAAAAAAAAGATCGGTTATCGCATCATCTTACATCTGGACAAGGGCAGAATCGGAGCCAGGAAAGGGAGCAGAAACTCAAAAACATTGCGGTCTCCCAATGTGAAGTGGAACATGAGATCTTTTAAAGGAAGGGGGAGGGAAATCTAGACCACCAGGTGAATATCTGCTGGGAGGAGAAAAAAGACATTTTAATAAGCTCGATGGATCATTCACCCAACAGTTGTTTTATTAGCAGACATTCAATAGCTCTTTGGAGAAAAGCAGCATTAAATAGCCTTAGTAGCACTGTATCAAATATCCCTCCTTGGGGAGGCATAAGAATTAAAGACTGCTCTGAGGGAAATGTAAAATTTTAAGCTGGCTTTTAAACAAGAAACAGTTCCAGAAAGCTGTTCGTTGAAAGTTTTAGACGTATGCAAGTGCTTTTCTTTTTGCAGTACTAGCTTCTTCTCTGGGACGGTAGAGATAGTTCAAAATTGGCCCCAAAAATTTCTGTTGCTCAGCGAGGCAGTTTTTAAGTGAGTTTTGCCCCATTTTATGACCTTGCCCGCCACAGTTGTTAAGTGAATCACTGAAATTGCTATGTTAGTAACACAGTTGTTAAGTGAATCTGGCTTCCCCATTGATTGTAAGAGGGTCCCAAAAGGGGAATCACGTGACCCTGGGACACTGCAACCGTCATAAATATGAGCCGGTTGCCAAGCGTCTGAATTGCGAATTCAATTTTCAAACTGGTGTTTAGTTTTGCCTTTTGTGGCACAGGGTAAGGCACAGATCCTCAAGCCTGGTTTACACATGACACAAAGTTAGCATGTTGTTTAACTCTGGCTTAGCAGGCTGCCCATGTCCAGACTGTGGTTTGTAAACCAACATTTGATGCTTCACGCACTTCCAGCGCAAACAAATCCTATTCAAAAAATTTTTTAAAAAAAATGTGATGTAATGATTTGAGGTGAAACTAAAGTTGCCAAATATGGAAGGAAATAAAAAACACTTCTAGTTCAATGGAATGGCTTGCTTCATCCAACACAAGTATAATAACAGAATAGCAGAGTTGGAAGGGACTTTGGAGGTCTTCTAGTCCACCCCACCGCTGAAGCGGGAAGCCCTATACCTGTGGTAGTGAACCTATGGCACGCATGCCACAGGTGGCACGCAGAGGCCTCTCTGTGGGGATGCACGCTGTCACCCGAGTCCTAGGCCTTCAGCTGGGTTTTATAAAACCTTTTCGCTTTAGGCCTCCGCCGCCGTGTGCAAAAAAAAGGTTTAATCAGTCAATCAATTTCAACTTCTCGCAGGGAAAAAAAAAATCTTGTAAAGTTGGAATTGATTGATTGAACTTTTTAGTCCCACCCAGTCTGCCGTTACCACCGCAGCCACGCCCACCCAATGGGCCACGCCCACCCGGCACCTGATGATACAAAAGTGGGTTTTGGATAGCAGTTTGGGCACTCGGTCTCTAAAATGTTCGCCATCACTGCCCTATACCAGTGATGGCGAACCTTTTAGACACCAAGTGCCCAAACTGCCACCCAAAACCCAGTTATGTATCGATGGGTGCCAGGTGGGTGTGGCCCATTGGGTGGGTGTGGCCAATTGCATGGATGTGGCCCATTGGTGGGCATGGCTGTGGTGGTAACAGCAGACTGGGTGGGACTAAAAAGTTCAATCAATCAATTCCAACTTTGCGAGATCTTTTTTTTTTTTCCCACGGCGGGGGAGGCCTAAAGTGAAAAAAGTTTTATAAAACCCAGATGAAGGCCTAGGACTGGAGCGACGGTGCGTGTGCCCACAGAGAGGGCTCTGTGTGCCACCTGTGGCACGCTTGCCATAGGTTCGCCACCATGGCCCTATATCATTCCAAACAAATGGCTGTCAAATCTCTTCTTAAAAGCCTCCAACTTGATTAGTTACCATCTGTTGCTTCTTGTCCTGTCTTCAGGTGCTTTGGAGAATAGATGGACGCCCCACCCCCTCTTCTTTGGGGCAGCCTCTCAAATATTGAAAGACCGCTATAATGTCACCCCAATCCTTCTTTTCACTAAACAGTCCTTTTCATTCACTAATAGCATAGGTTTACTTCTGCAACAAACTGAATTCAGAAAACAAAATATTTAAACCCACTTTAGCCTTGTCTAGAGTATAGCATTGCAATGTATGGCAGTGAAAGCTGGAGCATAAGAAAGGCTGAGCGCCAAAGAATTGAAGCCTTTGAACTCTGGTGCTGGAGAAGACACCTGCGAGTCCCTTGGACTGCAAGGCGATCAAACCGGTCAGTCCTAGAGGAGATCAACCCTGACTGCTCTTTGGAAGGCCAGATCCTGAAGCTAAAACTCAAACACTTTGGCCACCTAATGAGAAGGAAGGACTCACTGGAGAAGAGCCTAATGCTGGGAAAGGTTGAGGGCAAGAGAAGAAGGGGACGACAGAGAAGGAGGTGGCTGGATGGAGTCACTGAAGCAGGAGGCGTGAGCTTAGATGGACTCCAGAAGATGGTAGAAGACAGGAAGGCCTGGAGGAACATTGTCCATAGGGTCGCGATGGGTCGGACATGACTTTGCAACTAACAACAAAGAGTATAGCAGTCCTTTAGTGAGACTTAAGTCTGAGTACTGTAGACAGATCCCGGCTTACAATCCCAGACTGGATTTCATTAGCAGATCTTTGACTCATAAGATATCAGTCAGACAAGCAGAGAAGAGAAAGAAAAGATTACGGGAGCCACATTTTTTTTTTTAAAAAAATAAGCAATTACAGGGTCGTTCTCAATTTACAACAGTTCATTCAGTGACTGTTTGAAGCTTCAGCGGCATTGAAAAAAAGGGACTTATGACCGTGTTTCACACTTACCACCCCTGCAGCATCCCCCAGAGTCACATGATCCAAACTCAGACGCTTGGCAACTGATTCGTATTTACGACGGTTGCAGCGTTCCCCCCCGGGGTCACGTGATCCCCTTTTGCGACCTTCTGATGAGCAAAGTCGACGGGGAAGAACAGATTCACTTAACAACCGTGTTAAGAATTTTACAGATGAGGTGATTCGCTTAACGACAGTGGCAAGAAAACTCGTCCACTGGGGCAAAAGCCACTTAACAAAGGTCTCACTTAGCAACAGAAATTTTGGACTCAGTTGTCACCGTAAGCTGAGGACTGCCTGTAACCAGACAGTGCATGAAGAAAGGAAATTGGCGATAGAAAAACCCAGAATAAAACAGAATAGAAATTGTATGCATTTTTTTTTTCAAAATAAATGCTGGGGGGGGGGGGTTTCTAAACATGCTCTGCGAAAAAAACAACCCAGAAGCGTAGATTTGAGAGGAATGACTGACAGAGCATTTCCCAGGCCTGCCAATGATTGATTGATTGATTCTGGCCAACATCTACCATGCTGTAAGACCAAAAGTTAAATTTCAGTTTTTCAGTTGGGGAAAATTCTTTGACAATTTCCCTCCTGGATCATTTTTTTTAAAAAGACTTTAAAATGCCGTTGGTTAAAAATGAAACTTTCCCCAATATTCATCGGCCTAAATGACCAGTCTTGGGCCAATCTTGGATAAGAGACCACGAGGAGATCCCAGAACTGGAGGCTAAACTGAGGATTTTTTTAAAAAAAAACACAAAACCAAAACCCAGAAGATAACAATCTGTTTCGATAACGCTATATAGATGCAGGCGTCACCTCATCAGTTATGTGATTTTCTTTTTCTATCTGACTTCCTTTAGTATGTTGCATTTTATACACAATAATCTGTGACAGGCATTATTGGACATGCCGCTTTCTGAAATATTTGCACATTTGGATATGCATTTTTTTTCCTTCAAATGCAAAGCACTTTATTATTTATCTGAATATTATAGTCCTTTCCAGCAGATTACCTGCATGCTTTTTAACCGTGTTGCATTCAAAGCCATATCACAATTTTGCTTGTGGTTCTTTTAAAACCAGGGCAGAATTCTTGCCTGATTCTTCAGATAAATCTTTCCTAACCTGTTCCCTAACCTATTTAGATGCTTGGCAACTAGTTCATACTTATGACGGTCGCCATGTCCTTGTGTCACGTGATCCCCTTCTGACAAACAAGTCAGTGGGGAAACCATGTTCGTTTAACAGCCGTGTTACTTCCTGACAGTTAGAACAATTAACCAGTAGAACAACCTGCCTCCAGAATGCTCCAACACTGGAAGTCCAGAGACTGGAGAGCCATTTGTCTGAAATGGTATAGGGTTTCCTGCCTGAGCAGGGGGTTGGACTAGATGACCTTCAAGGTCCCTTCCAACATCATCATCATCATCATCATCATCATCATCATCATCGTCGTCGTCGTCATCGTCGTTATTGCTATTGTTATTGTTATTGTTATTACCGTATATTATTATTATTATTATTGCAGTGATTCACTTAAGAACTATGGCAGGAAAAGTTGCAATGTGGGGCAAAACTCGCTTAAGAAATGCCTCGCTTAGCAACATAAATGTTGGACTCAATTGTGGTTGTAAGTCAAGGGCTACCTGGATTCATCTTAGTCCTCCCCTTACAATTGAAAATGGGACTTGGAGCTTCCTTTGCTAAGCAAGGCAGCCATTAAGAGAGTTGTGCCAAATTTTATGAGTTTTTTTCCCCCCTCTGGTCATTAAGAGAGTCACCAGGGTGGTTAAGAATTTGATCACATGACCCCGGGATGCTCCAACCGTCGTCAGTACAGGCCAGTTGCCGAGCATCTGGAATTTGATCACACGAATAAAGAGAGGCTGCAACAGTTATACTTGCAAGGATCAATTATTAGTGTGAGGACCAGATTTTCTTTCAGCTCCGGTGTAACTTTGAGCAGTTGCTAAACAAAAGGTCATAAATTGAGGACTACCTATTTAAATTGCCCCTGATTTTGGAGGCATCTTTCTATGCCTCCAAGCAAAGCAGTGCAGCCTTTGCAAGAAACCTTGGTTGACAACTAACATGAAAATGCAGATGAGTATAGCAATAAGCAATCAAACGGTATTAGCACAGGTAGTCCTCGACTTACAACAGTTCACTTAGTGACTGTTCAAAGATACAACGGCCCTGAAAAAGTGACTTAGGACCCTTCTTCACAGTTACGACCCTTGGAGCATCTCCACAGTCAAATGACCCAAATTCAGACGCTTGGCAACTGACCCTTATTTACGACGGTTGCAGTGCACCAGGGGTCACCTTATCCCCCTTTTGTGACCTTCCGACAAGCCAAGTCCACGGGAAAGCCGGATTCATTTAATGACCTTGTGACTAACTTAACAACTGCGATGATTCACCTAACAACCGTGGCATGAAAGGTCGCCAAGCGGGGCTAAACTCACCGAACATATGACTTGCTTAGCAACAACAGCGGTGGTCGTAAGCCGAGGGCCTGCCTGTAACCACTGATTACCGATTAAATTGCAAGGGAACTTTTTGCACCATGCTCCGGATTGTCCCTTTTATGCAAGCGTGCCCTTTGAGGGCAATGCCCCCAGCGTCCTTAACACAGCCCCCCCCACCCCCCCACCCCGGTTGTGCCTGGATCCAAAATTTTACCATTCGGCGACAAGGAAAAGGGGAGGGGGTGGTGGTCTTCTGTCCTGCAGACCTGTTGCAATCAGTTTTCGTCGGAAACAGCCAAACCAGTGGAAATCACCACCAGAGAAGGAGTGGCTTGGCAAAATTAAGAGAGAGAAATTTTTTTTGCTTATTTCTAAGCCATAAATAGAAGGGAGAGGGTGGGGGAAGAGGGAGTGAGGGAATGGCGAGGGAATGGACATGACGCGAAGGGACGGCTGCGCTTCCCAATAATTAAAACCAGGAGATCTGCAGAGACGGGGTCGCGTCAACGATGCTGGTTGAAGGGTTTCTACTTTTCGCTCTCTTTTTCTTCGCTTTGCAATTTCTGCAGCTGCAATGGGCACGCCGTCGGCTTCCCCCTGGCCCGGTTCCTCTTCCCATCCTTGGCAATTTATGGCTGCTGGACTTTGCTTTGAAGAGAGAGACGTTGATGAAGGTAAATTTTTGCGGTTCGCCGCCCCCCCCCCAAAAAAATTATTTATTCTTGCAGGAGAGGAGAGGGAGAAAAAGAAAGAGGTCCCGTTAGCAAGGAGAGTCCCCCTCACACACCAACGCACATCCCCAGTGATACGTTAAAAAGAGGATGGCAACACGATCCAGTAACCCTCCGGTGGGGTTAATTTTTTTTTTTTACCTTTTCCCGTTCTGTTTTGGGGGGGAAAAATCAAGCCAGTTTTTTTTAAAACAAGAGGCGAGCCTCGATTCTTTAGAGCAAACAGCAAAGTTTGCAGACTTCGGAGTGTTCCTTGGAACAAAGCAAACACAGGAATGCCTCCCAAATAGTTTGCCAATTCAAATGGATGGAAGCATATTCGACTGTAAACAATAGAGGCCTTATTGTGGACTCTACAAACACAAGCAGAAAATCAATCTCCCACAAGCCTCGGAGATGGGTTCAGTCTACCCAGGTAAGTTCAGGTGGTCCGGTCAGGGGTTAAATGCAGCCAAGAAATTAAAAGATGGTTGCTCCTGGGGAGGAAAGCCATGGAAAATCTAGACAGCACACTAAAAATCAGAGACATCACCCTGTCAACAGAAGTGCGTATAGTCAAGGCTGTGGTCTTCCCAGTTGCAATGTATGGCTGTGAAAGGTGGAGCATAAGAAAGGCTGAGCGCCAAAGAATCGAGGCCTTTGCACTATGGTGCCGGAGAAGACTCCTGTGAGTCTCTTGTACTGCAAGGTGATCAAACCGGTCGATCCTAGAGGAGATCAACCCTGACTGCTCTTTAGAAGGCCAGATCCTGAGGTTGAAACTCAAATCCTTTGGCCACCTAATGAGAAGGAAGGATTCGCTGTACTGTGCTGTCTTTCTGGCAAGTTGTTCTGAGAAGCCCTGGGAATGATGTTATGCCAGTGAAAACCAGGCAGTTGAGCAAGTTAGCAAAACTGGGTCTAAGGCCACCATCTCCGGAGATCGAAATGGACCTGTGAAATACGGAGGGAAGGAGGCAGAACCAGAAGGCAAACTGTCAAATGCAACATTTCCCAACAGTGACATGGGAGCTTCAATTCCCAGCAAATAAGAGAGGGAGGGAGGGAGGGAGGGAGGGAGGGAGGGAGAGGGAGGGAGGGAGGGAGGGAGGAAGGAAGGAAGGAAGGAAGGAAGGAAGGAAGGAAGGAAGGAAGGAAGGAAGGAAGGAAGGAAGGAAATTGTGGATGGATGGATGGATGGATGGATGGAAGCAAGGAAAGAAAGAAGAGGGATGGAAGAAGAGAAGGAAGGAAGGAAGGAAGGAAGGAAGGAAGGAAGGAAGGAAGGAAGGAAGGAAGGAAGGAAGGAAAAAGGAGAGTGAATGGATGGATGGGAGGATGAATGGATGGATGGATGGATGGATGGATGGATGGGAGGAAGCAAGGAAAGAAAGAAGAGGGATGGAAGAAGGAAGAAAGGAGAGGGAAGAGGGAAGGAAGGAAGGAAGGAAGGAAGGAAGGAAGGAAGGAAGGAAGGAAGGAAGGAAGGAAGGAAGGGAGAAAGAGGACAGGACAGGACAGGACAGGACAGGACAGAACAATAGAGTTGGGAGGGACCTTGGAGGTCTTCTTGTCCAACTAAAGTCCACTTTGCAAATTTGGAAAAACAACAACAACCACTTCTAATTCAATGGGAGTTGGAAGGGACCTTGGAGGTCTTCTAGTCCAACCCCCTGCTCAGGTAGGAAGCCCTATAACATCTCAGTCAAATAGTATCCAATCTCTTCTTTAAAAATTCCAGTGTTGGAGATTTAGAGGCAAGTTGTTCCACTGGTAAATTGTTCTCACAGTCAGGAAATTCCTCCTTAGTTCTAGGTAGCTTCTCTCTTTGGTTAGTTTCCATCTGTTGTTTCTTGTCCTGCCTTCAGGGGCTTTGGAAATAAATAAATAAACCTCCCTCCCTCAAACCATTACACCGTTTTTCTCCTTTACTCTTTCGTTCCATCCTTCAGTTGGCAAGCATCTATGGAAACATCTACACCATTTGGCTGGGGACAGCTCCGCTGGTTGTGTTGAATGGCTACAAGGCTGTGAGAGAAGGACTCGTCACTTACTCAGAGGAGACCTCTGGAAGGCCGCTGCTGCCTCTGTTTACGGATCTGATGGGCAACAAAGGTCAGTTCTGAACATTTTTCCATAGAAATTGTACTAACGTTGATTTGGGGTCACGTCTGCATTGCCTTTAACCACAATTACTTTTATCGTGTGTTGGTGCTTGGCTGTCTTTCCTCTAAGGTGGCACCCACGAGGGTCCCCTTTAACTGATCCCAGAAAAACAGCAACCCCTTTGTTGAAATGTTGGGCTGAGAGTAAGTCCTCAACTTACAACAGTGTTACAACTGTGTTCAAAGTTACAACAATACTGGGGGGGGGGAAGTGACTTATACCCATTTCCCACACTTACAACCATTGCAACATCGCCAGGTCACATGCTCAAAATTCAGACAGATGGCAACTGGCTCATATTTATGACGGTCGCCAGGTCCCTGGGTCACGTGACCCCCTTTTGCGACCGTATGACGAGCAAAGTCAATGGGGGGAAGACAGATTCGCTTAAACATCGTGTTACCACCTTAACAACTGTGGCGAGAAAGGTCATAAAATGGGTCAAAACTCACTTAACAAACGTCTCACTTAGCAACAGAAATTTGGCTTTCAACTGTGGTCATAAGCCGAGGACTATCTATAATGGATAAATAGCTACCTCAGAGTTAGGTCCACAACATCACATCAATAATTGAATTAACCTACTTCCTGGGCACTTGTTTAATCTTTTTTAATTTTTGTATTCTGTCTTTTTAACATGTATTGCCCTGTTCACCACCCTGAGTCCTTCGGGAGAAGGGCGGTATACAAATAAAATTAATAATAATAATAACAATAATAATAATAATAATAATAATAATAATAATAATAATAATAATAATAATAACAACAACAACAGTTGGCAAATGAGTTGGAGTCTCACAAGAAGCTAAGACGGGAAATTAATTTTTTAAAAATAATTTCTTTTCTCCTCAGAAAGCAAGCTTAATGAGAAAAGCACAGTGTTTTTAAAGCTGTAATGTACACACTTTGTGCTGGTATGTAGCTTGACGTCTTTATGCAAATTGCACCAATTGAGGCGAGCGATATAAAAAAAATCAATAAAGCAAATTTGCACATGATATCATTCAATTATAACTGTTCGAGTCTGAGAGCATGAAGGCACGTGACTAATTGCTTCAGTCCTTACCCTTTGGGAGACAAATTCATCTCACAAAAAGATAAACAAAATCAAACTTTCACTTTATTGAATAGATTTCTACCCCACTTCCATGAAACAATTCTAGGTGGCTCGCTTAGCGTCCATAAACAGAGTTGTGGTTTATTCAGTAAGCCTTGGTTAATTCACATCTGGGACCCAGGTTACAGATTGCTTTGCTACCAGCCCTTCTCTGCCCTGCCTGAAACATTTCTGTGGTTGAAGAGAGTTTTGAAAATTATGAGGAATACCTAAAGATTAAAGCAGGGAAGTGGATTAAAATTTCAGACAGAGCAAAAAACACCCAGGATATTAAGTTTCTGTGTAGTATTGTACAGACACCAAATATCACAGGTCTGCAAGCCAGATGTGGACTACGTAGAGAATTATCAAAAACTCTCTTATTTCCACAAAGAAGATTCACACTTGAGCCTAGCAGATATTCACAACATTTTGGGTGCCTGAAGCTAATGATAAAACACCCTCTTTATGCCAAGAATAGATTTTCAGAAAAGATCTCCTATACTGATCATTGGCAATCCAAATGGAGGCAAGTGGATTTTTTTTCCTTTGAAGGCATTTCATTTCTCATCCAAGAAGCTTCTTCAACTCTGAATTCTCTAGCAAAATTGCTAGAGAATTCCTGGAAGTCACACAGACAAATCAGCCATCAACAGACACATAGAGATAAACAACATCTACATACCATTTAAAAGAGACGATCAAAAAGCTAAATAAAAAAAACACAGCAATTTATTCAATAGATCAGTGTTTCTCCACCTTGGAAACTTTAATTGGCTGGACTTCAACTTCCAGAATTCCCCAGTCATCGTGTTTAAGATGAATCGAAGTCCGCTCATCTTAAAGTTGTCAAGGTAGAAAAACACTGCAATGGAGCATGGTTATAACAATTATAGATAGCACAGTTGAAACAAACTGAGATAAAATAACCCAGCTGTTGTCAATGGAATGCTCCGTCATCCAGGTCATGGTTGTCACCAAGGTGCTTTTTCAAGAGGCAACTGGACTTCCTTGCTTTTCCCTTGAAGAGGTCTCGCTTCTCATCCAAGAAGCTTCTTCAGTTCTGAAGAAGAAAATCCAGTTGCCTCTTGAAAAAGCACCTTTGGGAATCCAGCTGTTGTACCATGACATCATGCTCAAAGATAAGGGGTCCCAACTTTGTGGTTGCAGGTGTTTTTATGACCTCCGGCCCCATCTGGAAACAGCAGAAGCGCTTTGTCATGATGACGCTGCGAAACCTGGGCATGGGAAAGAACATCTTGGAGAACCGGATCCAGGAGGAGGCGCAAAGTCTTCTGAAGGTGTTTATGAGCAAGAAAGGTGACCTCTTTTTTTTCTCCCTGCACAATAAATCAGCAATGAACAACTTTGTAAGGGTCCAGTGTGATGTTGGGTTGTTTTTTTCCTCCACTGCTCTTGTTTTCAACTTTGTTATTCTAATTTACGCCCAGTTGAGTGGCAGCAGGTAGCCATAGCTTGCAGCATCTAAGCCTATTGGAGCTTAGTTAATATTTGGAAAGGAGACCGCCAGGATACATCTGGCTCTCAAGTGGAGACTGGGGCATTAGAAAACCATTCAAGAGGAAGAAAATGCAATATATGTGTTGTTTCCCCCAAAATGTACAGAGATTAGATAGATGAGAGATGATGAGAGATAGAGATAGATAGATGATAGATAGATAGATAGATAGATAGATAGATAGATAGATAGATAGATAGATAGATAGATAGATAGATAGATGATAGGATAGAGATAGATGATAGATAGATAGATAGATAGATAGATAGATAGATAGATAGATAGATAGATAGATAGATAGATAGATAGATAGATGTTGTTGTTAGCTGCGAAGTCGTGTCCGACCCATCGCGACCCCATGGACAACGTTCCTCCAGGCCTTCCTGTCCTCTACCATCTTCTGGAGTCCATTTAAGCTCACGCCTCCTGCTTCAGTGACTCCATCCAGCCACCTCCTTCTCCGTCGTCCCCTTCTTCTCTTGCCCTCAACCTTTCCCAGCATTAGGCTCTTCTCCAGTGAGTCCTTCCTTCTCATTAGTTGGCCAAAGTATTTGAGTTCATCCTCTTCAGCACTGGTGGTTGGGACATAGACTTGGACTACTGCGATATTGAATGGTTTGCCTTGGATTCGAACTGAGATCATTCTGTCATTTTGAGGATTGTATCCCAGTATTGCTTTTCCTACTCTTTTATTGACTATGAAGGCTACTCCATTTCTTCTGAGGGATTCTTGCCCGCAGTAGTATACCTGATGCTCATCTGAATAAAATTCACCCATTCCTGTCCATTTTAGTTCGCTGATACCTAAGATGTCGATGTTCAGTCTTGTCATCTCTTATTTGACCACGTCCAGCTTTCCTTGATTCATGGATCTTACATTCCAGGTTCCTATGGAGAAAAAATCTTTACAGCATTAGACTTTCCTTTCACCACCAGATAGATAGATAGATAGATAGATAGATAGATAGATAGATAGATAGATAGATAGATAGATAGATAGATGATAGATAGATAGATAGATAGATAGATAGATAGATAGATAGATAGATAGATAGATAGATAATAGATAGGAGAGAGAGAGAGAGAGAGAGAGATGTAGATAGATAATAGGATAGATATAGATATAGATATAGATATAGATATAGATATAGATATAGATATAGATATAGATATAGATATAGATATAGATATAGATATAGATATAGATATAGATAGATAGAAATATATAGATAAAAATAGATAGGATAGATAGATAGATAGATAGATAGATAGATAGATAGATAGATAGATAGATAGAGATAGATAGATAGAATAGAGAGAGATAGAAAGATAGATAGATAGATAATAGATATGATAGACATAGATAGACAGACAGATAGATAGATAGATAGATAAGAGAGAGAGAGAGAGAGAAATAATACATAATAGAGAGAAAGATAAGAGAGATGAGAAAGACAGAGAAAAGAGACAGAGAGAGATGATAGATGATAGAGAGAAAGAGAGAATGAGATAAGACGTGAATGGATGGATGGATGGATGGATGGATGGATGGATGGATAGATGAAAGGTAGAAATAAATAGATGAGATGAGAGAGACAGACAGAGATAAGAGAGAGAGAGAGAGATAATAAAGAGAGAGAATGAGATAAGGGGTGGATGGATGAATGGATAGATGGATGGTTGATAGGTAGACAGAGATAAATAGATGAGAGAGAGAGAGAGAGAGAGAGAGAGAGAGAGAGAGAGAGAGAGAGAGGATCTGTATGCATGAGTTGAGGTATGCATGAATCTAGCCTAGGATGCTATATAGCAGGGTTCCCCAACCCCCGGGCTGCAAGCTGGTCCTGGCCTGTCAGGAACCAGGCCACGCAAGTAAGTGAAGCTTCATTGGTGCATGCACAAGATCTAAGTAGTGCACAAAAACATTTCCCCCGCACCCACCCCCCAGTCCGTGGAAAAATTGTCTTCCACAAAACCGCTCCCTGTTGCCAAAAATGTTGGGGACCACTGCTGTACAGATTTCACCTCTGGGCCTTTATTCTCTCTGATTAAGCCTCCTGTGTGAACCCAACTCTATTTTCTCCCTTCGCAGGATCACCCTTTGACCCCCACACTCCTATAGTCCATGCCGTTGCAAACATCATATGCAATTTTGTGTTCGGTCAACGCTTTCCCGAAGAGGATGCCCATTTCAACAAATTGTTAAAAGCCACCCACATGGTTCTCTATGTTCCTGGTAGCGTCTGGGGCAGGGTAAGTGCTGTTTTTCTCTTTATTACTATGTGGATGTCTCTCAATTGGAGTTGGCCCACTTCAGGGCTTGCAGGTCCTGGGGCTGTTGGACTTGGGACTACAGATGGTTCTGTACCACCGTCCATGCTCCTCACATTTCCTGGTGGTCTGTATAAAAAATAATGGTGGGGGTTTTTTTAAAGTCCAAATACTTGGTCTGCTCTCCTGGTCATTCTATAGAATTTGATCACCTGTTTACCTCACTTAGTCTTTCTATAGAAGCATAAAATGAAAGGGTCCGAAATGACTTTAAATAACATCTAATTCAGTGTAAACCTCAACATCTTTAAGATGTGTGGACTTCAACTCCCAGAATTCCTCAGCCAGGCCTCCAACCTTGACAATTTTAGGACTTCTGGATTTCAACTCCCAGCTTGGCACGGCTGGCTAAGGAATTCCGGGAACTGAAGTCCACAAATGGTAAAGTTGCCACGGTTGCAGTCTCCCGGTTCAAATGAAATAAATTCCCCCACCCGTGAAGAAGCATTGCAGGATGTGGAGATCACCCAATAACCTGGCGATCAATTCTCACCTAATGTCATTCCGCATTGTCTCCATTTTGCCACCTTGCTACAGGCCTACAACTCTTTCCCCACAATTATGCGGAAATTCCAGAAGCCTTACCAGGAGTTGTTTGAACACAATGAATTCATGCACAATTTCGTCAAGGACAAGATCCAGAGTCACAAGGAGACATGGAAAGAAGGCAGCGAACCACAGGATCTGATTGACTTCTATCTGGATTTCATAGCCAAGGCAAGGAGAAGGCTTTTGCATAGCTTTTTGCTCAGCTCAACCTTCCCACTTATCCATGACTACTCAACTTGGCTAGGATCAGGAGAGCCAGGGCATGTGGTGAAGGACACAGGTCAAGAAGTCAAGATGGTGTTTGTAATCATAGAGTTGTGGCCACCATCTTTACTGTGGAGTCCTTGGTGTTCTCTGAACTTGGATGTTTTCTTGCAGATTATTTGATTACCAACCAGGTAACTTCAGTGTTCCTAGCTGGGAAGTGAAACGTCTGCAAGAAAACAACCAAGTTCAGAGAGCACCAAGGACTCTAGAGTTGTACTCCTCCTCATCTTCCTCTTCCTCCTCCTCCTCCTCCTCCTCCTCTTCCTCCTCTTCCCCCTCCTCTTCCTCCTCTCTACAAACTTCACTCCTTACTAGCACTGATTATGTTACCTAGCTGGATAATGAAACGTCTGCAAGAAAACAACCAAGCTCAGAGAGCACCAGGGATTCCATAGTTGAACCGTGAGCTACAAATATTCTCTTCTATGGCTACCATCTTGGCTTTTGTGCACGCGCGGGCACACGCACACACACACACACCTCCATTCTCCAGACACCTTGTAAGTAGCCAGTATCCAAATGATGACTCCCTGTTCTGATGTCAGTGTAGGACCAGCCTCTCATACGTAACACCAGCCTCTTTCTTGACTTCATAAGTTAATGGGTGCAATGGTATAATGGATAGATCTTGGGAGACGGCCTAGGGGACTGTCAGGTAAGAGGGAGCCTAGCCCTTATGTCGTGCCTCCGTCGGAGAAAATGAGCTGGAATGGGACCTTATGGAGGTTGAGACAGAGGTGTTTGTGGCTTCAGAGGAATGTGGGGAAGAGCAGGCCAAGGCAGGCCAAGGCCCTTCAGGATTGGGACAGGATGAACAGGAAACACAGAGTTCAAGCAATGAGCAAGGGCCACCCTCACCTGATCCTAGAGCACGGAGAGTGGAGAGAAGGAGGGAACAATGCAGGCAGGCTCAACTACTCAGGAGGAGAGCGTCCCGCCCCTCTCCACAAGGCATACCTGGAGACTGAGATTTAAGGAGACGCTGTGGGGAGAGACATTTGTCAGAAACAAACACTGATTCCTTGGAGTTTTGTGTGTTGTTGCTGATCTCTTGTTCTGGGACTTCTGCTTGGAAACCCGGAAACTCTGACCATTGGGCTGACTGACAAGGTTGCTTGGATGTTCAAAGACCGCAGACTGTATTTTGGCTTCTCTTCTGAAACTGCTTAGGCAAGATTGTATTCACACAGACTTGTTAGGTTTATGATGTATGTGTCATACCTTGCTATCTCTGTGCCCTTGAGTAAATTCCTCTTCTAATCAGGCTGTATGTGAAACTACTTGCAGCCAGAGGCGGCTGAAGGTGTGTGTGTCTTCCTTTGTTTGGAGGCTTGCCAGAAACGTGGGAGCATTGGGGGAAAATTTGGAGCAATTAAAGGGCGGTTTGAATTGGCAGCTGACTTCTTTGCTTCTGTGCTGTGCCCTGGGTCATCACACCTCAGCTGCACAGTCAATGGATCAAGAGGCTTAGAAGGGCTATAAAGATGACGGTGGCAAAACTGTACCGGTACTTTCAGAGTTGCAAAAATCTGTTAATGTAACCTTACAATGAAGCAGAATTAGTTTACAAGTAGTCCTTAACTTACAGCAGTTCATTTAGTGACTGTTCGAAATTACAATGAAAAAGTGCTTTATGACCATTTTTCACCCTTACAACCATTGCAGCATCCCCATGCTCAGCTGATCAAAATTCAGACGCTTGGCAACGGACTCATTTTTATAACGGTTGCGGCATCCCGGGGGTGTCTTGTGAATCCCTTTTACACCGTTCTGACAAGCCCAGTCAATGGGGAAGCCAGATTCTCTTAACAACTGTGTTACTAACTTAACGTCGGCAGTGATTCGCTTAGCAGCGGTGGCAAGAAAGGTGGTAAAACAGGGCAAAATTCACTTAACTGTCTCAATTTTGGGCTCAAATGTGGTCGTACGTCGAGGACTAAACTTTTATCCTTCCAACAGGCGGATCTAATGAAAAAGCTCCCACTTCACGTCCTTTTCTCCTATATTCCATCTCCAGAGCAAAGACGACTCAGCTTCCATTTCAAGGGAGGAAAACATGGTCCAAACCATTGTTGACCTGTTGATTGGAGGAGCAGAAACCAGTACAAGCACCTTATACTGGGGTCTACTTTATTTACTTAAATATCCTGATGTACAAGGTAGGTGATGGCAGCTGCCAGGGCTTTGGAAAGGCGGGTATCTGTTCACTGGGTAAAAATAATCCACAGATAGTCCTCAACTTACAACCATTCATTTAGTGGCCATTCAAAGTTACAACGGCACTGGGGGGAAAAGTGACTTATGACCGTTTTTCAGAGTTAGAACCTTTGTAGCCTCCCCTGTGATCATGTCGCAAAAGGGGATCACGTGACCCCGAGACACTGCAACTGTCATAAATACGAGACAGTTGACAGTAAGAACAATTAACCAATGGAAGGACTTCCCTCCAGAAGTTGTGGCTGCTCCAACACTCGAAGTTTTTAAGAAGAGACTGGACAACCATTTGACCCCCAGGGATACTGCAAATGTCATAATACTATGTTTTCCTGAAAGTAAGGCCTACACCAACAATAAGCCCTAGTTTTGGGGTGAGGCTGAAACCTAAAAACCAAGTTAGGACAGGGGTGGGGGTGTGGAGATGCCCCCTGCACCCACTTCCCTTGCAGCCAGGCCTCTCCTTGCCAGCCCACTTCTTCTTCTGAGGCCTTTTTTGCAGCCAGGCCTGCATTTCTCAGTCACAGGCCTTTCCAGAAGGCCATTGCAGCCAAGAATCGAGCTATGGATTCAATCCATAGCTCGGTTCTGCAAGACAGCAGAACTTGGCTGTTTGGCTCGGTACTTGACTGCAAAATGCAGGCCCAAATTCAGCTGCAGAACCTCAGTCCCAGAAGAAGTAGACCGGCTGGGTGGGGCTGTTGGTGCCGGAGGTGAGGTAAGGCCTACCCCGAAAATAAGACCTGGTGCCCTTTTTGGAGGAAAAAAAATAAGACCTGGTCTTATTTGGGGGAAACACAGTATGAGCCAGATGCCAAGCATCTGAATTTTGATCATGTGATGCTGCAATGGTCATAAGTGTGAAAAATGGTGCTAAGTCACTTTTTTCAGTGGCATTGGAACTGAACAGTCACTAAATGAACTGTTGCAAGTTGAGGACTCCCTGTACTTTCAAGAGAAAATTTTGTCCTGGTACTTGTTGTTTTTTTTTTTGGTACTCAACCTAGCACTTGTCAGTATTGGCTACTTCGACTCCTTCTGGTCGAAATAAAGGGTCACATGGTACGTCACGTGGTTTGCTAAGTACTCATCATTTTTAGTACTAGTTGCGCTTCCCGAATGAACTAACAACAAGTACCAAGATACCACTATACTTTGCTTCATTGGAGCAATGAAAATAATTCAGCATGTCCCAAATGAAAGAAATTAATCACATTTGCAGGAATCAGGAGAGAAAATGGCAAAGGCAAGATTAAAATAACCCTTGTAATGTATTGATTATAGAAAAAATCCACCATGAAATAGATGCCATTCTGGGACCTTCTCAAATTATCACGTACGAGGATCGGAACAGATTACCCTACACGAACGCCGTGCTGCATGAAATTGTTCGCTACAGCAACGTTACGATCTCTGGACCCTTACGGAAATGCGTGAAGGACTTTGATATCTTGGGATTCCTAATTGGAAAGGTAAAAGTCTCCCTCCCTCCCTCCCTCTGTCCATCGATCCCTCTCTCCCCCTCCCTCTCTCTCCCTCCCTCCCTTCCCCTCTCTCCCTTCCTCCCTCTCTCCCCCTCCCTCTCTCTCTTCCTCCCTCCATTCCTTCCTCTCTCCCTCCTTCCTTCCCTCCCTCCCTCCCTGTCCATCCCTCCCTCTCTCCCCCTCCCTCTCTCTCTCTCCCTCCCTCCCTTCCCCTCTCTCCCTCCATCCCTCTCTCCCCCTCCCTCTCTCTCTTCCTCCCTCCGTTCCTTCCTCTCTCCCTCCTTCCCACCCTCTCTCCCTCCCTCCATTTCTTCCTCTCTCCCTCTCCATCCCTCCCTCTCTCCCTCTCCCCTGCTCACCCTCAGTGAGCACACAGTGGGACACTTATTAGCACAAGTTAAGAGCTCAGGCCTTGCAAAATACGGGCTACATTTACATTCCATTTAGTGATGCAAGGACTGTTTTCTTAGTTTTGCAATACACTGAATCCCAAACAAGCCACAGAGGTTGGGTTTGCAAAACACTAAGCCAGAGAAATAGGTTAAAAGTAAGCAGCATCATTGTGTTCCGTAAAGGCAGGTAATCCTTGATTTACAGCTGTTTGTAGGTTTGTAGTGACCATTTATAATCAGGGGATCAGCTTCCTTCCAGAGGTTGTGGATGCTCCAACACTGGAGGCCTTTAAGAAGAGACTGGACAGCCATTTGTCTGAAATGGGTATATTTTTTTCCTGCCTGAGCAGGGGAGTTGGACTAGAAGAC
Organism: Vipera ursinii; assembly: GCF_947247035.1. Taxonomy (NCBI): domain Eukaryota; kingdom Metazoa; phylum Chordata; class Lepidosauria; order Squamata; family Viperidae; genus Vipera; species Vipera ursinii. The sequence goes on from NC_139518.1 coordinate 4,411,056, forward strand.
CTCCAAGGTCCTTCCAACTCTGTTACAGGTAATCCTCGAGTTTCTAATGTAATAGAGCTTGCCAATTACATTCGTAGCCCAAGGATTTGTTAGTTGGATCATGTTAAAGGAACACTATCCCTCCCTCCTTTATCCAATGCATTCGCTAACTGAGCGCTCAGATTGTTAAGTGCACATGAGGTACCTCAGTGTGGAGAAGACCATGGGGGTGGGGGAAAAGTGCTTCTGACCACCCAAGGCCTCCTCGGACCCACTGTGATATCTCATGTTTCCACCACCACCCCATCCTCCCCCACTAAGTCTCCACAGACACTGGGCTTGTGCAGACTCACTTAGCTTTTGAAGATCTTGATGATCAGCTGAGTCATCTCCTCTGCAGCCTCTCTGCCCCTCTTTCTTTGTCTGTTCCCAGGACTCCAAAAGCAGGGCGGGATGAATGTGCCCTGCTCAGCTTCGCTGAGTCACCGAGGCACAGGACACCCAATCCACTTTTGGAGCACCGGGCAGCCTTGGTGAGTAGGAAGGAGCGTGCAACCGCCAAAGGCTTCTCTTCACCACGCCAAAAGCTTTTGCAAAGGGACAGAAGGCTTCGGGGGAGCAATCTCGTGCTGCTTGAAGCCTTCTGTCCCTTTGAAAAACTTTTGGTGTGGAGAAGCCTGAAGGATCACAAAACTGTGCCACCCACCCACCCAAAGAAACCACACCACTGCGCAAACTCCACAACAGAGAGGTGGAGCTCACCAGCAGAGAGAGAAGGAGAGGTCAGCCTGTTCTTGAAAGGTAAGCGAGTGTTTGGGGTGGGAAGGAGTCAGTGGGCTGTTATAGAAGGGCCCATGCCTGTTAGTTCTCTATGTGGGGGGTGGATGGGAATAGGCAGGGGAAATGTCGTACTGTCTCTACAATTGGTCATTATTGTGATTCCATGCCAGCCTGTGATCCCAGCAGCTGAGTCCGGGAAATCAGAGGAGGAGGAGGAGAGGCCTGGGGAGCCATCAGAGTCAAAGGAAGTCTCTGATGAGCCCCAGGACTTACAAACTGATGAAAAGCCTGGCCCTTATACTCATGCTCAAGCTGAGAACCAACTGTGCTGGGAAACTGAGTCGGACTCGGAGGACGCACAGCTGGAGTACATTACAGACGCTCGTAAATGCAGACAGGCCACATGAGTAGGACAGAGGGAGGCAATGGGGTGGCTCCAAGGGAGGAGGAGAAGGCATTGAGAAGCCACGCTTTGGGGCTGCATAATAAAAAGGGAACGTATGGGCGGTGCTGGTTCCTGAAGGCAACTGTTTGCAAAGGACTCCAGTTTCAAGGGCTCATGCTTTGTTTGCTTTGCCTGTGAACTATTTCCTGTTTGGCTCATGCTCCATTTTGCTTTTGGGACAATTATCAGGTCTGTAACTCAAATAAAAGGGGATGGTTTTCCAGCCTACTTGTTAAAAGAGGGGTTTGTCTTTGTGAAGTAACAAGGATGTATGCAGGCTGGGACAGAACAGTCGTAAGACTGAACGATTGTCATGGCGCTGCAACATTTGTAACTTCTGGACTGTGTCATAAATACTTGGGGGGAGGGGTGTCGTAACTTTGAACCTTCACTAAATGAACTGTCGTAACTTGAGGATGACCTGTATCCTGTTCTGTGAAGTCTGTGTTGTTCCGAAAACCAAAAGGCTAACTTTGAAAGTTGAAATCAACTAGCGAAATGGTGGATAAAAGTGGGTAAATTGAAAAAAAACCCCACAGACTGATGAAAATAAGAGCAAAATCTTATTTTGCTGGAGAATTGTGGGAGCCGAACTCTATAGGTCAGGGGTGTCAAACTCAATTTCATTGAGGGCCGCATCAGCATTGCGGTTGCCCTCAGGGGGCCTGGTGGGTGTGGCCAGGGTGGGCGTGGCCTACTGGGTGGGCGTGGCTAGAGTGCGTATGGCCTACTGGGTGGGCGTGGCCAGCTCTACATCGTTGGCATCAAGGGTGCCTATGGGGGCCTGGGCAGAAGTGGGACAGATCTGAGGGTCTCTGGCAGGAGGAGGGTCTCTAGGCCAGGGCCAAGGCAGGGGGGGGCCGTTCCCTCACTGTTTCCAGGATGGCTTCGCGGGCCGCATGAAACCACTTTGCGGGCCGCATCCGGCCCCCAGGCCTTGTGTTTGACATGTCTGCTATAGGTTGTACTCTACGATCAGTTGATTAGCCACCGTTCTAAGTTATAAGACACCCCTAAAAAGCTGCTTATGACCTGGGGTGAAAGTTCCAGCTTTCCTCCCCCTATGGTGAACTCATCAAATTCTCAGATGACACCAAACTGTCAGGAGTAGCCAACACCCCAGAAGACAAACTCAGGATCCAAAAAGATCTTGACCAACTTGAACAATGGGCCCTATCCAACAAAATGAGTTTCAACGTGGAGAAAAGCAAAGTCCTACACTTAGGCAGGAAAAACCAAAGGCATGAATACAGATTGGGTGAGACCTGGCTCAAAAACAGTAAGTGTGAGTGGGACCTTGGAGTCCTAGTGGACGATGACTTGAGCATGAGCCAACACTGTGCAGAAGCAACCAAAATCCTGGGTTGCACAAACAAAGGCATAGAATCAAGATCACACGAAGTATTAGTACACCTTTATTAAACTTCAGTAAGACCACACCTGGAATACTGAAGCCATCTTTGGTCACCATATTGCAAAAAAAGATGTTGAGGGTTTGGAAAAAAATTCAGAGAAGAGCAACTAAGATGATCCAAGGCCTGGAGACTAAAACATACGAAGAAAGGCTGCAGGATTTGGGTTTGGCTAGTCTAAAGAAAAGAAGAAATAGGGGAGACACGATAGCAGTAGTCCAGTATCTGAGGGGCTGCCACAAAGAAGAGGGGGTCAGGTTATTCACCAGACCACCAGAGGGTAGGACGAGAAACAATGGCTGGAAACTGATCAAGGAGAGAAGCAACCTGGAATTAAGGAGAAACTTCCTGACAGCGAGGACAATTGACCAGTGGAACAGCTTGCCACCAGAAATCGTGGGCACTCCATCACTGGAGATTTTCAAGAAGAGACTGGATATTCACCTGTCTGGGATGGTATAGGTTCCCCTGCTTGAGCAAGGGGTTGGACTAGAAGACCTCCAAGGTCCCTTCCAGCTCTATTCTATTCTAATTCAACTGGCCTACATTTACAATTGTTTGCAGCGTTCTGTGGTCACATGACCATGATTTATGACTTTTTTTTGCCAAAAACTGACATTTAATTCCAGTTTACAGGGGGGGGGGGGGAAAGGCCCATAGCAAACAATTCACTTAAAGAACACGGCATTTGCTTTTAACAGCCCCAGCAAAAAAAAAAGTTCGTAAAAACAGGCCTAGTTAAGTGACGACGGCTTTAAAACCATGACAACTTATTAACGTAATTGCCAAGCTCGATTACAGTCATAAGTTGAGGACTACCTGTTCACATCCCGGCGAGGGATTGCTAGGAAGTCCACCCACCCTTAAAGTTACTGAGATCGATGAATTCTTTTCTAGCCTGCATACCATATTCTGAATTTCAACTTATCCAGCTGGGTCTTTGTACTTCCCACCACTGTTGGGAAAGAGGAAAGATGCAGAAATTTTGGCCAACTTCTCAAGATGGTTGAACAGATAATTTATAAAACAAGAAAATCACGATTTCCTTTTCCCCTCTCCCCCTCATTTACAGGGAACCCTTTTGCTGCCCAATTCTCATTCTGTGTTGTATGACCCAGAGTACTGGGAAACTCCTTGGAAATTCAATCCGGCGCATTTCCTTGATTCTGAAGGCAATTTTGTGAACAATGAAGCTTACCTGCCATTCTCAACAGGTAACAAAGGGGTCAATATGATTCTTCTTTCCAGAACCCAGCCTGAACCAATTTTTTAAAAAACCCTAGAGCAGGGCTCTTCAAACTTGGCCCTTTTAGGACTTGTGGACTTCAACTCCCAGAATTCCTCAGCCAGGCACGCGTGCCTGGCTGAGGAATTCTGGGAGTTGAATGTCCATAGGTCATAAAAGGGCCATGTTTGAAGACCCCTGCCTTAAAGCAATGTTTCTCAACCATGGCAACTTTAAGAAGTATGGACTTCAATTCCCAAAATTCCCCAGCCTGCACGCTGGATAGAGAATTCTGGCACTTGAAGTGCACACTTCTTAAAGTTGCCAAGAAGGATAAATACAGATAGTCCTCAACTTACAAAGAACAATTGAAGCCAAAAATTTCGTTGTTAAGCCAGACAGTTATTAAGTGAGTTTTGTCCCATTTTATGACTTTTCTTGCCAGAGATGTTAAGTAAATCACTACAGTTTTAAGTTAGTAACACAGTTGTTAAGTTGTTAAGCTTCCCCATTGACTTTGCTGGTCAGAAAGTCACAAAAGATGATCACATGATCCTGGGACAGTGCGACCCTCATAACTATGAGCCAGTTGCCAAGCAGCCAATTTTGATCTTGCGACCATGGGCTGCTGCAACGGCCGTATGAAAAACGGTCCTTAGTCACTTTTTACAGTTCTATGAATGGTTGCAAGTCAAGGACTACAAAAGAAAGAAAGAAAGAAAGAAAGAAAGAAAGAAAGAAAGAAAGAAAGAAAGAAAGAAAGAAAGAAAGAAAGAAAGAAAGAAAGAAAGAAAGAAAGATGAGAGATAGATATAGATAGAGTGATGTTAGATTGATAGATGATGATAGATAGATAGATGATGCTAGATTGATATATGTGTATATATATATATATGTTAAATGTTTGTTAAGCATTCAGAATACACTTGCTTAGTCCCAGACACGGGACAAATCTTATTTCCTGTTTCAGCCTAGCCCAAGGCCATCTACAGGCAGTAGCCACAGCAGTAGCAGCTCATATATAAACCTTTCTGAGGTTTTCACGGGTGTTTGTATGTAGATCTTTGGTCATTCGGGTTTTTCCCCACGTAGAATTGGAGGTATCAGGGCAGCTGAGACCAGCCCATCCACTCAAAACACATCCGCACCCAATCAGAACACAGCCCCCATTCAAAACACACTCCCACCCAATCAGAACACAGCTAAACCCCCACCCAATCAGAGCACACCTCCACCCCATCAGAACACAGCCAAGCCTCCACCCACAGAACACACCCCCTCTGACAGTTTAAAAAAGAAGAAAAAACAGCCACTACCACACACTTCTCCCAGAAGAACGAAGCTGAAGTCACCAGCCTGAGGATGACGGATGAGATTTCGTCGAAACGTTGCCCTGATACCTCCAATTCTACGTGGGGGAAAAACCCGAATGACCAAAGATCTACATACAAACACCCGCAAAAACCTCAGAAAACAAAGAGAGAGAGAGAGAGAGAGAGAGAGAGAGAGAGAGATGATAGATAGATAGATAGATAGATAGATAGATAGATAGATAGATAGATAGATAGATAGATAAGAGAGAGAGAAGAGAGAGAGATGGGGGGGAGAGATCCAGCCACCATTGTAAGTTACTAATTCTTCTCTAGAAGTTTGGATCTTTTTCCCCATCTATGGTTCATTTAAGGTGGCCATCCGTAATTCATACTCACTATTCCTTGGCAGCTATGTAAAAAAGGCAAATATCTGGGTAGAGCAGGATTTCATTTGAAATTTGCTTCCTTTGGTTTTCAAACCCTCCCTTGAACCCATGGCTTTTGCTTCCTCCTTCCCTCGCAGGGCGCCGTACCTGTGTGGGGGAGTCCCTGGCCCGAGTCGAGCTCTTCCTTTTCTTCACCAACCTTCTCCGTTCGTTCAAGTACCAGCTCCCACCCGGAGTAAAGGATGTCAGCTTTGGGGAAATCACGGGGGCCGCCCGCCACCCCTTCCCGTATAACCTCTGTGCTTTTCCACGCTAAATGGCCGGATGGAGCTGACGGAGCGAGAGAGAAAGGCTTTTGTACCGTTTCACTTCTCACTGAAGCACTTTGACATCCTCAATCTTCCGGGACCATCTTTGTCCATCCTACTTGTCTCCAAAATGCATAAAACGAAGCTACTCAGAAGCAAATGTCTATCCATTCAAGCTTATCACAATACAGATAGTCCTGACTTCAACCACCCTTCATTTCGTGGCGTTTGAAGTGGAAGCGTCCCTGAAAAATGTGATTTAGGACCGCTTTTCACAGTTACAGCCGTCGCAGCATCCCATGGTCACGTGATCAAAATTCGAAGGCTTGGCAATGGGATTCTATACACACACACACACACACACACACACACACACACACACACGGCAGTCGCTGTGTCGTGTGTGTGTGTGTCTGTGTGTCACGTGATCCCCTTTTGCGGCCTTCTGACAAGCAAAGTCAATGGGGAAGCCAGATTCACTTAATAGCCATGTTAGTAACTTAACAGCCGTAGTGATTCACTTAACAATTGTGTCAAGAAAGGTCGTAAAATGGGGCAAAACAAATTATCTTGCTTAGTAACATAAATGTTGGGCTCAATTGTGGTCATAAGTTGAGGACTATGGTATATAACAACAACAACAACAACAACAACAACAATAACAATAACAACAACAACAACAACAACAACAATAATAATAATAATAATAATAATAATAATAAAGAAGTTGGAAGGGACCTTGGAGGTCATCTAGTCCAACCCCCTACTCAGGCAGGAAACCCTATACTATTTCAGACAAATGGCTGTCCGGTCTCTTCTTAAAAACTTCCAGGGTTGGAGCATTCACCGCTTCTGGAGGCAGGTTGTTCCACTGGTTAGTTGTTCTAACTGTCAGGAAGTTTCTCCTTAGTTCTAGGTTGCTTCTCTCCTTGATTAGTTTCCATCCGTTGTTTCTTGTCCTGCCTTCAGGTACTTTGGAGAATAGCTTGACTCCCTCTTCTTTGGGGCAGCCCCTGAGATATTGGAACACAGCTACCATGTCTCCCCTCGTCCTTCTCTTCATTAAACTAGACATATCCAATTCCAGCAGCCGTTCCTTATATATTTAAGTCTCCAGTTCCCTGATCATCTTTGTTACTCTTCTCTGTTAGTCTTTCTACAATTGGCTTCGGGGCTGCAAATATGTTATTATTAACAGCCTCCGGATCATTTAAGTGCATAGGTTGAATTTGACATTGAACAGGTAGGATCAACTGGCAGGTGGGCAAACACAAGGAAGAAGATACCGTGGGAATGGACAGGTGACTGTTACATTTATCTCTACTTGCTAAGCATAGGTTAGCATAGTGTAGGTTAGTATGGGGGGGTGTTCAGAGAAAAGCGGGGGGTTCAACCTATTCTCCAAAGCCCCTGAATGCAAGACAAGAAACAACGGATGGAAACTAATCCAAGGAGAGAAGCAACCTGGAACTAAGGAGGAATTTCCTGACGGTGAGAACAATTAACCAGTGGAACGGCCTGCCACTGTGGGCGCTCCATCCCTGGAGGTTTTTAAGAAGAGACTGGAGAGTCACTTGTCTGAAATGGTGTAAGGTCTCCTATTTAAGCAGGCAGTTGGACTAGAAGACCTCCAAGGTCCCTTCCAACTCAATTATTCTGTGTTGCATTGTATAAATAATAATGTTCATTGGTTTATTTCTGGTGTATCTGCTTTCTGGTCCTGCTTCCCTGATTGTATTCCTTAATAAATACTCTTTTTTTTTCATTTTGATCTGAATTTGTGGCAGTGTCTGATACGATCCACGGGAAAGCGCCTAATGCTTTGTGCCACAGAGCGATTTAGACGGGAAAAGGAAGAGCTGGTCTATTGGCCAGCTATTCATTCTGCCATCGTTCGCCATTTCTTCCCCAGAGGTCAAGACATGGGAATTTTCAGTTCCCAGCATTCCCAGGTGTTCTAAAATCTTGCTGCTTGAGCCAGAATCTGATAAGTTTGGGTGTTTTGGCATTCACCGTACGGCAGTCCTCGACTTACAACAGTTCATTTAGTGACCGTTCCAAGTTATCACAGACAGTGAAAAAAGTGACTTCTCATTTTTCACAAGGCCGGCACGGTATTCCCCTGTGGTCACGTGACCAAAATTCGGGACACTTGGCAGCTGATTCGTATTTATGACGGTCGCAGCATCCCCCTAGGATCATGTGATCCCCTTTTGCGACCTTCTGACAAGTAGTCAAGTGGGGGGGGGAGCCAGATTCACTTAACAATTGTGTTACTAACTTAACAGCTGCAGTGATTCACTTAATAACTGTGGCCAGAAAGGTGCATGGCCCCATCAGAGGCCAGTTCGAAGGAGGAGTTGGAAGCGGGACCGTCCGACATGTATGGCAGGTCTCCCTTGGCCTGTTTGGAGACGCCGGGGGCTGAGGACGATGCTCTCCCAGGCCCCTCAGGCATTGGGGAAGCTGGTTGACCGGATGGAGAGCTGCCCTGCCCTCAGAGACCCAGGGGAGAATCGACTGCTGACAGACAGTTGGGCTGATAGGCAACAGATCCCCTCTGATAAGGAACAGCTGCCTCCCCCGCTTGATCCAAGGGCACGGAGAGCAGAGCGGAGGCAAGCTCAGAGAAGGGCTGCAAAGCTAGTCGGGAGGAGGTCGCCCCCACCACTCCTCACAAGGAGCACCTGGAGCGGAGTGACTGGAGAAGCCGGGGGGAGTTACTCTTTTCCAGGAACAACTGCACGGCTGTGTCTCGTACCTTTTTACCTTGCCTTGAGGAGTGCTTGTCGCCTTTTGCCTTGCGTAGCCGTGAGGACTGCCTCCTGTTTTTTTGTCTCGTGCCTTGCCCTGGCCTTGTGGGCTGCCGTTTGCCTCGTGGACAGAGACTCCACTTCCTCAGGGTCTTGTGGAAGAACAGGGTAGAACAACGGCTAATGACCCTCTTTTACCAGTCTACTGTAGAGAGCGTCCTCTCGCACTGTATTGTGGTTTGGTATGCTGGTGTTAGGGATGGTCTGGCTTAAAGGTAAAGGTAAAGGTTCCCCCGCACATGCATGCTAGTCGTTTCCGACTCTAGGGGCCGGTGCTCATCTCCATTTCAAAGCCGAAGAGCCAGCGCTTGTCCGAGGACGTCTTCCGTGGTCATGTGGCTGGCATGACTAGACGCCAAAGGTGCACGGAACGCTGTTACCTTCCCACCGCAGTGGTCCCTATTTTTCTACTTACATTTTTACGTGCTTTCGAACTGCTAGGTTGGCAGAAGCTGGGACGAGTAGCAGGCGCTCACTCTGCTACGCGGCACTCGGGATTCGACCCGCCAAACTGCCGACCTTCTGATCGACAAGCTCAGCGTCCTAACCCACTGAGCCACCGCGTCCCTTTGGTCTGGCTTACAAGGGGGGAAAGTTGTACTTGCCTGAAGCTCTTCGTCTTAATGCCCTCAAACACAGCCATGATGTCAAACAGGCTGGACATTTCGGATGTTGCTTGACATCTGGCCTGACAGCCACAGATAGGAAAGTATTACAGAGGGTGGTGAGCACAGCACGAGACATCGTGGGCTGTCCCCTGACACCACTGGATGACCTCGCCAGGGCTCGCTGCCTTGGAAGAGGGAGGAAAATTCTCAGGGACGACTCACACCCTGGTCGGTATCTCTTTACTCTCCTACCATCAGGTAGGAGATACAGGAGTATACCCAGCCGTACCAACAGGCTAAAGAACAGCTTTTACCCGTGGGCTGTTAGTCTCTTGAATGGGAAATAATTTTATAATTTTATGTGTGACTGACTTGGGGGGCCGTTGTGTTGTGCAATTAGCTCACGCGGTGTAACAAGATGGAGGGTTTGTTGTCACTGTGAGTTGAGACGGGGGGGAGGGCATGAAGGGAGGCTCAGCCAATTTCAATGTATACATGATTGTAACTTGACAATAAAGGTTCGTTCATTCATTAGCCGGGTGGAGGACTGGACCTGGGACTCTGGACCTTGCCCTGTGAGCATGCTCCTAGCCTGTGGACTTTGTTATTATAGGGGCTGTTGTGGCAGGGGTCCCCAACCTGTGGGCCCCAGCCCACTACTGGTCTGTGGACTATTTGCAACCTGGCCACGGGAGTGGCTGGCTGGTGTGCGCATGGGCAAGTGCACAGCCCAGCTGGCGCAATTGTCGCAGGCACTCGAGGCCTCGCTTGGTGCGAGCATTGCGGGGCTCGTGGCCCGTCATGCAATGGGTGCATGACGTCGTGCATCCATGCACGTGTGCACAATCTGCCCCTCCCACAAAACCATCCCCTCTTTACACCCCCACCCCCAGGCCGCCAATCTGGAAAGGCCGGGGAATTCTGGCTTGAGGGACCAGCTGCCTTCCGGAAAGGGTAGAGTGGATCCTTATTGATCACTTTATGGAAGATTTATTGAGAGCAATAAAGGACTCTCTAGAGCAGGGGTCTCCAGCTTTATTCCATTTCTTTTCATTCACTGAACTCACTTGATTTGATGGCACCGCAACCCAGGTGTGGTTAAAAAAGTTGGGATGCTGGATCCTTTTATTTTTCCCTGTGGGTCCCAAGAAAGTTTCAAATGCATCATCGTGGCCACCATCTTTGACTTTTTTGACCACAACCTGATCACAATGTCACAATTTACCAATTTAAGGATAGAAAGCTTAATTGGATAAGTCAAAAGGGAGAGAATGCCAGGCATGCTGGCTAAGGAATTCTGGGAATTGAAGTCCACAAGTCATAAAAGAACCAAGATTGAAAAACCCTGGCTTAGGTCTAGGTATGTCTAGTTTAATGAAAACGATAGACGTTCTCCAACATTTGAGGGGCTGCAACAAAGAAAGGGGAGTGGGGTGGTCAACCTATTTTCCAAAGCACCTGAAGGACAAGAAGCAATGGATGGAAACTTATCAAGCAGAGAAGCAATCTAGAATTAAGGAGAAATTTTCTGACAGTTAGAACAATTAATCAGTGGGACAACCTGCCTCCAGAGGTTGTGGATGCTCCAATACTGGAAGTTTTTTAGAAGAGACTGGACAGCCATTTGTCTGAAATGGTATAGGGTTTCCTGCCTGAGCAGGGGGTTGGACTAGATGACCTCCAAGGTCCCTTCCAACTCTGCAATTCTGCCTACTTTCTGCTCGAAATGTTATCAATCTGCCACGTGAATGTTCCCACTTAACACATGAGATTATCAGAAATCAGACAGTTCCAAAAAAAAAACAACACCCTCTTGTTTTTTCATATTGCTAGTCCACATTTTTATTTTTTTATTTCAAAAGACATTTCAACAATACCTCACATATTTAGAAACAAAACGAAACAAAAACACAGTTTTTCCAAATCTTAATTTAAAAAAAGAAAGAAAGAAAGAAGCTCTCCAAGGATACTCGGGCAAATGAAGCCAATACTGTGTGAGCTACTGGAAGGGAAAGTCAGAATAGCAAAATAATAATCCGGATTTATGTTTTGCCTGAAATCGCATTTTTCCCTATCGCTTTTATAAAACTTTCCCAACCCTCCTGCTCATCTTCTGACAGAAGCGCCACAAAAATCTTTGCCCACTGCATTTGAATATAATCTTTTCCACAAATTATTTCCCTGAATGGCTGCATTTTAACTCTCAATTACTTAGATAACAAAGGGAAAAATGGGACCGTGTCGTTTGGCAAGGATGAGAAACAGACCACTTTTTTCCCCCCAGATGTTCTTTGATCAGCAAATGAGGCTCTCTTTAAATAATGAATATAAGGAAAAGTTGGAATAAAGGAAGGAAAAGTTAAGGAAATGGAGAGATAAAATTTATATAACAAAAAAAGAAAAAAAAAGAGCAAAGAAACAAAAGGGGAAGAAAACGGAGAGACGAAAGAGATAGATGGAGGCTGAAAAAATGTCAAGGAAACACACCCTAAAGCAAGAATCTTCAAACTTGGCCCTTTTATGACTTGTGGACTTCAACTCCCAGAATTCCCCCCTGGCTGAGGAATTCTGGAAGTTGAAGTCTGCCAGTCATGAAGGGCCCATAGTTCCCCCACTCTGGCTGAGGAATTCTGGGAGTTGAAGTCTGCCAGTCATGAAGGGCCCATAGTTCCCTCACGCTGGCTGAGGAATTCTGGGAGTTGAAGTCTGCCAGTCATGAAGGGCCCATAGTTCCCTCACGCTGGCTGAGGAATTCTGGAAGTTGAAGTCCACAAGTCATAAAAGGGCCAAGTTTGAAGACCCCTGCCCTACAGTAGTGTTTCTCAACCTTGGCAACACAAGACCTTGGCCCCTTGAAGACAGGTAGACTTCAACTCCCAGAATCCCACAGGCTAGCTGGGGAATTCTGGGAGTTGAAGTCCACCCATCTTCAATTTGCCAAGGTTGAGAAACACTGTCCTAAAGAAAGCCATTAATATTTTTTTCCCCAACAATAATCAGTTCAACTCAATTTTTGTGCCATCTTCTCCTTGGGGAACATCTGAACATTTATCGTTTGACACAAGATCGGCAGCAAATAAATTTCATAATAAATAAATAAGAAATTAAGAGCTGAGCAGGGGACAGAGAACCAGGGAGATTGAGTGGTATAAATCTCTTCTCTGCCAATTTGCCATGTTGTCTCCCACGTTGGTTATGCTCCTGTGGGGAATGTAAGGTGCTCTGTGCTGTTTGACATCATCTTGTAAAAGTTTAACATTAACAGTAAGGAATATTTCTTTAAAATTACCGTGTGGAGGATGCCCAAGAGGAAAAACGCAAAATAAATGACAAACTAAAATCCACAGTGGAGAAACAACGCGCCAGTTCAGAAGTATCTGGAGAGCTAGGATCTCTGGGCTGGCCTAAGCCAGGTTTACACAGGCCCAGAACCTGGTTTAGAGCAGACCTATCATGTGACAAGAATCCAGCACAAGCCATGATGTCTTGCACAAATAACCCAACTGAAGTTTTTGATAAGTGATGTCATTTATATACACTACAGAATTCACAAGTTCACTTACCCTGTTTTGACCACATCATGCAGACACGGATGTTCATAAGCCGCAGAAACACGTAAAACCAAATTTATACCTTAATTTTATTGCTCTCGAGCCCGACAAAATAAAGGAACTCAGCACCGGTGGTGTGCAAAACCCATTAATTCTGACCTCTCTTGACCGTAAAATGCCTCTCTTTGAACACAAAATGGCTGATTCACGTTTCAAAAGGTTGTCTTGATCGTTTACTTTGGAAATATTTCCAGCTCAAAGCGTCTTTGGTTCACGTTCAAAAACCCTCACTTTTGAGCCCAAAACACTTCGTAAATAATCAAAACATCTCATTTTTCAACTCAAGATGAGGCCAGGGAGGAAAAATTGGAATAGTTCAAATTCAAAATATTTTGGATAGCCAAAGCACCAATTGTAGCATATTCCAATTTTTTGCTTCTTAAACTTTCTGAAACTTACAACCTCATCTTTTTCCACCATCGTGTCTTCCGTTTTCATTCTGCAGAAGTGCCGATCGCCATGGAAATATTAAGCACATACACCACACGGAGGGAATATTATCGCCACGGACCCAAAACCAATTTGAACACCATCACATGTACATAAATTTTCACTGATGTTTAAAGACAGCTGGAATGGAAAAAAAAAAGAAATGGATAGAGATGCAGGCAAAACCAGGAAGAAATTTTGGAGATTTCAACATTATTTGAAATTCAGATACGTATTTTTTTAAAAAAAAAATGGGAGGGAAACTTGAGCTGTGCTCAATTTTCGTTTCTACAGAAAAGTTGGTTAAAAGTCACAGATGTTCCTCTCAACCCAAGAAGCTCTGAGGTCCAACATACATTTGGAATGATTTCAATTTAAACTAAAACAAGTTGGGCGTCCTTTTAAAGGTCTCCGTTATTTCTGCCTGCAGCAAAAGCGCCGATTCCAAATTACATTTTCATCACAGCCTTGAAAGACACCTGTAGAAACCAAGAAGATGGGAAAGGAAGAGATTAAAAACAAATAACTTGTTATCGACTTCAGGATGTTGCTTTTTTTTACAGAACAGGAATTTGGACACAGAAGCTTATCCAAGAAAAATGAGAAGCAAAAAGAATTCTTAACAACATACAGATAGTCCTCAGCTTACAACTATATAAAGGTAATGTTACATGTTTTGTGCCAGCCATGGCAGTTCCCCAAATAAGTCATCAGATGGAGCAAAGAGGCTTCTTTGCTCCCCTGCAGCAGCCCCATTGGCGAGAGAGTTTTATGGCTAGGGAGGGGCCGAGACCCCCCATAAATACCTCTGCCCAGGGGCTGCTTCTTTGTTCTAGCTCTGCTTCTCTTTCTATCTATCTTCTATCTTACAAGCATGGATGCTTCCATGCCATATAGCTCTTTTTATATAACCTGCCGATGAATAAAGCTTCATAATGACTGCATCTATGCATTCTGCCTATTTCGCTTGGAAGCACCTTAACGTTCCATCGATCTCTTGTGAAAGCTGCTCCACAAGTTGGTAGCAGAGAGGATGGTTAAAGGGAACGCTTCCAAAGCCTGCAGCTAATGCCTAGATTTGAAACTGAAATGGATGGCCGGAAATCGCAGATTGTGACCAGGAGTCTTCAATCAAGATTAACAGCTCTAGCCCCTGAAGCAAGCCCCGCTCCAGGTGAGAGCACAGATGGCCTCCTTCTGCACGCCACAGAGGGAAGCTTGGAAGTTTTACAGTCCGCCCAAGACTGTCAAGATGCAGCAGAAGCGCTCCGGGCCCAACGCAAGCAACGCGTGGATCAAATGTCTACACCAGAATGCAAGGAACTGCTTCTAAAACTCCTTGAAGTACAGGAGACCCCACAAGCCTCTCCACGGAGGACATCAGTGCAGAAGGACTATGGATGCCGGGTAAGCCCCCCCTCAGCCATCACGAGGCCCCTCAATATGGCGCCTGCCACCCTGAGTAACCCCGGGACCCCAGGGCTTTCGGCGCGAAATACCCTGCCTAACCGCGACCTCCAGCTTCCTGGGGCAACAGGAAACAAGATGGCTGCGCCCAGGGAGACCGCATGGCCCGGCACAGGAAGCAAGATGGCAGCCCCCTGTGCGCCCACATTTTCTAACAAAGAAAGGCCTCAACTTAGTCTGGAGGCCCAGCAACCCCTGGCATCCTGCCATAGCAACATGCAAACTCCTGGGCTCTCTCCAGCAGAAACCCTCGTGAGCTATGATGGCTATAAGACTGCTCATTACCCCCCAAGGCCCCCGACCCTCTCTCCGGGGCCCCCAGTCTTCCTTTCGCCCCCGCCCAGGCGCTCTCCTTACTTGGCCTTTGGGGGGGGGTTGGCCCCCTCCTCCAGCATCGGCTTTAGCCATCCCCAAGGTCTTCAAGGCAATCCAGGGCCGGGGGGGCTCCAGGAAGGATTTCCAGAGCATTTTAAAAACCAAGTGCCGGCCGGCAATCTTGGGCTCCGCCCACCCCCTGATCACATGTTTTCCGGGCATGCCCAGTACGGGCTTTTTAACCCAGAAGGGGGGCCATCTGAAAATCAGAGAAATATACCACCAACGCCCACTAGAGGGGTACCTTTACCATTTTTTTCAATGCCAACCTCCCAAATGCTCCAAGAATGGGATAATACGTTTCTAATTGCATCCCCGTTGCCTCCAAACTTTGAAAAATTGAAAATTGGGGGTGAGAACTATCACAGTTGGAATAGAAATTTGCAGGTATGTCTATTAAAGGATGGGATTCTTGAAATGGCCCTGAACCCACCACCTTTCCCGTGGAGCTCACGAGAAGAGTGGCTTCATAGACAGACTTTTTCCACTCTGATGGAGTCCATCGATGATAATATGTTCCCTAGCATTCCAGATGGACTCACAGCTTGCGCAGCCTTGCACTTATTATACAATTTATTCAACAGCAAGAGCATGGGTTCTCTCACCAGACTCACAACTGAGTTTTACAACACAAGACTCAGGTTTGGGGCCAGCATGGCAGAACATCTTGGAAAATTAAAATCCCTCAGGGCGCAACTAATGTCCAAAAATTACCGAATACCTGAAGAGAACTTGGTCGCAGTTATTGTGGCTTCCCTGGACAAAAGTTGGAACAATTTTATTATTTCCCTGGAAGGGGGCAGGGATGGACCCATGCCTCTGTCCTACCTCGAGGGCAGACTCATTGACGAAGATAGCAGACGTAGACATACGGGAGAATACAACAGAGTCACCAGCCAGCCAGCCAGCACACGACACCGCAACTTAGAGCGGGTTAATGCTCTACTCAAGTGTTTCACCTGTGGCTCTGAGGGGCACCTCAAGAAGGACTGCCCCCATTTTCAACAAGGCCCCAAGCGTGGTCCCAATCAAGGTAGGGGCAAGGGACAAGGAAGGGGCCGTGGCGGGGCCAAAAGTACTAACAATCTTGTGTCTACCTGTGCCCCCACCACAAGAGCTGATAGCTCCACTGACTTATGGTTACTGGACTCTGGAGCTTCATCTCACATTACTAATGTGAGTCAAGGTTTTAAAAGGGTAAAGAAAATTAAATCATCTGTCAAGGTGGCCAACGGTGATAAAGCTTTGGTTATTGGGGAGGGCACGGTTTCTCTACCCGGGCTTGGAAAAGTTGAAGGTGTCTTACACGCGCCCTCTATTGCCAACAACCTGTTGAGCATTATCAAGTTATGTGACGATGACGGGGTGGAAGTTTTATTTCGCAAAGGGGGAGGTCATGTCACCCGGGACCAGAGGGTCATTGGAAATATAGCCATCATAAATGATTTGCCATATTTCTCCCCCTTAGAAGGGGCCTCACAGACAACCCCAAGGCTGCTTAATGACCGCAAAGGTGAAGCGGTTGCATCCAAGCCCCCACAGCAAGGCAGTGTGGATAAGAAATCCCAACCTCAGCTGTCAACTGAAGCACCGCTCAAGGCTACCAAAGCCAAGAGGGTGTCAGTCGGGAAGCCACTCCACGATAAGTGTGCCCATATTTTGCACCGAAGATTAGGTCATGCAAGCTTCCCTGTGGTTAAAAAGATGGGAGAGTTTGCTGAGGGAGTCCAGCTCAAAGATTGTGAGGTATTCCTGGACTGTGCAATCTGTAAGAAGTCAAAGAGGAAAGCTGCGCCTATCCCAAAAACATCACTGCGTAAGACCCAATTCCCATATCAACTAGTTCATGTTGATTTGGTCGGGCCTTTCACACCATCTCTAGGGAAAAGTCAGTATTTTCTCACTGCAGTTGATGATTTTTCAAGGTACGGCCATGTGTATATCCTCACAGAAAAATCTGGAGCTTTTGATGCCATAAAATCACTCTACAACCTTGTAGAGACCCAGTATAAAACCAAGATTGCACAACTGCAGAGCGACCGCGGGGCTGAGTTCATGTCCCGAAAATTCCAGGACTGGGTAAAGCGTAAGGGCATCCGCCATTTTCTTACCGCGCCTTTCACCCCCGCTCAGAATGGTGTGGCAGAGAAAAGAAATGGAGTCCTACAAACTATGATGCGTAGTCTGATTGCAGACGCAGGGGTCGCAGAATCATACTGGGCAGAAGCGGTAAAATATGCCAATTATACCTTAAACCGCACTTGGAGCAGTGTTGTGAACCAGACCCCATATTTCCTAGTTCATGGTAGGAAACCAAATCTTGGACATTTACGTGTTTTTGGGTCCTATGCATGGGTTCACATCCCCAAGCAGCTGCGGAAGAAGGGGAGATCTGTCTCCCAGAGACTAAGGTTCTTGGGCTACGCTCCTGGCTCCAAGGCCTACCGTTTCCTGGGAGAAGGGGGCAAGATTGTGACTTCCCAATCTGCCTCCTTCGAAGAGGACTCCAATTGGGCCCAGATACACTCCAATGATCTGAGCCCATATATCAACCGTCCCAGCAAGGGCACACCAACTACGACATCACCTGAGACGTCCACATACCCTGCCACCGACGAAAGTGTGGAACAAGACGAAGATGTCATCCCACCTGGTTCAGATGGGGAGGATGAGCCGTCCAGTTCCCCAGCAACGCCTCAGAAACCCGCGGAAGAAAAAGGCGGTGAGTGGCAGAAGGTAAGGAGGTCAAAGCGGTCCAACAAAGGCATCCCGCCAAAGAGAATTGACATTGGGCACATCGCATCTGTTAACAGCGTTGTGGTCACCCCAAAATCCTTCTCTGACATCCAGGAGCTGCCCATCGAAGAACAGGAGAAATGGCAGCTCGCGATGGAGAAGGAAATGCAGAGCTTAAAACAACTCAAGGTCTTCACCCCCCAGCAACCTCCAAAGGAGAGGAAAGTCATTGGCACAAGGTGGGTTTACAAGGCAAAACCACTTGCCAATGGCCTCTACCTGTATAAGGCCCGTTTGGTAGCTCAGGGATTCGCCCAACGCTATATGGAAGACTATGGCGAGACATACTCTCCAACTGTCCGGGCAGAGAGCGTCAAGACCGCCCTCGTGACTGCAGCTGCTCTGGGGGAGGAAGTCTTCCAATTCGACATCCAGACGGCTTACCTCCACGCCAAATTGGACCGGCAGATCTACATGAAGGCCCCTCCTGGCTACCAGCAAGAAGGGGAAAATACATGGTTACTCCACAAAGGGTTATATGGTCTCAAGCAGTCAGGGAAATTATGGTATGACTGTCTTAGAAAAAGTTTAGAACGAGTTGGTTTCACTGCATCCCGTGCAGATAAATGTGTTTTCACACGCAACTCAAAGGGTACCACAGAAAGGGTGTTAGTTTATGTGGATGACCTACTATATGTAGGACCTGACAAGGAAGGGTGTGATGAATTTGCCAAGGCCCTGGAAGAAAAGTTCACTTTGAAATCTTTGGGGCGGGTTGACAAGTACTTGGGTGTGCATATTTTGGCCACTAAGGGGGGGTTCGCTCTATCTCAAAAAGAAAAGATAGAGGAATTACTGGCCAAATGCAAAATGGCAGAATCTAATCCTACGCACAGCCCAATGCAAAGCGACTTTTACAACCATACTCACAAGGACGGTCCTGAGTTCACAGATAACACGCTTTACAGATCTGTGATTGGCTCCTTGCTATATATCAGCAATTGGAGCAGGCCTGACATAGCTTTAGCTGTAAATCTATTGTCCAGGCATGTGGAACACCCAAAGGAATTCCACTGGACTGCTGTTAAGAGGGTACTTAGGTACCTCAGGGGCACGACCGATGCCCTCCTTGTGCTGGAACCAGAGAAGGGGGAGACGGCCCAGCTCTCTGCTTACTCAGACGCAGACTGGGCTGGCGACACCAAAAGTAGGCGGAGCACTTCTGGTATACTCATATTGCTAAATGGCTGCCCAATACATTGGCATGTTAGGCAGCAAAAATTTGTTTCTTGCTCCACGGCCGAGGCTGAATATGCCAGCCTGTCAGACACGGCCAATGATTTGACTTGGTTCAATGAGCTGATAACGAGCATCTGGGCAGCTCCTCCTCTGCCCATCCAAATTCTAGAGGACAACACAGCCGCCATTGCAATCTCGGAGGCTTATGCAGTAGGCTCTAGATCTCGCCACATAGACATACGCTATAAAAATGTCAGACAGCTTGTCAAAGAGGGTTTTATACGTGTAGAGCACTGTAACACAGTTGACCAGATAGCTGATCTGTTCACCAAACCTCTTCCCATTGACCGGCACAACCTTCTGTGTAAGCGTTTGTGTTTGGCCTTCTGAATGTTTTTATACATGTCTATGACACCTGCTTGCCCCTCACACACATTCACTGGTCCCTGTCATTGGCTGGCAAGAAGGGGAATTGTTACATGTTTTGTGCCAGCCATGGCAGTTCCCCAAATAAGTCATCAGATGGAGCAAAGAGGCTTCTTTGCTCCCCTGCAGCAGCCCCATTGGCGAGAGAGTTTTATGGCTAGGGAGGGGCCGAGACCCCCCATAAATACCTCTGCCCAGGGGCTGCTTCTTTGTTCTAGCTCTGCTTCTCTTTCTATCTATCTTCTATCTTACAAGCATGGATGCTTCCATGCCATATAGCTCTTTTTATATAACCTGCCGATGAATAAAGCTTCATAATGACTGCATCTATGCATTCTGCCTATTTCGCTTGGAAGCACCTTAACGTTCCATCGATCTCTTGTGAAAGCTGCTTCACAGGTAAAGGTTCCCCCGCACATGCGTGCTAGTCGTTTCCGACTCTAGGGGCCAGTGCTCATCTCCGTTTCAAAGCCGAAGAGCCAGCGCTTGTCCGAGGACGTCTCCGTGGTCATGTGGCCGGCATGACTAGACACCCCAGGCCAAAATTTCCACTGCTAAGCAAGGCATTCGTTACGTGAGTGGTGCCACATTTTATGACTGTTGTGCCACAATCATTAAACGATTCATTGCGGTTGTAAAGTGGATCACCCGAATTTTAACCACATGACCACAGGGAGGCTGCAAGGCAAGTGTGAAAAATGGTCATAACATAAGCCACTTTTTTCGGTGACGTTTTAACTTCAAACGGTCCCTAAATCAACGGTCGTTAAGTCGAGGAGTACCTGTGTTTGATAATTAGAGAAAAGACTCACTGAGGATTTTAGTGATGGATCCAATTGGATGCAGGAGGATATTCAGTGTAGATTTTAATCTCTGAATCTCGATCAGTATTTCTCAACCTTGGCGACTTTTAACACTTGTGGACTTCAGTTCCCTGAATTCCTCAGCCAGCATGAGAGAAACTGGAGCTGGAATGTCACTCACTTTACTTTTACAGAAAAATTGGCTACGAATCATAGATGTTCCTCTAATTCAAGGGTGGGGAGCTATGGCCCTTTTATGATCTGTAGACTTCAACTCCCAGAATTCCTGAGACAGCCATGGCTAGGTCAGGAATTCTGGCAGTTGAAGTCCATAGGTCATAAAGGGGCCATAGTCACCCATCCCTTTTACAACCTGTGGACTTCAACTCCCAGAATTCCTGAGCCAGCCATGGTTGACTCAGGAATATCATATTGTTTTTAACTAGGGCAATTGTTTAATCTGTTTTTAATGTTTGTATTGGTTATTTTATTCTGCCCTGTGAACCGCCCTGAGTCCTCAGGGAGAAGGGCGGTATATAAATGTTATTAAATTAAATTAAATTAAATTAATTCTGGGAGTTGAAGTCCACAGGTCAGAAAGGGGCCATCATTCCCTACCTCTGCTCTAACCCAAGAAACTCCAAGATCCAACATACACTTGGAATTATTTCAACTTACCTGAAACAAATTTTGCTTCCTTCTAAAGGTTTCTGTGGCTGGCTGGGGAATCAGCACAATCGTCAAAATTGGATCCGGTCATGTGGGGGGGCCTGAACTTACAACTGTCGTGACTTACGGCCAAAATTCCCATCCCAACTGCGGGTTATAAACTGAGGATTACCTGCAAGGATTTCAACTTCAGAATTCCTCAGCCAGTTGGGAAATTTTGAGAGCTGTGGTTGAGATATGCTAGCTGGGCAATTACTGGAGCTGAAATCACCACGTCTTAAAACTGCAAAGGTTGAGAAATATTGTTTTAGGCAACGACCCAGTTAGCTTCCTACAGGTGTCAGATCAAACAGTCAAGAAAGTAGCTGATTCAGGATGCAATGGGAATCCAACCTCTGTCTTACCCACTATGTGAGTAAGAAACAGAATAGCACATTTGTTTATTTGCAGGTAATCCGTGACTTATGACGGCACTTGAACCCAAAACTCCTGTTGCTAATTGAGACAGTTTTAAGTGAGGGTGTGTGTGATGTGAATCAGACCCCAAACAGTACGTCCAAAAGCAAAATGAAACTTCTGTAGTACGATTCTTGCCCAGAGCAAGGAACTGGATTAGATGATCTCAAGGTCCTTTTAATCTTTATCTCTGTGATTCTAAGAATTCAAAATGATCAGGAATACTTTCCCCTTCGCTTCCTGTTCCCTCCCCCGTTCCCCCCCCCCCCCCCGCATTTCTTTGGAAGTTTTAGCAGGCCCAATAAAAGAAACCTTGTGATCTTGCTCATAAACTCATATGCTCGTAAATTTAAAAAGCCTATTTTATTGCTTTTTAAATGAAAAAAAGAAATTGGAAGAGCGAAAGAGAAGCCAGGGGAATGTTCTGAAGTGAGGAGCAGAAAGGGGAATTTTTTTAAAAAATGGCTTACTGTAGGCCAGGCAGGAAATGTAGTGGATTCCTATACCACGAGGCACTTACAGAAGAATTGTTTGCAAAATATGCATCGGGACACCACATTAACTGATTGATCAAATTTATATGTTGTCCACCTCGCTGTAAAAGTGAGTCTGACGAGGTACAAAAATATATAAAGGTAAAAAGATGGAGAGAGCCAGCAAACATCCCCAGGTGTTGCCAATCTCGAATCCCCATGCTTAGTCGGTTTATTAAATTATCTGGCTTCCCCATTGACTTTGCTTGCCAGAAGGTCGCAAAAGGGGATCATGTGACCCCGGGACACTGCAACCGTCATAAATACGAATCAATTGCCAAGTGTCCGAATTTGGATCGGGTGACAACAAGGATGCTGCAACAGCCGTGTGAAATATGATCGTAAGACATTTTTTTTTAGTACAGTTACAACTTTGAACCGTTGTAAGTCGAGGATTCCCTGTACCTTGATATATTTCAGACTGGCAAAAAGTGTACAGTATAAGTTTTGTATCTCTGGACTTTTGAGCAAGAAGATTTGAAGTGTTTTACTTTCTATATTTTTTTCCCCCCAGGTTTGGGCTAAAAGGGAAAAGTCCTTAATTATAGAAGGGCCAACAATTCCCGAAACAAACAGACTCACAACGTGCCAAAGGTTTAGCCTAGTGCAGGGGTAGGCAACCTCGGCTCTTTTATGACTCATGGACTTCAACTCCCAGAATTCCTGAGCCAGCTATGCTGGCTTAGGAATTCTGGGAGTTGAAGTCCATGAGTCATAAAAGAGCCGAGGTTGCCTACCCCTGGCCTAGTGGAAATGTCCTTTTTGGGGGGGAGGGGAGCCTTGAAAGAAGCACTTTTAAATAATTGAAATTTAATTTTTTTAAAAAATGATTATTCTTCTCTTCAAGTTTTTTTTAACACAGTGGCAATGGAGTTGCACTCTTCTCAACAGGCCTGTAGTTTCCCTTTTCCCACCAGCTATTATTGCTGGTTTTAAAAAAAAAAATTCTCCTTGGTGAATGACTTTTTGGTTACTTAATGCTGTCAACCGTGTTGTTTTCTTTGGAAGGATAAAATCGTCCGGGCGGAACGTTGCCAAATCCCAAAGAAAGGAAGGGCTCACCTCTTGCAGTCTTTGCCCCAAAGTCTCCTTGCTCCAAATGCTCTTCCTGTGTAAAAGCAAACAGAATCTTGTTTAGAAGAGCCAAAAAAACAGAGAACGGGGCCTATCATGGGCTTCCCTGGAGAATTCCTCGGAGCTCCAGGCTTTTTCTTCATTCCTAACAGCAGAAAATCAACATCGGATCTTCACAGAGCAGAACACAGGAGAACAGCTCCAACGTTCAAATGTAGGAAGTGGCGATTTTTTTAAGGAGCACTAAAGATGATCTCTTAGGATGTCATTGCCCATGGTCTCCAAACATTGAGACCTTCCTTCCTTCCTTCCTTCCTTCCTTCCTTCCTTCCTTCCTTCCTTCCTTCCTTCCTTCCTTCTTCCATCCCTTTCCTTGTTCCTCCCATCCATCCATCCATCCATCCATCTACTCCCTCTCCTTCCTTCCCTCTCGTTCCTTCCTTCTTCCATTTCTTTCCTTGCATCCTCCCATCGATCCATCCATCCATCCATTCACTCACTCCTTTCCTCCTCTCCTTCCTTCCCTCCTCTTCCTTTCCCTTCCCTCTTCCCTCTACTTCCTTCTTCCATCCTTCTTTCCTTGCTTCCTCCCATCCATCCATCCATCCATCCATCCACTCACACAATTTCCTTCCTTCCTTCCCTCCCTCCCTTCTTCCTTCTTTCCTTGCTTCCTCCCTCCCACCCACCCATCCATCTACTTCCTTCCTTCCCTCTTCCCTCTCCTTCCTTCTTCCATCTTTCTTTCCTTGCTTCCTCCCTCCCACCCACCCATCTACTCACTCTCCTTCCTTCCTTCCCTATTACCTCTCCTTCCTTCCTTCTTTCATCCATCTTTCTTTCCTTGCTTCCTATCCTTCCATCCATCCACTCCTTCCTTCCCTCTTCCCCTCCTTCCTTCTTACATCCATCTTTCCTTGCTTCCTCCCATCCATCCCTCCACTCAAAATTTCCTTCCTTCTTTCCTTCCTTTCTTCCTTCCCTCCCTCCCTCCCTTCCTTCTTCCATCTTTCTTTCCTTACTTCCTCCCTCCCACCCACCCACCCATCCATCTACTCACTCTCCTTCCTTCCTTCCTTCTTTCATCCATCTTTCTTTCCTTGCTTCCTATCCTTCCATCCATCCACTCCTTCCCTCGCCCTTCTTCCTTCCTTCCCTCTTCCCCTCCTTCCTTCTTACATCCATCTTTCCTTGCTTCCTCCCATCCATCCATCCACTCACAATTTCCTTCCTTCTTTCCTTCCTTCCTTTCTTCCTTCCATCTATCCATCCATCCACTAAGTATACAAATGAGGGATTATGACAAATACCTCAGCTAAGGATTGAAAAGGCCAGTGAGGTCCTCAAAGTCCAATCTCCTGTTCAGCGGTGGAATCACATGTGATCTTTTGTCTACCTGCATGTTGGCTGGGGAATTCTGGGAGTTGAAGTCCATGCATATTAAAGATCCCAAGGCTGAGAAACTCTGGTCTAGAATGGCTTTCAAACAACTTGCTGTGCTCCAGAAAAAAATTGGAATTAAAATCCCCTAAATTCTCAGCCAGGTTGGCTGGATGAAATTCTGAAGAGTTGCTGCCACATATGATTGAAGAAAGTTGGATGGCTGAGTGGCTATGAAGTATTTTTTTTTCTCCTCACCTGTCTATCTTCCGTGCTACAATCACCGTGAAACTGCCCTCCGTGTCAGGCAAGTATGTTGAGGGGACAATGGCATAATTTCCTGAAGGCAGCCGGCAGGTCTGACTTATTTCCTGAGAGTAGCAATGAGGCACGCAACTAACTACTGGCTCCAACTGCAGGAAAGCTGTGGAAGGCATTTTCACACGGTTGTTGTCACTGGGAACCTGAGAAGGAATAAGAAAGTCTTCCCTGTAATCTCATTTTATGTTTCAGATATCCACAGCCTTTATTAACTATATAATTATGTCATAAAATAAGCGTAATCATATTATAAATATAAAAAATAAAATTATTTTATAATTAAAGAACTGTAACATCTCTCCCATTGCAATTCGATGGCTCCATGTCATGGTGATTTTATTATGGTTTTATCTTAAGATATTATCACCTAAGCCAGAGGTAGGCAACCTTGGCTCTTTTATGACTCGTGGACTTCAACTCCCAGAATTCCTGAGCCAGCCACGCTGAGGGGAAAGGGAAAGGTTTCCAAGCTGAGCCATGCTGGCTCAGGAATTCTGGGAGTTGAAGTCCACGAGTCTTAAAGTTGCCAAGTTGGAAGGCCCTTGATCTAGATCAGGGGTAGGCAACCTTGGCTCTTTTATGACTGGTGGACTTCAACTCCCAGAATTCCTGAGCCAGCCACGCTGAGGGGAAAGAGAGAGGTTTCCAAGCTGAGCCCTGGCTGGCTGAGGAATTCTGGGAGTTGAAGTCTACGAGTCACAAAAGAGCCAAGGTTGCCTAACCCCTGACCTAGGCTTTGCAGCATCCGCATGGTCACATGATCAAAATTCAAACGCTTGGCAACTGGTTCATATTTATGACTGTTGCATTGTCCAGGGGGGGTAACCTGATCCCCTTCTGCGACCTTCTGACAAGCAAACTCAACGGGGAGAGACAGATTCACTTAACAACCGTGTTACTAATTTAACACCTGCAGTGATTCATTTAACAACTGTGACAAGAAAGGTTGTAACATGGGGCAAAACTCACTTAACAATTACCTCTCTTAGCAACAGAAATGTTGGGCTCAATGGTGGTCGTAGGTTGAGGACTACGTGTATGTGTGTGTGTGTGTGTGTGTGTGTTTGCTGATGTTTTATTTAAACTAAATTCATATGTTAGTGATTGTGTGACCTCTGTAGGTACCATACACTTATTAAACACATAAAAAAAAACTCTTCCATCAAAGGGTGGGTTGACTCAGAACTCAAACTCAGATCTTGGCCACAGATAGCTAGCATTCACGGTTTAAAGCCTTGGTTCGAAGCTGATTTGAAAACCGCAGATTAAAATGATTGGCTGTCGTGTCTGAATAAACAGACCAACACCAGTGAACGGCGCAGTCAGTGTTTCCCCATGGCAAAGATGGGAATGCTAAGGAGAAGAGGAAGTAAAGTAGAAAAGTCCAGATTTTGGGATGGTTTGCGAATTTCAGGTAGTTCTCGGCTGAAACAATTCAGTGACTTATGACCATTTTTCACACTTGCGACCACTGCACCATCTCCATGGTGATGTGATCAGAATTTGGCTGCTTGGCAATTCTGGGAGTTGAAGTCCAGAACACCTTCAAGTGACCAAGGTTGAGAGACACTGGTGTATCTCCATAGAGATTCTCAATCATCCAGGTCCTGGTTGTCCCAAAGGCAACTGGACATCCTTGGGGTTTTTTTTTCCTTCGAAGACGTTTTGCTTCTCATCCAAGAAGCTTCTTCAGCTCTGACTGGATGGTGGGGAATGGACGGATTTATATTCCTTGCAGACAACTGGTCATTTGCATTCTCTCAGAGTTTGGCTGAGGCCGTTTGGAGGTTTACCTGTGTCATCGGGGTCACCTGCGTAGAGCAAATGTGTGTGGAGCCTTCTTGGACACAGGATAGACATTTAACTATGCACTTTGGGAGGAACACCCTTCGAATGGTGCAGGAAGATGAACGGATTTCGAGAAAACATTGCAGAGTACAGGAACCATTTACGCTTCAGTTTGAGACGCGGACAACATGGATTCATCCCCAACAGCCTGTGCCTGTCTTCAACAGTGAAGGGACAAAGGGACAACATCCTGCAGCCAAGAAGTCTCCACACACATTTGCACCACTCAGGTGACCCTGAGGACACAGGTAAATCTCCAAGTGGCCTCAACGACCCTCTAAAAGAAGGCAAATGACCAGTGGTCTGCAAGGAGCATAAATCCTCCCATTTCCCCACTATCCAGTCAGAACTGAAGAAGCTTCTGGGATGAGAGGCAAAAGGTCTTCAGAACAAGAAAGTCCCTTGCCTCCTGAAAAAGCACCTGTGGGAAAGACACTGGTGCAATTCAATTAGCAACTGTGAACCTAAATATTACCTGGAAGATATGAAACCCAATTGGACGGCACTTGTTATCGGGGCAGTGCTGATGGAGAGAGATCTTGATGCTTCTTTGTCCCAACCCGGCAGGAACCGACAAAGGGAAGCAGGGATTGGTATGGAAGGAGGAGAAGTTCCGGCTGCCTCCAGCGTTGTGGCCTTTTTTCCACGATCCCTCCAGCTGCGCCGTCTCCCACTCGCCTCCCGGGAATTCTTCATGGATGGTGTTATCCAGAACAGACAGCTTGATCTCACTTGCAAGAGACCGAGGAAGCAGAAAGGAGAGCAGGAAGAAAATAATAATAATAATAATTATCTACCATGTGGCTTTTCTTCTCAGAGTTACTGTACAGTGAGTCCGTCACGGTTCCAACTAATGAAACACTTCAAAGAACTTTCGGGCATTGCTTATCCTAAAAAGTCTTTAATCGTGAAAACAAAGTGTGGGCACAGCATGGTGGATGCCAAGATCTGAATTCCTCCCCCTTCAGCCCCTAATATCTGGCACAATTCCCTCCTCCAATTAGCAGTCATAAATCACGTTCTCCAATCAGTTTGAAGGGCAAAGCTTCCCTTCCGTTCTGTAACCTGCCATTTCTTATCTTATTAAAAACAACCAGGGGAAACATTCTTCCTCCTCCCCCCAGCTTCATCTAATTCTAAGAGCAAAGCAATTTAAAGGGAAAGGCTGCCTCTTTATATTGCCAAAGCAAAAACATCCAACGTTTGCAGCGTTGGCAGTCCTTGATTTACAAGCATTCATTTAGTGACCATTCAAAGTGGCCACGGACGGCACTGAAAAAAGTGATGTGTGGCCTTTTTCCACCCACACTTGCAAACTATTGCAGCAGCCCCGCGATCACATGATCAAAATTCAAATACTTGGCAACTGATTCCTCTTTACGATGTTTGCCGTCGAACTCCTGACAGGAAAAAGTCAACGAGGAGGCCGGATTCACTTAAGAACCGTTTCACTGATGTAAGAACTGCAGGGATTCCCTTAACTGCCGTGGCGAGAAAGGTCGCAAAATGGGACAAAACTCCCTTAACTAATGTCTCATTGAGCCAACAAAATTTCGGGCTCCATTGTGCCCGTAAGTCGAGGACTTGCCTGTAGCTTCTCCCGATTCAAGGGACAACCCGCCTCTTTCCCAGTACCACCCTCGCCCCTGGGGGTACCTGAGAGAAATTCTTCCACTGGAGAAGACCCGGAGCAGGAAGTTTCCTTCAGTGTTATTCAGGAAAGTGCTGGGAACCACCAGGTAGTATCCAGGAGACAGGTCACAACGGAGGTGTACCTCTCGGTTGAAGGAATGACAGGCTGTGCTCACAACTGGGGGAGCCGAGAGTGTCTTGGAAAGGTTGAACTGCTTCTTCTCAATCTGGAAGGCAAGAGAGCAGCAGAGAGCTGCGTCAGAGCATGCCCAGTCTTATTGCGCTGAGGTAACCCAGGAGTAAATACAGTAGACAGTGGTTTGTATTAAATGGTGGTTTATCATACACTGTCTACAAATATACCCTCGAAACAAAATACACAGACGTGGTGATACAGCAAACTCCAATACACAGCAATTACAGCAGGAAACGGACGAGAGAGAAAGACTGCAGCAAGCCTTCCCTTTTATACTCAAGCTCTTAAAGGGATACAGACTCCTGGTGAGTCATTCCTAACATTGCATCATTCATCTCGCATTATACAAGCTGGTTAGACTTTAAATCAATGTCCCGACAAGCTGAATACAGGCGGTCCTCGCCTTACAACAGTTCATTTAGTAGCCATTCAAAGTCGCAACGGCACGGAAAAACAGGATTTGTGACCATTTTTCAGAGTTACCACCTTGGCAGCATCCCCATGATTCACGTGATCAAAATTCAGAGGCTCGACAACCGGTTCATACTTATGACCGTGGTGGCAATCTGGGGTGTGTATGTCTGTGTGATGTGATCCCACTTTTTTGGCAACCTTCCAACAAGCCAAGTCAATGGGGGGAAGCCAGATTCACTTAACAACCGGGTTAGCAACTTCTCAACTGAAAGCGATTCAGCTTTAACACCTGTGGCGGGAAAGGTGGTTAAAATAGGGGAAAACTCACGTGGCCAATGTCTCACTTAACAACGAAAATTTGGGGCTCAACTGTGGCCGTTAAGTCAAGGACCACCTGTATGTTGGTGGGAAAGCTCGCATCCCTTTACAAATTGAGAAACCAGAAACGGGATTTTCAAAGTATCACTGTCTGGTTTGGTGGCAGCAGTGCCTCAGAAAAGAAGGTCCAGGAAACGCCACAACAAATCTTATTCCCAATTTGCTCCTGAAACCCAGAAAGGCCAACCAAGAGCTTCACACCACAGAGAGATTCATTTCTCTTAGCCATCTTGAGGACTAGAATCATACTTCCTGGGGGGAAAAAAAAACAACCCCCGAAAGGGCTCGTCTGCCTGCACGCCCAGCTCATCTCTCCTACCTTCCAGATGTGCAAGCCCAGGGCATGGTAATTCTTCCCTCGGACGTTATCCACCAAGGAGGGATCCGCTTCTGGGAGGCGAGGCCAAGCGCGAATCCTGCCAGCCCAATCTGTGCTGTGCTTCCGGGGCTTCTGCAGGAGGGCGATGCAGACCTCGCTCTGCTCACAGACTCTCAGCCAGAATTTGGGGTTCGTGGGGAAGGTGCTGTTGTTACGGCAACCCCCGGCCGACTGCCCTCGCACCCAGGACCCGTACAGCTTCTGCGTGTGGCTCAGCACTTTGTCTGTCGGGAGGGGAAAAGGATACGCGTCACAGCTCCGCTGCTGCTGCAGCAGTCGGAGACCCACGAGGCTTTTCATTCGGGTGAGAACCTTCGTTTTGTAAGCAGAAACAAAATAACCGAACAAAAGAATCGGAAGGGACCTTGGAGGTCTTCCAGTCCAACCCACTACTCAAGCAGGAAACAACGGCGCTGAAAAAAGTGACTTACGACCGTTTTTCACTCTTGCAACCGTTGCAGCTTGCCCCAGGATCACGCGATTAGCGTTCAGAGGCTTGACAGACGGTTCGTATTTATTTATTTATTTATTTATTTATTTATTTATTTATTTATTTAGATTTGTATACCGCCCTTTCCCGAAGGACTCAGGGTGGTTTACAGGGTAATTAAAACAAGAAATACAAAACTTAAAAACGATTAAAAAAATTACAACAGTCCCTGAAAAAGTAAAAGCCCCCAATTAGATTGCCCTCCGGGTGAGATTCAAGGTGCTGGTGATGACCTATAAAGCCCTAAATGGCGAGGGTCCGGGATATCTGAGGGAACACCTGCTGCCAGCATCAAGTTCCCTTCGTCCAGTGCGCTCCCACAGGGAGGGTCTTCTCAGGGTGCCGCCGGTAAAAGACTGCCGGCGGGTAACACCTAGGGGGAGGGCCTTCTCAGTGGGTGCGCCTGCCCTCTGGAACCAGCTGCCCGTGGAGCTGAGGACTGCCCCCGACCTCCGTTCATTCCGCAGGGTTTGCTCCTCTGTCCTGGTCCTTTTAGACCTCTCAGCGGCTTTTGATACCATCGACCATGGTATCCTGCTGCGACGGCTCGAGGGGTTGGGAGTGGGAGGCACCGTTTTACGGTGGTTCTCCTCCTACCTTTCGGGCCGTTCGCAGTTTGTAGTGGAAGGGGGGCAGAGATCTACCCCGAGGCCCCTTTCCTGTGGGGTACCTCAGGGGTCGGTTCTCTCCCCCCTCCTGTTTAACATCTATATGAAGCTGCTGGGTGAGATCATCCGTGGCTTTGGGGTGAGGTATCTCCAATATGCGGATGATACCCATTGTTTATCTCCACCCCGAGCCAACCCAGTGATGCCCTTGACGTGATGTCCCGGTGCCTGGAAGCGGTGCGGGTCTGGATGGGAAGGAACAGGCTCAGGCTGAACCCCTCCAAGACCAAGTGGCTGTGGATACCGGCATCTCGCATTGTCCAACATGTTCCATCTCTTTTGATGGGGGGAGAGCTCTTGCCTCCCTCAGAAAGGGCTCGCAACTTGGGTGTCCTCCTGGATTCACGGCTTAACCTGGAAGATCTTCTAACCGCCGTGACCAGGGTGGCCTTTGAACAGGTTTGCCTGGTGCGCCAGTTGCGCCCCTTTTTGGACCGAGATGCCCTATGCACGGTCACCCATGCCCTTGTCACTTCTCGCCTGGATTACTGCAATGCTCTCTACATGGGGCTGCCCTTGAAGTGCACCCGGAGGCTTCAGCTGGTGCAAAATGCGGCCGCGCGGGTGCTCATGGGAGTATCTCGATACTCCCATGTTACACCTCTCCTGCGCGAGCTGCATTGGCTTCTGGTTGCCCTTCGGGTGCGATTCAAGGTGCTGGTAATTACCTTTAAAGCCCTACATGGCTTAGGCCCGGGGCACTTGCGAGACCACCTGCTGCCAATGTCAACCTCCCATCGCCCAGTTCGCTCCCACATAGTCGGCCTCCTCAGGGTGCTGTCGGCCAGGGAATGCCGGCCGGCAACCCCCAGAGGGAGAGCCTTCTCTGTGGGCGCACCGACCCTCTGGAATAAACTGCCTCCGTTGCTGCGGACAGCCCCTGACCTTCGATCCTTCCGCCGTGACCTGAAGACATGGTTGTTCCAACAAGCGGGCCTGGACTAACCATGGTTTTTAATTTGTTTTTTATTGTGTAAATTGTCCCGTATTTCTTATATTCATTGTTTAATTCTTTTTTAATTTTTGTATTTTATGTCTCTTAATTTTTATTGTTGTGAGCCGCCCTGAGTCCTTAGGGAGAAGGGCGGCATATAAATGTAATAAATCCTAATCCTAATCCTAAATATTGAAAATGTTATTTGGAAAAATCCCAACCCCAACCCTAACCCTAATTCTAATCCAAATCCCAACCCTAACCCCAACCCCACCTTATTCCTAACCCTATAAAAACTATGTGTGTGTGTGTGTTTGTGTGTCACTTTTTTCAGTGCTGTTGTAACTTTGAACAGTCACTAAATGAGCTGTTGTAAGTCAAGGATTATCTGTCGTATTTTGCAAAAAGGGTTTTTTACTTTAAAAACTGGCTCTTTTTCAGCATCACATACCAGTGTAAAGGCTCTGAAGCTGTCCTTCTTCCGTGACCGGGTATCCAGTGATGACCTCATCAAATTCCGTGAAAAATTCCTCTTCTTCAGCCCAAAAATCTCCTTCCTGTAGCTGGGATAAAAGTTCAGCGCCCACCACGGGATCAAGCTGACTCCACCCTGGACCTCTGGAGAACAAAAATCGCAGTGAATATTAATACGGTTACAAAAAAAATAGCTGGTTTTGGCAGCTTACAATACGATAAATATGGTACAATACCATAAATATTCCAGAGTCACCTGGAAGCTTTACGGAATCATTTGTTACGAGATGGGCGGCAAATAAATTTGACAGGTAAATAAATAAATAAACCATGTAAAACAGTTAAAAGGTTAAAAACATCGGGCAGCCGAAAGTTAAAACATTAAAACTGAGAACAAAATGGATAAAACGAACACACTGAACTCCATCCTGGGTACTAAACTCCATACATGCAGGATAGGGAATTCTGGGATCTGAAGTCCACATGCTTTAAACTCGCCAAAACTGAGAAATTGTCAACTGCCACCTTATGCTTGCTTGTGCTTCGCTACCAGGCAATGACAATCTGCAATGAACTCTGGGGAAGGATGCTTGGGGGAAAATGAAAGTAACATCCGTATATCCCTCAGATGCTGCCTCAAGGTCATCCGGCTGGGAGAAGAAGGCGGCTGCATAGCAACCTATGCTTGAAGTGACCGTTCTGAAAATGTCTTGTTGAACATGATTGGTAGTGTGTGTGTGTGTGTGTGTGTGTGTGTGTGTGTGTGTGTGTGTGTGTGTTAGTGATGGGAGGCATCTAGGGGAGGGAAAAGTTGAACTTAGGGATTTTGGCGTGCAATTCTCAGTTTTGGCTATGCTTGATCACAATACACTTGACTTCTAATAAAGCTATTCCTTTCCCAACGGATGGTGCAAAGGATCGTTTTTACTTAAGAGATTTAATTAAGGGCGGGTTTGACAGAAACATTGTTGTAGATGATGATGATGACAATAACAATAACAATAATAATAATAATAATAATAATAATAATAATAATAATAATAATAATAAAATAGTTGGAAGGGACCTTGGAAGTCATCTAGTCCAATTCAGAACATCTTACATTTTAAGGATACCTGGTTGATACCTAGGATGTTGGCAGCAACCCGTGTCAACCATTAGTGCCAGTCAATTTGAGTGTTCAGTTGATTGAGTTTCATGTTTTATGAATAAAAGTTTTATATAATAATAATAGTAGTAGTAGTAGTAGTAGTAGTAGTTGGAAGGGACAGAGGTCATCTAGTCCAACCTCCTATTCAGGCAGGAAACCCTATACCATTTCAGGCAAATGGCTCTCCAGTCTCCTCTTAAAAACTTCCAGTGTTGGAGCATTCACCACTTCTGGAGGCAGGTTGTTCCCCTGGTTAATTGTTCCAACTGTCAGGAAGTTTCTCCTTAGTTCTAGGTTGCTTCTCTCCTTGACTAGTTTCCATCCGTTGCTTCTTGTCCTGCCTTCGGGCGCTTTGGAGAATAGCTTGACTCCCTCTTCTTTGGGGCAGCCCCTGAGATACTGGAACCCAGCTATCATGTCCCCCCCTCGTCCTTTCCATTAAACTAGACATACCCAATTCCAGCAACCGTTCTTTGTATGTTTTAGCCTCCCGTCCCCTGATCATCTTTGTTGCTCTTCTCTGGCCTTTTTTTTCCCTAGAGTCTCAACATTTGATGATGGAGTCAACACCTGGTCCGCTTACCCTTCCCTCCAGGGGCCTTTCCAACAGCGCCTCCCCCAGGGATTCCGGATCCGCAGCAGGATGGTCTCTTTCCTGGACACCTTGGAAAGATCCTGCATGTCGACCACAATGAAGGCGTGGAATTCCCCCAGCTGGCTGTTTCCTGAAGGGCAGAAAAGGGATAACGTGGTAATCACCATTTCACCCCATTTCTGAGAGCTTTCGTTAGGCACATCAGCTCCTGGGAAGCTAGGTGGGGGTGGGGGGTGGGTGAGGCTTCAAAGAGGGGGAGTGGCTTCAGGGATGATGGGTCTCCATCCACTGACCTCCCCTGGCCATTTCCTGGTCTTCCCTGCTTTGTGGGTCCCGATCCAAGCAAAGGGGGTGTCACAAGAAGGACACTAACACACTGCCTGGAAAACAGTTGGTTTATCTCAAGAGCACAGAATACAAGCCCTACAAAGGGGGTCCAGAAATTAGACATTTTTACAGAAACTTGGTCCTTCCTGAGGCATGGAGTTTGAGTGCTGTCTGTGATGTTCATTCTGTGATTGCCTTGATTGTGTGGCTCAACCTGGGAGACAGTTTTAATTAACCTTATTTGTGTTTACAGATCTTCCTTTTTTGATGTGTCAATTAAGTCTGGGTAACCTATTTGGAAGTTTTGAGGACGTCTGAGTAAAAGATTTTCCCCATCTGCTCTTTTTACTTAGCTTATTACAGATAGTCCTCAACCGACGACCACAGTGGAGCCCAAAATTTCTGTTGCTAAGCAAAACGGTTGCTAAGTGAATTCTGTCCCATTTTACGACCTTTCTTGCCACAGCGGTTAAGTGAATCGCTGCCGTTGTTAAGTTAGTAACACAATCGTTCAGTGAATCTGGCTTCCCCATTTGACCTTGCTTGTCAGAAAGTCACAAAAGGGGATCAGACGACCCCGGGACGTTGCAACTGTCATAAATGTGAGTCAGTTGCCAAGCGTCCAAATTCTGATCCTGTGACCGCGGGGAGGCTGCAAAGGTCATCAGTGTGAAAACGATCGTAAGTTGCTTTTTTTCAGGGCGG
Source organism: Vipera ursinii (assembly GCF_947247035.1). Lineage (NCBI taxonomy): Eukaryota > Metazoa > Chordata > Lepidosauria > Squamata > Viperidae > Vipera > Vipera ursinii. The sequence goes on from NC_139518.1 coordinate 4,446,034, forward strand.
CTGTAATTTTGAACGGTCACTAAACGAATGGTTGAACATTGAGGACCCCCTGTGCTTTGTTTCTAGTCTCAGTCAGGGCTGGATTCTGTTAATGGTTAAGGGAAGTCAGAGACAGTTTACGGAACGAAATATATTTTGATATGAAACTTTCCGCAAGAGAACAACGAGACAGAAGCGGCTGTGTAAAATTCTGCCCTTCCTCTACCTGTTCTGTACCAGCCTACTATTGGCCCTGCAGATAAGGCAGGGACAACCCCTTTACAAGAAGGCAAGAGGCTGGAACTAAGCCTGCCAAATTTATGGACACAAAAGCAAACAGCAAAACAAGACACGAACCATGAAACAGGAGCTATTCAAACAGTTGCCTTCAGCAAACCAGCCCTCCCACACATTCCCCTTTTAAACAGTTCAGGGCGTGGCTTCTCTCTGCCTCCTTCCAAGGTGCCCCATTGCCTTCCTCTGTTTACTCCTGATTGACTGCCTCCTGCGTTGGGCGTCCTTGAACAGGGCCAGCTGTGGGTCATCTTCATCCACGCTGTCAGGCTCACACAGCTGGGTCTGCGTCGTGACCAGGTGGGAGGGGCCTGGCTGAGGGCTCTCATCAGCAAGCTCTCCAACCCCCTCAGCAAGCTCTTCACCACCCCCCCTCCTCCTCTGAATCGTCCGACCCAACTGCCGAACCCACAGGCTGACCCTGAATCACAACACTACCTTGCCGTGAGCTGAAGACGGAACAGCTCATTACGCTTTTCTCCTTCAGCTCCACCAACCGTCTGAACACAGTTTTCTCCAGGACTTTGCCAGCCCGTTCGCGTTCTGGGTTGTGGCTCAGGTCTTTGAGTGACCAGCGTTCAGCAAGGCCTCCAGTCAGGTCGACTAAAGCATCGGCAACCTGGCCTGCCCAGAGCTGCTCGTAAGATCCGTGAACCCTGAAAGCAGAAAGATCCGAACACCCTGTAGGATTACACAGTTGTCGTGGTATGTGGGGATGACGTCCTTGGGAGACGGGGGACGAAGAGATGCAGCCAAAGGGAAAAATAATCATGGCAATAGCACCATTTCACGGTGCTTTAACGGTACTCTCTAAGCCAGAGGTCCCCAACCTTTTGGGCACCAGGGACCGGTTCCATGGAGAGAGGTTTTTCCACAGACTGGAGGGTGTGTGGTTTTGTGTGCTGCCTGCATCTCGTGGATGGGGCTTTGCTTGTTTGTGTGGACCGGTTGCTGGCATGCCGTGGCCCAGTACCGGTCCACGGACCGGGGGTTGGGGACCCCTGCTCTAAGCAGTTTGCAAAGTCAACCTCTTGCCGACAACAATCTGGGCCCTCATTTTACCGACCTCGGAAGGATGAAAGGCTGAGTCAACCTGGAGCAGGTCAGGATCAAACTGCTGGCAGTGGGCAGTAAGTTAGCCTGCAATACTGCATTCTAACCACTGGGAAGGAAGGAAGGAAGGAAGGAAGGAAGGAAGGAAGGAAGGAAGGAAGGAAGGAAGGGAGGGAGGGAGGGAGAGGGGGAGGGAGGAAGGAGAGAGGGAGGGAGGGAGGGAGGGAGGGAGAGGGAGGAAAGAGGCAGGGAAGGGGGAGGGAGGGATGAAGGGAGGGAAGGAGGAAGAAAAGAGGGAGGGAGGGAGGAAGGAAGGGCAATACCAATAGTACTAAGACTTATATACCGCTCCACAGTGCTTTACAGCACTCTCTGAGCAGTTTACAATGTCAGCATTACTTGCATTACTTGCATATGCCCCCCCACAACAATCTGGGTCCTCATTTTACCGACCTCAGAAGGATGGAAGGCTGAGTCAACCTTGAGCCGGTCAGGATCGAACTCCTGGCAGTGGGCAGTGAATTAGCCTGCAACGCTGCATTCTAACCACTGCACCAGTCCTGCTCTCAGTTTAGCCCAGAATGAAGAAGCTCCAAAGGGACTTTCCTTACTTTCTCGGGCTGTACAGATAGTCCTCAACTTACGACCACAATTGAGCCCAAGGTTTCTGCTGCTAACGTGAGACATTTGTGAAGTGAGCTTTGCCCCATTTTACGACCTTTCTTGGCACAGCGGTTAAGTGAATACCTGCAGTCGTTAAGCGAGTAACCCGGTTGTTAAGTGAACCTGGCTTCCCCGTTGACTTTGCTCGTCCTAAGGTCACAAACGGTGATCGCATGACACCCCACCCCAGGACGCTGCAACGGTCCTAAAGCCAGTTACGGCAACGGTGATCAGCTTCTGGCAAGCCAAGTCAAACGGGGGCGGGGGGGGGAGATTCACTTAAACGACCGTGTTACTAACCTAACCACTGCAGCGATTCACTGAACAACGGTGGCGAGAAAAGTCAGAGAAAAAAATCCATCCGTCCATCCGAGTAGAGCCGGAAAGGGCCTCGGAGGTCTTCTAGTCCAGGGCTTTTCAACCTTTTCACCCATTGTACCACTTTTAGGATATGGCAACATCCGAGTACCACCAGTCACCTAGCAAGGTATCCAAAACTTGATGACCAAAAAAAAACAGAAGGAAAAAAGTGATGAAGTACAGGTAGTCCTCGACTTACAACAGTTCGCTTAGTGACTGTTCGAAGTCACAATGGCACTGAAAAAAGGCCCTTCCCCAAGCCACAGCCGAGCAAGACACCTGCCTGCCCGCTCGGCAGCACTCTTCCTCCTGTCCAAGGTTTTCATGGTTGTGAGCATTTCTGTTGAGGATTGGCAGTGGGGGTGGGTGGGTGGTGTTTGGTTTTTATTCTCCGCCCGTCTGCTGGGTGGTTGCAGCAGGTTTTGGTCACTTCACATGACCCTGGGACACTGACCTTCATAAATATGAACCAGTTGCCAAGCATCTGGATGTAAATCACAAGACCCTGGAGATGCTGCAACATTCCAGCTGATTGGCGCTTCTTCTGGGCTCAGCAGAGGTGCCAGGATCAGCGCTGAGCTCCAGCTGGATCCTGGCACTGATCCTGGCGCTTCTGCTGAGCTTCAACAGCCCTGCAGCTCCAGCCGTCTCTCGCTCAGACTTATGCGGTGCTGCCACCGGTTCAGCTCATTCCCCTCCTCTGCTACCACTTTTCTAGGATGGTCGTGTACCACCTACTAGGTGCCAATGTACCACAGGTGGTACCCATACCACTGGTTTGAAAAGCCCTGCTCTAGTCCGACCCTCTGCTCGTGCAGGCTTAACAGATGTCTCGCCTAGCAAAAGGAAATTTTGGGCTCTTGTCGCAGTCGTAAAGCGAGGACTACCTGCGCTGGGAATGAAGATGACGTACTTGGCGTAAGCTTTCTCCAGCAGGGGGAGCCAAAAGACACCTTCCGTCTGGCACTGGGAGAAACAGAGCTTGCCTCCAAGACAAGGCAGCCGATCATCGATGGTCACCTCCACCCAGTGGCCAAACTGCCAGATGCGACAGGTGAAACAGCCTCGGTATTTCTCATCCTTCCACCTGGGCTGACCTGGAGGTATCACCTGGGATAAGAGAAGAAATCGCTGGTCAGTACAAAGGCTATTGGTCGAAACAGCCATCAGTTTCCTACGCTGGAGGGCTTCTTAAGGCCTCCCGTCCATCCTTTCTGGATATCCCAAGGTTCTAGTCCTTAGGGAGGGCAAAGGCTCTTTGACAACGCACGTGGAGCAGGATCCAGGGAGAACGATGCTTTCCCCCCAAAACGTTCGCATCCCGCTCCATCTCCTCCTGCCTCCCCAGAAATTAAGGTTCCCCTCCTTCCGCTGAGTGCACACTTTTGACTTAATTTGAATCATTTCCTTTGGCTGCGTAACTGCGGCTTCGTGAACTTGGGCGAGGCCTTGGGGGCAGCAGATGCAGGTTTCATTATAGCTAAATAAAGTTGAACGGAGGCTTCGCTTAGAAATCTCGCATTCTGAGGGACTTGCACCTCAGGTGGCAGGAGGGTCTTTACCTTGGTTAGCAGGTATTTATTTTTCTGCAAAGCGGCACAGGCACAGAGAAACCAGCAATCCCCCAGCATGCCTTGCTTGACCTGCCATTCCTGTTGATTGTCTGAAAATAATCGAGGTGAAGAGCAGATTTCCTGACGGGGAAGAAAAAGGGAATTTAGAAAGGAAACGTGCTATGTTTGCAATCTTCTTCCTCCCTCCCTTCCTCCCTCTTGCCTGCTCTCCCTCCCATTCCTTCCTTCCTTCCCTCCATCTCTCCCTCCCCTCCCTCCCTCCCCTCCCTCCCTCCCCTCCCTCCCCCTCCTTCCTTCCTTCCTCCCTATTCCTTCCTTCCCTCCATCTCTCCCTCCCCTCCCTCCCTGCCTCACTCTCCTTCCTTCCTTCCTTCCTCCCTCCCTCCCTTCCTTCCCTCCATTTCTCCCTCCCCTTCCCTCCCTCCCATTCTTTCCTTCCTTCCCTCCGTCCCTCTCCTCCCACCGTCCCTCCCATTCCTTCCTTCCTCCCCTCCATCTCTCCCTTCCCTCTCTCCGTCCCTCCCTCCCCTCCCTCCCTCCCTCCTCTCCCTCCCATTCCTTCCTTCCTTCCCTCCATCTCTCCCTCCCCTCCCTCCGTCCCTCCCTCCCCTCCCTCCCTCCTTCCTTCCTCCCTATTCCTTCCTTCCCTCCATCTCTCCCTCCCCTCCCTCCCTGCCTCCCTCTCCTTCCTTCCTTCCTTCCTCCCCTTCCTTCCCTCCATCTCTCCTTCCCCTCCCTCCCTCCGTCCCTTCCTTCCTTCCTCCCTTCCTTCCTCTTTCCCTTCCTTCCTTCCCTCCATTTCTCCCTCCCCTTTCCTCCCTCCCTCCCTCCCTCCCATTCTTTCCTTCCTTCCCTCCCCTCCCACTGTCCCTCCCATTCTTTCCTTCCTTCCTTCCATCTCTCCCTCCCCTCCCTTCCTCCCTCTGTCCTTTTCCTCCCTTCCTTCCTTCCATCTCTCCCTCCTCTCCCTTCCTCCCTCCCTCTCCTTCTCCTTCCTCCCTCCCTCCCTCCCTTTCTTCCCTCCCTCCCTCCCTCCCTCCGTCCTTCTCCTTCCTTCCACCCTCCCTTCCTTCCTAAATTTATATGCCGCCTGACTCCCAGTGACTCTAAATCTGGACAGTTATTATTGGTGCAAAGAAAGATGGGTTTTTATTGTATTATTACACTGCCCTGACTTCTACACTATGGCTTTTACGTATATACCACTCAGTGTCTCTTTAGAATGGGGCCATCCATACGTTTTATAAATAAAGAGATGTAATAACAATTACACTCATTTCCCATGACTGCGTTCTCAGAGTGTTTTCGTCCTCCAATGTGCATTTCAAAAAAAAAAAAAACTGACCGAGAGGTGAAGATGTGTACGCAGTTGAACTGTCACAACTATTTAACAAGAAATTAGCCCAGTAAAAGCATGACAGTGGGAACCAAGATGGATCTAGCATTTCAGCTGGAGAGGAGGTTGTTTATAAATGTGTCCAGTGGAGTTGGGGAATTTCCTGAGCTGGAAATTCTAGGAAGATTGAATTCTGGTAAATAGTAAGGTTATCGCCACGTTCGATCAAACGCACTTAGAATTCCCCTGAAGATTTTCTGCTTTGCAGGATATCCTTGCTTTACAACAGTTCATTTACTGATGCTTCGAAGTCACAACGGCGCTGAAAAAAGTGACGCAGGCTCGCACGATCCAGATTCAGACGTTTGGCAACTGACTCGTACTTATGACGGTTGCAACGTCCTGAGGTCGTGCCATCCCCTTTTGCAACCTTCTTACCAACAAGGTCAACAGGGAAAGCAGACTCGCTTAACGACCGTGTGACTAACGGAGCAAGCGATTCCCTTAACAACTGTGGGAAGAAAGGTCGTAAAGCGGGGCAAAATTCACTTAGGAACGGTCTCGCTTAGCAACAGAAATCATGGGCTCCATTGTGGCCCTAGGACCCCCTGTCCTAGGTCAAGGACTACCTATATATGGGAAGGTCTTTAATAATAATAATAATAATAATAATAATAATAATAATAATAATAATAATAATAATAATAATGGTGATGATGGTGATGGTGATGGTGATGGTGATGATGAAGAAGAAGTTGGAAGGGACCTTGGAGGTCATCTAGTCCAACCCCCTGCTCGGGCAGGAATCCCTATACCAGGGGTAGGCAACCTCGGCTCTTTTATGACTCATGGACTTCAACTCCCAGAATTCCTGAGTCAGCTGACTCAGGAATTCTGGGAGTTGAAGTCCATGAGTCATAAAAGAGCCGAGGTTTCCTACCCCTGCCCTATACCATTTCAGACAAAGGGCTGTCTTTGCAGGCAGGCATCTTTATTTCTGCTTTCTAAAATATGGAAAAACAGCTTTTGGACGGCTGTCTAGATAGGAAAGCGCTACTTTTACCCACCACGATGTTTAAAAACAAACCTGGGGTCTCAGCCAATAAATTTCTCCCTTGAACTGAGCCAAGGGAGTAGAACAGTTGAAAAACAGAGACTCGTCGCTAGCTGGAAACGCCAGGTCCTTGTAAAGGTCTCCCTTCCGATCTGCCGAGACCCCGACTCCCAGCATCTTTTACAAATCTGCAAGGACCTGCAGCCCCTTCAGAGGCAATGGGGATCTGATTTAAATCTGCAAAACATGTTAGGAGGCCAGGAGAGAGAAACTGCTTTAAAATGGCATTTGAAGAAAGGAGGCACAGCTGGAAAAAGCCAAAGGTAGCAGCAAAAGGAGAAGAAAGTTTTTGAACAAGCCAACATAGAATAGGGCAGGGGTAAGGCAACCTCGGCTCTTTTATGACTCGTGGACTTCAACTCCCAGAATTCCTGAGCCAGCCGTGCTGAGGGGAAAGGGAGAGGTTTCCATGCTTAGCCATGCTGCCTGAGCAATTCTGGGAGTTGAAGTCCATGAGTCATAAAAGAGCCAAGGTTGCCTAACCGTGGCCTAGGCCTAGGCCGCTTTATGACTCATGGACTTCAACTCCCAGAATTCCTGAGCCAGCAATGCTGAGGGGAAAGGGAGAGGTTTCCATGCTTAGCCATGCTGCCTCAGGAATTCTGGGAGTTGAAGTCCATGAGTCATAAAAGAGCCAAGGTTGCCTAACCGTGGCCTAGGCCTAGGCCGCTTTATGACTCATAGACTTCAACTCCCAGAATTCCTGAGCCAGCCACGCTGAGGGGAAAGGGGGAGGTTTCCATGCTTAGCCATGCCGGCTCAGGAATTCTAGGAGTTGAAGTGCACAAGTCATAAAAGAGCCAAGGTTGCCTATCCCTGGAATAGGGGAAAAAGGCTTGATGAGAACCTGCAGTTATATTTCGTTTTTCTTCTTCTCCACATTTTTAAAATGTGCTTCTTCTTTTTCTAACCGAACAAAGCATAGGATAAAGTCATAAAGGACAGAGGAAAAAGGAGGAAAGCGTACAGATGCAATTTCAAAGAGAAGGCCAACCTTGAAATATCCATACTTAGCAGCAGTGATATTTAAGGAAAAATATCATTCAAAAGAATTACGGTAACCTGCACAATTCCACACCACAAGACGAGAGGTGTTTCAGAAAAGAGGCCTATCGGTGATCGTGGGCCTTGCCTAAAAATCAGTGTTTCTCAAACTAAGCAAGTCTGTGTCAGCCAACAATGGGGGCTTCTGGGAATTGAAGTCCTCCCATCTTAAAATGGCCAAGTTTAAGAAACATTGCACTAAACCAGGGGTCTTTCAACTTGGCCCTTTTATGACTTGTGGACTTCAACTCCCAGAATTCCTCAGCCAGGCACGCTGGCTGAGGAATTCTGGGAGTTGAAGTCGACAAGTCATAAAAGGGCCAAGTTGGAAGACCCCTGCACTAAACTGACTTTGCAGGTTCAAGGCCCCTTGTTCCCACCTAAAGTAGAAACAAACTCCATGTGAACTTATTTATTAAACTTATTTGTGGCTCATCTCATTTCAAAGTGGCGTCAAAAAATACGCCTGGTTGGTTTGTTAAAAAAAGGTAATTCTCAACTTGCAACAGTCCATTTAGCGACCAAACTTAACAATGGCACTGAAAAAAGTAATTTACAATCTTTTTTCACATTTACAGCCATTGCAGCATCCCTGTGGTCACGTGATCAAAATTCAGTCGCGTGGCAGCTGGTTCATACTTACGACAGTCGCAGTGTGTCCCGGGGTCACGTGATCCCCTTTTGCGACCTTCAGACAAGGAAAGTCAATGGGGAAGCCAGATTCACTTAACCACCGTGTTACTAACTTAACAACTGCAGTGATTCACTTAACAACGGTGGTGAGAAAGGTCGTAACATGGGGCAAAACCCACTTCACAACTGTCTCACTTAGCTATGGAAATTTGGGGCCCAATTGTGGTTGTAAATCAAGAACTACTTGTATTTAAAAGGGGTGATAAACCATGATCTTGACATTCCCTTTAAAACTGCAGATTTATTTTATGTTTTAATCCAAGCTGTACCATGTGCTTTTTTACTTCTACACTAAAGATTACACTGATTTAATTGCATCCTCTAATACATACAGGTCAGCTAATTTGCTTACCATGTCGCTCCTCTCTTTTCATCAGCTGCAGTTGCTAAAATCTCCGGACGCCCCAACTACATCCTGATTAATCGACAAATTGAGCAGATAGAAAAGGCTGCAGATAAAACGCAATTCATAACCAATCAAAGTCTGGTTGTAGAGAGGAATACCTGAGCTTGTTATCATCATCAAACTGTGCATGTTCTGCCAATGTGGCTGCTAGATCTTTAAGCAACCTAGCTAAACCCACGATGGTGGGAACGCAGCCACAACCAGTGACTCACAACTTCGGAGACAGAACAACCAACTGAATAACAGAATAGCAGAGTTGGAAGGGACCTTGGAGGTCTTCTAGTCCAGGGGTCCCCAACACCCGGTCCGTGGACTGGTACCGGGCCGCAGCATGCCAGCAACCGGTCTGCACAAATAATCAAAGCCAGTGGGGATGCAGGCAGCACACAAAACCACACACCTTCCGGTCCGTGGAAAAACCTCTCTCCACGGAACCGGTCCCTGGTGCCCAAAAGGTTGGGGGCCTCTGTTCTAGTCCAACCCCCTGCTCAGGCAGGAGACCCTGTGCCACTTCAGACAAGGGGTTGTCCGATTACTTCTTAAGAACCTCCAGTGTTGGAGCACCCACAACTCTTGAAGGCAAGCCGTTCCACTGGGTCAACTCAGCTCAAAATCTGAGGCTGTCTTGCAGCCACCTGGGCCATTTATGAACCAAGACCCATTCTGTTAGGGCCACAGGTGCCCTGCTCGTTCCCGCCCAGGGTCTGGCATTAAACCTGCCCCGTACTGCAGAATCAGAAGCCAGATTTGGTTGCTGGAATTGGGCATGTCTAGTTTAATTTTATTTATTTATTTTATTTTAGTTCCATTTATATCCCGCCCTTCTCCGAAGACTCAGGGCGGCTTACAAGCTTAGCAGTAGCCTTCATTCTATGTATATGCCTGCTTATTAGGGCTTTCACACACACACCCAATGAAGAGAAGGGCGAGGGGGGAAAACGATAGCAGCCTTCCAGTATCTCAGGGGCTGCCCCAAAGAAGAGGGAGTCAAGCTATTCTCCAAAGCGCCCGAAGGCCGGACAAGAAGCAACAGATGGAAACTAACCAAGAAGAGAAGCAACCTAGAACTAAGGAGGAATTTCCTCACAGTTAGGACAATTAACCAGTGGAACAACCTGCCTCCAGAAGCTGTGAATGCTCCAACAGTGGAAGTTTTTAAGAAGAGACTGGAGAGCCATTTGTCTGAAATGGTATAGGGTTTCCTGCCTGAGCAGGGGGTTGGACTAGAGGACCTCCAAGGTCCCTTCCAACTCTGTTGTTCTGTTATTTCCTTCGGCTGTTTGGCCACAAACGCCCCTGCTGCTGCTGATCGCGGCCGAAGCCCCTCCGGTCCGCATCCCGCCTCTGCATGAGCCCGGCAGGGTTTGGATCCCACCATCCCATTGGGATAGACAGCTCCTAGGCAAGGAGGCTCTCTTAGGGACCCGCATCTTCCCCGGCTTCTGAAGCCCCTGGATGCATCTCATTCGACCCCTGCCCGGCCCTGCCCGACCCCTCCCTTCCCCGTAACCCTTCTCCCTCCTCTCCAGCTTCACGGGCAGACAATGCTCGCGGCCCCTTCCGCATCTCCACGCCCACCTTTCCCCCAGATGGCGGCAGAGTGGTCCCTTCTCTCCAGCCGGCTCCAAAGACGGCCCGATCCGCACCAGCCCCGCGGCCGAGCCTAGGATGCCGCCGCTGCCGCCGGACGCGCATCTGTCCAAGGCACCACCTTGGGGGACTAGGAAACTACCGTTCCCAGCATGCAGCGGGAGCAAGGAGCCGCCCAAGCCCCCCAGCGGCCTTTGCCGAAGGGAAAGAACTACGTCTCCCAGCAGCCCTTAGGAGCCCGCCTCCCGCTTGCTTTGCCAGGGCTTAAGGCGGGCGTAGTGCGCAGGCGCAGGCGGTGCCCCTGTCTCAACGACCGCTCCTGCTTTTTCTAGCTCGCACGTGGCGATTGCCACCAGTGGCTCCTGAATTTTCCTTGAAGCCAAGTGATAAAAGATAAGCCAATATTATTTCATCCTTATGAACCTTTTTTTTTCCAGATTTGGCCAGTTTTCAACTCAGGATTTTGTGTGTGTGTGTGTGTGTCTATCCATATCCATATCCAAATCCATCTCTCTCTCTCTCTCTTTATCTATCTATCTATATATTTAATTTAATTTAGTTTTTAGTTTTTAATTTTAATTTTAATTTATTGCACAGATGATTTTAATTTTATTTTTATCTTGATTTCTCTACATATATAATATGTTTTGTTGTTAGCCGCCCTGAGTCCTTCGGGAGATAGGGCGGGATATAAATCCCATCAATAAATAAATAAATAAATAAAATATATGGATCTTTGGTCATTCGGGTTTTTCCCCACGTAGAACTAAAGGTGTAGGAGCAACGTTTCAACGGAATCCCATCCGTCATTATCAGGCTGGTGGCTTCAGCTTCCTTCTTCTGGGAGAAGCATGTGGTAGTGGCTGTTTGTTCCTCTTTTTTAAGGAACAATTATATATATATGTGTGTGTGTGTGTGTGTGTGTATATATATGTGTGTGTGTGTGTATGTGTGTGCAAGGTCCATTCAAAAAGCCTTGACAAATACTTAAACATACATTTGCCTTGCCTTCCAGCTAATATAAGAGAGAAAGAACCCCGTGGCTCAGGAGGTTAAAACACTGCCTGATATATAATCAGCCCGGGTTCGAATCTCAGATAAAGGGTATGACTAACTGATGAGAACATAAAAAGTTCGAAATGATCATCTTAGCCTCCCAAATTCTTTATTAGCAATTTGAATAATTTGCACATATATATATAATTATTAATATATATATATATGTGTGTGTGTGTATGTACACACACACATACACACACACACGAAAAACAACAATCGCATGACAGGTTTTGCCACTGTTGCAGCATCCCCAATGTCACAGGATCAAAATTTGGGTGCCTGGCAAGCAGTATTGTCTTTATGATGGTTTGCCATTGTCCCTGGATCAACTGCTCACCATTTGTAATCTTCCCAGCCAGCTTCTGACAATCGGGCAAGCCAGATTCACTTAATAATTGCACTGATCCGCTTAACAACTTCAGCGAAAGGCTTTTTAAAAAGTAGATAAGGGTTCAATTAACTGCCCTGCTTAGCCGTGGAAATTCTGATCCCAATTGTGGCCATAACACGGGGCCTACCCGTACTGTAGATTTCTCGAAAAGTCGTTTCCTGGCAAAGTTTCATTATTTCAGCAATAATGCTTCTAAAGCAGCCTTTCTCAAACTCGGCAACTTTTAAGATGTGTGGACTTCAACTCTGTGCTAGCTGGGAATTCTAGCGGTCGAAGTCCCAAAGGTGCTTTTTTTTCCAGGAGGCAACTGGACCTTCTAGTTTTTTTCTTGGAAGACGTTTCGCTTCTCATCCCAGAAGCTTCTTCAGCTCTGACTGGATGGTGGGGAATGGAAGGATTTATACTCCTTGCAGACAGCTGGTCATTTGCATCCCCTTTAGAGCAGGGGTGTCAAACTCGTGACGTCGCGCAATGTATCAGAGCTTTTTCCCCATTGCCGGCAATCGGGTGGGCGTGGTTTTGTCGTGACACATCCGGCCCACGGGCCGGCAGTTTGACACCCCTGCTTTAGAGAGTCGTTGAGGCCACTTGGCAGTCATCTATGTTGAGGGGGAGGGATACGACACCATCTATCTCCAGTCTACAACAAGAGTCCTTTCAACAGTGCCAAGAAGACTCCACACCTGCCTGCAATACCCAGGTGACCCTGAGGACGCAGATAAAACCTCCAGGTGGCCTCAACGACTCTTAAGAGAATGCAAATGACCAGCTGTCTGCAAGGACAGCTCCTTCTTCCATTCCCCGCCATCCAGTCAGAGCTGAAGAAGCTTCTTGGACGAGAAGCGAAACGTCTTCAAAGAAAAAAAAATGAAAGTCCAGTTGTCTCCTGAAGAAGCATCTTTGGGACAACCATCACTTGGGTGATTGAGAATCTCCACGTTTAGTAGGCGAAATCTACACATCTCAAAGTTGCCGAGTATGAGAAACACTGTTCTGACGGGAGCTTTATGAAGAACAGAGGATCTTCTAAAAGGTCTGTTAGTACAGGTAGTCGTCAACTTACAACGGTCTGTTTAGTGACCAAAGTTACAACGCTTGAAAAAGTGACTTGACTGTTTTCCCGCACTTACGACCTCTGCCGCACGCGATTTACATTTGGATGCTTGACAACCGGTTTGTATTTACGATGGTTGCAGTGTCCCGGGGTCGCGCGATTCCCCTTTGGCGACCTCCTGATGAGCAAAGTCAAAGCCCAGATTCACTTAACAACGGTGTTGCTAATTTAACAACTGCAGTGATCCAGCTTCACAGATGCGGCAAGGAAAGTCGTAAGACGGGGCAAAAATCAATTCACGCATTTTTCACTTAGCAAGGATAAATTTTGGCCTCAGTTGTGCTCGTCAATTGAGGACTCCCCGTAGTATTTGGCAAGACGCAGGCGTGCAACCAGGCACATAGTCTGGATAGATGCGCTTCCTTCTGCTCCCCCTTACCTTTTCAGGTGCACGCATTGCATGCGCATCCCACTTTCCAGAGCTTCAAGCTCCTAAGGCAGGGATGGCAAACCTTTTAGAGACCGAGTGCCCAAACTGCAACCCAAAATCCACTTATGTATTGCCGGGTAGGTGTGGCTGCGGTGGTAACAGCAGACTGGGTGGGACTAAAAAGTTCAATCAATCAATTCCAACTTTGCGAGCTCTTTTTTTTCCCTGCGAGAAGTTGAAATTGATTGCTTGAACTTTTTTTTTTTTTTGCACATGGCGGTGGAGGCTTAAAGCGAAAAGGCTTTATAAAACTCAGCTGAAGGCCTAGGACTGGGGTGAGGGCGCGCGTGGCCACAGAGAGGGCTCTGCGTGCCACCTGTGGCGTGCATGCCATAGGTTCGCCACCACGGTCCTAAGACTCACAAAAATCACGTTTACAGGGAATGTGTCATGGACAGGCACTGCCTTTCCACCTCAGCGATTTATCGCCTCACTTGGTGTCACTCAACACTGGCGCCAATAGAACAGAACAGAATATCTTTATTGTCCCTGTGTAACTCACAACGAAAGGAAGGCAAAGCTTCACCTCAAACGGTGGCTGGGGTCCTTCACATGATGGTGATCCAAATTTCCGGGCCACAAAGGTGTGGGATACACCCAATTTGCACCCCAACTGATGGCCACCGCGAATTGCATTGTCACGTGAAACAAAAATCTTGTAAAAAGCTTGCTTTGAAACAGTGGTTGTAAAAAAAAAAAAAAAAGCAGATGTCACGCAATGAGGCGTTTTTCAAATATGGCGTCAGGTCTGCCCGTGGGAGGTCACAAAAGCCAAGATGGCTGCCACACAAAGCCCCACCCTTTCTACGCGCTCGGTTGCAGCAGCTCAGCGTCAGCAACTTATGACCGCCGTGCGATTCCCCTTTTGCGACTTTCTGACAAGCAAAGTCAACGGAGGGGGGGGGGGAGCCAGATCCACTTAACAACCGGGTTACTAACTACACGACCGCAGCGACTCACTTAACAACGGTGGCAAGAAAGGTCGTAAAAAAACGGGGCAAAAGTCGCTTAACCTCTGCCTTGCTTAGCAACAAGAAAGTTTGGGCTCAATTGTGGTCGTACCTGGTGATACCGTCAATGGCTGGGGGGGGAGGGAGGGGGGGGAAGAAAACCAGGAAACCTCCCAAAGTCACAAACTTTAGTTTAATTCAACATTTATAAGTGATGTTATTGTAAGGCATCCAGGTACATCTCCCAAGGAATTTCCACCCTGGTTGCATACATTCTCCTGGAGTGGGGGGGGGGGAAATGCAGGATAACAAAGAGTGTGTAGTGGTTGCGGTCTCGGCCAGACTGGAGGTGGTGTCAAAAGTGCTGCCAATCAAACACCTTAAAAGTGGAAGGTGTTTCTGCCCATTGCCAAGTAACGGAGGAACCCCAGAGCCGCTATGCCAAATGATCACAACCCAACACCAGCAACTTGGGAGCCTTGACTTCATTATTGCTTCTCTCCTCCTTTCGTCTGAAGCCCAAAGTCGCCCCGGGGGGAAAAGTAATATTTCAGGGGGGAAACGGAGCAAAGGAGGTGGAGGCAGAGAATTTTAAGCACCTCGGTGGTTCTGGAACCAGTTTTCCCCAAACAGGAGGCAGTGGGACAGGCATCGTCTCTGCCAGAGCTGGGCACAAAGAGTGGGATCAAGGGGGTTTTCTGAACATCTTTTCTGGGACGGAGAATAAATATTACTCTTGAACAAGGGGGAGGTACACCCAGAAAGAGATCCCAGAGTTGCTTTAGTAAAAAAAAACAAACACGCGAAAAGGGTCGTGTGAGCTCGTGTGCGCGGGGAAAACGGACAAAGGGGCTGGAAACCACCAGTGGCACCATCCAAAGATGTGAAGGACGTGCAGGGATGTGAAGACAAGTCAGTTATGTTTACAGCAGTCTCAGGACAGGCTTTTGTGGTGTTGTTGTTTTTGCAAAAATTAACCACTCCGATTTTACCTTGGTGGAAAGAAAAGGATGTCGCGGTCTGCATTTGGTGATTGGCCACAGACACCAAGTGGCGCAATCTTGGCCAGGCCTTTTCCCATCCCTGTTGGGCAGAGTGGGCCTACTACACCGTAACCACTGCGCTTGCTGGTCTCCAAGGAAAGCAAAGCAGTGTTAACACCCATGTTCCTACCATACCCGCCCCACAAGGGTTGGCTTCTCCCCCTCCCCATCTCTATAAAAGCTCACCCCTCAACCTGCCAACCCCACCCAAACCTCTTTTTAATACCTGACCCGTAACCCATTTACACCAGTTCCCTGAAATCTGGACGCAGCTCGGAAGAAAACGTTCCACTCTTGAGGATTCTGGCTGACCGGCGCAGCAGCGCACAACGGGACCAATCCCGCCCTTCGACATTTTACCATGATCCTGATCTTTTTTTTTTTCTTTCCTTCGTGCATGGACAGCCTGGGAAAGTTCTGCCTCCTTCAAGGCTTGGGAGAGCAACAAAGGGGGAAAAAAAACTCATCGAGTGCTGGAAATGCGCTGTGTTGGCAGAGACGACAAAAATAATAATATCAATTTGATGTTCACATTCATGATGCAATGAGGCCAAACGGTCGCTTGCTCCCGGTCGCTGCTTGGAGTTAGAAAAAAGATATATACCTGATAATCTCGCTGTGCCTAAGTGGGGGGGGGGAGGTCAGGCACCTGAAGGCACGTAGATGTACATGTGGGAGGAATTTTTTTTAAAAATAGTAATAATCCAGCCCCTCCCCACCCCCACCCCCCCCAGCAGTGGCACCAAGGGCCAGAGGGCAGTCCTAGCTCGCCATTCTGGCTGGCCCTTCCAGCTTCCGAGATCCTGCATGAGCTGGAGAGCTAAGCAGACACGTTGACGTCCCTGAGAGAAACGGCACTGTGCGTGGCTCCCCGGTCCTCAAGCTCGGTGGGCGGAGGGTCCAACACCATGGCGGCCGTGTCCATGGCAAGAAGCGGCGGGTTCAAGCCCTGGGTCAGGATCTGATGGATGGTTTTCCTCAGGTTCGGGTGGAGCTGGCTCTGGGTCTGGAAAAAAACCTCCAGGGCGAAGGACTTGAGGGTGCCAGTACAGAGGTCCTCGTAGAGTGGGATTGTGTACATGCGGGACATCTGTAATACAAGCAGAAGGAGCCCGGGGTCATCCCAAGAGACTCGGATTGGATTTGATATCATCATAGTATCAGAAATCTGCCACCAGTGACAGATTAAGTCAGGGGTCTTGAAACGTAGCCCTTTTATGACTTGTGGACTTCAACTCTCAGAATTGAACTCTCACGTTTCAAGACCCCCAGCTGCAATCACTTCAAGACTAAGGGACATTATGATAGTCAGGTGTTGCCTACGTGACTTCATCACGCAATGTTCTACCAATGTTCTTCTTTCTCTAGGTTTCTTCTCCAGTGGGACTACAGCTTTTTGAAGGACGTCAAGATCTGGGCCCCCTTGGTCATCATCGGGGTCTACCTTTCGACTCTCAGCCACCATGAGCAACCTCATTGGCACCTCCCGGATCCTGTACGCGTTGGCCGAAGATGACCTCTTTGGTGAGTAGCAGAGAAGAACGTAGCAATGTGGCAGAGCAGAGGTCCCCAAACCTGGCCGCTTCTAAGACTTGTGGACTTCAACTCCCAGAATTCCTCAGCCATCATGTCCACAAGTCATTATCATTTATCATTTATTATATTTATATATATATATATATATATATATATATATATATATATATATATATATATATATATATATATATATATATATATATATATATATATATATATATATATATATATATATATATATATATATATATATACCGCCCTTCTCCCGAAGGACTCAGTCTTTAAAGTTGCCGGGTTTGGAGGCTGGCTGGGGAATTCTGGGAGTTGAAGTCCACAAGTCTTAAAAGGGCCAAGTTTGAAGAAAGACCCTTGGATTAAGTCATCAAAGGCTGATTCCCCCCCCCCCCAAAACTCCCAACCAAAGTTCCTTATCAGCCATAGGGAGGTGAAGCTGGCTTTCCTAGCTGGGCTGTGGTCCAATAATGTCTGCTAGGCCCCTGAAACCTCTTTGCTGCCACCTAGTGGACAACTCCCCAAGGAAAAGCTGGGAAGCATACAAGTTAGACCTTGATTTACAACAGTTCATTTAGTAACTATTCCAAGTTACAATGGCACCGAAACGGCACTTATGACTGACTGTTGGAGCATCTCCATGTTCCTATGATATCAAAATTCAAATGCTTGGCCACTGACTCGCATTAATGACGGCTGCAGTGTCCCAGGATCATGTGATCCCTTTTTGCGACTTTCTTTAAGCCAGATTCACTTAACTACCCATGTTAACCCACTTAACAACTGTAGTGATTCGCTTAACAACGGTGGCCAGAAAGGTTATTGTCAGCCGTCCCAACTTGGTCAATAGCAAAGAAAGACTCCCAAAACTGCAAAAAGGACTGTGTTGTAGACTGGAGATAGATGTGTTGTTCAGTCTACAACACACAGTCCTTCCAGCGGTTCCAAGAAGGCTCCACACCCGTTTGCACCACTCAGGTGACCCCGAGGACACAAATAAGCCTCCAGTTGGCCTCAACGACCCTCTTAAAGAAGGCAAACGACCAGCTGTCTGCAAGGAGTATAAATCCTCCCATTCCCCACCACCCAGTCACAGCTGAAGAAGCTTCCTTTCTTCTTTATATTCCTTGCAGACGGCTGGTCATTTGCATTCTTTCAGAGGGTCGTTGAAGCCACCTGGACGCCTATGTCAAAATTGAACAGCCCTCTCTCAGCAGTGGGGAGGGATACAACATCATCTATCTCCAATCTACAACAGAGTCCTTTCAGCAGTTCCAAGAAGCCCCCCACACACACATTTGCACCACTCAGGTGACCCCGAGGACACAGATAAGCCTCCAAGTGGCCTCAATAACCCTCTAAAAGGCGGCAAATGACCAGCTGTCTGCAAGGTGTATAAATCCTTCCATTCCCCGCCATCCAATCAAAGCTGAAGAAGCTTCTGGGATGAGAAGCGAAACGTCTTCAAAGAAAAACAAGCAAGTCCAGTTGCCTTGTGAAAAAGCACCTTTCGAATAGCTATGACCAGGGTGACTGAGTATCTCCATAAAGGTAAAGGTAAAGGTTCCCCCGCACATGCGTGCTAGTCGTTTCCGACTCTAGGGGCCGGTGCTCATCTCCGTTTCATAGCCGAAGAGCCAGCGCTTGTCCGAGGACGTCTCCGTGGTCATGTGGCCGGCATGACTAGCACGGAACGCTGTTACCTTCCCACCGTAGTGGTCCCTATTTTTCTACTTGCATTTTTACGTGCTTTCAAACTGCTAGGTTGGCAGAAGCTGGGACGAGTAACAGGCGCTCACTCTGCTACGCGGCACTTGGGATTCGACCCGCCAAACTGCCGACCTTCCGATCGACAAGTTCAGCGTCCTAACCCACTGAGCCACCGCGTCCCTTAGTATCTTCATAGACATTTATATAAAACTGGTTCCTGTCAGTGCCTCTGCCTCCACTTGGACGCCGGTTAGAGAATTCCCCGACAAACGTCTATTCCCAGGTCCAAGCATCAGAGCTTCCCAGGTCTTTGTATATCAACTGGTTTCCTGCCCAAAATCTCACACCCTGAGGAGCGCAAAGCTTTTCAGCCCAGCAACTAGTACCTGATTTTCCAAGAAGCGACGGACTTTAAGAAGGTCAGGATAGTAATCATTGCGGACAATGATCTGCAGCCAGCGGATACGAATCTCCGCATTCATGTTTTCCAGCTGGGTTGAGTAGCATTCAGACAACTTCATCATCACCTCTGTGAAGGAGAACATTGTATTTTAATTCGCTTTTGATTCAATTTAGAGGCCAGTTCAACCACCCTGCAGGGTGCACGCGTGTTTATGTTACTAATTTCGGGAAAGTCCTTCCTTCGAATGGAATTGGGTGTGTCCAGTTTAATGAAGAGAAGGACGAGGGGTGACAGGATAGCAGTGCTCCAAGATCTCAGGGGCTCCCCCAAAGAAGAGGGGGGGTCAAGCTATTCTCCAAAACACCTGAAGGCAGGAAAAAGAAAAAAACGGAAGGAAACTGATCAAGGAGAGAAGCAACCTAGAACTAAGGAGTAATTTCCTGACAGTGGGAACAATTAGTTAGTGGAACGACTTGCCTCCAGAAGTGGTGGGTGCTCCATCACTGGAGTTTTTTTTAAAAAAAACCAGACTGGCTAGCCACCTGTCTGAAATGGTATAGGGCAGAGGTAGGCAACCTTGGCTCTTTTATGACTTATGGACTTCAACTCCCAGAATTCCTGAGCCAGCATGGCTCAGCTTGGAAACCTCCCCCTTTCCCCTCAGCGTGGCTGGCTCAGGAATTCTGGGAGTTGAAGTCCACGAGTCATAAAAGAGCCAAGGTTGCCTACCCCCTGGTATAGGGTCTCCTCCTTGAGCAGGGGGTTAGACTAGATGACCTCCAAGGTCCCTTCCAAGTCTGTTATTCTGTTATTCTAAAACAATATGGATCTCATTCCGGAGGATAAGCACCAGCTCAGAGAGGGAACGCTGTCTCGGTCCCGCAAGATGACAGTGCTCAATCGACAGGACTCACAAGTGTGCCCACCCTACCTGACTTCACTGGACCGCCGGAAATAACCAATAATCAAAGCAGTGGGGACAAGTGAGCATAGTGGAACACACCCATCAGACTCATAAAAAGAGACTGTATGTAACTCAAGAGTTGAAATGGTGGGGTCCTCGGGGCTCTCCGAGCTTGGTTGTTTTCCTGCAGACGTTTCATTACCCAACGAGGTAATTAAACTCACCGTGTGGCAAGGGCGACCTATCCAGTAACCTATCCAGGAAAAGCACCGTTTGGAATGTTTGCCACTCGGCGATATCGACGCTGTTCGCAGCGGCTCCCGCGTCCAGAGGCTCCGTGGTCCAGAGATGGAACAGCGTCTCCACCGGCTGGGTCAAGCTGGATCCCTGAGATAACTCTGGTTCGACTAAAGGAGGCCCTGTGGCATTGAGCCAGCGGTCGAACTCTAGCCCTGCAACAGATTCGCCGACAAGGATCAACTTGGAAATGTGCCAGTGGTGTGCAGACTGACTGCGATCTCTCAATCGGGCACATGCAGAAAGCTTTCTCCAACAGATCATCTAGTTCGGGGGTCTCCAACCCCCAGTTTGTGGACCGGTACCGGGCCGCAAAGTCCCATCCACGGGATGCAATCACCACACAAAACCACGCACCCTCTGGCCCACGGAAAAATCTCTCTCCACTCAATCGGTCCCTGGTGCCCAAAAGGTCGGGGACCTCTGATCTAGTTAACATTTGTAGAGCACAGTCAACAGGCCTGATGTGGGCTTAGGTTTTGCAGCTTGGCTAGTTGGGTATACGTCAAGCCTGTGTACAGTCCTCGACTTACCACAGTTCACTTAGTGAACAAGGGCATTGGGAAAAAAAGTGACTTACGACACAACTCTTGCAGCCTCCCCAGGGTCACGTGATCAGAGTTCAAGTGCTTGGCAACGGGTTCATATTTATGACGGTCGCAGCATCCCAAGGTCACGTGATCCCCTTTTGCGATCTCCTTGCGAGCAAACTCAGTTTGGGACGCCAAGTTCATTTAACAACCAGGTTCCCAACCTATCCACTGCCAAGGATTCACTTCGCCAGTGAGGCAAGAAAGGTTGTAAAGTGGGGCAAAGCTCATTTAACAAAGGTCTCGCCTAACAACAGAGATTTCGGGGCTCAATTGTGGTTGTAAAGCCGAGGACTACCCCCCTCTGTGTGTGTGTGTGTGTGTGTGTGTGTGTGTGTGAGTGTGTGTGTGTGTGTGTTACATTCTGTCAAGGTCCTCTTCCCCACCTGTTTTGCAATCGATGCATTGTTCTTTCAGGTCTGGAAAAAATGCCAAGAAAGAATCCAACAGATCTTGGGCTACGACGCTTGTGAACTTGTACTTCTCGATATAAGTCTGAAAGAGAGCCAGCAGAAACACAGGTTACAAAATTAATGTAAACAGCAAGGTCGAGCAAGGTCATAGAAACTGCAGGGACACACACACACACACACACACACACACACACACACACACACACCCAGTGGAAATGCTCAGAAAAGCAACAGAAATGAGGACAAACGCACTACGGAACAAAGTAAAATATCACAATTGACGGAGCTTCTCTTAAAGAGAGGAAAAATGATCCAAGGTTTAAAATAAATCAAGAACAGCCCTGCTGGATTTCTAACGCTCTCGACACATATAAATCCCCACAGATGGAAAATTTCCAGAGGCCGTTCATCCATCACAATCTTTCTGTTTAAATTACAGCGGGCTCCGGTCCTTTATGATAGCACAGTAATTCAGGAGACTGCGACTGAATGAGATCAGTAAGGCTCCAGAGCTTTTAGCAAGCGTGTGTAAGGATATAGTCACATGCACTATAGAGCAGGGATAGGGCAACCTTGGCTCTTTTATGTCTCATGGACTTCAACTCCCAGAATCCCTGAGGCAGCATGGCTCAGCTTGGAAACCTCTCCCTTTTCCCTCAGCGTGGCTGGCTTAGGAATTCTGGGAGTTGAAGTCCACGAGTCATAAAAGAGCCAAGTTTGAAGACCCCTGCTTTAGTGTAGAGGCCATGGGTAGGCAACCTGGGCTCTTTTATGACTGGTGGACTTCAACTCCCAGAATTCCTGAGCCAGCATGGCTCAGCTTGGAAACCTCTCCCTTTTCCCTCAGCCTGGCTGGCTCAGGAATTCTGGGAGTTGAAGTCCACCAGTCATAAAAGAGCCCAGGTTGCCTAGCCCTGCATTAGAGCATCAGCCCCCAACCTTTTGTGACACCAGAGACCGGTTCTGTGGAGAGTTTTTTCCACAGACTGGAGGGGCCATGGTTTCGTGTGCTGCCTGCATCCCTTGGATGGGTCTTTGCTTGTTTGTGCGGCCCGGTTGCTGGCATGCACCGGTCCACGGACCGGGGATTGGGGAGCCCTGCATTAGAGACCCTCGGATATTTTCTCCAGCCTAATAGAGCTAGGAACCGCTGCTGGAAAAGGAGAGGCATTTTTTTATTTTTTTAAATTCCATTTATATCCCGCCCTTCTCCGAAGACTCAGGGCGGCTTGAAACAACCGAAAAAACGGTTTGTGCTATAAAAGCTACATAACCGTATCTCTGTAGTCATCGGAGTTGTACCTACACTAAAAGGATTATAAACACATCTACAGGAACACATGCACCCACCATCCTTCTCAACCTGTCTTGGTCTTTAAAAAAAAAAAAGCTTAGAAGGGCTGAACTTAATTTATTCTCGGATGGGAGACCACTAAGTCTCAAATCCCAACTCTAGATTTAAGCAGGGGAAAAGGAGACAATGACAAAACACTTTCCTATTGCTGCCCAAAGGTTTACATGGAGGTGACTATTTTTGTTGTTAGTTGCGAAGTCGTGTCCGACCCATCGCGACCCTGTGGACGTTCCTCCAGGCCTTCCTGTCCTCTACCATCTTCTGGAGTCCATTTAAGCTCATGCCTACTGGTTCAGTGACTCCATCCAGCCACCTCCTTCTCTGTCGTCCCCTTCTTCTATTGCCCTCAATCTTTCCCAGCATTAGGCTGCTATTATTATATTATCATCATCAAAGCTTTTTTTCTATCATCAAAGCATTTTTCTTTTCTTTTCACCACCCTGTAATTCCTTGCTTCGGGATGGGGCAACTGAACGTAGCTCAACATTTACTGGCCGGATGCCCTTCCTGATGCCTATGTGGAGTTTGCAGCAGATATTTTCTCTTTGTCCCCTGATAAACATCTGTCGCTGCAGAGGATTGAACTCTCAACCTTCTGAGTGGGAGGTGGGAGTCTTCACCTCTAGGCCACCTGATCACTCAACTATCAGCCAAGCATGAGTTAATGCAGGGGTCTTTAAATGGGGTCCTTTTATGACTTGTGGACTTCAACTCCCAGAATTCCTCAGCCAGGCGTGCCTGGATGAGGAATTCTGGGAGCTGAAGTCCACAAGTCATAAAAGGGACAAGTTTGAAGACCCCCTGAGTTAATGAATTCTTGATTTTTGCTTCCTGTGTTGTCATGTTACTAGACTTCCGTTTGCTTGTTGCCCTCAGAAAAGTTTTACCTGGCTTATGCCAGAGTAATACACACCACAACACTTTGCTGGTATGTTCCAGCTACAGGCAGTCCTCGACTTACAACCGTTCATTTAGTGACTGTTCAAAGTTACAACGGCACGGAAAACAGTGACCTATGGCCATTTTTTCACACTTACGACCGCTGCAGCACCCCCACGGTCAGGCGATCAAAATTTGAGCGCTCAACAACTGCTTCATATTTATGACGGCTGCAGCATCCCGGCGGTCATGCAGTTCCCTTTTGCGACCATCTGACAAGCAAAGCCAGTGGGGGAAAGCCAGATTCACTTAACAACCGCGTTACTAACTGAACGGCTGCAGCGGTTCCCTTAAGCACCGTGGCGAGAAAGATTGCAAAACGGGGGAGAATTGGCTGAGCAACCATCTCACTTAGCAGCAGGCATTTTGGCCTTCAACTGTGGCCGTAAGTCGAGAGCCACCTGTGAGGATCCAACTTTCAAACGTGCGTCTGGGATCTAAACTCCAACCTTGGGTTTTTGGATGGAGTCAAGATTTTTCTGAAGGATTCAGCTGGAAAAGGACTGGAGTCAACTGAGATTTGCTGGCAAAGTTGAAGGTTCGTATAACACACACACACACCCCCCTCCGTACCCAACCCAGGTTACTAACTCGGAGAAAGGCATCGAAATGTGTTGGGTCTCCGCACAGCTGAGACAGATAGTAAACAAAGCAGAACCCTTTCTCGTAGGTGAAGAGATTCATCAGGTTGCTGGGATTCACACCTGGGGGGTGGGGAAAAGGGAAGAAAGAAAGAACTTTAGAGAAGAGTTATAGGGGGGAAAATAGCAATACAGGTGGTCCTCAACTTATGACCACAGTCGACCCCCAAATATCCATTGCTAAGGAAGACCGTTGTGAAGTGAGTTCTGCCCCATCTTATGACCTTTCTCGCCACAGTTGTTAAGCGAATCACTGCAGTTGTAAGTTAGCAGCACGGTTATAAAGGGAGTCCGGCTTCCCCATTAACCAGCGGAACTACCTGCCTCCAGAAGTTGTGAATGCTACAACACTGGAAGTTTTTAAGGAGAGACTGCAACAGCCATTTATTTATTTATTTATTGAATTTCTATACCGCCCTTCTCCCGAAGGACTCTGAAATGGTACAGGGTTTCCTGCCTGAGCAGAGGGTTGGACTAGATGACCTCCAAGGTCCCTTCCAACTTTATTATTATCGTTATTATTATTATCATCATTATTATTGATTTTGCTTGTCATAATGTCGCAAAAGGGGAATCACGTGACACCCCCCCGGGACACTGCAACCGTCATAAATACGAGTCAGTTGCCAAGCGTCCAAATTTTGATCACCTCGCCATGGGGATGCTGCAACGGTTGTAAGCCTGAAAAAAAAAGGTCTTAAGCCACTTTTTTCAGTGCCGTTGTTAACTTTAGGCAGCCACTAAACCAACGGCTGTAAGTGGAGGACTACCTTGGAATGTTGGGAGGGGGCATTATATTCTTCCTCTTAAGGATTATAACTTTCTTCAGAACGGACTTTTTAGATCCATCGCTGTGTGTGTTATTCGACAAACGCAAAGCTGAGGATCAGAGAGCTGACAAATCAGCTTCAAAAATCAGAATCTGGGTTTTGCTTTAGAGCAGGGGTCCTCAACCGTGGCAACTTTTAAGACTTGTGGACTTCAACTCCCAGAATTCCTCAGCCAGCCAAGCTGGCTGAGGAATTCTAGGAGTTGGAAGTCAACTAGTCTTAAAAGTTAGCAAGGTTGGAGACCCCTGTTCTACCAGGCTTCTGGTGTTTTTTAGTTTTTGCTACCGTCATCTAACACTGTCTGGTTCTCTTCTAGTCTCTCTGAATCATTTTTGAAAGCAAAGCTGGCTGAGGAATTCTGGGAGTTGCAAGCCTTAAAAGTTGCCAAGGTTGAGGACCCTTGCTTTTAGAGCAGCTGTCCCCAGCCTTTCCATCTTGGCGGACCGGCGCTGGTAGCAGAGGCCACTCACTCCAATTGATCTTTGCGCGCGAGCTCCCACCACCCGTGCTATTCAGGTGTGCACCCTGCTTGCGTGGGCCAGCTCCAAGCGGACCGGTACCGGGCTACAGCCCGGAAGTTGGGGACCCCTTTTTTAGTAGGTTCTGTGAACCCAGCCAATTCCATGTTCATCTCACCAGCTGTGGTGAACCGAGACATGGCTTGCTTTTTTGCACCTTCTGCTGGAGACAAACTGCAACTTTCATTTGGGTAATTTCCTTGAAGAACCGACCCAGAGAAGGCTTAATTTCAGAAAAGACGAGAGACCCAGCCCCCTTCTTACCTGGTTCAAGTTTCACCTGAAGTTTGCTGACAGGATTGTCCTCCCCAAGGAGCTTCATTTGTCGGTGAAGGGCATCAAGGCGGAAGGCTGTCTCCAGGCACGTAAAAGCAGCACCTGTACACACACACACACACACACCAATGCATGGATTTTAATCTGAGAGCTATAATATTTCCAGATTATGCGGAAATTCAAATGACTCTGTCTTCCAACACATGACATCTAACCAGGGTTTTTTTTTTTTTTTTTTGGGTCACGGAACGCACCGGAACAGAGTTCCGGCACCTTTTTTTCCCCGACTGATTTTCCAGACTTGCATTCTTTTCCTATTCTTGCCCTTCCTAGCCTCGTTTGTTTTTGAAACTGCCCCGCTGGCGGTATGGTGCGAGCGAGGTCGCCTCCGGCGCTGTCTGCCTCCTCTAGGGAGAGCCATGAGGCGCCGGAGCACCACAGCCAGAGCGTGGCTTGACTGGCTGGGTCGGACCATGTGGTGTGGAGGCCGATGGTGGCGGTGGGAGACACATAAACATGGAGGCCATCTTTCACGAGAGGGTGAGTAAGCCTTTCGCCTTCCCTTACAGAAGGTGTGTGTGTATGTGGGGGGGTGAGGTTAAAAAGAGGCAAAGCAAGAGGAAAGAAAGGCGGCTGGCATGGAAGCTTGCCCAACAGCGAAACTTTGCCGTTTCGGTTCCTTGGGTAGTTCAAAGGCTGGGATGTCCACAAAAATCTCTTTTTAGTCTTTTATACTTTATATTCAAACTGCAGAGGGGAAGAATAAAGCCAGTGTCTTGTGATTTGAAAGTTTTATTATTAATAATAATATATATTAAATATGTATTGGTCCAGGGGTCTTCAAACTCGGCCCTTTTATGACTCATGGACTTCAACTCCCAGAATTCCTCAGCCAGGCATGCTGGCTGAGGAATTCTGGGAGTTGAAGTCCATGAGCCATAAAAGGGCCGAGTTTGAAGACTCCTGTATTGGTCAAATGTAAAGGTAGACCTACAGTATGAGGTTTAATCAGATCCATTTGTTAAATTGGGTTGAACTGAAAGGTAAATTAAAAGCAATCCGTTCACCGACACAAGTTTCAACTTTAATTTGTTTCAAGTCAATATCCATATTAATCTCTGGGAGTTGGAAGTCCACAAGTCATAAAAGGGCCAAGTTTGAAGACCCCTGAACTAAATCATACCCTCTGCCAGAGTTTCTGCATATAACTTCACAGGTTATTCTTGATAGATCAAATTAAGCTCAGGGGTCTTAATTAGAGCAGGGGTCTTAGAACTCACCGTCTCCTGGTGATTGGCCCAAAGTCAAAGTCACCCAGTTGGCTTTCATGCCTAAGGCGGGACGAGAATTCACCGTCTCCTGGTGATTGGCCAAAGTCACCCACCCAGCTTTCACGCCTAAGGTGGGACTAGAACTCACACTCTCCTGGTGATTGGCCCAAACTCAATCAAGAGGCTTTCACGCTTAAGGAAGGTCTAGAACTCACAGTTTCCTAGTGATTGGCCCAAAGTCACTGAGTCAGCTTTTATGGCTCAAGCAGAACTAGAACTCACAGTCTCCCGGGTTCCAGCCTGGGAGCTTTAACCACTAAAGCAAACTGGCTCTTTTCCATGATTTACTCTGCCCAAGGACTTGTTGGGGTTGAAGATGGATGGGATAGAAAGATGGATAGCCAGAGGGTTTGAATAGAGGTGAAGAAGGTGAAGCAATTCAGATGGAATTGAATTCTTGCTTGTTGCTACTGAGCACCACTGTATATCGTTAGTTCCAACACTAGTGTACCACTTAATTAAAACAGAAGAAAATAAAAATAGCAGCAGTAGCAACAGTAGTAATACTCAACAGTAGCAACTGTGAGAGGGATCTCGGAGTCCTAGTGGACAATCACTTAGATATGAGCCAGCCGTGTGCTGCAGCTGCCAAAAAAGCCAACACAGTGCTAGGCTGCATTAACAGAGGGATAGAATCAAGATCACATGAAGTGTTAACACCACTTTACAAGGCCTTGGTAAGGCCACACTTGGAATCCTGCATCCAGTTTTGGTCACCGCGATGTAAAAAAAAAGAGGTTTGAGACTAGAAAGATCCAAGCTGGGCAAAGCTGGCCTTTGGCAACCGTCACAATTTGGAGGCGCAATACGCAGCTTCAGGCAGGACTTACCATAGATCTGTGTAGTGATGCGGCGCTGAGCGTAAGTGGCCAGCCCCTCGCTCAGCCACATCTCTTCCCAGGTGGCGTTGGTGACGGCGTTGCCAAACCAGCTGTGGGCTACTTCGTGGATGATATCAATGATGAGAAACTCATCGCTCTCCAAGATGGACGAGATCACGAAGGTCAAGCACGGGTTCTCCATGGCGACGATAGGGAACGAGGGAGGGAGGAAAACGATGTCGTACCTGGAAGTGAAGGGAGGGAGAACCCAGATCAATTTCTGAATTATCAAGTCATAATTCTCAAAATAGATAGACAGACAGACAGAGATCAAATAGATAGATAGAGATCAAATAAATATAAATAAGATAGAGACAGACAGAGATAGAGATCAAATAGAGATCAGATAGATAAAGATAGACAGAAATTAGATAGATACAGAGATAGAGATCAGATAGAAAGAGATAAATAGATATAGAGAAATCAAATAGAGATAGAGATCAGATATACAGATCAAAGCTAGAGATCAAATAGATGAGATAGTGATCAAATAGATAAGAGATAGAGATATACAGATAGAGTTCTAGAGATCTAGATAGAGATCAGATAGAGACAGAGATCAGATAGATAAGATATAGAAAGAGAGAAATATAGATATAGATAGATGATAGAGATCCAACAGATAAGAGATAGAGATCAGAAACAGACAGATCAAAGCTGGATAGATAAATAGAGATCAAATCGAGAGAGAGATATCAAATAGATTTTATATATATATACTGCTCAAAAAATAAAGGGAACACTTAAACAACACAATGTACTGTATTTAATAGTAGGATGTCTTATATATATATATATATGACGAGGTCCCACTCGTCATCTTCAGGCTGGTGTCTTCGGCTTCGTGCTTGTGCGAGCAAATCGTGATCGGAGCTGCCGTCTCTATAAATATTGGTGGGGGGTGGGGGGGTGCTGGCCCCACCAATATTTATAGAGAGACGGCAGCTCCGATCACGCTTTGCTCGCACAAGCACGAAGCCGAAGACACCAGCCTGAAGATGATGAGTGGGACCTCATCGAAACGTCACCAAGACACCATCAATCTTACACGGGAAAAGACCCAAATACGCCAAGACCTACATACCTGTACCCGTGAAAATCTACATATATATATATATATATATATATATATATATATATATATATATATATATATATATATATATACACACATACAGGGAGTGCAGAATTATTAGGCAAATGAGTATTTTGACCACATCATCCTCTTTATGCATGTTGTCTTACTCCAAGCTGTATAGGCTCGAAAGCCTACTACCAATTAAGCATATTAGGTGATGTGCATCTCTGTAATGAGAAGGGGTGTGGTCTAATGACATCAACACCCTGTATCAGGTGTGCATAATTATTAGGCAACTTCCTTTCCTTTGGCAAAATGGGTCAAAAGAAGGACTTGACAGGCTCAGAAAAGTCAAAAATAGTGAGATATCTTGCAGAGGGATGCAGCACTCTTAAAATTGCAAAGCTTCTGAAGCGTGATCATCGAACAATCAAGCGTTTCATTCAAAATAGTCAACAGGGTCGCAAGAAGCGTGTGGAGAAACCAAGGCGCAAAATAACTGCCCATGAACTGAGAAAAGTCAAGCGTGCAGCTGCCAAGATGCCACTTGCCACCAGTTTGGCCATATTTCAGAGCTGCAACATCACTGGAGTGCCCAAAAGCACAAGGTGTGCAATACTCAGAGACATGGCCAAGGTAAGAAAGGCTGAAAGACGACCACCACTGAACAAGACACACAAGCTGAAACGTCAAGACTGGGCCAAGAAATATCTCAAGACTGATTTTTCTAAGGTTTTATGGACTGATGAAATGAGAGTGAGTCTTGATGGGCCAGATGGATGGGCCCGTGGCTGGATTGGTAAAGGGCAGAGAGCTCCAGTCCGACTCAGACGCCAGCAAGGTGGAGGTGGAGTACTGGTTTGGGCTGGAATCATCAAAGATGAGCTTGTGGGGCCTTTTCGGGTTGAGGATGGAGTCAAGCTCAACTCCCAGTCCTACTGCCAGTTTCTGGAAGACACCTTCTTCAAGCAGTGGTACAGGAAGAAGTCTGCATCCTTCAAGAAAAACATGATTTTCATGCAGGACAATGCTCCATCACACGCGTCCAAGTACTCCACAGCGTGGCTGGCAAGAAAGGGTATAAAAGCAGGAAATCTAATGACATGGCCTCCTTGTTCACCTGATCTGAACCCCATTGAGAACCTGTGGTCCATCATCAAATGTGAGATTTACAAGGAGGGAAAACAGTACACCTCTCTGAACAGTGTCTGGGAGGCTGTGGTTGCTGCTGCACGCAATGTTGATGGTGAACAGATCAAAACACTGACAGAATCCATGGATGGCAGGCTTTTGAGTGTCCTTGCAAAGAAAGGTGGCTATATTGGTCACTGATTTGTTTTTGTTATGTTTTTGAATGTCAGAAATTTATATTGGTTTCACTGGTAAAAATAAATAATTGAAATGGGTATATATTTGTTTTTTGTTAAGTTGCCTAATAATTATGCACAGTAATAGTCACCTGCACACACAGATATCCCCCTAAAATAGCTATAACTAAAAACAAACTAAAAACTACTTCCAAAAATATTCAGCTTTGATATTAATGAGTTTTTTGGGTTCATTGAGAACATGGTTGTTGTTCAATAATAAAATTAATCCTCAAAAATACAACTTGCCTAATAATTCTGCACTCCCTGTATATATATATATATATATATATATATATATATATATATATATATATATATATGTATGTATGTATGTATGTATGTATGTATATGTATATGTGTATATGTGTATATGTGTATATGTATATATGTATGTATATGTATGTATATGTATATGTATATATATATATATATATATATATATATATATATATATATATATATATATATGTGTGTGTGTGTGTGTGTGTGTGTGTGTGTGTGTGTTTTCGTAGATTCTCGCGGGTGTCTGTATGTGTAGATCTAGAGTCTCGGGTTTCTTCCCGCGTTCCTTTCATCTTCAGAAAGTTGTGGCAACGTTTCGACGAAATCCCATCCGTCATCATCAGGCCGGAGTGCTCCTCCTGCTGCTTCCAGGAGCAATGCGTGGTCTGGCTGTTCCTTTCCTTCCAACTGCCGGTGGGGCTGTGTTCTGACTGGGTGGAGGCGTGGCTGCTTTCTGATTGGGTGGGGGTGTCCTCCGATTGGGTGGAGGCGTGGTTGTCTTCTGATTGAGTGGAGGCGTGGCTGTCTTCTGATTGGGTGGATGCGTGGTTGTCTTCTGATTGGTTGGAGGCGTGGCTGTCTTCTGATTGGGTGGGGTGTGTTCTGGATGGGTGGGGTTTTTTGTTGTGTTGTAATATCCTGAGTGTTGTGATTTGGTGTCCTGAGGAGTGGGCTGTGTAGTGGCCTCCAGAGCTTTGGTTTGGCTCCGAGTTCGAAGACCTGCTATGTATCTCTGGTATGGGTCAGTCAGGTTCGTGTGTGCGTTCTTCTGCTTGGGTGATGGCACTTTTGCTTGCTAGTCAGCTTCGATGTGGTATCACTATTCACCCAGGTGCCAGTCCAAGAAGCTCTATCAACAATAAGAAGCAAATACCAACCACCAAACCATATTATAGAACTAGCAGAACACTGCTTATCAAACACATACTTCATACACAGAGGCCAGAGATACAAACAAATAGAAGGCGCACCAATGGGATCCCCTCTATCACCAGTTATCGCCAACCTTTTCATGGAAGAATTTGAAACTAACGCTCTGGAAAAGACTACAAACAAACCAAAACTGTGGCTCAGATATGTGGATGACACCTTCGTGATCTGGCCCCACGGAAGAAAGGAGCTAGAAAACTTCCTAACACACCTGAACAGCCTACATCCCAAAATAAAATTCACCATGGAGATTGAAACAAACAACCAGTTACCTTTCCTGGATGTACTTATATACAAAAAACAAAACGGCACCCTAGGACACACAGTCTATCGAAAGAAAACGCACACCAACCGTTACCTCAATGCGCAATCACATCATCACCCAGCACAAATAAATTCAGTAGCCAAAACACTAATAACAAGAACCAGACGCCTTGCAGACAAAACACATATACAAACAGAACTACACACCCTGACAGACATATTGACAGCAAACAAGTTCCAAAAAAACAAAATCACCAATATGATTCAGCAGGGGACTCCGAAACAGAAAAACATCCAAGAAGAAGAACAGAACAACGGACGAGCCATCTTGCCCTACATAAAAGGAACAACCGACAAAATCAGTAAAGTACTACGCAAACATAACATCAAAACCGCATTTAACACTGACAGAAAGATATCAACCATCCTGAGAAATCCCAAAGACAAAATAGAACTGGAAAACCAGGGCATATACCAAATCCCATGCGCCTCCTGTGCAGCAACATACATCGGACAGACTAACAGAAGAATAGAGGTACGTGTAGAAGAACATAAGAACTCAGTACAGAAGAAAGATCACACATCTTCACTAGTACAACACATAAACACTACGGGACACAACATCAATTTTGAAGGTACAAAAACAATCGCCAAAATAGAACATCTCAATAGCAGAATAATCAGAGAAGCCAT
This sequence comes from Vipera ursinii, assembly GCF_947247035.1. NCBI lineage: Eukaryota > Metazoa > Chordata > Lepidosauria > Squamata > Viperidae > Vipera > Vipera ursinii. The sequence continues at coordinate 4,478,382 of NC_139518.1, forward strand.
TGAAATAGAAAAACACCCAGACAGTATGAACAAGCGAGACGACACCTCCCGCCTACATGACATTTGGAAACCAGCATTGATAGAGAAACGAATTTCAGCAAACAAGGATTTAAAAAACCAACAAACAACCCCAAATGCCACCAGCCCCAGCAAGACTCATCCACACCCAGAACAAAAACTCTCCCACACAGTAGACAGAACAAGTCAAGCAAAAGTGCCATCACCCAAGCAGAAGAACGCACACACGAACCTGACTGACCCATACCAGAGATACATAGCAGGTCCTCGAACTCGGAGCCAAACCAAAGCTCTGGAGGCCACTACACAGCCCACTCCTCAGGACACCAAATCACAACACTCAGGATATTACAACACAACAAAAAACCCCACCCATCCAGAACACACCCCACCCAATCAGAAGACAGCCACGCCTCCAACCAATCAGAAGACAACCACGCATCCACCCAATCAGAAGACAGCCACGCCTCCACTCAATCAGAAGACAACCACGCCTCCACCCAATCGGAGGACACCCCCACCCAATCAGAAAGCAGCCACGCCTCCACCCAGTCAGAACACAGCCCCACCAGCAGTTGGAAGGAAAGGAACAGCCAGACCACGCATTGCTCCTGGAAGCAGCAGGAGGAACACTCCGGCCTGATGATGACGGATGGGATTTCGTCGAAACGTCGCCACAACTTTCTGAAGATGAAAGGAACGCGGGAAGAAACCCGAGACTCTAGATCTACATATATATATATATATATATATATATATATATATATATATATATATATATATATATATATATATATATATATATATATATATATATATAAAGAGAGAGAGAGAGAGAGAGAGAGGATAGGTAGGTAGGTAGGTAGGTAGACAGACAGACAGACATAGGCAGGCAGGCAGGCAGGCAGGCAGGCCGGCAGAAAGACAGATGTAAAAATGTAGATATACATCAATAAAATTCCCCATAATTTACAGGTAGCCCTCCTCTTACAACCACAGCTGAGCCCAAAATTTCTGTTGCTGAGACATTTAAGTGAATTTTGTCCCATTTTACTACCTTTCTTGCCTCTCTTGTTAAATGAACCAGTGCAGTTGTTAAAATTGAGTAAGCGAATCTGGCTCCCCCGTGGACTTTGCTTGTGGGGATCACATGACCCCGGGGGACACGGCGGCAACCCTCATAAAATAGGAACCAGTTGCCAAGGGTCTGAATTCTGATCGCTGAATTTTGACCACAGAGACGCTGCAACAGTCGTCAGTGTGGAAAAAAAACAGCCATGACTTTTTTCCAGTGCCATTGTAACTTGAAACGGCCACTAAGTGAATGGTTGAAAGTTGAGGACTAACTGTATTAAAAGTTGTAATAAAAGAAAAAAGGAAGGGTTAAAAAGATCAGAGTTGGGGGTTAATGTAAGTGGAGAACAACTCCTGTATGTCAAGAATCTCTCATAATCCAGCGTTTCCTGACTCTCCTCCACATCCTGTTATTAACCCTAACCAAGTAACTTAAAGGGACGCGGTGGCTCAGTGGGTTAGGACGCTGAGTTTGTCGATCAGAAGGTCGGCAGTTTGGCGGGTCGAATCCCGAGTGCCGTGTAGCAGTGAGCGCCTGTCACTCGTCCCAGCTTCTGCCAACCTAGCAGTTCGAAAGCACGTAAAAATGCAAGTAGAAAAATAGGGACCACTCCGGTGGGAAGGTAACAGCGTTCCGTGCACCTTTGGCGTCTAGTCATGCCGGCCACATGACCACGGAGACGTCCTCGGACAAGCGCTGGCTCTTCGGCTTTGAAACAGAGATGAGCACCGGCCCCTAGAGTCGGAAACAACTAGCACGCATGTGCGGGGGAACCTTTACCTTTATGTAACTTAAGATGAAAGGAGGAATCTGTTTTTTGCCTCAATTTTAGATAGATTAGATAAATGATAGATGATAGATAATGATAGATAGATAGATAGATAGATAGATAGATAGATAGATAGACAGACAGACAGACAGACAGACAGACAGACAGACAGACAGACAGACAACCTTTATTGTCATTTTTTTTCCTGTGGGCACAATGGCACACATTAAAAATGAAATTTAGTTGCTTCCTCTCAAAGTGTACACATACACAACACACATTTAAAACATACTATATACAACAGCGATGGCGAACCTTTTAGAAAAGCGTGCCCAAACTGAAACCCAAAACCCACTTACGTATCATCGGGTGCCTGGTGGGCATGGCCCTTTGGGTGGGCGTGGCCAATTGGGTGGGCGTGGCTACAGTGAAAACAGCAGACTGGGTGGGACTAAAAAGTTCAATCAATCAATTCCAACTTTGCGAGAACTTTTTTTTTCCCCGCGAGAAGTTGAAATCGATTGATTGAACCTTTTTTTTTTTTTTTGCACACGGCGGCAGAGGCCTAAAGCAAAAAGGGGTTTTTTTTTGTTTGTTTTTTTATTGAAAAGTTTTAACATACAGTTTATCTTTAACAATCCCCCCTACCCCTGAATAAAATATATATATATATATATATATATAAAAATAAAATAAAAAAAAGCAAAAAGGTTTTATAAAACCCAGCTGAAGGCCTGGGACTGGGGCGAAGGCGCGGGTGCCAATAGAGAGGGCTCTGCGTGCCACCTATGGCCATAGGTTCGCCACCACGGATATACAACATATGTGTAGGCCTACACCCTTACAAATAAGTAACATATAAATATTATTCACTATCCATCTTGAATACATAACGGAAGGAGGAAGGTTGAGAGTTCAGAAGGTTAATACTGTATGGAACAAAGCTGTTCTGTTCTGCTTCGGATACCACGGAGCCCCCTCCTCCCAGAAGGAAAACAGGTGGTGAAGAGGATGAGTAGCGTCCCAGACAATCTTGCAGATCCTGCTCAAGCAACGCTTCTGTGCTATGTCCTGGATGGGAGGGAGGGAACTGCCAATGATCTTTTCGGCCGTCCTCACCACTCTCTGAGCTGCCTTCCTGTCTGAATTTTGCCACCAGTGGTAGAAGTTCCCCTTCCTTGTTCCTTCTATTGAGATTAAGAGGAAATAAGACATTTTTTTTAAACCTTGAGCTGACTGTAACTGTTTGAACACAAAGCCCAAAGAGAGACTGTGTCTTAGCTTCCGATTTCCAAATGTGTTTCCGCGACTGTATTTGGTCTGGCGTTGGGCTCCCTCATGATGGCTTACTCAGTATTTACATCATCTCCTCTGACTGAAGCCTAACCAGGTTCAGAGACAGCTTTTGAACGGGATGGTACAGCAGATCGTCTGACGCAGTGTTTCTCAACCATAGCAACTTTTAAGGTGCTGGGAGTGCCAGTCCACAAATCTGAAAGGCGCCAAGATTGAGAAACATTAAGACTGAATCAGAGTTTTGCAGACAATCTCTTTTGGACGAGAATAGATCCTTGGGCATCGTCCTACACATTCTGTGCATCTTTGGAACCTTGTAGTAGAAACAGTTTGCCGATCCAATGCCAGGAACTGCTGCGAAAAACCCTGTTATTGCCTATATTGCTAGGCACGATCACCGACGCACACCTCAAACAAAGGCGCGAATGCTTCTGACTCTGCACGCATAGATCAAAACACGAAAATACCAAGGAAACGAAAGGTGTATCATTTTGTGTGTTTTCATCACGACGCACACTCTGCCTTTTCAAGCCTGGGTTGACGAGGTTGGGAGGGACAGAATTGGCACCACAACGTTCATTTTGTGCCTTTTCCCCCGGGCAGAGACCTATGCATGCTATAAGGAGCTTACCTGCCCCATATGTAGGGACCGTAGAGGCTCTCTGCAGCGCTCAGCCAGTGCTCCACCCGACCTGAGAGTTTGCCGATGGCTGTTGACAACAGGCACGGCTCGGCCCAGACTTTGCTCCTGTGGCCAAGAAGGCAGAAAAACACCAGAATTCACAAGGCGCCTAGCATGGATTTGGCATTCCTGCTGCGGAGGTGCAAACTTAACACCCAACTGCACACTTTAAAGAAAGCTCCCGATGCCAACACAAGGTAATCCCTCAATTTACGACCACAATGAAGCCCCAAATCTCTGTTGCTAAGCGAGACAGCGGTTAAGTGAGTTTTGCCCCATTTTACCATCTTTCCGTGCGAATCGCTGCAGTGGTTAAGCCTGTCAACGCTGCTAACATCGGATGTTCTTGGTTTGACAGTAAGTGAAGACACGGCCAATTTCCCCTTTAACTTGTGTGGTTACTTTTAGAGTTAGCATTAGACGATGCTGTGGGGGAGGAGGAAGAATTTGTATGGGAATTAGTTAGAGATAACATCCTCGTAGTAGAGTGTTTTTCAGGGTTGTTTGAAATAAGAGATGATAAGGAATGGCGGGTTGGAGAACTGGAGGGAAGGTCCGCATTTCAAACTCACTGGAGAATGTGATTTATGACTGTAAATTGGAGGAGGGAATTGTGCTTTCATACTATGTGCTCAGGGGAGGGGAATTCAGATTTTGGCTTCCACCCTGGAGGTGCGGATGCCATGCTACTCGAATAAAGATTCTTTAAGGTAAACAATGGCTCGAAGAATGAAGAATTTCATCTGTCGGAAACATGACAAAGTTAGTAACACGGTTGTTAAGCCAATCTAGCTCCCCCCCCAACTGAGTTTGCTTGTCAGAAGGTCACAAAAGGTGATCACCTGACCCCCGGGGAAACTGCAACCATAAATATAAGTCAGATTCACACAAGCAAAGTCATAAGGATACCAGCAGGGAAGGCTGCAAGTTGCTTGGGCAAGTCCGTCACACGCCTAGCTTAGCTTGGCTTGCGTGATCCACACCCTCGTTCCTTCCTTTGCTCGCATGTTCAGGTGGTCCTCCAGTTACGACCACAACAGAGCCCAAAATTTAGGCTGCTAAGTGAAACATTAGTCAGTTTGCCCCCTTTTACAGGTTTTCTTGCCACAGTTATTAAGTGAATCACTGCATTGGTTAGGTTAGTCACGCAATTGTGAGGTGAATCGGGATTCCCTGTTGACTGGGCTTGTCAGAAGGCCGCAAAAGGGGGAAATCACGTGACCCCGGGACACCGCGACCGTCGTAAATACGAACCAGTTGCCAAGCGTCTGAATTTGGATCACGTGACCATGGGGGGGGGGGACCGTTGCAATGGTCATTAAGTGTGCAAAACGGTCCTAAGTCAACTTTTTCCATTGCCGCTGTAACTTGGAACGGTCATTAAATGAACTGTTGTAAATCGAGGACTGCCTGTGCTCCACACCTTTTTCCCAGGTCCTCCTGAGCTTGCAATGCACTGCAGTAACCTCCTACCCCAACTCCTGTGCAGTCTGCATGGGCCTCACCTACCCCTCTGTGGCACCCCCCCACACTCTTCAACTGGGACTCCTTCCACTTTTCCATAATGTCCCTTAATGACGACGACGACTACTACGACTACTACTACTACTACTACTAATAATAATAGTTGGAAGGTACCTTGGAGATCATCTAGTCCAACCCCCTGCTCAGGCAGGAAACCTTATACTATTTCAAACATGGCTGTCCAGCCTCTTCTTAAAAACTTCCAGTGTTGGAGCATTTACAACTTCTGGAGGCAGGTTGTTCCACTGGTTAATTGTCCTCACTGTCAGGAAATTTCTCCTTAGTTCTAGGCTGCTTCTCTCCTTGATTAGTTTCCATCCGTTGCTTCTTGTCCTGCTTTCAGGTGCTTTGGAGAATAGCTTGACTCCCTCTTCTTTGGGGCAGCCCCTGAGATACTGGAACACTGCTATCATGTCCCCCCTCGTCATTAAACTAGACATCCCTGATCATCTTTGTTCCTCTTCTCTGTACTAGACTGGTGTAGGTCAGCAATGCGGTCACAACATTAAGACTCTACAATTGTGTTGCTTAGCAATGGTGATTCTGGCCTCCACTGCACTCCTAACTCAAGGACTACAGGTTTTTTTTTAAAATCCCATTTATATCCCGCCCTTCTCCGAAGACTCAGGGCGGCTCACAATTTAAAGCACAAATCAATGTGCTTAGCAGTAGCCTTCATTCTATGTATATATGCCTGCTTATTAGGGCTTTTGCCCCCCCCCAAGCGGCATTATTACAAAGTCAGCTTATTGCCCCCAACAATCTGGGTCCTCATTTTACCTACCTGGGAAGGATGGAAGGCTGAGTCAACCTTGAGCCTGGTGGGACGCAAACCTGCACTAATTGCAGGCAGCTGGTGTTACTTAAGGAGGCATTAGCCCACTGCTCCACCAAGGCTCTTACCAAGGTTGCTGAGATACAATTCCTAGCATCGCCAGCAAGCATGGTGGTTAAGATAACAGCCTAGCAATACCCCTGTGTTCCATCAACCCTGCTAAATCAGACCACGGTGTCTTACCTGGGACCAACGTCTGCAGCGACAAGATCCCCAGCCACCAAAGCCACCAGGTAAGCAGGAATGGGGTACTCCATGTAGAACTGGTAGACGCCCTCTTCTTCCTCATAGGTACTTTGGGTGGCGCTCATTAACACCTGCATGCCTGCAGGGGCCTGTAAAAAAACAAACAAGAATAACAGAATAATTAGAGCTGACAGAAATAGAATAGACCTGGAAGGGTCCTTGGATGTTGCATAGTACAGTTCAAGCAGGAGACCATGCACAATTTTAGGTAGATGGTTGTCCTGTCCCTTCTTTAAAACCTCCAGTAACGGAGCACATACAACACCTGATGGCAAGCTGTTCCACTGGTTAATTGTCCTCGCTGTTAGGAAGTTTCTCCTTAGTTCTAGGTTGCTTCTCTCCTTGATCAGTTTCCATCCGTTGTTTCTTGTCCTGCCTTCTGGTGCTTTGGAGGATAGTTTGACCCCCACTTCTTCTTTGTGGCAGCCCCTCAAATACTGGAACGCTGCTATCATGTCACCCCTATTTCTTCCTTTTCTTTAGACTAGCCAAACCCGAGTCCTGCAGCCGATCTTCATGTTTTAGTCTCCAGGTCTTTGATCATCTTAGTTGTTCTTCTCTGAACTTTTCCCAGTCTCAACATCTTTTTTGTAATGTGGTGACCAAAACTGGCTGCAGTGTTCCAGATGTGGTCTTACTAGGGTTTTATAAAGCGGTACTAATACTTTGCACGATCTTCATTCTAATGCCTCTGTTTATACAACCTAGGATTTTGGAGGTCTTCTAGTTCACCCCACTCCTCAGAAAGGACACCCTATACCATTCCATACGAATGGCTGTCCAATCTCTTCTTAAAAACCTCCAGAGTTGGAGCCCCCACAACTTCTGGAGACCAGTTGTTCCACTGATTAATTGTCAGGAAATTTATCCTTATAGTTCTAGGCTGGTTCTTTCTTTGATTAGTTTCCATCCATTGCTTCTTGTCCAGGTGCTCTGGAGAATAGGTAGATCCCCCTTTCTTTTGTGGCAGCCCCCCAAATGTTGGAACACCACTATCGTATCACCCCTAGTCCCGATCTTCTAAGGACCAACTAAAGCAGAGGTGGGGAACTATGGCCCCTTTACGACTTGTGGACTTCAACTCCCAGAATTCCCGAGCCACCTATGTCGAAGTCCACAAGTCATAAAAGGGCCACGATTCCCCACCCCTGAACTGAAATGTGAGGAACAGCCATCATCTCTACTCTAAAAGCAGGAATTGGACCACATGTCCTAGCAACCTAATTTCTGTCCTGAAGAAAGCTGGCTTCTGCATCAGTTGTGCAGCTGAGCAACGATCATGATGCTCAAACCCCATGCGCAATCCTAAAATATAACCCACCACCTCCCCGGGATCAGAGACTTCCAACAGCCGCATGTGACATTCTGAGGCAGCTCACTGGAACGAGCAGGCTGGCCCATTCACAGAGTGGCTACCACAGGGTGGGCAACTCAAGGTCTGTCATCTGCTTTTCATCCGTCTACTAATGGAGCCGCGGAAAGCGCTAACAAAGTGGTGGAGCAATATCTCAGGTGCTATGTTTCTTACCAACAAACCAACTGGACTGACCTCCTCCTTTTCGCAGAGGTGGCTTACATCCGATGTTAGCAGCATTGACACATCTGCTGGATGCTCCCATGGCCTTCGGTATCCCCCACTGTGTACTCAGCAGCTGGGTTTTCAGTGCCTGTTTTGCCAAGTCCCGCGTAAAAGCCTTGTCACGCGAAGCACGGTTAAATCAACCTCAGCTAGTGTGGTTTCACGTGTGTTGTGTGCAGTTAATGGAAGGGAGCAACTGACTTAAGCTGCTTTCACAGCCACCCCCTTCCCAGTTATGTTGGATAACTGGGGGTCTCCAAACTTGGCAACTTTTAAGTCTTAAAGTGGCCATGTTTGAGGACCCCTGATCTATTCCCTCACCTGAATCGGAGCACAGACAGGGTGTATGATCAACTGTCTGAAGCGGGAGACCCACTGTAACAAAGGATGTAACTCGTGCATCAGACTGACCTGTATGAAGGTTCTTCTGGCTACAACACTCAGCTACTCCTCGAGCAGGAGTTGCGAATCCAGTAGACACCCCACCCCACCCAAGATATTTTGAGAGAGATTCTGAGGGCAGGGTGGTGACCATACACATCAGGATGAAGGCCCTATGCTAAGAAGACGTGGAGATGTCTTCCCCCTACTCCATTTAATTAGCATTTTGCAGGTCGCCTTTTCTCATAGCTTGCAACAGACTCATTAACACCTCTAGACAATGTTCATGAATTCAAAACCACTAAGAGCAATGAATGCTATTTACCAAAAAACTACGAACTGATGCTAGAACTGAAATGCTAGCACTATTAGAACCCAGGATTGTCAATAGAATAGAATAGAATAGAATAGAATAGAATAGAATAGAATAGAATAGAATAGAATAGAATAGAATAGAATAGAATAGAATAGAATAGAATAGAATAGAATAGAATAGAAAATATGGAATAGAATAGAATAGAATAGAATAGAATAATAGAGTAGAGTAGAGAGAATAGAATAGAATAGAATAGAATAGAATAGAATAGAATAGAATAGAATAGAATAGAATAGAATAAAATAGAATAGAATAGAATAGAATAGAATAGAATAGAATCTGGAAGGGACCCCGGGGGTCTTCTAGTCCAGCCCCCTGCTCAAGCAGGACAACCTATACCGTCTCAGACAGGTGACTGTCTAGTCTCTTCTTAAAAAATCTCCAGTGATGGAGCTCCCACGATATCGGGTGGCAAGCTGTTCCACTGGTTAATTGTCCTCACTGTCAGGAAGTTTCTCCTTAAATCCAGGTTGCTTCTCTCTTTGGTCAGTTTCCAACCATTGTTTCTCCTCCTTCCCTCTAGTGCTCTGGTGAACAACGTGACACTCTGGAGTTTGCTTTTCTCGGAAGGAAGCGACCACCACCAAGGGAGATGATTCAGAAAGGGGATTAAGGATATTCATGGAGAAAAAAAACAAAAAAATCACAACAAACCCTGACACTGGCCATCAGGGCTTCTGGATCACAAGCAGAATTCAAAGGCTGAATTCTGGCAGTTCACTCTGAGCATGAGGTTCAGGTCTGATCAAGCCTAATTCTTACGTTCTGGGGCTATGACAGTGTGCCTTACCTTGACAACCGCAGAGTAGGTGCATTTCACAGCCGGCGTGTCAAAACAAGGGAAGAAGGAGCGGTTGCACACCGAATGGCCTTGGGTGAAAACAAATGGCTTGGCGTTGCCGTAGGTGAGCTCGGGATCCAGCCACCAGATCTGACAGAAGGAATAGATAAGGGGGAAAAAAAACAACAACAAATTTTAGATACTCTTCGACTTATGGTCACAATTAAAGCCAAAATTTCTGTTGCTAAGCAAGAGATTTAACTTTTGCCCCATTATACCATCTTTCTTACCACAGGGATTAAGTGAATGACGGTACTGACACGGTTAGCAAGATGGGTAAAATGAGGACCCAGATTGTTGGGGGCAATAAGCTGACTTTGTAATAATGCCGCTTGGGGTGTGTGTGTGAAAGCCCTAACAAGCAGGCATATGCATAGAATGAAGGCTACTGCTAAGCTTGTAAGCCACCCTGAGTCTTCGGAGAAGGGCGGGATATAAATGGAATTAAAAAAAAATAATAAAAAAAATTTGCTTAACCACCGTGTGACTAATTTAACAACTGCAGCGAGTCACTTAACAAACGTGCCCGCCCCCCAAAAAAGGTCGTAAAATGGGGCAACATTCCCTTAACAAATGTCTCACTTAGCAACAGAAATTTTGGGTTGGTCGTTACGTCGCGGACGACCTGTAGCATGCAAAGTTCAGAAGGACGAATGAGAGGCAGGATAGAAAAAAACAAGAGAAGGAAATCAAACGGTCTCTAGTTTACAGCCCAAATGTACAGCGTTCACGATACTTCTCTTACGTCAGCATCCCTCACTGTGTCTTTCCAGGAACTGGTAACCTAAAAAAAAACACCCATGAATTTTCTATTCTGATGCACTTTTTGGCTGGAGAGGCGAAGCCAGGAAAACAAGTCAAAAGAGTAAAAACCACAGGCCGACAGCGTGTGTTACTTTAAGACTTTTTTTTTTAAGAGGGCTTCCTCTGTCATTTTGGAGAGTGGGCACAGCACAACAACCCACAGTATAAAAATCTCGGGTGTAGGCAATCCTCGACTTAGGAAAAATGAAAATGAAATTCAGTAGTGAAAAAAGTAAAGCTCTACTTTTAGGCAAGAAAAACCAAATGCACAGTATAGGTCAGGGGTGTCAAACTGGCAACGTCACGTCACGTGTCGTGATGTATCGCTACTTTTTTTTTCCATTGCCAACAATGGGGTGGGCGCAGTTTCGCCATGACGCATCCGGCAGTTTGACACCCCTGGTATAGGTGGTACCTTGCCCAATAGTAGCAACTGTGAGAGGGATCTTGGAGTCCTAATGGACAGTCACTTAAATAGGAGCCAGCCGTGTGCTGCAGCTGCCAAAAAAGCCAACACAGTGCTGGGCTGCATTAACAGAGGGATAGAATCAAGATCAAGTGAAGTACTAATACCACTTTACAATGCCTTGGTAAGGCCACACCTGGAATTACTGCATCCAGTTTTGGTCACCATGATGTAAAAAAGATGTTGAGACTCTAGAAAGACTACAGAGAAGAGCAGCAAAGATGATTGGGGGACTGGAGGCTAAAACATATAAGGAACGGCTGCTGGAATTGGATATGTCCAGTTTAATGAAGAGAAGGACCAGGGGGCTGACATGATAGCAGTGTTCCAATATCTCAGGGGCTGCCCCAAAGAAGAGGGAGTCAAGCTATTCTCCAAAGCACCAGAAGGCAGGACAAGAAGCAACGGATGGAAGCTAATCAAGGAGGGAAGCAACCTGGAACTAAAGAGAAATTTCCTGACTGTTAGAATAATTAACCAATGGAACAACTTGCCACCAGAAATCGTGGGTGATCCAACACTCGAAGTATTTAAGAAGAGACTGGACAGCCATTTGTCTGAAATGGTATAGGGTTTCCTGCCTGAGCGAGGGGTTGGACTAGATGACCTCCAAGGTCCCTTCCAACTTTACATTATTATTGTTGTTATTGTTATTATTACCACAATTGAGCCCAACATTTCTGTGGCTAAAACAAGATAGTTATGAAGTGAGTTTTTCTCCATCTTATGACCTTTCTTATCACTGCAGATGTTCAGTTAGCAACACACTTGTTAAGTGAATCTGGCTTCCCCGTTGACTTTGCTTGCCAGAAGGTTGCAAAGGGGGAATCACGTGATCCCCGAGACATTGCAACTGTCGTAAGTGCGTGCCAGTTGCCAAGCCTCTGAATTTTGATCACGTGACCAAGGGGATGCTGCAATGGTCGTTAAGTTCACTTTTTTCAGTGCTGTTGCAGCTTCGAAGAGTCACTAAATGAATGATTGTAAATCGATGACTACCTGTATAGGGTATTTTTCGTATAAGATTTTTGTTTTATTTTTTTACATTTACAATGTAACTACCTCCTAAAGCAGGGCTCTTCAAACCTGGCCCTTTTATGACTTGTGGAGTTCAATTCCCAGAATTCCTCAGCCAGGCACCTGGCTGAGGAACTCTGGGAGTTGAAGTCCACAAGTCATAAAAGGGCCAAGTTTGAAGAGCCCTGTGCTAAAGTCACTCTTGCTTTTCCTAACAAGCACTTTCTTCTTTAACAGATAAGGGACTTAATAATAATAATAATAATAATATAAAGTTGGAAGGGACCTTGGAGGTCATCTAGTCCAACCCCCTGCTCAGGCAGGAAACCCTATACCATTTCAGGCAAATGGCTGTCCAGTCTCTTCTTAAAAACTTCCAGTGTTGGAGCATTCACCACCTCTGGAGGCAGGTTGTTCCACTGGTTAATTGTTCTCACTGTCAGGAAGTTTCTCCTTAGTTCTAGGGTGCTTCTCTCCTTGACTAGTTTCCATCCGTTGCTTCATGTCCTGCCTTCGGGCGCTTTGGAGAATAGCTTGACTGCCTCTTCTTTGTGGTAGCCCCTGAGATATTGGAACACTGCTATCATGTCACCCCTCACCCTTCTCTTCGTTAAACTACACATACCCAATTCCAGCAACCGTTCCCTATATGTTTTAGCCTCCAGCCCCCTAATCATCTTTGTTGCTCTTCTCTGTACCCTTTCTAGAGTCTCGACATCTTTTTTACATCGTGGTGACCAAAACTGGATGCAGTATTCCAGGTGTGGCCTTACCAAGGCATTGTAAAGTGGTATTAGTACTTCACTTGATCTTGATTCTATCCCTCTGTTAATGCAGCCTAGCACTGTGTTGGCTTTTTTGGCAGCTGCAGCACACTGCTGGCTCATATTGAAGTGATTGTCTACTAAGACTCCGAGATCCCTCTCACAGTTACTACTATTGAGCAAGGTACCACCTATACTATACCTATGCATTTGATTTTTTATTAGATCAACTAGATCAAACAGCAATAGGATGCAAGTTCACCCCCTTGCTTCGTTTTAAAGACCCTCTCTAAAACTAACCTCCAAACGTATCCTATGTATTGATAAAGTGTCAGTCCTGCCTGAGGTAGATACTATAGGGCAGTGGCTGGGTGAGGAATTCTGGGAATTGAAGTCCACCCATCTGAAAGCGGACAAGGTAGAGAAACACTGATATAGATGCATTAAAAATAGAATTTCATGTAACAATATGCCGTCATCTTAAAATATGCCATCCCGGGGCAGCCCTTTTGATCTCCTAGGCAGAGAGAATAGAAAAGCCGGCCAAGGCTGGCATATTTTAAAATGGTGGCAAGTTGTTCCATGAAATTCTATTTTTAATGCATCTACATAAACTACTTCAGGCACGATGGATAAAATGCCATCACCTAATAGAGAAGGACTTAACGGTGAAAGACAAATAACAGTTCATCTCAAATGGAAAATGACCATCTCACAGCCAGCCATTCCTCTGTGTAAAAGCATCTGAATTTGAGCACGCTTATTTATTAAATTATTATTAGTGTTATTAATTCAAATTATATAATGCCCTGATCTTCAGGAACACCTATACACTGAAATAACGGATATTCTTTATCCCCCCATTGTATTATATATCAACACCTGAAGCCCCTGAAGGCAGGACAAGAAGCAACAAATGGAAACTAATCAAGAAGAGAACCAACCTGGAACTAAGGAGAAATTTCCTGACAGTGAGAACAATTAACCAGTGGAACAACTTGCCACTAGAAGTTGTGAATGCTCCAACACTGCAGGTTTTTAAGAAGAGAATGGACAGGCATTTGTCTGAAATGGTATAGTGTTTCCTGCCTGAGCAGGGGGTTGGACTAGGGCAGGGCTTTTCAAACCAGTGGTACGGGTACCACCTGTGGTACATTGGCACCTGGCAGGTGGTACGCGACCATCCGAGAAAAGTGGTAGCAAGGCAGGGGAATGAGCTGAACCAGTGGCAGCACCGCACAAGCCTGAGTGAGAGACGGCTGGAGCTGCAGGGCTGTCAGGGCTCAGCGGAAGCGCCAGGATCAGCGCTTCTTCGGGGCTGTCAGGGCTCAGTGGAAGCTAACTGGACAACTGAAGTGATTTACTTAATGACCATGGCAAGGAAGGTTGCAAAATGGGGCAGAACCCACTTAACAACTCTCCGGCATAGTAACAGGAATTTTGGACTCAGTACTACCTGTATTCACTCCCTGAAGGATGGAAAAAATGTAATAATGGAAAAGCTTTCTCCCAATAACATTCGTCAATTGTTCCATCTGTTGTTCCAAGAATCAGAGGCTCAGCCAACACCAAAAGAATTTCTCTGAAGAAACATAAATATATTTGTCCATAAAACCATCTGGAAAAATGGGAAATTGAGGTGAAGAAGGCCAGTCCAGACATTGCTGACTAAATCAGAATTAAACTACCGGGTATAACGAAATTCTCTGAGGGGAAAAAAGGATAGCAGAATGTAGAGAAGAATTTCTTGTTCTTCCCTAAATACATTTGTCCCTGCTGAAATGCAGGGAGAACTTCTCAACTTACTATTCATTTGGTGACCGTTCGAAGTTATAATGGCACTGGAAGAGAGAGACTTATGACCGTTTTTCACCCTTACGACTATTGTGATCAAAATTCAGACATTTGGCAACCGGCTCATATTTATGACGGTTGCCATGGCTCGGGGTCAGGGGATCCCCTTTTGCGACCTTCTAACAACTGTGTTACTAAATTAACTGCACTGATTCAGGTAACAAATATGGTAAGGCAGGTCACAAAATGGGCCAAAACTCATTTAATAAATGTCTCATTTATTAGCTACAGAAATTTTGGGCTCAACTGTGATCATCAACCGAGGTCCAACCGTATATCTTATTCCTCTAGGCCCAATCTTCCATTCTGCCCGATGTAAATTGCAATTTCGTTGTCTTGTTTTCTGACCTTTAGACAAAGGAAGTTTGGCCTTTTCTCCCTTAGTAAACAAGTTTGCTGAGGGTGAGAGAATTCATAATCCAAGTAAATTTTGCTAAGTCATCCTCTGAGAAGTTGAGAGAGAGAGAAAGAGAAAGAGAGAGAGAGAGAGAGAGAGAGAGAGAGAGAGAGAGAGAGAGAGAGAGAGAGAGAGAGATTAATTAGCCCAGGGAGGCTTGTGGATTTGCAGAATCTATATTAAACCTTCTTTGGCTGAATTTCTCTCGTTATATTTATAAATGCTTCTACCCAATTTAGACCTGTAACCGTTAAGTCTGTAATTTTACTGTTCCTATTGAAACCCACGTTAAGACATTATATTGGCTACCTTCCGATCTTTAGAAAGAGAGACCAATTTTAGGGAAACAATGTATTTTTGTAGCAGATCAAAAGCTTCACTGCTTGGGAAAGTGTATGTGCCATCAAAAATGATTAATCAAGGACGTAACCTCTCAACTGGCTGATTATTCCAAATAAATCCTAAAAACCTGATCCCCAATCCCCATAGTCCTCTCTGCATCTTTCTAACCACCTGCCCCCAAAGCCCTTTCAAGTTAAACAAACAAATAAATAAATAAAATAAAATATTTGCCCCAGATTTTTAACTATTGTAAAGAATTTGCTAGGCCTCACTACTATCTTACTGTCCTGCTTTTTATCTTTCTGTCTCCCGCTATTTTTAAAGACGGTGTGATTTACTTGCAGGGAAGGAAAGATTTTTCGTTCACAACTTTGGGGGGGGGGTCTCCCAGCTTGTATTAGCGTTCCCAGACCTTTCGTGTATGTGTGTGAGAGAGAGAGAGAGAGAGATCATTTTTATTTAGAAACCAGAGAAACACCGAAAACTGACGGCAGAAAAAAGAGTGTTCCATTGAATCTGCCCTTTGAGGGTTTTGTTTAACTTTAATTTAATTTTTTTAAAAACTTTTTAATCATTTAATTAGAGTGGCATGTGGCTTAGTGATGTAAGACACTTGACACAAACTCGGAAGGTTGAGAGATTAATCCCAGATAGAGGCAGATATTTTTCTCTCTGGGCGCAAAGAGAAAATATCTGCTGGGAACTCTGCATAGGTGTCAGGAAGGGCGTCTGGCCAGTAAATGCTCAGCTCCATCCAGTTGCCCCGACTCTACCCCAAACTAAGGGATTACAGCAGGCATGTCAAATGTGTGACGTCACGTGATGTCGCGTGACGTCTAGCGACTTTTTCCCCATTGCCTCCAATAGGGTGGGCGCGGTTTCAGTATGTTGCATCCGGTCCACGGGCCGGCAATTTGACATGCCTGGATTACAGGGTCCTAAAAAAAGGAGTTAATTAATCATGTAATTATTTCCTGCAGGAATCCTCCTTAGGCTGCTCATTAACCAAGCTGGTAGCCTCTTAATGGGACATCTGTTAATGTTGGCTAACCAGTAGACTGGCCCAGATTCTATCCTTGGGGCTTAGGTGGCTTTTCGCAATGGGTAGAGCTTGTGCTCCTAAATCATGGGGATCCTTTTCTGGAGAGCACCATTGAGGGCTTGCAGGGAAGGTCTAGGATCGAGTATTCCTCCATAGAAGAAGTTGCGCAAGATGAGTGAGAACTGCAAACCTTTTGGTCATTGGAGCTGTTTTAACTTCTTAAAAATGATGGAGGACCCCCTAAAAGCATTGGTTGGCGTGGCTTGCGTCTATTCGTGTTTACTGCAATAGATATGAAAACGGAGAGATTTATAATAGAATAACAGAACTGGAAGGGACCCCGGAGGCCTTCTAGTCCAACCCCCTGCTCAAATTGGAGACCCTGTACCATTCCATACAAATGGCTAATCTCTTCTTAAAGCCCGCCAGAGATGGAGCACCCACAACTTCTTAAGGGAAAAATGTTCCATTGATTAATTGTTCTAACTGTCGTGAAATTTATCCTTGGTTCTAGGTTAGTTCTCTCCTTGATTAGTTGCCATCCATTGCTTCTTGTCCTGCCTTCAGGTGCTTTTGAGAATAGCTTGACAACCCCCCCTTTTTTGGGGGGGCAGCCCCTCAAATCCTGCCATTATGTCACCCCTAATCCTTCTCTTTGTTAGATTAGACGTACCCAATTCTTGTAACGGTCCTTCATGTTTTAGCCTCTAGCTGCATTAATCATCTTTGTTGCACTGTTTCTAGAATCTCAACATCTTTTTTTTATTATTATTTGTACTGTGGTGACCCAAAACAGATTGTTGGGGGCAATAAGCTGACTTTGTAATAATGCCGCTTGCCCCCCCCCCCCGAAAGTCCTAATAAGCAGGCATATACATGGAATGAAGGCTATTGCTAAGCACATTGATTTGTGCTTTAAATTGTAAGCCGCCTTGAGTCTTCGGAAAAGGGCGGGATATAAATGGGATTTTTTTTAAAAAAAACCTGGATGCAATTATTCCAAGCGTGGCATTATAAGGCCACAGGAGGGAAAGGAGGCGAGAAGAGGAAACGCGGGAGAAGAAATAGAGGCAAGCGACAGAAGGAGCCTGTGGAACAGCCTGCCACATGAAGCAAGGAGTTCCTTCCTTTTTCAAAGAGAAGTCGGGCCCACCCTAAGCAAGGGTTGCTGTTTTTTTTAAAATCCCATTTATATTCCGCCCTTCTCCGAAGACTCAGGGCGGCTTACAATTTAAAGCACAAATCAAATGTGCTTAGCAATAGCCTTCATTCTATGTATATGCCTGCTTATTAGGGCTTTCACACACGCCTCCCAAGCGGCATTATTACAAAGTCAGCTTATTGTCCCCAACAATCTGGGTCCTCATTGGGTTGGACTGGATGACCTCCCTGATCTCCCCTCAGATATTGGAAGACGCTATCATGTTCCCTTCCATCCTTGCAGACCCCTTCAAAGCAGGGGTCTTCAAAAAGGTAAAGGTAAAGGTTCGACCGCACATGCGTGCTAGTCGTTTCCGACTCTAGGGGCCGGTGCTCATCTCCGTTTCAAAGCTGAAGAGCCAGCGCTTGTCCGAGGACATCTCCGTGGTCATGTGGCCGGCATGACTAGACGCCAGAGGCGCACGGAGCGCTGTTCCCTTCCCACCGTAGTGGTCCCTATTTTTCTACTTGCATTTTTTACGTGCTTTCGAACTGCTAGGTTGGCAGAAGCTGGGACGAGTAACAGGCGCTCAGTCTGTTACGCGGCACTCGGGATTCGACCCGCCAAACTGCCGACCATCTGATCGACAAGCTCAGCGTCCTAACCCACTGAGCCGCCACCGCGTCGCTTAGGGGTCTTCAAACTCGGCCCTTTTATGACTCATGGACTTCAACTCCCAGAATTCCTCAGCTAGGCATGCTGGCTGAAGAATTCTGGGAGTTGAAGTCCACGAGTCATAAAAGGGCCGAGTTTGAAGACCCCTGCCTTCAAAGGGTCTTGGCAACACCCCCCCCAACCGGCCCTGCTCGGCCCTCCCTTTAAGCCAGGGGTCTTCAAACTTGGCCCTTTTATGACTTATGGACTTCAACTCCCAGAATTCCTCAGCCAGCAAAGCTGGCTGAGGAATTCTGGGAGTTGAAGTCCACAAGTCATAAAAGGGCCAAGTTTGAAGACCCCTGCTTTAAGCGGCTGAAAAGAGACCCCCGGGGGGCTCCCCCACTTACCGCCGGGGCATCTACGGCCGTGTAGCGGACGATGACCTGGAAGGGCTGCTGCGGCTCCAGCGAGGCCGGCAGGGAGATGCTGAGCGCCGAGCCGTAGTCGCTGAAGGGATCCAGGCGGAAGAAGAGCGGGCAGGGGGCGCGGGGGAAGGCGGGCAGCGGCGGTGGCGAGGCAGCCTCGGCGCTCTCCAGCGGGGCGCAGGCCCAGGGAGGCTCGCCCCAAACCGGGGCCACCTCGGCCGAGGCGTCCGGGGAGGCGCCGAGGCCCGGCCGGTCCCCCTCCGGCGGCGCCTGCCCGCCGAGGGCCGAGAGCGCGCTGGAGCTGCTGAGCGGGCAGTGCGGGTGCGGGTGGCCGGCGGGGGCCGAGGACGGGCGGGCCGGCGGAGGGTTGCCCCGGCCCGGCTCGCCCTCTCCTCCGGCGCTGGAGAAGACGAAGCCGCAGGGCGTCTCGCCGGCCGGGCAGGCCCGGAAAGCCACCGAAGCCACCCGCAGGGCCGGGTGGGCGTCCAACACCAGGACGCGAGGGGGGCGGCGGGCCCGGCGGTCGCCCCCCTCGGCCGCCTCCTCCTGCTCGGGCGCCGGTTGGGCGCACAGCTCCAGCACCAGGCAGCCGGCCAGGGCGCGGGCCTCGGGCCGCAGGTCCAGCCCGAGGCGGAGGTGGCGGAGGCGGAAGAGCGAGGCGCTGGAGGCCGAGGCCACGTCCGGGGGCGTCTCGGGGGCCGCCATGGGGCCTAGGTGAAATCCATGGGCGGCGGCCGAGGGAGGCCCGGCGGCGGCGGCGGCCGACGACTCACCCAGGCCGCCGGTGAAGCCGCTCGGCGGCGCCAGGAAGAGGCGAGGCCCAACCGGCCTGCCCCGAGCGGGGCGCGCTGCGTGCGGCTGGCGGCGGCGGAGGCGGCGGCAGCGCTGGGCGGCGCCCGAGAGCGGCGCGAGGCGGCCGGAGCGGCCTTTGGACGCGCGCCCTGCCTGGCCGGCCGTTGGACGGAGACCTCTGGCTGGGCCGGGCCTGGGGATTTATCGACCCCGTGGCCGGAGGAGTTCAGCCTTGGGACGGGAGAGACGCGGGGAAGGAGGCCCGGCGTTCGGGAGGGCATGACGCCGGGCGGCAGGAGCGATCCCCTCCTTCGATCTGGCCAAGGGATCTCGCGGGGGGGGGGGAGGGGGGAGAGGGATCGCGTGGTCCGCAGAAGGGGAGCTTCTTTGAGCAGGGATCTCCTGGTTTGCCAGAAGGAGCGGGAAAGGACCTTGGAGATCTTCTAGTCCGCGGCTCTTTTATGACTCCTGGACTTCAACTCCCAGAATTCTTTAGCCAGGCATGCTGGCTGAGGAATTCTGGGAGTTGAAGTCCACAAGTCATTAAAAAAGCCGAGATTGCTGAGGCAGGAGCCCCGGTGCAGGTATTCCTCGACTTACAACAGTTAGCTTAGTGACCGTGTGAAGTTACAAGGGCACGGAAAGAAAGTGGCATGGCCGTTTTTCCACACTTATGACCGTTGCAGCATCCCCAGGGACGGTGTGATTTACCTGCGGATGCTTGACAAGTGACTCGCTTTTATGATGGTTGCAGGGTCACGAGATCCCCTTTTGCGACCTTCTGACAAACAAAATCAATGGGGAAGGCAGATTCACTTATCAACCGTGTTACGCGACAAAGGCAGTGACTCATTTAACAAAATGTGGCAGGAAAAATTGTAAAATGGGGCCAAAGTCACTTAACGAATTTCTCACTTGGCAACATAAATTTGGGGCTCAGATGGGGTCGTAAATGGAGGACTTGCCTGTACTGTCTCAGGCAAATGATTGTACAATCACTCCTTAAAAAAACTTGCAGTGTTGTTAAGAAGGACCGTGAAGGGGGTGGCTCCCACAGCTGTGTTTCTCAAACTGTTTTAAAATGCGAGCGCTTCAACTCTCAGAATTCCCCGAGCATTGAAGTCGCTAGTCCTCAAATTTCAATAGTTCATTTACTGACCTTGGAACTTACAACAGCACTGGAAAAAAGGGACTTACGACTTTTCCCCCGCATACGACCCCTGCAGCATCCCCATGGTCAGGTCATCAAAATTCAGACGTTTGGCAACTGACTCATGTTTGTGACCGTTGCAGTGTCCCAGGGTCATGTGATCTGCCTGTTCCTTGGAAGGAGAGATCTGGAAGCTGAAGCTGAAATATTGGGAAAGACCCTGATGTTGGGGCAGCCTGAAGGCAAAAGGAGAAGGGGATGGCAGAGGATGAGATGTTTATTTAGCTAGTTGCAAGGGTAGGCAACCTTGGCTCTTTGATGACTCGCGGACTTCAACTCCCAGAATTCCTGAGCCAGCCATGCTGAGGGGAAAGGGAGAGGTTTCCAAGCTGAGCCATTTTGTGAGATTTTGAGTGAAAACCTCCTTCCATCAGCAAGGGCATTGAAGATGAAACGTGGCTGGGTCTTTCAGCATGACAATGATAATAATAATAATAATTATAATTATAATTTTATTTATATACCGCCCTTCTCCCGAAGGACTCAGGGCGGTGAACAGGGCAAATATATAAAAAATACAAAAATTAAAAGAAGATTAAACATATGCCCCACTAAAAACAGTAAATACAGTAAATATGATCCCAAACACACCGCCCGGGCAACGAAGGAGTGGCTTCGTAAGAAGCATTTCAAGGTCCTGGAGTGGCCTAGCTAGCCAGTCTCCAGATCTCAACCCCATAAATAACCTTTGGAGGGAGTTGAAAGTCCATGTTGCCCAGCGACAGCCCCAAAACGTCACTGCTCTAGAGGAGATCTGCATGGAGGAATGGGCCAAAATACCAGCAACAGCGTGTGCAAACCTTGTGAAGACTTACAGAAAATGTTTCGACCTCTGTCATTGCCAACAAAGGGTATATAACAAAGTATTGAGATGAACTTTTGTGATGGACCAAATATTTATTTCCCACCATAATTTGCAAATAAATTTGTTAGAAATCCTACAATGTGATTTCCTGGATTCTTTCCCCACATTTTGTCTCTCATAGTTGAGGTATACCTAGGACGAAAATTACAGGCCTCTCTCATCTTTTTAAGTGGGAGAACTTGCACAATTGGTGGCTGACTAAATACTTTTTTGTCCCACTGTGTTATCAGCCGCCCAGTTACTTGACAGTGAGATGGATGATGTATGAACTAAATGAATGAATGAATGAATGAATGAACGAATTGAAATGAAACACTGCGCAGCTGAAAAGAATTCCGCATGGCAGAGCAGGGAAAAATTTCCTCTCAGTTGATGCCAGCAACTGGTAGGCGGTTATAAAAAAAATGCCTACTTGAGTTTTCTGCCCAAGCAGGCATTATGCCAAGTATTCGAACCACGGCTGTCCTTTTTTTCCATGGGAGGAGATTAGCATTTTCTTGAATAAACGACTGCAGATTCAATTTCTCATAGTTTTTAGGCAGTTACATCTTTTATCTCTGTACATTGCTTCACTCAAAATAAAATGGTAGGTCCACATATGTCAAAAATGAAAAAAAATAGTTTAGATGCAATTTACTTAATTCATGCGATGGTGGATAAAAGGGAGCAGAGCGAGAGAGAGGGGAAAAAAGACAGAAATGAAATTGGCTGCATCCTATACTCCAGGGGTCTTCAAACTCGGCAACTATACTCCATTGAGTACTGAATTCAACATACGTAATTTTTTTTAAATGTTACTATTCTTTTAATTCTTCTTCAGGACTTGCAGTTATCTTTGAAGTCGACAAGTCTTAAAAGTTGCCAAGGTTGGGGACCCCTGTGGTAGAATACAGGCAGTCCACAATATAGAACCACTTATTTCGTGAGCACTCAAAAGTGACAAGAGTGACTCGCAATCGCTTTTCACACGTACAATTGTTGCCGCATCCCTGTGGTCACGTGATCAGCATTCAGACCCTTGGCGTCTGATTCGTTTACGATGGTCATGTGGTTTATGTGATCGTTTTTTGCGTCCTTTTGACAAGCAAAGTGAATGGGGGAAAGCAAGATTGTCTTGACAGCCTTGCATTGATTCACTTTACCAACTACCAAGAAAGTTCACAAGATGGGGCAAAACTCATTTAACAGCTGTCTTGCTTAGCAACAGAAATTTTGGGCTCAGTTAACGGTCAGGAGCTGAGGACTACACCTGTAACCAATTTGGTTCAAAAGCATGAACTTTTGTGGGTTTTGGAATTAGAACAGAATAGAAGCTGGAAGGGACCTTGGAGGTCTTCTAGTCCAGCCCCCTGCTTAAGCAGGAGGTCATACTTCATCTCAGTCAGATGATTGTCCAGTCTCTTCTTAAAAACCTCCAGTGACGGAGCACCCACGGTTTCTGGTGGCAAGCTGTTCCACTTGTTGATTATCCTCACTGTCAGGAAGTTTCTCCTCAATTCCAAATTGCTTCTCTCTTTAGTCAGTTTCCAACCATTGTTTCTCGTCCTTCCCTCTGGTGCTCCCTCTCCTTTGGGGCAGCCCCTCAGATGCTGGAACACTGCTATCATGTCTCCCCTATTTCTTCTTTTCTTTAGACTAGTCAAACCCAAGTTCCGCAGCTCTTCTTTGTACGTTTTGGTCTCCAGGTCTTGGATCATCTTAGTTGCTGTTCTCTGAATTTTTCCCAGTCTTCTCAACATCTTTTTTGTGATACGGTGTCCAGAATTGGCTGCAGTGTTCGAGGTGTGGTCTTACTACATTGGCTCCCAGTTATCCTCCGGGTGAGATTCAAGGTGCTTGTAATGGTTTTCAAAGCCCTACATGGCATGGGTCCGGAGTACCTTGGGAATCACCTGCTGCCGGCATCAACTTCCCTCCGCCCGGTACGCTCCCACAGAGAGGGCCTCCTAAGGGTGCCACC
Organism: Vipera ursinii; assembly: GCF_947247035.1. Taxonomy (NCBI): domain Eukaryota; kingdom Metazoa; phylum Chordata; class Lepidosauria; order Squamata; family Viperidae; genus Vipera; species Vipera ursinii. The sequence goes on from NC_139518.1 coordinate 4,501,740, forward strand.
GTTCGGAGAATGCCGCTTGGTGGCTCCCAGGGGGAGAGCGTTCTCTGTGGGCGCGCCTGACCTATGGAACCATTTACCGGTTGAGCTCCGGATGGCTCCCGACCTTCGCTCCTTCCGACGCGATCTAAAAACATATCTATGTAAGCAATCCGATCTGGTCTGACGGGTTTAATTTTAATTGTGGTTTTAACTTATCTTCTACATTTGGGCAGTAGGGCTTAATTTATTCTCAATTTTCTGTATTTGTGCATTTTGACATTTATGTCACTGTTCACCGCCCTGAGTCCTTAGGGAGAAGGGCGGTATACAAATCAAATAAATAAATAAATAAATAATACTAGGGCTTTGTAAAGCGGTGCTAACACTTCGCGTGATCTTGATTCTACGCCTCTGTCTATGCAACCCAGGATTGTGTTAGCTTTTTTGGTTGCTGCTGCACAGGACTGGCTCATAGTCAAGCGATCGTCCACCGGGACTCCAAGGTCCCTCTCACAGTTGCATGACTGCTAGTCAGAAAAGGTGCTCCTCCTGATTTTTAGAACAAAACTAGCTCAGGTTTGGAGAAAGGTTAAAAAATGAGGAGAGGGAAGAGAGAAGGAGGGAGAGGGAGAGAGGCAACCTGAGAGAGGATCAAATTTATTTTATTTTTTTATTTTAATTCCATTTATATCTCGCCCTTCTCCGAAGACTCAGGGCGGCTTACAAGCTTAGCAGTAGCCTTCATTCTATGTATATGCCTGCTTATTAGGGCTTTCATACACCCCCCCAAGCGGCATTATTACAAAGTCAGCTTAATTGCCCCCAACAATCTGGGTCCTCATTTTACCTACCTCGGAAGGATGGAAGGCTGAGTCAACCTTGAGCCTGGTGGGATGCGAACCTGCACTAATTGCAGGCAGCTGGTGTTACTTAAGGAGGCATTAGCATACCATGACGTTCTTCAAATGTCTAGATGGGTATTGCAGGAAAGAATAACTTCCCAAACTGCAGGATACGGAAGGATGGGTTTAATTTATGTGTAAGCAAGATTCTACTTGAACAATGGAAAAAACTTAAGAGTTGGTAGACATCCATGTTAAACCATGGGTCATTTAACCACAGATTTACTAAATCTGTTTTTTTTCCTTTTTAATAATGTAAACATGTAAGAGCTATAATGTTCTTTTTATAAAAAAATCACTCTTTTTAAAAAAAACAACGATCAAAGAATAAAATTTTTAAAAAACCAAACCTGTGGATTATTGAATGTATCGTGAAGGCCAGGTTCAATTTTCACGCAAAGCAAATAAACATGAAATTTCCTTTAGAAAACTGCAAGACAGCATGCTAAATAAAACAAAACACAAGCTACTATACAAGCTGGACTGGAGTCAGTCCTGATTCCTAAATTACGGCTGATTAAAAAGCAACGGCACACAGCTCATCCCAGCTGCTTCGTGGAAGAAAACTCAACGCCGCTCCATAATGAAAGCGCACACACATCTTTACAAAAAACCAAAATAATTTTTATTCACTTTTGCAGATGTCCGTCTCGACAAAGACAATTTGCAAACATGCTAAGGCTATAAAAGGTCCGCCTGGACAAAAACAAACAAATCAACAAACATGCAGTGCCGACCGATCGAAACAGCTATTACGAGACTGACCATGCCCGACTGGGCTACTGGTCCCATACAATACAGATGGTGTACAGTAACCATGGTAACGTACAACACAGGACCAGCAACCTGAGGTAGGTCTCTTTACAATTAGAAAATAAAATTCCCTACACCAGTGTCCAAACCCGGTCAGGTGCTTGCTGAAAGCTGCAAGATGTTGAGGATGTAAATAATTCCATTAACGTGGAAGCAAGAGCAAAATTTTGTCCAAATACAGAGTCAGGTGAATGAATAACCATTTTAAAAATATCAAAAGCATCTGGAGAACTTTCCAAAACAATCGCCAATTATCTCAAAAGTCTGCAACTCGTGCAGAGAAACGCTGTCGGAAGTAGAAGGGTCCAGTCTAAAAAAAAAAGATTTCCTTGCTCCACCTTGGGAATAATGCTATATACCAGGGGAAGGGGGGGGAGAGGAGGGAAATCTGCAAAAGATTTGTGGAGTTCAACTCCCAGCATTCCCTAGCCAGCTGTGCTGGTTAGGGAACGCTGGGAGTTGGAAGTCCACAAGTTTTAAAGTTTGGAGACCGCCTGGCGTACGATGCAGAGAGGTGCTTTTGCACAGCAAAATGGAAGCGGCTTGACTGCGTTGGATGAAGCATCAGCCAAACAACCGACTTGTCACTGTGTGTACCCAGGTGAATGCACTGGGTTCAAAGGTACCTGAGCTTTGTGGTGGCGAAATCACCGTGGGGAGTGGAGGAGGGGTACAGTAAACCCCTCCAGGGCACAGTACCATGCGAAACCCATGGCTTGTATCGGACAATTGCCAAGGACCTTGATTGCCCTTGTCAGGGCCCACGTGCCAAAAGGGGAGAGGGAGGGACAGATACACAAAACTTTCACTGCACCCGGGAGACTCCAGTGCAGCCTGGCCCAAGCCAGATTCCCAACCCCACTAAAAAGGTACAAAAAAAGAAGAAGAAAAGAAAAATGTAAAATAAAAAGGATAGAAAAGAATATGCACTGGTATTAACCACAGCGCTCATTTTAATATAAAATAAACAGCTTACATTTCCACTGTAAATATAGGCTATGTACAGAAATTCTGTATAGATATAGCTACATGTATAAAGCTTCAATATAGGCCTCTGGATACATTTATAATAATCTGGCTCCCTGAGCCATCTTTGTAGAGTGCATTTAATAGCAAAAAAAAAAAAAATAGTAAGAAGAATACGAAATAAATACCATAATAAAAATCATGAAGAATCCTCCTTACAGTACTATTTAAAACAAAAAAACAAAAAAACCTCGATCCTGACCCACGATCCTAAAAAAAATATAATAATAATAAAATATTAAAAAGTGAAAAGACAACCTGCTCGAAAAGACATGAAAATGGAGGAACATCCCTGCCACAGGCAGAGAAGAGATTACGCTCCGTATTAAAGTGACTTTTGCCCTGAAATTTTTAGCCCTTGACTGCAACCTTGTTTTCCACAGCAGCAAACATGGCATAGAAGCGGGAATTTTCGTTGGACAGAAGAGCCGACGGAGTGTCAAATTCCATCACCTGAAACGAAACGGAAGAGAGAAAAGCGCATGACGTACAATGCACTGCAGGGGTAAATGCAGGGGTCTCCCGATACTCCCACGTAACACCTCTACTCCGCGAGCTGCATTGGCTTCCGGTTGCCCTCCGGGTGAAATTCAAGGTGCTGGTGATGACCTATAAAGCCCTACATGGCTTGGGTCTGGGATATCTGAGGGAACACCTGCTGCCGGCATCAAGCTCCCTTCGTCCAGTGCGCTCCCACAGGGAGGGTCTTCTCAGGGTGCCACCGGTAAGAGATTGCCGGCGGGTAACACCCAGGGGTAGGGCCTTCTCTGTGGGGGCACCTGCCCTTTGGAACCAGCTGCCAGTGGAGCTGAGGACTGCCCCCGACCTCCGTTCGTTCCGCCGGGGCCTGAAGACCTGGCTCTTCGAGCTCTCTGGCCCAGGCTGAGGACTAATTTATTTTAATTGGGGTTTTATTTATACAGGGATAAATTTAATCTTTTTTAAATTTGGTTTTTAACTTTTGTATTTTTGGTTTTTAATTACCCTGTAAACCGCCCTGAGTCCCTCGGGAAAGGGCGGTATATAAATGTAATAAAATAAATAAATAAATAAATAAATAAATAAATAAATAAATAAATAAATAAATAAATGCAGGCAGTCCTCGACGTACGGCCGCGACGGAGCCCAAACATTTGTGTGGATCAGCGAGACGTTGGTTAAGTGAGCTTTTGCCCCCATTTTGCGACCTTCCTTGCCACAGCTGTGAATCTGGCTTCCCCCGCTGACTTGGCTTGTCGGAAGGTCGCCAAAGGGGATGGCGTGAGCCCCGGGACACTGCGACCTGTCATAAATACGAGTCAGTTGCCAAGCGTCTGAATTTTGATCACGTGACCCTGGGGAGGCTGCGACGGTCGTTAAGTGTGAAAACTGGCATTTTCCGGTGCCATTGTTGTTAAGTCAAGGACGACCTGTAGCATCACTGTTGAAAAGGGGACCGACCCAAAGATAACCTATTCCTTGGTTTTACATAAAGTTATCAGAGTTCCTTTAGGGGTGACGCAATAGGCATCTTCCAATATCTCAGGGGCTGCCCCAAAGAAGAGGGAGTCAAGCTATTCTCCAAAGCCCCTGAAGGCAGAACAAGGAAGCGACGGATGGACGCTCATCAAGGAGAGAAGCAAGCTAGAACTAAGGAGGAACTTCCTGACAGTGAGAAAAATTAACCAGGGGAACAACCTGCCTCCAGAAGCGGTGAGTGCTCCAACACTGGAAGTTTTTAAGAAGAGACTCAACAGCCATTTGTCTGAAATGTATAAGGCAGGGTTCCCCAACTCAGGCCGTGCACGAATGCACTCAGGCGCTAGCCTGTCACTCGCAGTGTCAGGACCCACCTCAATCCACATCTTAGGAAATAAGAACTCTTGGATGCAAGTTTAGTCCAAAAGGAAAATGTTTACTAGGATGGAATCGATTGTGGCAATACAAGACGGAATCTAACAAAGTTGGCAACTTTGATGACTCGTGGACTTCACTCAGGAATTCTGGGAAGTTGGAAGTCCACGAGTCATAAAACAGCCAAGGTTGCCTACCCCTGATCTAGTCCAACCCCCTGATCAGGCAGGAAACTCTACAATTTCAGACAAAGAGCCTTGGTGGAGCAGTGGGCTGATGCCTCCTTAAGTAACACCAGCTGCCTGCAATTAGTGCAGGTTCGCATCCCACCAGGCTCAAGTTTGACTCAGCCTTCCATCCTTCCGAGGTAGGTAAAATGAGGACCCAGATTGTTGGGGGCAATTAAGCTGACTTTGTAATAATGCCGCTTGGGGTGTGTGTGTGAAAGCCCTAATAAGCAGGCATATATATATAGAATGAAGGCTACTGCTAAGTTTGTAAAGCCGCCCTGAGTCTTCGGAGAAGGGCGGGATATAAATGGAATAAAAATAAAATAAATAAAAATAAATTCCCATTTCAGCCCCTCCCCTCATCCATTTGGTCAGATGTCAGGCCCTTCCATGGGAAAGGGAACTCTCCTTGGTTTTATGGTTATTGCTTCCTTTTGTTGTAAATGAAGATGCAATCCAGATCTGTCACTCCCCCTCCCTCCCCCAGTTCAAATGTTCCCTGTTGTTTGAAGATGCCTAAAGTCTATCCTCTCCCCCCCCCTTCGGAGAGATGGCAGGATCCCCAGAATAAGCACATTGTTCTACCTATACATTTATGAAATGTGATGTAAATGGATTCTGACACGCAGAAGTCGAGCTCTGCGTTTGTCCATGCGCCAACCCACCACTTGCAAGGCCCAGTTCTCCTCTCCCCTGCCAGGCTGCCAAGCTGCAAAGATTGGGGACCACTGGTATGGGGTTTCCTGCCTGAGCAGGGAGTTGGACTAGAAGACCTTCAAGGTCCCTTCCAACTCCTTTATTCTCTTATTCTGTTATCTTGGAAAGAAAGCAAGGGCTAATCCTTTCCAGGCTCCAAAAGCCAAGAAAGATTAGTGATTCTTCCAAGCATATTTCCTTATTATTCCTTACTTTAAGAGACAGAATCTTGACAAACTAAACCAAACTACCAGCCACCTAAGACATGCACTGTGGAACTGTTCAGGAGGAGCCGTCTTCATCCTCTTTCTCTCACATAAAAAGCTATCAGGTCTATCTTGTCTCTAGCTCCTCGGGAATTTCCTCCTGGAAATTCCATAACGTTGCCATGAGAAGTGTGAGGACGTACCTAGGAAGACAATACGATTTGTCTGAATAACACTATAACAGAGTTGGAGGGGACCTTGGAGGCCTTCAGTCAAATGGCTGTCAAGTCTCTTTATAAATACTTCCACTGTTGGAGCACCCACAACTTCTGGAGGCAAGTAGGTTCCACTGATTAATTGTCGTCTCCCAGGAAATTCCTCCTTAGTTCTAGGTCGCTTCGCTTTGGTTAGTTTCCATCCGTTGCTTCTTGTCCTGCCTTCAGGCGCTTTGGAGAACAGCTTGACTCCCTCTTCTTTGGGGCAGCCCCTGAGATATTGGAAGACTGCTGTCATGTCACCCTTCATCCTTCTCTTCATTAAACTAGACATACCCAATTCCAGCAACTGTTCCTTATATGTTTTAGCCTCCAGTCCCCTGATCCTCTTTGTTGCTCTTCTCTGCACTCTTTCTAGAGTCTCAACGTCTTTTTTTTTATCGTGGCGACCAAATAATTCTCAGGAAAGTTATCATTTTAGGAACCTCTTGGCTAAGACCTTGTTTACATTACAAACAAGGAAGACTGCTTCATTGCTTGGCTGACTCTGGATTGGAATTTTATGAGGGCTGCCTCGTTTTGCCACCCATTCCTGGAGTGGCTCCCGGCTCTATGGTAATTTTTAGAAGCAAAAGAAGTTGGCAGCTTGCTCACCTGTCCTTGCATCAGTACCATAATCCGGTCAGAGCCCAGAACTGTATGCAGGCGATGAGCGATCGTCAGCCTGGTGCAATCTGCAAAGGCTTCTCTGATCGTCTCTTGGATCAGTATATCGGTCTCGGTGTCCATAGCAGCCGTCGCTTCATCCAGGATTAAGATCTGTGGAACACCACCGCATGAGCTTCATTAAACACGCAGCAATCCACCCTTTCCCTAGGCTTCCATTATGACTAAAAGACAGCATGACACAAAATGGAACACCTACAATGTTGAAAGTAAGCAAAGGAGCTGAGGGTGTGTGTGTGTGGGGCGGTGTCATAGAATACAGCTCCTCTCATTTGTCTAATGCAGGGGTAGGCAACCTCGGCTCTTTTATGACTCATGGACTTCAACTCCCAGAATTCCTGAGCCAGCATAGCTGTCTCAGGAATTCTGGGAGTTGAAGTCCATGAGTCATAAAAGAGCCGAGGTTGCCTACCCCTGGTTTAATGAAAGCTCAGTTGTCCTGCCTCAACCTTGGTCATCCTGGAATAATAATAAGACCTGGAATCTTTGTTTCAAACCTGGCTGCAATAATTAAACCAATTTCTCAAACCGTCACTGGGGCTGTGCTGGAGAATTTGGACCAGGCGGCAGAGCCCTCCGTGTATTTCCAATTAATTGCAAACAAGAAAGAAGAGCATGTCTTAATTTCTCCATTTGACTTCAAGTGTGATCACTTAGTTCATGGCGTTGCCAGCATAACTCGACTGTATAGCGGTAGTCTTCGACTTACGATCCCAACTGAGCCCAAAATTTCTGCTGCTAAGTGAAACAGTTGTTAAAAGAGAATTTTGCCCCATTTTACAACCTTTCTTACCACAGTCCTTAAGTGAATCACTGCAGTTGTTAAGTTAGTAACACGGGTGTGAAGTGAATCTGTTTTTCCCCATTGACTTTGCTGGTCAGAAGGTCGCAAAAGGGGACCACGTGTCCCCGGGACGCTGCGACCGTCATAAATATGAGTCAGTTCCCAAGCCTGTGAATTTTGATTATGTGACCCTGGGGGTGCTGCAACAGTCGTTAAGTGCGAAAATTGGTCACGGGCCACTTTTTTTCCAATCCTGTTGTAACTTGAAACAGTCACTAAATGTACTGTTGTAATTCGAGGACTGCCTCTGCAGAATAAATTCACTGTAATGTAAACTTCCACGGTGGACTGTGGACTGTTGTACAAATGCATTTGCTTTATTTTTTTTTATTTATTTATTTATTTAATTTGTATACCGCCCTTCTCCAGAAGGACTCAGGGCGGTGAACAGGGCAATACATAATAAAAACAAGATACAAAAATTAAAAAGTAATTAAACAGCAATGCCCGTAATAAATTAGTACAGATTAAAAGTTAAAACCAATTTATAAAACCCAACCCCATCCCATCAGGCCAGGCCAGCTTGTTCAAAAAAGTAGGTTTTAAGATCGCGCCGGAAGGAGCGGAGATCAGGCGCCATCCGGAGCTCGACCGGAAGATGGTTCCATAAATCCGGCGCGCCCACAGAGAACGCCCTCCCCCTGGGGGCCACCAGTCGGCATTCTTTGACCGGTGGCACCCTGAGGAGGCCCTCTCTATGGGAGCGTACTGGGCGGAGGGAAGTTGACGCCGGCCGCAGGTGCTCCCCAAGGTATTCCGGACCCATGCCATGTAGGGCTTTGTAGGTCATTACTAACACCTTGAACCTCACCCGGAAGACAACTGGAAGCCAATGCAGCTCGCGGAGCAGAGGTGTGACATGGGAGTGTCGGGAAACTCCCAACACAACTCTCGCGGCTGCATTCTGTACCAGTTGGAGCCTCCGAGTGGTCTTCAAGGGTAGCCCCATGTAGAGAGCCAAGTGCCACAAAACATTTTGCTGCTTATACTGCTGTGTCAAATAGTCGGTGCCACATGTACGTGTGAGGGCATCCTTCCTTTTGCAAAAGCTTCGTGCAAATGTTCACTGTCTTTTGTTTCTTTTACAAAAGTGCCCGGAACATTCTTCCCATTCTCCTGTTGGACTGGCTCCCCGTATTTAGGGTTGTATCAAACCAACATTAATCGTAGGCCAGGAATGAATCCTGTAGCGCCTTACCCCTTTCCCTGAATACATACAATCCTTCTGATTTAAATTAAGAAAGCAAAACTCAGGACAGCGGGAAACATTTTAAGACAACTCTCTGCTGCAATCTTCTTTCTCCAGAATTGCTCTCTGCCCCTCAAGGACCCAGAGAAATTTTAAAAGCGTAAAGCCAGGAAAAAAAATAGGCAAGTGAGCTATATTAAAGAACATTTCTCCCCACCCCGATGCGGACACACATCCCACAAAGCTTTGAAGCTCTGCTAGGCAACTTTCACAAAAAGCTAAACAGTTTTTCCTCCCGGATCGGGAGAAGAAATCAACCTGAGTCCTCGGAACAAAGTCGAAACAAACTCCGGAAAATTAAATTTTTCCGGCTTTTGATTTCAGAATAGGTTTCTCGAATAGCAGAAACCTCCTACACACCAAACTCACCTTGCAACGGCGCAACAAGGCTCTGGCGATGCAAAGCAACTGCCTCTCCCCAACGGAGAAATTTTCCCCATTTTCCATCACTTCGGATTCAAGTTTCATGGGCAGCTGAGCAATCTAAATGAGAAACAAAGCAATGGAAGAAGGTTCAAAGGCCTGGTTCTGAACCGGAGGTGGGGCTGGCTCAGGAATTCTGGGAGTCCACAAGTCATGAAGGGGCCATTGTTCCCCACCCCTGCTCTAAACCAAGGTCTCCAAAACTTAGCAAACAACAACAACAACAACAAAAAGTTGGAAAGGGACCTTGGAGCCATTCTTTTTTTAGCTCCGTTGTAACTTCAAGTAGTTGTTAAGTGGCTACCTAAACAGCCCAGCAGTTTTCTGTGGAAAAGCTGCAGTGATAGCCACAACGGAGCAGCGGAACAGAAAGGAATTTAACTCTCGGTTCTTATACTTACGCAGTCTTTCATGTGCGTCCTTTCCAAAGCCTCCCAGATCTGCTCCTCGCTGTACTGTGTGAAAGGATCCAAGTTGGATCTGAAGAAGACAAAAGTATAACAGCAAATCACTGCTCGTTTCCATCAAAATAGACAGGGCTTTTTTTTTCTCATGGAACGCTCAGAACGGAGTTCCGGCACCTTTTTTTGGATAGAACCTCATAGGGTAGGCAAGGTGGGTTGTATGACATTGTGTGAGTTCCGGCACCTTTTTCTTTTACAAAAAAAAGCACTGAAAAATAGATATAATCCACGGGAAACTAAGCCCTCTTTCAAGGACAATTCCGTCTTGTAAGGCAGTGGTCTTCAAACTTGGCCACTTTAAAGACTTGTGGACTTCAACTCTCAGCAAAGCTGGCTGAGGAATTCTGGGAGTTGAAGTCCACGAGTCTTTAAAGTGGCCAAGTTTGAAGACCCCTGTTGTAAGGAGTCAGCAAAAGGGAAGTAGGAGCAGGAGGAGCAGAATGGTTAGCTGAACTGTTAAGGCCCTTCGACTGGAATGGCACACACTGAGCACACACACGGACTAGGGAATTCTGGGAATTGAAGTACACACACACACACACACACACACACACACACCCCTTAAAGGCTGAGAAATACCTGTTGTATGAACCCTGCCACCCCAGTTTGTAAACAAGAACTCCAGCTAGTCCTCGAGTTACGACCAAAATTGAGCCCAAAATTTAAGTGTTTTTTTATTGAAAAGTTTTACAAAATTTTAATAATAAACCCCCCCTCCCCATCAACCCTCCCCCCCTTCCCTCCCGCCCCCCCGGACTTCCCGAAGCAGAATACAGGGTATTACATATAGCAATCTTATGCAAACATATGCTAAATATCTATTACAACGTTAACAAACCTTCCACCCTTTAACTCCCTTATAACAAAACAAAAATAATTAGAATAACAATTTTATAATTGTTAAGAATTATTCATATGCTATTTGAAACTTTTTAGTCCCATATTTGTTCTGAATTTACGTGGTTTGAGTGAGACATTCTGTTAGTTGAGTTTTGCCCCATCTTACGGCCGTTCTTGCCGCAGTCGTTTGAAGTGAAACGTTGCGGTTGTTAAAATTAGTCACAGGTTGGTTAAGCGAATCTGGCAAAGGTTGCAAAAGGGGATCACGTGACCCCGGGACACCGCAACCGTCGTGAACGTGAACCGGTTGCCAAGTGTCTGGATTTGGATCATGTGACCTTGGGGAAGTCTGCAAGGGTCGTGTGAAAAAAAGGTGGTAAGTCACTTCTTTGTCAGGGCCGTTGTAATTCTGAACGGTCACAAAATGAACCCTTCTAAGTTGAGGACTATCTGTAAGGGCCAGGCCATAAAGTTTGTCCGTTCTGGTCTAGCAAATTGTGGCTTAGCACACAATCTGTGAAGCCAGTTTCAGAATTATATTTCCCAGTAAGCTCGTTTTCATTATGACTAACCAGACGCAGTCCCTTCTCCCTCTTTCCCCCTCTCCCTTCCTCTGTCTCTCCTTTTCCCTCTCCCTCTCCCTTCCTCTCTCCTTCTCCCTCTCCCTTTTTCTCTTTCCTTCTCCCTCCCCCTCTCTCCCTTTCTCTCTCCCCCCTCTCCCTCCCTTTCTCCCTCTCCCTCTTCCTCTCTCCTTCTCCCTCTCCCTTTTTCTCTCCTTCTCCCCTCTCTTCCCTTCTCCCTCTCCCTTCCTCTCTCCTTCTCCCTCTCCCTTTTTCTCTCTCCTTCTCCCTCCCCCTCTCTCCCTTCCTCTCTCTTTCTCCCTCTCTCCTTCTCCCTCCTTTTCTCTCCTTCTCCCTTCCTCTCTTCCCTTCTTCTCCCTCTCCCCCCTCTCCCTTCCTCTCTCCTTCTCCCTCTCCCTTTTTCTCTCTTTCTCCCTCCCTCTCCCTCTCTCTCCCCCTTCCTCTCTCTCCTTCTCCCTCTCTCCCTCTCTCTCCTTCTCCCTTCCTCTCTTCCCTTCGTCTCCCTCTCCCTTCCTCTCTCCTCCCTTTCCCCCTCTCCCTTCCTGTCTCTCCTTTTCCCTCTCTCCCTTTTTCTCTCTCCTTCTCCTTCCCCCTCTCCCTTACTCTCTCCCCCTCTCCCTTCCTCTCTCCTTCTCCCTTTCTCTCCCTTCGTCTCTCCTTCTCCCTCTCCCTTTTTCTCTCCTCCTCCCTTCCTCTTCCCTTCTTCTCCCTCTCCGCCCTCTCCCTTCCTCTCTACTTCTCCCTCTCCCTTTTTCTCTTTCTCCCTCCCTCTCTCCCTCTCTCCCCCTTCCTCTCTCTCCTTCTCCCTCTCTCCCTCTCTCTCCTTCTCCCTCTCCCTTCTCTCCTTCTCCCTTCCTCTCTTCCCTTCGTCTCCCTCTCCCTTCCTCTCTCCTTCTCCCTTTCCCCCTCTCCCTTCCTGTCTCTCCTTTTCCCTCTCCCTCCCTTCCTCTCCTTCTCCCTCTCTCCCTTTCTCTCCTTCTCCCTCCCCCTCTCCCTCCCTCTTTCTCTCCCTCTCTCTCTTCCTCTCCCTCCCCCCCCTGTCTGTCTCTCTCTCTCTCTGTCTCTCTCTCTCTCTCTCTCTCTCACTTGCTTTGCTCTTATACCAACCTCACAGTGCCACTGAAGAGGACTGGCTCCTGGGGGATTATGGAAAGCTTGCTCCGAAGATCTGCCAAGCCAATGTCACTGATTTTCACCCCGTCAATTTTAATGCAGCCCCCTGAGAGCTCCACCAGGCGAAAGAGAACCATTCCTAAAGAGGATTTTCCTGGGGAAAGAAAACAAGGGAAATCGTAGTTAGCTGCCATATTGAGGAACGTGCAAGTCTGGCCTATGTACTCTCGCGGGAGCTCTTTAGGGGCTGTTTTTTTTTGTTTAAAGAAGGTGGAAGCTTGTTAAAGAGAGATTCAGTCTGGAAGTAAGGAGAAGAAATAATAATAATAATAATAATAATAACAACAACAACAACAACAACGATGATGTTGGAAGGGACAACAACAACAACAATGATGATGATGTTGGAAGGGACCTTGGAGGTCATCTAGTCCAACCCTCTGCCCAGGCAGGAAACCCTATACCACTTCAGACAAATGGCTTTCCAGTCTCTTCTTAAAAACTTCCGGTGTTGCAGCATTCTACACACACTGGCATAGTTTAAGAAGTAATCTCGCCATGTGGCCACAGAAGACCCCACCCTCCTTCCTTATCCTACAACGCCACTTCTATTAAAACAGTCACCAAGTGCACACTCAGAACAGAGAAGCAGGTTCAGGTAGCTCTCAACTTGCAACCATAAGGATTGAAAGTTGTGATGGTCGTAAACCGGGTCACCCACATGACTGACCCAATTGTCAACTAACGTCCGATGTTTTTGCATTGACAAGAGAAGGAATTGTAGCCATCTTCTGTTCTGTACCAGCCTGCTACCGGCCTTGCAGAAAAGGCAACCCCTTTATAAACGGCAAGAGGCTGGAATACGTCTGCCAAATTTATTACAAAAACAAACAAGACACGTACCAAGATACAGGAGCTTTGAAACACTATCTGAGCGGTTGCTTTCAGCAAACCAGCCCTCCCCAAACATTCCCTTTATAAAGAGTTCAGGGCGTGGCCTCTCTTTGCCTCCTTCCGAGAAGCCCCACAGCCTTCCTCTGTTTGCTCCTACTTGACTGCCTCCTGCGTCAGGCGTCCTTGAACAGGGCCAGCTGTGGGTCATCTTCATCCACACTGTCAGGCTCACACAGCTGGGTCTCCATGGTGACCAAGTGGGAGGGGCCTGCCTGAGGGCTATCATCAGCAAGATCTTCAACACCCCCCTCCTCCTCTGAGTCGTCGTCGGACCCAACTGCCGAACCCACAGGCTGACCCTGAATCACAACATCTTCTACCTTTTGCTTTTAAGAGTTAGATGATGCTGGGAGGGGGAATGTGAACGGGATCCAGCTAGACATAACAATACCAAACCTAGTGTGAGAAACAAGGTTATTGTAACCAGAGCTGATAAGGAATTGGCAGGCTGGAGAGTGCTTCAAGCTAATTGGGGAACCTGATTTATGACTGTTAATTGGAGGAGGGAATTGTGCTTTAATACTATGTGCTCAGGGGAGGGGAACTCAAGTTTTTGGCTTCGATTATAAAGTGCCGATATTATGCTGCTCAAAATAAAGATTCTTTAAGGTAAACAATGCCTCGAAGTTCTTTTGAAGAGTTTCATCTGTCGGAACCATGACAGCAATGTTAACAGAATGATAGAAAGCTGAGGGCAGAAAAAAGACCCAGTGGTCCACCGAGTCTGTCGTTGTTGATTTCGGAACCAGGTTGGAAGTACCCTTGGGGAAGTCTGTCGTAACGTCAGTCGTAAGTACAGGACTACCTGTGTTCACACTGAAGGCCCATTTGCTCACAGCATTATAATGCCCTGTGACATCAAGGCTATCAAACCGTTGATGTTTTTAGGAGATACTTCAATGAGAAATCTTAAGCAACACTTGTGCATTGGCTGAAAGGACATGTACCCTAGCTACTGTGAATTAGGCATCCCCATCGTCATAAAAAGGACGCGGTGGCTCAGTGGGTTAAGACGCTGAGCTTGTCAATCAGAAGGTTGGCAGTTTGGCGGGTCGAATCCCGAGTGCCGCGTAACAGAGTGAGCGCCTGTTACTTGTCCCAGTTTCTGCCAACCTAGCAGTCCGAAAGCACGTAAAAATGCAAGTAGAAAAATAGGGACCACTACGGTGGGAAGGTAACAGCGTTCCGTGCTCCTTTGGCGTCTAGTCATGCCGGCCACATGACCACGGAGACGTCCTCGGACAAGCGCTGGCTCTTCGGCTTTGAAACGGAGATGAGCACTGGCCCCTAGAGTTGGAAACGACTAGCATGCATGTGCGGGGGAACCTTTACCTTTACCTTTTATCTTCATAAAATCTATTTTGGCACAGAAAATATAGGTGTGATTTTTTTTTTCTCTTCAGAGAAAAGGTGGCTCCAGCAAGCTTTGAAAAACAAAAAATCTAAACAGGAGCAGCTTGAGCAGCACCCTAGCCTTACCTGAGCCGGTCCTCCCCACAATTCCAATCTTCTCCTTGGGTTTAATGGTGAAGCAGACTTTTTTGAGGACAAGCGGCAGGTTCTCACGATAGCGCATTTCTGCATTTTCAAAGCGAATTTCTCCTTCGTGGGGCCAGTCTGGAAGGGGAGCCTTATTCTTGATGCGAGCTGGGGCTTCCAGGGAAAGAGTCTGGGAATCACGAGAGAGAGAGAGAGAGAGAGAGAGAGAGAGAGAAAGAAGAGAAGAGAAAAGATGTCAATTACGGACAGCATTCTAGGAACGATTAACAGAATAACAGAGTTGGAAGGGATCCTGGAGGTCTCCAAGTCCAACCCCCTGCTCAGTGGGAAACCCTATACCATTTGGTTGTCCAATCTCTTCTTAAAAATCTTCAGTGGTGGAGCAGTCACAACTTCCCGTGGCAAGCCGTTCCACTGGTTAATTGTCCTCCCTGTCAGGAAATTCCTCTTTAGTTCTAGGTTGCTTCTCCCCTTGGTTAGTTTCCATCCGTTGTTTCTTGTCCTGCCTTCTGGTGCTTTGGAGAATAGCTTGACCCCCGTCTTCTCTGGGGCAGCCCCTCAGATATTGGAAGACTGCAATCATGTCACCTCTAGTCCTTCTCTTCATTAAACTAGATGTACCCAATGCCTGCAACCGTTGTTCATGTTTTAGCCTCCAGTCCCCTGATCATCTTCGTTGCTCTTCTATGTACCCTTTCTAGAGTCTCGACATATTTTTTACATCGTGGTGACCAAAACTGGATGCAGTATTCCAGGTGTGGCCTTACCAAGACATTGTAAAGTGGTATTAGTACTTCACGTGATCTTGATTCTATCCCTCTGTTAATGCAGCCTAGCACTGTGTTGGCTTTTTTGGCAGCTTCAGCACGCGGCTGGCTCCTATTGAAGTGATTGTCCACTAGGACACCGAGATTCCTCTCACACCTACTACTATTGAGTCAGGTACTAACTTCTTAACAGACTAAAGCTAGGAGTCTTATACAATCAACATTAGATAAATTACCTTTATTGTCATTTTTTTTACTGTGGGCACACTGGCACACATTAAGAACAAAACTCTGTTGCCCGCTCTCAAAAGTGTACACATATGGAACACACATAAACACGCTATATAGAACATATATATATATACCAACACCCTTATGTACATGTTGTTGTTGTTAGTTGCGAAGTCATGTCCGACCCATCGTGACCCCATGGACAAAGTTCCTCCAGGCCTTCCTGTCCTCTACCATCTTCTGGAGTCCATTTAGTCTCATGCCTACTGCTTCAGTGACTCCATCCAGCCACCTCATTCTCTGTCGTCCCCTTCTTCTCTTGCCCTCCACCTTTCCCAGCATGAGGCTCTTCTCCAGTGAGTCCTTCCTTCTCATTAGGTGGCCAAAGGATTTGAGTTTCCACTTCAGGATCTGGCCTTCTAAAGAGCAGTCAGGGTTGATCTCCTCTAGGACTGACCGGTTTGATCGCCTTGCTGTCCAAAGGACTTGCTGTCCAGAGGAGTCTTCTCCAGCACCAGAGTTCAAAGGCCTCCATTCTTTGGTGCTCAGCCTTTCTTATGGTCCAACTTTCACTGCCATACATTGCATCTGGGAAGACCACAGCCTTGACTATACGCACTTTTGTTGGCAGGGTGACGTCTCTGCTTTTTAGTGTGCTGTCTAGATTTGCCATGGCTTTCCTCCCCAGGAGCAAGCGTCTTTTAATTTCTTGGCTACAGTCCCCATCTGCAGTGATCTTGGAGCCCAGGAAGATAAAATCTGTCCCTACCTCCATTTCTTCTCCATCTATTTGCCAGGAATTGAGAGGGCCAGATGCCATGATCTTGGTTTTCTCACTGTCCGTCTTGAATACATAGCGGAAAGAGGAAGCTTGAGAGTTCACAAGGTTAATACTCTATTAGGAAGCATCATTTACATGCTAGGCAGCTATTTATGGAATGCTTAAGGGGAGATGTGGGGAGCAGTTGCGATAGCGCAACAGCCAAATTGTTGCCTCGCTGGAGGAACCACAGCGTGTATCAGGAGCCAACCATGGATAATTTTTCAAGCTTTTTTCAGCAGAGTGAACCTCACACCTAACAGCCCAAAGTATTTTTCTCTTACAAGAGGTATCAACTTCCATCTGTCTTGTGGGGGGTCACTGTCTCATCTGTGAGATGTTGGCCTTGTGTTTTAAGATTATGTTTCTTCTGGTTCCAGACGAGTGATTCTTTTAGGCCTTTCAGGAATGTTTTGGATTTTTACACCATTCTCATTGCTGACGGTACTGACTGCTGTCCTTTCGATTTTATCTTTCAATTTGTTCACTGTCTGGAGAGGTCAGAACTGAAGAAGCTTCTTGGATGAGAAGCAAAATGTTTCCAAGGGGAGAATTAAGCAAGTCCAGTTGCCTTTTGGAAAAGCGCCTTTGAGACTGCCTGTGATTGGGTGGTTTGAGAATATACTGGAGAAATCAGGTTGAGCTTAGCAGCTGAAGCACCGTTCTAGAGCAGGGGTCCTCAACCTTGGCAACTTTTAAGACTTGTGGACTTCAACTCCCAGCCAGCAAAGCTGGCTGAGGAATTCTGGGAGTTGAAGTCCGCAAGTCTTAAAAGTTGCCAAGGTTGAGGCTCCCTGTTCTAGAGGATGCGGGGCACCGGGGAAAATATTGGGCAGTGGACAGAA
The DNA here is from genome assembly GCF_947247035.1 of Vipera ursinii. Classification (NCBI taxonomy): domain Eukaryota; kingdom Metazoa; phylum Chordata; class Lepidosauria; order Squamata; family Viperidae; genus Vipera; species Vipera ursinii. Next base: position 4,518,997 of record NC_139518.1, read on the forward strand.
TCTTACATACCTTGATGTAGTGGTCAATTCTCTCCACCGATGTAAAGCGGGCCTCCGTCTCCGAAGCCAACCTGACCGTAAACTGGAACAGTCCCGTTAACTGAGGAGGAAACAAATCACTATTACTAGGATACAGTAACTAACTTATTAGCGGTGAAAACCTCAGGGTGATTCTCTGTGGAACAGCTTAATCCCAACGGATGAGTGCGGTTAAGGGTTAGGCTTTATCATGAACCAGGCCACAATAGGAAGGAAAGGAGTGTCACAACATTCAAGGCTTTCTGTTCCTTGTTAGCGGTCAAGTTCCATTAAGCTGCCTCCGCGGAGAACAAAAACGATGGTTAATTTCATTCACCTTGCCGCCTCTTCAGCCACACCCCATCCCTGCACTTCTCAGCTCCAAGGTTTTTAATTTTTTTAATCCACAGGCACTTTTTCTTCCAAACGAGCCATTTTAATAGGGGATGTTCATAAATATTCCACAGTGTCCAACACTACATATTTTCAGTGTCGTAGGATTTTTGATGGGACATAGGAGCAAGCGGACGGCTGCTACTTGTTAAGTCTCTTTAGCTAGTCCTCACGTTATGACCGTAATGAAGCCTGCCCATTATGGTCGTAAGTCATGAGAGTTGTACAGATTTTACAATTTTTTCTTTCTGGCGGTCCTTAAGGGAACCCATAATTTGCTATGGTGTGTTCTTTCTGAAAACCGGAGGCAGATGCCAAGTCTTTAGCCAAACTGCTGTAAAACGTGGCTCACGCAATCACAAGATACGGCAAACGGTTGTAAATGCAGCCTGCTTGCCAAGTGCCCATTGCAGTCCTATGCATGCCGGTGTGTGTTTGGGTGTGTGTGTGTGGGCTCCGATGTGCAGAACGTGGAATCCAGGCCATAAGTACCCCTCTAGGTAAGTCCATCCTAACTTTGACCGGTTGCTCAGCAAACAGTCATAAGTCAAGGCCTACTGTGATATAAAATCAATTCAACAATGCACTTGTGACTGGGCCCAGCTGCACTGTGGAGTTCCAAAAGGCAACTTTGTTTTGACATGCAAAGGAAGCATTCACCTGAACCGCATATGAGATGGCGAGCCCAGCGTACGCGGGCGGGATTTGGCCGTGCATTAAGATGATCATTAAGCCAGTGGTTATAATGAGGGCAATGCTGACAATATCCAGTCTCACAGCCAGCCAGCGCATCGCACAGCTGAACAAGTAGAAGGGCGCCTGATTGTCATCCAGCAGTTGCTGATATCTAAAAGCAGAAAATATTTACAATTAAAATGCAGGTACAAGCGTTCTGTCAAACCTACAAAACTGCTTTTTATCGGCTTGCCACAGCTTTGGGAGGAGGGAAAATGCATTCTTCTGTTTCCGACAAAACAATAACTTTCTTGTGGAATCCAAGGTCAAATCGCTCAAGGGTTTGGCGGGCTAGAATTACTGTTAGAGAGCCCGGCCAAAGGTGTTAATTGGAGAATGTGATTTATTACATATTTAGTGGGTGGGGAGTTTAACTTTTATTTTGTAACCTTTTTTTGGGGGGGGGGGAATTCCAGTCTTGGTTTCACCTATGTTTGTGCTGACATTATGTAGCCATTAAAAATTGTTCTTTGAGGAAAGCAATTGCCTCAGAATTTTTATTTCTTCTGGTCTCATTTATCGGAACCATGACACATTTGTTTAGTGACTGTCTAAAGCTACAACGATACCCAAAACAGTGACCTATGACCATTTTTCACACTTAATGATTGTTGCAGCCTTCCCCAATATCAGGTGATCAAAACACAAGATGCTTGGCAATTAGCATGTATTTAGGATGGTTGCAGTGTCCCAGGGTCACGATTCCCCTTTTGCAACTTTCTGACAAAGTCAATGGGGGAAGCCAGAGTCACTTAACAACCATCACTAACTTAACAACTGCAGTGATTTACTTAACAATTGTGGCACGAAAGGTTGTAAAATGGGACCAAACTCACTTAAGAACCGTCTCGCTTAGGAAAGGAAGTTTTGGACTCAATTGTGGTCGTAAATCAAGGACGACCCGTATTTCATTTTTAACCTGAGTTGGAGGAAAAGTTTCACAAAACACGATGCACGTGACTGCTAGCAAATTAAGACAGCAGCTTGCGAACCAATTCATCTGAAATATTATTACTATTTCTAGATGAACTGGCATTCTGAGTGAATTAAGCCACTCTGGCTTGTGCAATAAACCCAGCTTTTTTAAAAATCCTGGCTTGTCTGTTTGGTAGCAGCCAAGACTGAATGTCAGAAAAGAAACAGACTAACTTGTATAGGAATTCCTCTCCTTTATTGTAGGCATGGATGGTGGAGAGACCTTGAATGCTTGAAGTGATGTGAGAAAGAAATGGAGACTGCGTAATGTTGTCCAGTCGTTTCAACTCCCGAATGAACACTCTGCGTACAAAAAAACCACAAACCAGCTGGAAGTAAAGGTCTAACAAAAATATGAGAATAACCAGTCATTTGATGCTTTAGCGCAGGGGTCTTCAAACTTGGCCCTATTATGACTTGTGGACTTCAACTCTCAGAATTCCTCAGCCAGGCACTCTGGCTGAAGAATTCTGGGAGTTGGAGTCCACAACTCATAAAAGGCCCAAGTTTGAAGATACCTGCTATAGCCTAAATTGGGTTTGAAAGCAGCTGGCAACCAATGAAGTTGTTATAGCACCAAGTTATGGAAGACCCTCAAGGCTAACAATGTCTTAAATGACCCATAAGAATTGCTGCTCTTACCTAGACACAACATGAAGAATGGTGAAAAGAACCACGAGGGGACCCACCGCCATTAGGAACCATGGAAAGACACCAGAGATCACTCCCACACAGAAGAACACCAGGATGACATTCTGTATGAACATTTCAGCTTGAAAAGGCAGGCGGACATCAACTGGAAGAGATGGACAGACACAGCCGATTAGCATAGACTTAAATTCCCACCAAGGTGAACAATATCGACAACCAAGTTAGGCGTAATGGTGATGGAGCCGGCCTAGAAACCAGGGGAGTCTGAATTCTAGGCCTCCCCTAGGCATGAAAGTCAACTGGGTGACTTTGGGGCAATCACCGGGATGGCTTGAGTTCTAGTCCCCCGCCCTTAGGCATGAAAGCCGGCTGGATGACTTTGGGCCAATCACCAGGAGACCTTGAGTTCTAGTCCCGTCTTAAGTCATGAAAGCCGGCTGGTTGACTTTGGGCCAATCACCAGGAGACCTTGAGCTCTAGTCCCGTCTTAGCCATGAAAGCTGGCTGGTTGAATCTGGGCCAATAATCACCAGGAGACCGTGAGTTCTAGTCCCGCCTTAGCCATGATAGCCAGCTGGTTTTACATTGGGCCAGTCACTCTCTCTCAGATCAATCCACATCACAGGGTTGTTATTGTGGGGAAAAAGGAGTATTAGGTATGTTTCCCATCTTTATTTATTTATATAAAAGTGGGATTAAAAATATAACCGTAATATCCTATACATATACACAACACGGCTGGTGGGGGAGGACAACACCTTGTTATAGCCTCTCCTGCCCAGCCCAGGAGAGATTCAGGTAAGGCCAGCTCAGGTAAGATTCACACAGGGCCCTCCTACTCTGCTGTCATCAATTTGTCTATTCAGAAGTGTTCAAGAGCCAGATTCCCTTGCCAAAGTGCCAATAGCTACTGGATTTCATTATTTTAGGAAGTCTTGCCCAAAATGGTGAACACCTTCGAGGGGTTTCACTAAGCGCCATAGGCAACTGAACATTAGCCTTCCTTCCATGAAACGTCAACAGTGAGTTGACTAAACAGGTCTACCTCATTCATCATGCTATCTTAAGGTTTATCACTTGCGTTTCTGCTAGAAATTCAAAATGAAATACGGAGCACACCCTCTTCCAGTTTTTATTCCCCAACAACCGTGGTGCGATATAAACTGGCACGGTTCCTAAGATTCTTTCCTGCTTGATCACGTGACTGTGGGGAATTACTGCAACGGTCAAAAAATGGGCCATAAACACCTTGTCACAAGTCACTTTTTTTTCAGTGAAGTTGTAATTTTGAAGTCATTAAATGAATGGTTCTCAGTCAAAGGCTACCTGTATTAGCACCAACGGGCTACTAGAGAAGAGTTTATTACCTTCATCCATATCTTTGGAGAACCTATTGAGAATCCGCCCCGTGGGTGTGGTGTCGAAAAACTTCATGGGGCTACGGAGAATCCGTCGGAAGAGTTCATCGTGCAGCTTGGATGAGGCCCGCAATGTTCCCTGTAGTGACCACAGAAGAGGACTGTTGAAGCCAGGCACTCCGGAGTTTTAAAAGAAAATGTACAAGTGACCAGAAGGCACTGCAAGGGAAGGGGACTACACTACACTACACTACAAATGCCTTCCACCATATTTGTGAGATGACATCAAGCTATGGAAGGGAAAAAAATCAGGAAATGAAGGCAGTTCCTTTTGTGGAAAGAAGCTACCGTCTGGAATAGCAGGATGAGAAAAGAAAGAAAGAAGAATGATTTTGCTGACAGAATAACAGAGTTAGAGGGGACCTTGGAGGTCATCTAGTCCAACCCCCTGCTCAGGCAGGAAACCCTATACCGTTTCAGACAATTGCTTGTCCAGTCTCTTCTTAAAAACCTCCAGTGTTGGAGCACCCACAACTTCTGGAGGCAGGTTGTTCCACTGGTTAATTGTCCTCACTCTCAGGAAATTTCTCCTTAGTTCTAGGTTGCTTCTCTCCTTGATTAGTTTCCATCCGTTGCTTCTTGTCCTGCCTTCAGGCGCTTTGGAGAATAGGTTGACCACCCCACCCCCCTTCTTCTTTGGGGCAGCCCCTGAGATATTGGAAGACTGCTATCATGTCCCCCCTGGTCCTTCTTTTCACTAGACTAGACACACCCAATTCCTGCAACTGTTCTTCGCGTTTCTAAGTTCCCTTATCATCTTTTTTGCTTTTCTCCACATTTTATCTGAAGTCTTAGCATCTTTTTTAACATCGTGGTGACCAAAACTGCATGCAAGATCCCAAGTGTGCCCTTACCCAGGTCTCATAAAGTGCTACTAACGTTTCATGTGATCTTGATTCTATCCCTCTGTTAATGCAGCCTAGAACTGTGTTGGCTTTTCTGGCAGCTGCAGCACACGGCTGGCTCCTATTGAAGTGACTGTCCACTAGGACTGCAAGATCCCTAGAACTGTGTTCTTCTCTCCTCCTTGTACAGCTACCAACCTTGACAAAGGCAATACCACGAATGGCCTTCAGGATCAGCATGACTCCCATGGACAGTGCATAAATGCCGGCATAGTAACGCATGTGAGGGTTATCCTTCATACTGTTGCTGACCAGGGTTTCATTCCCCAACGTCACAGTAGTGTTCTAAAAAAAATAGAAAAGAATGAGTTTCATGATTAAGACAGAAATAAGATACAGGCTGGCCCATTTCATAAATGCAGCTAAGGAATCCGCACATGATATCTTGTCCATAATTTTGCCCAGGGGTCTCCAAACTTGGCAACTTTAAGACTTGTGGACTTCCAACTGCTAGAATTCCCCAGCCAGCCCACCTCTGTTATCGAGGTGGGCGGCTATAGGAATCAAAGAAATAAATAAATGCAAAGATGCTGGTTGCTCTCACCCCGCTGCCTTGTTTGATCCAGTAGCTCAGCCACCAGTTGCTGAAGGCCGTGCTGCCCACATTCAATACAAAGAGCGCCATGATGGTCAGGAAAGCCACTGGGCCTCCAGCTGCTTGGATGTAGACCCAATAAACCGACCAGGGAACAGAACCTTTGCCTTTCTCTTCCAGCTGCATGAGCTGAACTAAAGCACAGGGATGGGCAGAGAGGAGAAGGTTAAGCAGAGAGAAATCGACAAATCCAGTCTACACTAGATTACAGGCAGTCCTCAACTCACCTCCAAAACTGAGCAAAACTGAGGGGTCTTCCAAGCCGTTTGCGCCAGGAACGGAGGTTTTTTTTGGAGGGGCCTTATGAATGCTTCTGAGGCTTGGATGCAATCTCTGAAAGCTCCTTTCTGGGTGCAAACAGCTTGGAGCAGTCCTCCAAGGTTTGGATCCAACCTCCGGAGGCATTCAGAAGCCCCCTGCCCCTCCGTTCCTGGCACAAACGGCTTGTAAGACCTCCTCTGAGGCCTGGATCCAACCTCCAGAGGCATGCAGAAGTCCCTCCCCCACCCGGATCTCTATTCCGGGAGGGTGGCTCCAGAGTTGGGGGAAAGCAGGAGGCATGCACCGCAAACAGGGCGAGAATTCAGGCACCCATTCTCTGCGAAAAAGGATTGGTGCCTGAACTCGCGCGATGTTAGGTCACCCTGGGGCTTCCACCAACTCTTCCTGTCCCTCAAAAGCAGGAACCGCGACAGGGAAGAGACGGATCTTTTCAAGGTGAGTCCCACACGGCAAGAAGGGAGAGAGGGGGAAGCATGAGGTATCTTAGTGGGTCGGGGAGGCCTCGGGGGCCTGTTCCATCACTAGGCCTGTCATGGCCTGCCCCACCCTCAGATACCTCATGTGCACTTAACGAGCCGCGAGCAAGGGAGTGATCTCGTTCGAGGTACGAGATTCACCCTACGAGTTTTGGAGTTACGAGTGGAACGTGCCGGCTCCATTACCCTCGTAAATCGAGGGCTACCTGTACAAAGTTTCCTGAAAATGTTTTATACGCACAGACAAGCATTCAAATGTAGCCAACCAAAATCTGTATATTAAACTCTGGTTAAAATTTTCCTACACGTGACTTAAAAACTATTCTGAACTCTTGCTTAGACTACTGTGCTCATATTGAAGGCCAAGGAAGCACGCTGCTTCAAAAATTTAGCACTAGTCTTTGTGGGTAGAGGAAAGAAGGCGTCATCTAGTCTGAGCAAAAGATCCACTGGGATCACCTGGAACCTACTGACTTGTTAACAGAATACTTGCACGCCCAAACAAGGTGTGTACAAGTTAAATTTGTATTTTTGGATAACAACCTGTACCTTCTTCCTTCTTGACTACTTTCTCTTTCTTCACAGATCCCGTTTTGGTGCCTTTCTCTGGGAGTCTTTTCAAGGAACTGTTTGCGGTCTTCTTTAAGTTAACCTGCAACAGAGACAGGAGGTCACTCAGATTCAGCCTGCCTCAACTTGGCAAGGGAAATGTGATAAGCACATTCCCCAGAAGAAGAAAAAGGGCCTAGTTACAGCCTCCATAAATGGATGTCCTATATATACTAGAACCCGCATGCTACTGTGTTTTCCCGAAAATAAGAACCCAACTGGAAAATAGCACGATTTTTCAGGACGCTCATAATATAAGCCCCACCCCCCAAAATAAGCCCCAGTTAAAATCGTCAGCCAGATGGAGATATTTAGTACCATATGTTCCCCGAATATAAGACCCAACCGGAAAATAAGCCCTCTTGTGTCTTTTGGAGCAAAAATTAATATAAGACCTGGTCTTATTTGGGGGGAAACACGGTAGGATTAGACCACAGGTCTGCAACCCGCGGCTCCGGAGCCGCATGCGGCTCTTTCAGCCGTCTCCTGCGGCTCCTAGTCCTCTGCCATGTGCAGTCCAAAAAAAAAAAGTAGGACCAAAAAAGTTCAACCAATCAATTCAAATATGCAGGGTAGGTGCATATCTCGCCTTGGCTCCACTCTTCAGTCAAACCCTGTTCTGCGCATGCGCGCATGTACGTGCATGTGCACACATTTTTTGCGGCTCCCAGTTTTTCCTTTTGTGAGGGAACCGGTTCCGAGTGGCTCTTTCACTGTTTCAGGTTGCTGACCCCTGGATTAGACAATCACTTGTCTGAAATTATACAGAATTTCCTGCTTGAGCAGGGGGTTGAACAGGGATCCCAACCTCCAGGCCGTAGCCCACCTCTGGGCCTTGAGTCATTCAGGACCGGGCCGCAGAAGCAGTGGGCGCATTCCCACGTACATGAACAGCGGGTGAACGCATGCTCCATTTGTGAGAGCGGCGGGTTCGTGCGTCCACCGCTTGTGCAAATGGAGCTGCGCATGCATGTTTGTCCGCCACTCGTGCAGAACCATACCCACTCCCCCTGCTGGTCCACAAAGCTGAAAAGGTTGGAGAACTCTGGACCAGAAGATCGCCCATGTCTCTTCCTATTCTGACTACCCTATTAAAGACTGACTTCAATAGAAGCTTCCCTCTCTTTCTGCCAGCCACTGCGTTAAAAAAAACATGGAACCGTGTTTTCATTTGAATAATTTGTTTATTGTACGTTTGTTCTTTTGGGCGCATGACAGCTAGAACCTTTTGAGCGAAGGGCTAAAAGGAAGATAAATCAGTTATCGGCAACCTGGCTGGCAATTCACAGAAGTGAGAGGTTTTACCCAGTCCCCATCTTGGTCTAGAAAAGATATTACAAGCCTTCACAATAGTTTTGCTATAAATAATTTGAATAAATAATACGTTATTGGGCTTTAGGGTAATTTACATATGACCTTACTGAAGTTTAGGACAAGAACCGTGGAGCAGGAAGAAAAAAAAATACCTCAATGTGTGGTGTTTCTCCCAGCTGCAAACTATTGAAAATGGCTGCATAGTCACCGTTCAGATTCATCAAGTCTTCATGGCTTCCTCTCTCAGTGATGCCGCCTTCCTTCATGAAAATCACCTCATCGCAATCCACAAGATACTGATAAAAAGGAGAGGAACATTCAAGGTGAGGTGGACCCATCATGCCACCAAAATTTTGAAAAAAAAAATTAAAAAAAAATTTAAAAAATAAATGCCGGTGGGAAGGTTACAAAATGGTGATCACATGCCCCCAGGACAGTGCAACAACACAGATGTCAACGCTGCTAACATCGGATGTCCTTGCTTTGACAAAAGATGAAGAAGCCGCTATTTTATATTTCTACTTGTGCATCACTTTGAGAGTTAAAAGTTAGATGAAGAGGGGAGGGGGAAGGAAGAATACGCATGGGGGATTAGTTAGACATAATAACACAGCAGCAGAGCGCTTTCAAGGTTGTATGTAATAAGAGGCCATAAGAACTGGCGGGTTAAGCTCAGGAGGGAAAACTTACCTTTCAAACTAATTGGAGAATGTGATTTAGGACAGTTAACTAAAGGAGGGAACAATGCTTTAATATTATTGTGCACAGGGGAGGGGAATCCAGATTTCGGCTTTAACCAAGTCTTGCCGATGTTATATTGCTCTAATAAAGACTTTTAAGGTAAACAATGCCTCAGAGTTCTTTGAAGGGTTCGTCCTTCGGAAGCTTGACAACAAACACATGCCAGTTGCCAACCCTCTGGCGAGCTTTGATCACGTGACCAGGCAGATGCTGCAACAGTCCCCGATGTGAAAAACAACAACAAAGAACTCCTCAAAAGCCAAACTCAAGGAACCATGAGGTCTTTTTCTGCTGTCAGTTTTCTATATTTCTATTTGTTTGTTCATTCGGTACGGCCACCCATTCACCATGCAAGTCTCATGAGCCATGAGAGTTCCCCCTTTTCATATATTTATATATTTATTATATAGAGATATAGAGATAGAGATAGAGATATACATAGAGAGAGATATATATACAGATATATATATAGATATAGATATATATAGATATATAGATATATATAGATATAGATACACACACACACACACACACACACACACACACACAGGTTTTCGCGGGTGTTTGTATGTAGATCTTTGGTCATTCGGGTTTTTTCCAACATAGAATTGGAGGAATAATAATAATAATAATAATAATAATAATAATAATAATAATAATAATAATAATAATAAAGTTGGAAGGGACCTTGGAGGTCATCTAGTCCAACCCCCTGCTCAGGCAGGAAACCTTATACCATTTCAGGTTCTTAAAAACCTCCAGTGTTGGAGCATTCACCACCTCTGGAGGCAGGTTGTTCCACTGATTAATTGTTCTAACTGTCAGGAAGTTTCTCCTTAGTTCTAGGTTGCTTCTCTCCTTGACTAGTTTCCATCTGTTGCTTCTTGTCCTGCTTTCAGGTGCTTTGGAGAATAGCTTGACTCCCTCTTCTTTGTGGTAGCCCCTGAGATATTGGAACACTGCTATCATGTCACCCCTCACCCTTCTCTTCATTAAACTATCAGGGCAACGTTTCGACGAAATCTCATCCGTCATCCTCAGGCTGGTGACTTCAGCTTCGTTCTTCTGGGAGAAGTGTGTGGTAGTGGCTGTTTCTTCTTCTTTTTTAAACTGCCAGAGGGGGTGTGTTCTGTGGGTGGAGGCTTGGCTGTGTTCTGATGGGGTGGAGGTGTGCTCTGATTGGGTGGGGGGTTAGCACTAGATTTTTCTAAACGTGGAAGCACATGGGGGAAAAAATCTTTCCACCCCATAATAATTTGGATATAAACAGTCCATGCCTGCTAGTCCTCAACTTACAACCACAATTGAACCCAACATTTCCACTGCTAAGCAAGACAGTGAGTTTTGCTGAGTGGGGCTTAGTTTTGCCCCATTTCGCGACCTTTCTTGCCACGGTTGTTAAGTGAATCACTGCAGTTGTTAACCGAATCATTGGTGATTAAGTGAATCTAGCTTCCCCCACTGAATTTGCTGGTCAGAAGCTGGCTGGGTAGGTTACAAATGGTGATCACGTGACCCTGGGACAGTGCAACTGCCTTGGTGGAGCAGTGGGCTAATGCCTCCTTAAGTAACACCAGCTGCCTGCAATTAGTGCAGGTTCGAGTCCCACCAGGCTCAAGGTTGACTCAGCCTTCCATCCTTCCGAGGTAGGTAAAATGAGGACCCAGATTGTTGGGGGCAATTAAGCTGACTTTGTAATAATGCCGCTTGGGGTGTGTGTGAAAGCCCTAATAAACAGGCATATACATAGAATGAAGGCTACTGCTAAGCTTGTAAGCCGCCCTGAGTCTTCGGAGAAGGGCGGGATATAAATGGAATTAAAATTTAAAAATAAATAAATAAAAAATAAATACATGCCAGGTTGCCAAGTGTTCAAATCCTGATCATGTGACCATGGAAACGCTGCAACGGCCATAAGTGTGAAAAACAGTCCTAAGTCATTTTTTTTCAGTGCCATTGTAACTTCAAACGGTGCCTAAACAAATGTCTGTAAGTCGAGGACCAACTGTATGCACTATAAATGCAGAGTAAACCCTTTTACAGATTAGTAAACAAATTGCTTCTCACTTTTGGCTGCTTTTGACTCTCAAATACACTTAGGCCAGGGGTAGGCAATCTTGGCTCTTTTATGACTCGTGGACTTCAACTCCCATAATTCCTGAGCCAGCCACACGGAGGGGAAAGGGAGAGGTTTCCAAGCTGAGCCATGGTGGCTCAAGAATTCTGGGAGTTGAAGTCCACGAGTCATAAAAGAGCCAAGGTTGTTGACTCTGTATTTTTATATCCTCTGTGAGGCAGTAACCCAATTAGGTTGATTAAAATAAGAGTTCCTCTGGACAGCAGAAAGTTACAGTCACCCACATTTATTCAGCCAATAAACTCCCAAGCAGAAGAGAGCAAGATGACACGGTCAGCGTACCTGGAGCTGATGTGTGATGAACAGAACTGTTTTGGTTCTCAGGTGCTTCCGGATTGCACTGTTGAAGATGTGGTTTCCAACGTGGGCATCCAAGGCGCTCAACGGGTCATCGAGGATGAAAATGCTCTTGTCGCTGTACAACGCACGGGCAAGGCTGATTCGTTGGCGCTGCCCCCCACTCAGGTTTGCACCCCGCTCACCAATCTAAATAAAGCATGACTTGTTCAAGTATTTGCTTGGGTCTCGGTTAAGGCACGGCAGAACTTACTTATCAATCCTGCCATTTGCCCCGAAATTCAAAACAGGATTCAAATAATTCAACAGAATTCAAATAGGCCTAATTTACCGGTGTCAAGACTGATTTGCTTTCATCTACTTTCTCTCTCTTCGCTCATAGTTTGACAAAGATGTGGGAGGGATGGTAGCTAGGCAACCAGGCGTCTCTGAGAGCTTGGAGCTGATAAAGCCAAGGTCACTAATGAAGTGGACTTTTCCCATAAGAAGAAGAAGTGTTCCTATCGGATAATGTGGAAACCCTGTGGGTGAGGGCGAGGGAATCTATTGTTTAATTAAGTAAGATTTTGAGCAGGAAAACCAGAGCTGGTTTCACTTCTTCTGTACCAATGTAAATTTTCAGTAAAGTATTATACTCTTGATAAAATCATGTCCCAGAAGTTTCTTTTTCTGGAAATGCCAACTGGACAGTTGACAACCGGAAACTATTTACTGAATTTGATAGCAAAGATCCAAAGCTCATTTCCTACAGAAACAAACTATCCAGGTGGCCAGAAAGGCCCAGCAGAGGCTTCACTTTCCCAGGGTCTTGCAGAAGAACAGGGTAGAACAACGGCTAATGACCCTCTTTTACCGGTCTACTATAGAGAGCGTCCTCTCGTACTGTATTGTGGTTTGGTATACTGGTCTGACAGCTGCGAATAGGAAAGTATTACAGAGGGTGGTGAGCACAGCACAAGACATCATGGGCTGTCCCCTGACACCACTGGATGACCTCGCCAGGGCTCGCTGCCTTGGAAGAGTGAGGAAAATTCTCAGGGACGACTCACACCCTGGTCGGTATCTCTTTACTCTCCTACCATCTGGTAGGAGATATAGGAGTATAGCCAGCCGTACCAACAGGCTGAAGAACAGCTTTTATCCATGGGCCGTTAGGCTTTTGAACGGGAAATAATTTTATAAACTTTATGCATGATTGACTTGCGAGGCCGGTGCGTTGTGCAATTAGCTCACATGGTGTAATAAGATGGAGGGTTTGTGTCACTGTAAGTTGGGGGTGGGGGCACGAAGGGAGGCTCAGCCAATCTCAATGTATACATGGTTGTACTTTGACAATAAAGGTTCATTCATTCCAGTACCGTAGCCTACTTAATGCATGCATCCTGTCATTTACTTAAAGAATGCTTGTTGAAGGAATATTTGAGACAAAGCTTCTTAACATATTTGAAAACAACGGAAACATAACAATTAACAGAAACAGCAGATGTCTATTTAAAAGAACATCAGTGATCATCAGTGGATGGGCATCCAACTCATTTTAATGCAGTTACATAATTTTGCAATTAAACTGAAATGAGAAGTGGAACATACATCCAGGGCTACATTCAGTTGTATTTTATCAACTGGAGGGTCTTTTCAACTATTTTCTGACCCTAAGAAATTAGAAATGAAATGGAAACCGTCCTTCTAAAAAAGCAAAAGGGAGTAAAATAAAGGTTTCAAACACATTTAAAGCAGGAATGTTTTTTATTACCTCAAACCTCCAAAGATGGAGTCGGCCCTTCCTTCGTTGGGAGGAAATTGTACAATTTGGGTGCTCCCACTCAAAAAGCACTTTATAATATTTCCATCAATTGAATTTAACTTGAGACAACAAACAGAAACTGCTCTTTCCATGAAAATAATCTTTCCTTAGCAATAAATACCTTACTAAACTCACCCGCTCACTTAAGGTACCTTCCTTTTTGTACCACCAGGAACATAATTTATTTACAAATTTTGAAACTCCCCATCCCCATCACAAAGCAGGCTGGCAAAGCACCTGTTTTGAGAACCCTCTCCTCAAAGTACAACAGGACGTGCCCTAATTATTATTTTGTGAAATAACTGTAAAAGAAGGAATGGCAGAAACTGGGGGTGGAGTTAAGAGGGATCAGGCTACAATCCCTACGTAGCCACAAACAAATTAAGTCTAACTTCCCTTAAATTCCCTTGACTCTTATTTGACTCCAAGCAGGTGCTGACCATTACTTGAGAATATTTCTGCGCACAGGCATGATTATCTATAAATTAGTTTAATTGGACCTTCACACATGTAGATCTGGTCTTTCTTGCCTGACGTTGACCCATGAAACCATTAATGACATAGCAAGGTCTCGTATTTTAGTCTGATGACATATTAAGTAATTAAGGATGTAATGAAATTCACAAGCAAAGCTGTTTATCAATCCCTAAGCATGTCACACATTTTCCCTCTACACATGGGTAGAGGGAAGCAAGCAAGTTTTTTACCTCAGCAAGATTTTACCTCAGTCAAGCAAGATTCTTACCTCAGTCAGATCCCCGTTTGGCAGGATAGCCAGATCAGGTCGGAGACAGCAATCATTCAACACCATATTGTATCTATATATAAATATACACATATATACATACATATATGTATAGATGGATATACATATTTTTAAAAAGCGGTAAAGAGACCATTTCCAAGTTAATTGGGACTAATTCCACCCCTATAGCATTTCCCCAGGGCCTGTTTAAAGAGTGAAAGACAGATTTAGAAAATGTATCTCAGACACATCTGCCCCACTGGGACATTTAGAAATTTATCTGGTTTTGCCCCAGGTAGAATTGTGACTGTTAGGCCAATTAACTAATTGCTTTGAAATAGTTATGTGCCTGGTGAGCACCACAATGGGCAACAAAGACAGCAATTGGCTCAAAACTGACTTGTAACATCAGTTGCATTTTCAATGATGTAATTATCAGGCTGGCTCTTACATAATGCTATGTTATAATTTTGTATAACTTGTATTTCTCCATCCTCTTAATTGGCTAGGGAGGAAAATTCCTGCCAAATTTAGCTCTGATTTTTTTTTTTTTTGGCCTGCATGTGTGTGTTCAAGTTAGTGTCTTCTCCTGGTGACTGCCTGGACAACTCTCGGCAGTTTCTCTCAACAAAACTTTTCCGAGGACTTTGCCCTTGCCCTTCTTTCTAGGCCAGGGATAACCAACCTTGGCTCTTTTATGACTCGTGGACTTCAACTCCCAGAATTCCTGAGCCAGCATGTTCTAGGCTGAAAGAGAGAGACTGGCCCAAGGTCACCCAAAACAGGCCTGGAACTCACAGTCTCATGATTTCTAGCTTGTTGTGTTAACTCGGGGTTTTTCAAACTTGGCCCTTTTATGACTTGTGGACTTCAACTCCCAGAATTCCTCATCCAGCGTGGGCCTAGTTTGAAGACCCCTGTCTTAACTATTGCACCATTTTTTTTTCCATTGGATTCTAATTTAGTATTTACTCTTTTTATTAGGGGCTTATATTAAACATGGCACAATTCCGCAGGGTAGGCTGACTCACAGTTAGGGGTTTCTGTGGTTTAGCACCCACTTTACCCTCAGTCTCCTTGCTCCTAATCCAATACCTTCGACTCAACACCACATTAATTCTCACTGATTCCTACCAAAGTTCTTATCTGTGCCCCAAACATAATGTTTGAAAAGCACTCTCCATTTGGGGGTTTTGGCTTAGTAAGTTTGGCTAAGATCAGTTAGGCTAAAATCACAATTCCTGTGATGCAGTGAATTAATAAGCCAGGAATTTGGGAAAATGGGGTTTAAAGACTTTCTCCCAGTTGGGAAGAACGGAAGACACGTGACTCCACCGCTTAGTTCAGGCTCACCAAGTCTCATGTACAGGTAAAGGGTTCCCCTGTCCAGTCAAGTCCAATTTTAAGGGGCGCTGCTCATCTCTATTTCTTAGTCGAGGAAGTCAGGGTTGTCTGAAGACACTTACTCCCGTGGTCACATGGCCGGCATGACTATCCGCTGAGGCACACGGAAGCCTGTTTCCTTCTTACCAAACTGGTACCTATTTATCTACCCATATTTGCATGCTTTTGAACTGCTAGGTTGGCAGGAGCTGGGGCAAGTAACGGGAGCTCACCCTGTCATGTGGCAGTCAGGCCTTGAACCTGGGCTGTCAGCTTTCCAGCTGACAAGCTCAGTGTTTTTATCTACTGAGCCATCACGCTCCACAGTCTTGTGTACTTAATACCGTGTCTCCCCGAAAATAAGACCGAGCTTGTTTGTTTGTTTGGTTTTTTTCGGGGGGCGCCTCCAAAAGAGGCACCAGGTCTTATTTTCGGGGTAGGCCTTACCTCACCTCTGGTACTGACAGCCCCATCCAGCCGGTCCACTTCTTCTGGGGCCGAAGTTCTGCAGCTGCATTCGGGCCTGCATTTTGCAGTCAGGCCTTTCCGGAAGGCCTAAGCAGCCAAGTACTGAGCTATGGATTGAATCCATAGCTTGGTGCTCGGCTGCTGAGCTCTTGCAGAACCGAGCTACAGATTGAATCCATAGCTCGGTTCTTGGCTGCACAGGCCTTCTGGAAAGCCCTGTGACTGAGAAATGCAGGTCTAGCTGCAGAAGAGGCCTCAAAAGAAGAAGTGGGCCGGCAAGGAGAGGCCTGGCTGCAAGTGGGTGTGGGGCTTATTTTTGGGATAGGACTTATATTAGGCCCACCCCGAAAAAAATCAAGCTAGGGCTTATTGTTGGTGTAGGCCTTACTTTTGGGGAAACATGGTACTAAATCGTGGCTTTTTGTTACACAAGGCCTTGTCCAATGTTTTATTTCAGTGCAGCCAGTGAAGATTAAAAGCAAGACGCTCACAGTAAGAGAGGCTGAGACAGGAAATCACCACCTTATTCCTGGACATAAACTATCTGTCCAAAACGGCTGCAAGGCAGTTCAGGACCAGCCTCCACCCAGCAGCCTTTCCCCACCTGCATCACAAGAGAAAAGTTCACGAAACTCCAGCAAACCAACCTTTCTTCTTCAAACTCCTTTCCAAAAAGGATGTTGTCTCTAAACGTGGCATTGAGAATCCAGGCCTGTTGGGCCACATAAGCAAAGGTCCCATCCACGGAAATGCTGCCTTCCAATAAAGTCATCTGAAACAGCAGCAACAGGCCTGTCAAAGATGCTGCCTCACAAGTCTCATCAATAAAGGAGAATATTTGTAGCTCAGGGCTGGAAGGAGGGATCCTTGCTGCTCTCTTGAGCTTGCAACGTTGCATTAGCCAAACTAGGTAACGTCATCAGAGCAAGAAACGTCTGCAAGAAACCAAGCTGAGAGAGAGAGAGCACGAAGGAACACACACACACACCCGCCAAGTCTTATAAATTCCCGCCCTTCCCTCTCAGACTCTTCTTTCCTCTCTCACCTCCCATTTATGGAGAGAGGATAACCTACCACATCCCAAAAGGTATCCTTGTGGAGCCTCATCTTTACAACTCTTTGGAAGCCCTGTAAGATGGCGGAGGTCTAGATATCTGTAAATTAGGCTTGTTCTATTGAAGGGGGCTATCGCAATGAAAGCCTAACCGTTGGCTACCTGCAGGTGGCCTTCCTTCAAAGAAATGACTGATGAAGCCGTCTCGGTCCAAAAAAGCAAGCTTAAGAGATGTTCTAAGATTGACGTGTGCCACAGGTGGAGGAGACCTCCACTTCCCTGGATATGGTGTTACCATGAACCTCCTCTGCCTGGACAGAGGCCTCCCCAATCAACACGAAGGGTAGACCTGGGCCTTAGGTTGATGCTCCCACACTTTGTAAGTGTGAAAGGCTGGCAAGAAAGCAAGGTCATGGCTTGGGACCAGGTTGTTTGAAGGACTTTTCCCAGTTACATCTACTCCACACACCAGAGAGGGGAGAGGCGGTGTATGTTAGGGGTCCCCTCTCTTAAGGAGGTCCATCCAGTGGAATCCAAGAAGAAGGCCCTTCTCCCACGGTGGCCCCCCTCCATGTGGAACATCATCTCTGCGGAGATAAGAAAGGCCTCCAACTTGATACTCTTTCAAAAGGCCCTGAAGACAGTTTTGGACCCTGTAAAAGACCTGGAGTCACCACGAGGGAAGCCATATAAATTTTCTTCATAAATAAAGCCTCTCCTAGACTAGGCAGGCTGGTCACCGCATGCCTGGTGCAACTGTGCACACTAAGCCAGTAGAACTTTAAATAATGCTGTTACCGGAAGCTGAAAACGGCTGGAAACACCTTTGCGATCTGCTCCTTACAATTTAAAGGGAAGGTGGCTTCTCTGTGCTAACAAGTCTTGGAAGAAGGGAGGGCTTCACATTATGCCTGCCAAGCAGCACGGGGGGGGGGGGGGAACAAACCGTTTGCTGTCAACTTTAATATGGTTTCCAACGAAAGGATGACTGAAAAATCCAAAGTAGATATTTTTATGGAAATTTTTTAACAAGTCCTGAGGGCCCAAAAGACACTCTGGTCGCATCTTCTCTTCCTGATTCCCCTGGACAGGAAGATTCAATCCAGAGAAGCACAACCTTTTTGTCGCAGAGAAAGAAAGAAAGAAAGAAAGAAAGAAAGAAAGAAAGAAAGAAAGAAAGAAAGAAAGAAAGAAAGAAAGAAAGAAAGAAAGAAAGAAAGAAAGAAAGAAAGAAAGAAAGAAAGAAAGAAAGAGGGAGGGAGGGAAAGGAAGGAAGGAAGGAAGGAAGGAAGAAAGAAAGAAAGAAAGAAAGAAAGAAAGAAAGAAAGAAAGAAAGAAAGAAAGAAAGAAAGAAAGAAAGAAAGAAAGAAAGAAAGAAAGAAAGAAAGAAAGAAAGAAAGAATAAAGTAAAGTTGTGGTGTCTCACCTGTCCCAAAATGGCTGAAATGAGTGAGGTTTTTCCACTCCCCACGCTGCCACATATACCAACAAGCTTCCCCTAGATTGGACCAGGAAAAAGGGGAAGAAAAATTAGCACATGAGGAAGCACACAAGAAAGTAATGCGATTTACCACCCAGTTATTTAATAAACATCGAACGGAACCCAATTGTTGTACATAATATTAGTGGATGATGAAATTATTCCCTGCAGCCCTTAGCATAAAGCTTTTTTTTTTTTTTGCAGGGTGGGTGTCAGATGACCAGCTGCCAATGTCTCTTTGAAAGAAAAACTGCACTAAATGGATAGCAAAACCCTGTGGTTTTTTTTCCCAGGCCTCCTGCACTCAGCCGATTCTCAAAGATGGCCACAGAAAGGAATCAACCTGAACTTTTCTTTTATCAAATTCCTGACTTGAGTTGTTTGAAGTCACGCAGAACAGAGGTCTTTGCACAAATAAATACATGAAACTGCAGCCACCCGAATGTTATCAGAACTAATGCGAGATAAAATTGTTGCTCCAGCGTATCTCTGCTGGGCGCCTAACTTTCTGGAAGACAAATATTTCATTGTGCCGAAAATCATTTCCCAACACAAAGGGTAAACTTGTCCCTAGCTTACCTAGGCTTATGTGTATCTGCCAGGCTTTCCTTCAGCTGGCAAGTAGCTGGCTCTGCTTAGATTAGGCCAGGGGTCTTCAAAGTTGGCGTTTTATGACTTGTGGACTTCAACTCCCAGAATTCCTCAGTCAGCGTGCCTGACTGAGGAGTTCTGGGGCTTGAAGTCCACAAGTAAGAAAAGGGCCAAGTTTGAAGACCCCTGGATTAGAGACCATAGTACAGGAAATCCTTGACTTGCAACCACAATTGACCCTGAAATTTATGTTACTAAGCAAGACATCCTAAGGGTGCTTTTTCAGGAGGCAACTGGACTTCCTTCTTTTTCTTTGAAGACGTTTCGCTTTGTTGTGATTCAGGGTCAGCCTGTGGGTTCGGCAGTTGGGTCGGACGACTCAGAGGAGGAGGAGGGGGATGTTGAAGAGCTTGCTGATGATGGCCTTGAGGCTCCGCAGAGCCCTCAGCCAGGCCCCTCCCACCTGGTGGAGACCCAGCTGTGTGAGCCTGACAGCGTGGATGAAGATGACCCACAGCTGGCCCTGTTCAAGGACGCCCGACGCAGGAGGCAGTCAATCAGGAGTAAACAGAGGAAGGCAATGGGGCTTCTCGGAAGGAGGCAGAGAGAAGCCACGCCCTGAACTCTATATAAGGGGAATGTGTGGGAGGGTTGGTTTGCTGAAGGCAACCGCTTGGATAGTTCTTGTTTCTTAAAGCTCCTGTTTCTTGGTTCGTATCTTGTTCCGTTTGTTTTTGTAGCAATAAATTTGGCAGGCGTAATTCCAGCCTCTTGCCTTATTGTAAAAGGGGTTGTCCCTGCTTTTGCTGCAGGGCCGGTAGCAGGCTGGTACAGAACACGCTTCTCGTCCAAGAAGCTTCTCCAGCTCTCTGAAGAGCTGAAGAAGCTTCTTGAAACGAGAAGCGAAACAAGGAAGTCCAGTTGCCTCCCGAAAAAAAAAAGCACCTTTGGGATAACGATGACCTGGATGGCTGAGAATCTCCATAGTCATTTAGCTAAGCAAGACAGTTGTCAAGTGAGTTTTGCCCCATTTTATGACCTTTCCTGTCACCGTCATTAAGGGAATCTCTGCAATTAAGTTAGGAACATGGTCGTTACGTAAATCTGGCTTCCCCGCTGACTTTGCTTGTCAGAAGGGACCGGTAGCAAAAGGAGATCCCATGAGCCCGGGAACATTACAACCATCGGAAGTGTGAGTCAGCTGCCAAGTTTGCAAATTTTGATGCCCTGACCACGGGGGATGCTGCAATGGTTTTAAGTGTGAAAAACCGTCTTAAGTCATTTTTTTTTCAGTGCCGTAGTAACTTCGAACAGTCACTCAATGAATAGTTGTGCTTTGTAGATGACCTGTATCATGCAATGCCCATCATTATTTAACCATGGTATGAACAATCCATGGTTATATTCAGCGGCTGAGAATAAGCATAGTGTATATCCCAAGGGTCCTCAACCTTGGCAACTTTTAAGACTTGTGGACTTCAACTCCCAGAATTCCTCAGCCAGGTGGCTGAGAAATTCTGGGAGTTGAAGTCCACAAGTCTTAAAGTTGCCAAAGTTGAGGACTCCTGGGATATCCTGTGTTTAGGCACTAAACTAACACAGGTAGTCCTTTACTTACAACAGTTCATTTAGTCACCTTCAAAGTTACAATGGCCTCAAAAAAAGTGACTTATGACCGTTTTTCACACTTACGTCCACTGAGGCATTTCCCCAGGATTATGTGATCAACATAAGGATGCTCGGTAACTGACTCGCGACTTATGATGGTTGCGATCTGTTGGGATCGTGGGACCTCCTTTTGCGACGTTCTGACAAGCAATGTCGGTGGAACAGCCAGATTCACTTAACAGCCGCGTTACTAACTTAACAACTGAACAACCGTGGCAAGAAAGATCGTAAAATGGGGCAAAATTCACTTAAGAAGTTATTTCTCTACGGAACAGAAATCTTTGTACTTGTAAGTCCAGGACTAGCTGTATGTAACTGTTGTCCACAGCTGCAACTGGCCAGGGAAAGAAAGGAGTCAGCGAGAGCATTCCGGCCTTAGCCAGAAGCCCAAGTGAACACAATGTGCTAATGCATTGCAGTGAGTATCAAATGAGTCTCATTACTCTCTGTAAACCTATGCAGTCAATAAAGCGCTAAAAATAAAAGAGGTACAGAGCAACAAAAATAAATACAAGCGGAAGCAGAAAAGGAAAACAAAATTGCTCCTCTCAACACAAAACACATACCGTATATACTTGAGTATAAGCCGAATTTTTCAGCCCACTTTTTGGGCTGAAAAATTCCACTTCGGCTTATACTCCAGTCAACAAAAAAAACTTACCGAGGACTTGTGCGCGGCCGAGGCTTTGGTGCTTCCGGGATTGCACGCACCTCTCCCAAGCCACCGCCGTCCGGAGACCTGCCGAAGTTTGGGGAGGTTTGGGGAGGTGCGCGCGCACCTCCCCAAACCTCCCCAAACGTCAGCAGGTCTCCGGATCTCCGTGCCTTGCCTGCCTGCTTCTTTCCGCTGCGGTCACTTGCTTCGCATCTCCTGAGGGAAGGGGGGGCGACTGGAGCGGCCGTGTTTCCTCGCCTGCTGGGCGCCGCGATTTGCTCGGGGAACGCGCGGGCCCCGAATGGCAGCGTGGAGCGAGGAAGCGGACAGCCAGGGCTTCCCCGAGAGCCGCGGCCACACAGGGTATTCCTGTGTATTCAGGCTTGCAAAATGGCGGATCGAGCCTCTGCTGGCAGCGGAGGCTTGCAGAACGGCGGATCGGCTTATACTCGAGTCACGAACTTTTTCCAGTTTTTGGGGGTGAAAATGGGGGTCTCGGCTTATACTCGAGTCGGCTTATACTCAAGTATATACGGTAATTTGGATAGAGGTAGCAATAGCCATAGCACTTAGACTTATATACCACTTCTCATGGCTTTTACGGCCCTCTCTAAGCAGTTTACAGAGTCAGCCTATTGCTCCCACAACAATCTGGATCCTCGTTTTAATGACCTCGGAAGGACGGAAGGCCAAGTCAACCTTGAGCTGGTCAGGATCAAACTCCAGGCTGTGGGTAGAGTTAACCTGCAATGCTGCATTCTTAACCACTGCCAGCACAGAAGGGGAGGGAAGGGAAGGGACAGCAATAACATGTAGACTTATATACCGCTTCACAGGGCTTTTACAGCCCTCTCTAAGCGGTTTACAGAGTCAGTATATTGCCCTCAACAATCTGGGTCCTCATTTTACTGACCTTGGAAGGATGGAAGGCTGAGTCGAACTTGAGCCGGTTAGGATCGAACTGCCAAACTGCAGACAGCCAGCAGTCAGCAGAAGTAGCCTGCAGCACTGCATTCTAACCACTACGCCATCACGGCATGTTAGTCCTTAACTTACAATCATTCATTTAGCGACTGCTCAAAGTTACAACAGCACTGTAAAATGCGACTTACAACCCATCCTTGCAATGACAACCGCCACATCATCCCAATGATCACGTGATCAAAATATGAGCCCTTGGCAATCGCCATGTATTTACGACAGTTGGAGCTTCCCACAGTCATGTGATTGACACTTGCAACCTATCCCGCCTCAGTCATGTGGCTGACACTTGCGACCTATCCCGCCTCAGACATGTGATTGACACTTGCGACCTATCCCACCTCAGTCACTGACACTTGCGATCTATCCCGCCTGTCGTGTGATTGACACTTGCAACCTATCCCGCCTCAGTCATTGACACTTGTGACCTATCCCTCCTCAGACACTTGCGACCTATCCCTCCTGTCACTGACACTTGCGACCTATCCCGCCTCAGTCATTGACACTTGCAACCTATCCCTCCTCAGTCAGACACTTGCGACCTATCCCTCCTCAGTCACTGACACTTGCAACCTATCCTGCCTCAGTCGTGTGATTGACACTTGCAACCTATCCCGCTTCAGTCATTGACATTTGCGACCTATCCCGCCTCAGTCATGTAACTGACAATTGCGACCTGTCCCGCCTGGCTTCCGACAAGCAAAATGAATTGGGGAAACTGGATTCACTTAATAACCACTTAACTACTATGACAAAAAAGGTTGTAACAGGCACAACCCAATAACCACCTTGGTTAGCTGTGGAAATTTTGGCCTCTACTGTGGTTGTAAGCTGAGGACCACCTGTACATACAGATGCATTTCAATGTTAATGATAGATTTTAAAATTTCATATCCGATCTGATATTCCGGAGACCTTTTCAGAGAAGGAAGGAACCTACTATTTTGTTCACATAACAAAATGGAAGCCAACTGGTTGTAAAACAGTACCTAACTATTTGCTTCTCTGCGGCGTCTTCATTTTCAGCCCAAACTATTTTCACTGCTTTGAAATTACCGTATTATTATTATTATTATTATTATTATTATTATTATTATTATTATTATTATTATTATTATTATTATTTATTGAACTTATATACCGCCCTTCTCCCATGGGACTCAGGGCATTTCACAAGGTAATTAAAATAACACTTCAAATACAAAAAGTTAATAACAATTAAAATAATTAAATTATTAACAGTGATTTCCCAACAGTGATTTCCCAACTGTCTGTCCCCTGTACTTTAGTTTTCTAGCGTTTTCTTACAGTTCGTAAATCTAGCAGCTAGCAACAAAATTGGAATTCATCTTTTGCATTAAACCATTTTAATTTAATTAATTTAATTTAATTTAATAATTTGATTTCTATACCGCCCTTCTCCCGAAGGACTCAGGGCGGTGAACATGAGATAAACATGTAAAGCTAAACTAGCCCTTATAATTAAAGACCGTCCAGGCATTTTCTTAAATTACTCAACAGTCAGTCAAAATTAATCCTAAGGGACTTCATTTATTTGTTTTTTAAATGTATTTGCCCGCCTATCTTGCCATGGGACTAGAAAGAAATGAAAAGAAGTGTAAACAAAACAGGAGCAAAACAACAGCACAATAAAATAAACAATGGAAAAGAACACAAGAATACATCAATGTGATAAAAAAAGAGGGATAGGTGGAAATCAGAGATTAAGGGGGGAGGTGAACTCTGCCATCACTCTAAGCAGTCACCTCCTGCCTGGAAATCCCCCATGGGGTCCCCAAAATCTGACCCTAGAGCAGGTAAGACTTTATGGACTTCAACTCCCAGAATTCCCCAGCCAGCATAGCTGGCTGAAGAACTCTGGGAGTTGAAGTCCACAAAGCTTAAAGTTGCCAAGTTTGGAGACCCCTGCCCGATGGGTGCTAACGCAGAGGAAGCTTCTCTTCTGGATCCTGACAGTCGGAGTTCTTTGACCGATGGGATTCACAGTAGGCCCTCACTGCCGGCACTTTAGCACCAGATTTGATTACAATTCCTCCGAAGCAACCTTTTATTATTGCCCTGCCATTTTAAAAGAGAATAGCTTCCTAACTTGCAATATATGGCAGTGAAAGTTGGACCATAAAAAAGGCTGAGCGCCAAAGAATTGAGGCCTTTGAACTACGGTGCTGGAGAAGACTCCTGTGAGTCTCTTGGACTGCAAGGCGATCAAACCGGTCAGTCCTAGAGGAGATCAACCCCGACGGCTCTTTAGAAGGCCAGATCCTGAAGCTAAAACTCAAATCCTTTAGCCACCTAATGAGAAGGAAGGACTCACTGGAGAAGAGCCTAATGCTGGGAAAGATTGAGGGCAAGAGAAGAAGGGGACGACAGAGAATGAGGTGGCTGGATGGAGTCACTGAAGCAGTAGGCATGAGCTTAAATGGACTCCAGAAGATGGTAGAGGACAGGAAGGCCTGGAGGAATGTTGTCCATAGGGTCGCAATGGGTCGGACACGACTTCGCAGCTAACAACAACAGCTTCCTAACAGGAGCACGGGGGCTCACATGGTTAGGATGCTAGGTTAGAGGTTAGCATGTCCACGTTCGAGACCCAAGGGCTGCCCTGCAGCGGGATAAGCCCCAGTCCTTCACTACAGCTCCTGCTGGGGACATGAAAGGAGCCCCCCAACTGGTCATTTCCCGGGCACAAGCTAATCTTTTCCACCTGGAAGTACCTCAGCGCTTCTGACACAAGTGCCGTGCCATTTCCTGACTTGGCCGGTCAAGATGGCCAAGTGA
The DNA here is from genome assembly GCF_947247035.1 of Vipera ursinii. Taxonomy (NCBI): domain Eukaryota; kingdom Metazoa; phylum Chordata; class Lepidosauria; order Squamata; family Viperidae; genus Vipera; species Vipera ursinii. The sequence continues at coordinate 4,544,171 of NC_139518.1, forward strand.
TGACACGCTCAGGAAAAGATCCCTGGAGGTCCCTGAAGAGTTTTTCTCTGGACTGTCGCTTTTTCAACTTATCAACCGAAGGAACCGGCATGCCTTTAGTTTATACGACTGTCTTGGGTTAGGGAGAGTCCTAGAATCACCCCACAAGGTCCTCCGTGCAGCAACGGCCTGCAAGCAACTTCAGGAGCTGTGCTTCAGAGCAGCTTGTGAGCCGACAACTGGGGAAGTGCAATCACTTTGTTGTTGAAAAATTAGCCTTTTTTGGGGGGGGGAGGAACCCTGAGTGCCATGCCACTTCCTAACTACAGTAAGAGAGGGTGAACAAGACAGAGAGAGAGAGAAAGAGAAAGAGAAAGAGAAAGAGAAAGAGAAAGAGAAAGAGAAAGAGAAAGAGAAAGAGAAAGAGAAAGAGAAAGAGAAAGAGAAAGAGAGAGAGAGAGAGATGAGGAGAGGACGGAAGTGCTTCCTGACCTTCTCAATTTCCAGGTCAATGTTGTAAAGGACCCTCTGCAGCCGGACATTCGCAAGCTGGATGCGCTGGTTCTCCTCCTCGGGGCTTGGGGGGTCATCGCTGTCCACCAAAAGATGGCCCTTCTGCTCAGTGAACATGGTCTGCCGTCCCTCGTGTTGCTGCAGTTTCTTCTTGTCTTTCCTGCTCATGGCTGTCTTGCCCTTTTTCATTTTAGGGATCGTCTTGGGTGAGCTCTGGAGACTAGCATGGGGGGATTCCCAGGCTAAGGTGGCATTTGTCATCTGTATGGCTGCGTGAGGACTGGCTGGCTTTTTCTTTACCATATGAACCTCTTCCATTAGAAACAAACTCTGATAGGAGTTGTGAGAGAGGTGCAAAGATGAGACACCTGGTCAAGACTGAGGGGGGGACAAGTCTACGGCACACTCACGCAGCAAAACACATCAGGCTATACAGTGCGGGGAAGCTGAAGAGCAAAAGGTAGCTCATTAGTGAAAACTAACGCCAGGTCCTTCAGAAGGACCTGGTTCAGCCACGAATGCAGTGGTCCTCAGACAGAGAGACTTAAGACTCGGGATCCATTTTTGCAGGGGAGAAATTTTGTACGCCAGCAACGTCACCCGCTTAAACGGGCGAGACCCCTGCTCAACCAAGATTCCAAAACAAACAAACAAACCCCCCCCAAAAAAACTCTCTGCTGAACAAAAATCAGGCACTTTTCCAAATTTGACTGTGTGTCTTCGCCAATGACAAAACCGCATCGTTTAAAAAAAACCCGGAGCCTCTATGTCACGTTTTCCACTGCATCCGTCTGTTCAAAAATACCGTGCAGTCTTTGTTTCAACAGTTTACACAGAAAAAACCAAAACACATTTTGAATTAGTTAATCAAGTATTTGCAAAGAGACTTGTTTCTTTAATGACTCCCCTCCCCGGAATAATTAGGGGACTTGCACTGAAATGTTCCACAGATAAGCAAACTATAAGCCTTTGTCTTAAGAGACAATATTACTGGTTTTCTCTGAAGGATTCCTCTTTCCCTACCTTCTTTTAACTAAGATTTAGCATCCTACATATTTCAAAACGGTAATGTTGTTCTCGCCAAGAATAATAAAATTATTCCACTGGCCTAAAGATTTGCTTGCTTGATGGAATCCCTGGGTATTCAAATGGCAGACCTAAAAGCAATTTACATTTCAAAGTGTGTGTGTGTGTGTGTGTGTGTGTGTGTGTGTGTGTGTGTGTGTGTGTATATATGCTACGCGGCACTCGGGATTCGACCCGCCAAACTGCCGACCTTCTGATCGACAAGCTCAGCGTCCTAACCCACTGAGCCACCGCGTCCCTTTATATATACGTATATAAACATATATATAGTTCTATGGTGGGGGAAAAAAACGTGGACATTAGCTAGTTTAAGCACAGTAAGAGAGGAACCGCAAACATTCAGAAACCGAGAGGGGGGGGAAAAATGAAAATTGAAGAACGCGTCTCAGTTGGGCTCTTCTCAATATTTCCCAGGTTATGTTCTGAAATGCACTTTAAAAGTAACTGTGACAAGAATGAAGCCCAATAGCCAGACCAGATTTCCCTCTGAATGAACTATGCATGCTAAAATCTTCAGCAACTCACAAGCGTTCTACTGTAGACAAGCAAATATGGAAAAAGAAATTTAAATGAAAATCACTGCCAAGGAATTTGATATTGTAAATTATCATAAGGCATGCTACAGATTGCATTCTATGAGATTCTGCATGCATGGGTATCATGCTTCATTATCATGCTTCAAATTTATTTAAATCCTGCAATCCTATATTCTCTTTGATTTGGTAGTCAACTGAATGCAATCAATTACTAACGTTAGGGATGTTACTATTGTACAGCAAAACAGCCACTTTGGCAAACTTTCACTAAATAGAATTTCAGGGTGTTTAGATCATGCTCCTTATGGTGAGAACAGAGCGATGAAGGTAGCAAGAGATTTTATATGCGACTATTTCAGAATCTGCAAAAGGACCCAACCAAGTGGTAAAACACAGCAAGGCAGGGATGACTTACTTTAAATCTATCAGCCGCAACAGAAGCTTCAGACAAAGACTTCACAGAAAACGGGGTGACTTTCAAAGCAAAAGTCATGGAATTGAATACTGTCACCACCGTAAAAGCCTGAAACACAGAAGGAAATAAGCATTTTTGACTGCAGCAGCAGCAAGAAGCCTTGTGTAAATCCAAGAATTTATAGCTAAACGGTAACAGTAATAGTATTCCTCCAGGTTAAAAAGAAAAAAAAATCTACAGAGTGCATTGAAATGGATTGAAGGAAGCAAGAAAAGGAAATTATGTTTTGCTCTGGAAGTTCCAAGTTTTTTGCGTTGTCATTGTTCTGAGAACAAAGCCAAAACCTGACTGTACTTCTGCACTCTTTCTGTAGAATAATTACATTGCATTCAGAAAATATTCAGAGCCCCCCCTCCCCTTCACTTTTGCCGATTTTGTTATGCTGCAGCCTGATTCTACAGTTGTTGAAAAACTTTTTTTCTCATTAATCTATACTCAGTACCCTATAATGACAAAGCGAAAACTTAATTTTAGAAATGCCTGCAAATTTATTTATTTTTAAAAAAACTGAATTCTGAGGAATTCTGGGAATTGAAGTCCATAAGTCTTAAAGCAGCCAAGTTTGAAGACCCCTGGTCTAGCCACTCTGCCGTAAAGCCCAGATCGGTGGAAGACTGCAGTGATGAGTTGTCCTTCTGGAACTCTGTCCCATCTCCACATAGGATCTCTGGAGCTCAGTCAAGTTCTTGGTCACCTCTTACTAAGGACCTTCTCTCCCGATTGCTTAGTTTGACCAGGTGACCAGCTCTTGGAAGAGTCCTGGTTGTGCCAAACTTCTTCCGTTTGAGAATTATACAGGCCACTGTGCTCTTAGGAACCTTCAGTGCAGCAGAAATTTTACTGTAGCCTTCCCCAGATCTGTGCCTTGCAATAACCCCGTCTCCGAGGTATGCAGGCAGTTTGACTTCACGGCTTTTGCTCTGCTACAGTACCCATTGTCAGATGTGAGGCCTTCTACAGAGAGGTGTGTGCCTTTCCAAATCATGTCCAATCAATTTAATTTACTCCAATTCATGATGTAGCCGCTTGCCGGTTGAGCTCCGGACGGCCCCCGACCTTCGCTCCTTCCGACGCGATCTAAAAACTTATTTATTTGAACAATCCGGCCTGGTCTGATGGGGTTGGGGTTTGGATTTGGTTTTAACATTGTTTTAATCATTGTTTTATATTGGGCATAATTATTTAATTCTTTTTTAACTTTTGTATGTATATTTCGATATTTATTGCCCTGTACACCGCCCTGAGTCCTTCGGGAGAAGGGCGGTATAAAAATTTAATAAATATAATATAAATATAATATAACAATCAAAAGAAATGGGAGGCTAAATTTCAAGTGTGGTTGCAAAGGGTCTGAATCCTTATGCCAATGTGACCTTTCAGTTTTCTTCCTTTTTAATAAATTTACAGACATTTTTAAAATTCTGTTTTCATTTTGTCATTATGGGATACTGAGTGTAGATCAATGGGGGGAAAATGAATTTCAACAACTGTAGAATGAGGCTGCAGCATAACCTAATTGACAAAAGAGATGGGGGTCTGAATACTTTCTGAATGAAAGCAGATCAACTGCTAACCAGAACAAAAACAGATATCCCTCAGATGACCCAGATGTTTTTTCATTCTTCCTGAAAACCATTAATAAGAGAAAGAACAAAGCTGGACTTGTTTTAAGCCCTAATTATAACAAGTATGACACTCAAATATCCCATGGAGGATTTTCATGAAACATGAATACTGCAGCATAGGGGGTTTTCCTTGAAGAGCCAACAGTCCAATTCCTTTTTAATTTAAGAATACTGCACGCCAAATTACATTTTTGGTACAAAGATCCAACTTCTCCATCAATATAGAGCACGGGTAGGCAACCTTGGCTCTTGTCTGACTCGTGGACTTCAACTCCCAGAATTCCTGAGCCAGCACGGCTCAGCTTGGAAACCTCTCTCTTTCCCCTCAGCGTGGCTGGCTCAGGAATTCTGGGAATTGAAGTCCACCAGTCATAAAAGAGCCAAGGTTGCCTACCCCTGATATAGAGCAACAATGAAATGCCTCTGGCAAAAATAGATACTCTTTCTTTGTTATTTTCAGATATTATTGAAGCCATAAGGTAAGTCTACTTCAAACAATAAAAAATACAGAAAAGAGGGTCCTGCAGGAACATCCCCCAAAGATACCAGTTTTTCTTAATACCTACTGCAAACAAAAATACAAAAGGCTACAAAAGATGCTGATCGCAGCTTACTATTGTACTGGAGTTTTTATTTTTACTAGGTTGTTTAATTCCTAGGTCATCAGAATAATTAATTGCATCTTTATGTAGGACTAACCCTATCACTAGCAACTTTTCATGGCCCAGGAAAACAGTATGCAAATTTGGATCAGAGCATGTGAGAAAAGCATCCACGATCCCAAGTTTCCAAAATAACAAGAAGAAGAAGTTGGAAGGGACCTTAGAGGTCTTCTAGTCCAACCCCCTGGTTGTTCTAACTGACAGGAAATTTCTCATTAGTTCTAAGTAGCTTCTCTCTGGGATTAGTTTCCATCCATTTCTGCTTGTCCTGCCTTCAGGTGCTCTGGAGAATAGCTTGACTCCCTCTTCTTTGTGGCAGCCCCTGAGATACTGGAACCCTGTTATCATGTCCCCCCTCGTCTTTCTCTTCATTAAACTAGACATACCCAATTCCAGCAGCATTTCCTTATATGTTTTAGCCTCCAGTCCCCTAATCATCTTTGTTGCTATTCTCTGCACCCTTTCTAGAGTCTCAACATCTTTTTTACATCGTGGTGACCAAAACTGGATGCAGTATTCCAGGTGTGGCCTTACCAAGGCACTGTAAAGTGGCATTAACACTTCACATGATCTTGATTCTATCCCTCTGTTAATGCAGCCTAGCACTGTGTTGGCTTTTTTGGCATTTGGCAGCTGCAGCACACGTCTGGCTCATATCTAAGTGACTGTCCACTAAGACTCCTTTCCTGCCCCCCAAAATTACCTGGGCTGCTGTGAGATCATAGCCAAAGATCATATGAACAGAGAAGGTCACCACACTAGCTATCACAACAACGATGGGTGCCACTCCCACAGTGATACTCTGGAAGTATCCTGCACGCTCCAGAATTTTGCGTTCTTCCTCTCTGATTTCTGGGAAGAGGAGACAGAGTGATTAGCAGAAGGTTAAGTTAATTGCCATGTTAACCATGGTTTTTGTCATCTGCAGGAGCCACACTTGCAGCAGACTAAAATGAAAATGCAAAAGGGAGCATGGTTTACACATTTTAAAAGAATTGGTTTGCATTCAGATTGCCCTTCCCTGGCGACAAAGAAACAAGCTCAGTTTTATCTATGATTAGTCATGCAAATTTATTTATGCCTTTGGAGATCCTCTGTCATCCAGGTCATGGTTGTCGCAAAGGTGCTTTTTCCAAGAGGCAGCTGGACTGTCTTGTTTTTTCCTTGGAAGACGTTCCGCTTCTCATTCAAGAAGCTTCTTCAGCTGTTTTAGCCTCCAGTCCCCCAATCATCTTTGTTGCTCTTCTCTGTACTCTTTCTGTAAGATTATCTGGGACACTACTCATCCTCTTCACAACCTGTTTTCCTTGTTACCTTCTGGGAGGAGGGGGCTTCGTGGTATCCGTAGCAGAACATCCAGATTCAGCCATAATTTCATCCATATAGCATTAACCTTCTGGCTTCCTCCTTCCGTTATATATTCAAGATGGACAGTATTTATTTGTTATGTATATGTAGGGGTGTGGGTTTATATATATGTTTTTTTTTATTTTAATTCCATTTATATCCCGCCCTTCTCCGAACACTCAGGGCGGCTTACAAGCTTAGCAGTAGCCTTCATTCTATGTATATGCCTGCTTATTAGGGCTTTCATACACCCCCCCAAGCGGCATTATTACAAAGTCAGCTTAATTGCCCCCAACAATCTGGGTCCTCATTTTACCCACCTCGGAAGGATGGAAGGCTGAGTCAACCTTGAGCCTGGTGGGACTCGAACCTGCACTAATTGCAGGCAGCTGGTGTTACTTAAGGAGGCATTAGCCCACTGCTCCACCAAGGCTCAGTTGTATATAGTATGTTTAGGTGTGTGTCATGTATGTGTTTCATTTTGAGAGTGGGCAACTAAATTTCATTTTTGATGTGTGCCGTTGTGCCCACAGTAAAAAATGACAATAAAGACTATCTTATCTTATTTCGCTGGCAGAGAGGAAGCAAAAGGAAGGCTTGTGCACAAGACAGTAAAGAAATAGAAAACTCACTTTGAACAGTCTGAGAAAAAGCTTTCACCCAAGCATACATTTTGATGAATTTAACATAGTTGAGCACTTCATTCATTTTCTGGACACGTTCATCAGTCACAGCCACGCATTTCCGTCTGAAATAAGCTGTAAACCGGGATGCAAACATCTGGAATCGAAAGAAAGAACATTATCAGCATAAGAGAAGGTGCAGACTCCTTCAGCCAACAAACAACGCAGGCAGTCTTTGACTTACAACACTTCAGCTAGTGACCGTTCAAAGTTACAACGGCACTGAAAAAAGTGATGTATGACTGTTTTTCACACTTACGACCATTGTGGCATTGTGGTCACGTAACCAAAATCCTGACACTTGGCAACTGACTCATATGTATGACGGTTGCTGTGTCCCAGGGTCATGTGATCTCCTTTAGCGACCTTCTGACAAGCAAAGTCAATGGGGGAAGCCAGATTCACTTAACAACCGTGTTACTAACTTAAAAACTGCAAGTGATTCACTTAAGAACTCTGGCAAGAAAGATTGTAAAATGGGGCCAAATTCATTTAACTGTCTTAGCCAGCGACAGAAATTTTGGGCTCAGTTCTGGTCACAAGTTATTTTTTATTTTATTTTTCTATTTTAATTCCATTTATATCCCGCCCTTCTCCGAAGACTCAGGGCGGCTTACAAGCTTAGCAGTAGCCTTCATTCTATCTATATGCCTGCTTATTAGGGCTTTCACACACACACCCCAAGCGGCATTATTACAAAGTCAGCTTAATTGCCCCCAACAATCTGGGTCCTCATTTTACCTACCTCGGAAGGATGGAAGGCTGAGTCAACCTTGAGCCTGGTGGGACTCGAACCTGCACTAATTGCAGGCAGCTGGTGTTACTTAAGGAGGCATTAGCCCACTGCTCCACCAAGGCTCTTGGTGAGGACACTGTAGATGTAAAAAGCATCATCAATTGAATTACCCAATATTCTAGAACAGACATGTCAAACTCGCAACGTCACGAGACGTCGTGTGACGTATCGGAACTTTTCCCCCCTTGCCAGCAATGGGATGGGGGCGGTCTCGTCGTGACGCATCCGGCCCGCGGGCCAGCACTTTGACACCCCTGCTCTAGAATAATATTTCACAATACACAATACTTTTTGCATGGACTTCAACTCCCAGAATTCCCCAGCCAGCATCCTGGCTAGGGAAATTTGAAAGCTGAACTTCTTGCATTCTAGCTGGGGGATTTGGGGAATTAAAGTCTACCATCTTAAAGTTGCTTAAAGTATTATTTTCACAGGCGTTCCCTTGAATAAAGAGGTTTTTTTTAAACTAGATTTGCCTGCTGGTGTGCAGATCTGTAGCCTAATTTCAGTCCTTACAACAACAAACAGTCCCTGGTGGCAAGCTGTTCCACTGGTTGATTGTCCTCACTGTCAGGATATTTCTCCTTCATTCCAGGTTGCTTCTCTCCTTGGTCAGTTTCCAACCATTTTTTCTCATCCTTCCCTCTGGTGCTTTGGTGAACAACCGGCCCCCTCTGCCAGGTTACCCAGCATTTCATTACCAGGCTAGGTAACATCTTCAGTTGGACTCTGCTGAAGACGTTACCTAGCCTGGTAACAAAACATTTGGAAACCAACCCACCAGCTCGGAGAAGGAACTTTCACCCTCATCCTACAACCATATTCGCCACGACTGCAAATATTCACAATATATTGTCCCATTTCAATACTCAGTGATTTCGCTTTTAAGCAGAGAGTTTTCTACTCACCATGGCGGGATAGAAGAGGACGAAAATAGCTGAACCTAAGAAACCTGTTGGTCCAAGGATGACAACCGTATAAACCATGCCAAGAATGGCAACGATAGGACCTCCGGCCAACAAGCTACCCACAGCTGCAGCTTCGAACATTCTTTGGCCATCATTGGAGCAGACATTTATGAGCTGAAATATACATGGTGCCAATTAACAACAACAACAACAACAACAACAATAATAATAATAATAATAATAATAATAATAATGGCTGAGGAATTCTGGGAGTTGAAGTCCACAAGTCATAAAAGGGCCAAGTTTGAAGACCCCTGATAAAATGAGACCCACAGGAGAGTCCATTATTGCTGTCTTTAATAGAAGAATCTAGCCAACTAATGAACAAAGGTAAGTTGGCGCTAGATAAGGGTCACCAGAATTCACGGAGGGCTGGACTTAGGTCTCTTACAGCAGGGCTTTTCAACCTTTTCACCCATTGTACCACTTTTAGGATATGGCAACATCCAAATGCCACCAGTCACCTAGCAAGGTGTCAAAAACTTGATGACCAAAAAAAAAAGGAAAAAAGTGATGAAGTACAGGTAGTCCTCGACTTACCACAGTTCGCTTAGTGACTGTTCAAAGTTACACTGAAAAAAGTGCCCCCCAAGCACTTTGAGGATTGGCAGCGGGGGGGGGGTTGGTTTTTATTCCCCTCATCTGCTGGATGGTTGCAGATTTAAATATGAATCAGTTGCCAAGCATCTGAATGTAAATCACAAGACCCTGGAGATGCTGCAACATCCCAGCTGATCGGCGCTTCTTTAGGCTCAGAAGCACCAGGATCAGCGCCGAGCTCCAGCTGGAGCCTGGTGCTCTATCCTGGCACTTCCGCTAAGCCCTGACAGCCCCGAAGAAGCACTGATGCTGGCGCTTTCGCTGAGCCCTGACAGCCCTGCAGCTCCAGCCATCTCTCCCTCAGGCTTGTGCTATGCTGCCACTGGTTCTCCTCATTCCCCTCCCCCATTGTCGTGTACCACCTGCCAGGTGCCAATATACCACAGGTGGTACCCGTACCACTGGTTGAAAAGTCCTTACAGCAACACAAGGATTCCAAACCGATGACATGTTTAACCCCACCTTCCACTTCAGGCTGTCCTTCTACACCTACCACCATCTCAACTTACCTCGCCCAAAGATTTCTCCTTGATATTTTTCAGTCTGAGTATTTTCTTGAAAGCCATTGTAAGGATAGCTCCACGCAGCCTGACCCCAGTACGATAGTTCAAAGCCCATGTTAGCGCCAAAGACCAGGAACGCACTATTTCCGTTATTAAGAGGCCAAAAATTAACAACAGGCTGTATTGTAGGTTGGGTTCCGTTTGCTGAGTGTATTCAAGGAGATGTTTCACCATAAACGCCTACAGGGAGAAAGGCAGCACTGCATGAACATCCTAGCGTGTCAGAGGAACCATTCAGGTTTTTTTTTTTATGTTAAGTTAGAAAAGAGGAGCTGTTTGACTTTCAGGTAGGAGTTTTTATCATTAATCGAAAGACTTCCGAGAGGTAAGAACTGCAGTTATTGCAGTTATTGCTGAATCTCCAAAAGGGAATCAAACATATCAGGCAATGCGGAATAATTTGAAATCGTCCAATTCCTTATGCCACCCCGTTTGCTGCTCCTTCATACATTGTCTAACTTAACATAAACCTGAGAGTTAGCTGAAACAAGTCATCATTGCTGTCCATTTTACAATAATGTGTACTTTATGCAAAAACTGAGCATATTACAAACCATAAGACCTTTTTTATTCTTTCTTTCAAACGTGCTTATTTGAGAAAAAGGAACAAATGTACCTACAGTTGAACTGGGGAAGAGTGTGAGAAGGACATTTTGCAAAACATTCCTGAAAATTAAACATCAGCAGTTTAAAAGTAAAGAAAAGGACAAGCAGGAAAAGAAAAAAAAAATCAAATCAGCCGATACCATTTTTTTTTTAAAAAAAAACAAACACCAGCCCTCAACCCTCATCCCCCGTCCCAGCCTCCCTCCTTTTAAAGACAAAAACAATTTTACCTCAGGAATCACAATTTCAAAACACCACCTGCAAAAAGAGAAAAACAGCTCTCCAAGCCACAAATCCCCCATTCGCGTGCATTGGCCAAAAGGACAGTGCAGTCTATTACAACTCAGATTCATGAGCAAATATTAAGTACTAATAAATGGGAAGCAGGAAGCTTTTTATTGGTTTAAAAAAAAAAACCAGTAGCATCTTATGAAAAGTGAGCAGTAAAATGTCACAAACACTGTATGAAAGAAAAGAAAGGTACCGTGGAAGAACGTACAATCAGCATGCACAAGAAAAGGTTACAGAAGGCCTGAATCCAACTCGAGCGTCCAACACAAAATCGAGCTCACATTTTTGCAAAGACACAAAAAAAATTAAATATTACAGGGAAGAAAGCAGGACGAGTATTTGTTCATAAAAGTCCAGAGAGGAGAGAAACATTGGTGGCTAATGATCTCCGTGGCCAGATGTGTTTCCCCCTTTTGGTTTAAATACAGCTTGGCTAGACGGACGATTTTTTGCGCGGGGCGTTTCCAACAACCAAGGACATCTACACATTCTGGAGCTTAAGGTTCTTTAATCAAAGGCAAAGGGATTGCCCACCACAAAAATGCAAAAGGCTGGCGATGCTCGGGGTGAATTTCCAGAGTCTATAGGAAGTCCCCACGGCTACAACTGGCTTTGCAAATCAATGTTCTGGGCAACAACGGGTGCAAACCCGGCCTTCTCAAGAGAGGAGCAGAGGCTCAGGATCAAGTTAAAAAGTGAAGAAGGACCACGAGCAAGTCCCAAGATGGCAGATTCTGAATTCGCTCGGCGGTAGGATTCCTCCCGAGTTTTCATGTGCACATGTCAACAGCTGGACATCCACCATGTGCCCAAAGGGGTCCAAAAACGGACAAAACGAGCAAAAAAAAAAAAAAGAGAGACAGAGAAAGAGAGAACCTCAAGCAAATCTCTGACCACAGTACAGGAGCTCAGATTACGAGGTTACACTATGCCAGCTTGTTCCTCCATTGCTTGACTTTACTTTCTCTCCATCCGAGACACCACTGGCTATAATATTGGCTGGTTGACACTATTCAGCAACAAGATTGTTAACTTCTGGTCCGGGATCCGATCCATCCACTGAAATTAAGTCACTGGCAGCGTGAATAACCCTTCGGTGCTCTACTTTCATAACCTACGACCCCACACGCTTTACAAGGGCTGCCAACCCTTTCTCACAAACCAACTTGATACAGGAAGAAATAGGGATAATATTTTTGCAACATTAGCAGGAATTCTCTTCTACCATAGTAACTAGAAAGTAAGAGCTTTCCAGGAAAGAACAACAAGAAAGGTGGCTTAGGATTGTTCGGGTTTGTTTGTTTTTTTGTTGTTGTTATAGATGTAAAGAAAGCAACGGCAGAAAGATTAAAAGGGAAAAACAAACAACATATGCAATCTTAAAAAAAACAACAATACTGCTTTGGTTAAAATCATGACGGGAACAACCAGCATATGGTTTCCATTTAAAAACATAAACCCCAAACTAGCAGAAGCGTAGGACATTGCCCCTGAAAACTAATTCCTGAAACTAATTCCTGAAAAACCACGCATGGTATAGTAGCTGCCCTAAGCTGCCCTGGCTGTCGTAAACATTCCCACAAATAAACGTCACCTTACCTTCCATCTTGGCGTTTTGGATTCTGCCCAGCTTGACTGTCTCATTCTGATCGCAGAATACAGCCATCCTGGAAATTCTAAAGAACAGCTTCTGTCATTGGCTCCACTACAGAGGAAACTCTCCCGATTCACCTCCAGCCTTTTAGAGCCGGAAAAACAAGCCGTGGCTGGAATGAACGTGGAAGAACGTGGGAGGCTTACCTTCAAACGGCTCTCCCCACCGGCCCGGCCCCTTCCCACCTCCGCCCCGCCTCCCCAATTCCACAATGCCCTCTGCAAAGGAGGACCCTTTGCACGATGCTTTCCAGTGAGAAACTCCACGTCCTCCATGGAAACCAAAGCAAGGTTTGAAAAAGGTGGTTTTCTGCTCGGCCCGTTCAGCAGCAAATGTACAGGGCTCTGCTTTTTTTTTTTCTTTTCCCCAAAAATAAAAAATAAAAATGACTCTCAGGCTGTTAAAAGAATCTAAGATGTCTCGGTAGGTTGTGGGAACTAAACCAGAGAGCAGACCAGAATTTCCCGATGCTACTCCTTTTTTGCAAGTCTGGATACCCAAGGAGCTTAGGAACAACAGCACTTTGGGGGGGTTTTTTTTTTAGGCATTACTAACCCCAAGAATTTCAACCAGCCCAGTCAGCTACTTCCTGCTAGAGCTCTAGGTTTCTGGACCTGAAGATGTGAATGGTACGTTTGTAAAAAAAATATACCAAAATAAATAAAACCCCAAAATTCACTTTTACTTAGCAATGCAAAGGGGGGGGGGGGGAGTCAGAGTTCTTTTTTTTTCCCCCATGAAAATATACGCTTGGATCAAAATGCAGACCAAACCAACCCACAGAAATTTCTGTAGAGGGGTAAAGGGTAAAGATAAGCAATTCCCTTCGTACTCCGAATTAATCCGAGCGCGGTCTTTCAAGTTATATAAAATTCCTGGACAATGGGAGGACGCATACAAATAACCGCGTATATCCCAATTCAGGGCAGACTGCCTGCTCCTTCTTCCTTCTTTGTCCTGTATTTCAGGTGGGTCGAAACTGTGCAAAAGAAAGATAACCACTCCGTTGCCTGCTCACCCTCTGCTAGGCGTTAGGAGCATCCACGGGCTCTGTAGTGAAACAATGACAGAAGCTCTTCTTGGGGGAACTGATTGGGTTAAAACCTCATTCTTATCAAAAGCATATCCAGCGAAAACAGCTCGCGAGAGCTTTCATTCCCATTACAACAACAGTAACAAAGACCGGGAAACACGATTTATTTCCTTCTTAATAAGAAATGCAAGCAAACTTTTTTCAGATTTAAGGATGGGATAGGGTCGGGTTGGGGGTTTTTTTGTTTTTTTTTTTAGGAGACAGAAGACAAAAACTGTTTCAACATTAACCTCAGCTGTACTTACCCAGAGCATTGAACCTTCCCGTTTTATCACCACACTGAAATGTGTACTACAAAGCAATAACACTGCTCCTACTCCTCAAGGGAAATTTGTAGAGAATAGATTTTAGTCAAGATGTCAAAAAGAATAAATTTGGCACAGCAGGTGCGACAAACAGGCGGGGTGGGGTGGGTGGGGGAAATGCTGTGAATATGAAGACTTAGGTTACACGCTTTTCCTCGTCAAACCAACACTGCTAGAAGCAAATCTAACCATGCCACTGGTACCTGCCCAACTGTGTTTTCACACAAGTTGAACAACGCTAGCTCTATAAACTCCTATGAACCCTGCCTGGTTCCTCTTAAAACGTAACGTGTCGCCACCATTCAGTTTCCGCTTCTTTGAAAGAGAGAGCCAAACAAATAACTTAGGACTTTATTCATAGGTAACTGTAGATTTAGCCCAGCAAAGTTCCTTACCCACCCCTTTCCAGCTATAGCCACTGAACACAAGCAATAAAACTTACAGGTACGCAAAAAGCAAGAAAAAGAGAAAGGGAGGGAGGGAGGGAGGGAGGGAGGGAGGGAGGGAGGGAGGGAGGAAGGAAGGAAGGAAGGAAGGAAAGAAGGAAGGAAGGAAGGAAGGAAGGAAGGAAAGAAAGCAAAGCTTGAAAGTCTTAGGATTCCTGCAGCTGGAAGACCTATTTCTTCTCTGCAAGCTGCAAGCCATGTTTCTAACTAATCACAACATCTAAAAGATTCTCCGCAACGTATCCTGAAGACATTAGTACTGGCTGCGGGATAGAGGCCAGTCTGGATGCAAGATAAAGGATGGATTGTACTTACTGGTCCACTGAAGCCGGCAAGTTGTGTGACCATTAAACACATAATGGAAATGATGAGCCTAGTGCGACAGAAGTTCCACACGACTCTACAAAGGGAGGCATCATCTGGTCCACAGTCATGTAACTCTTGGTGCCAAAGTCTTTCCAATCTGGAAGAACATAAAACACATAGAGCACATCCAAGCAATCTTTCTACCTACCTAGAAGCCAGGAAATAAGTATTTTTCTTATTTATTTATTTTTTTAAAAAAAATCTCTTAATCAAACGTTATTGTTTTTTTTTTTTAAAAAAAAAGGATTTTCTCTAAGACTAAGGTGATTAATATTAATATATGTACATGAGCTTCATACTTCAGTGCCTTTTAGTGGAAACAATGAGTTTCCCTTATGGAGGCACTGAGTAAATGAAGAATCAGGTTGGTGTTTTTTTACTGCTCAAACACAATTATTTGATTTCAACCTCATCAGGATAACATTCATAGCATGCCGCCTAGCTTTAATTCAGTCCATCAGCTGTGGAGATTTATTTATTTTTTGTTACTGCTTTGTAAGGATGGGCACGGTAAAAGCAGAACAGGTAGAAGAGGGAGGGACAGAGGAGGGAGGGAAGGGGAGAGAGAGGGAGAAGAGAGGGGAAAGGAGGGACAGGGAGGGGGAGGGAGAGAGGGAGGGTAGGAAGGGGAGAGGGAGGGAGAGGGGGAATGAGGAGAGAGGGAGGGAGATGGAGGGAAGGGGAGGGGAGAGAGGGAGAGAGAGAAGGAGGGAAGCGGAGAGAGAAATGGAAGGAGGGAAGGGGAGACAGAGGGAGGGAGGGGAAGAGGGAGGGACAGAGGAGGGAGGGAAGGGGAGAGAGAGGGAGAAGAGAGGGGAAAGGAGGGACAGGGAGGGGGAGGGAGAGAGGGAGGGTAGGAAGGGGAGAGGGAGGGAGAGGGGGAATGAGGAGAGAGGGAGGGAGATGGAGGGAAGGGGAGGGGAGAGAGGGAGAGAGAGAAGGAGGGAAGCGGAGAGAGAAATGGAAGGAGGGAAGGGGAGACAGAGGGAGGGAGGGGAAGAGGGAGGGACAGAGGAGGGAGGGAAGGGGAGAGAGAGGGAGAAGAGAGGGGAAAGGAGGGACAGGGAGGGGGAGGGAGAGAGGGAGGGAAGGAAGGGGAGAGGGAGGGAGAGGGGGAATGAGGAGAGAGGGAGGGAGATGGAGGGAAGGGGAGGGGAGAGAGGGAGAGAGAGAAGGAGGGAAGCGGAGAGAGAAATGGAAGGAGGGAAGGGGAGACAGAGGGAGGGAGGGGAAGAGGGAGGGACAGAGGAGGGAGGGAAGGGGAGAGAGAGAAGAGGGGAAAGGAGGGACAGGGAGGGGGAGGGAGAGAGGGAGGGAAGGAAGGGGAGAGGGGAGAATGAGGAGAGAGGGAGGGAGATGGAGGGAAGGGAAGGGGAGAGAGGGAAAGAGAGAGGGAGGGAAGCGGAGAGAGAAATGGAAGGAGGGAAGGGGAGACAGAGGGAGGGAGGGGAAGAGGGAGGGACAGAGGAGGGAGGGAAGGGGAGAGAGAGAGAGAAGACGGGAAAGGAGGGACAGGGAGGGGGAGGGAGAGAGGGAGGGAAGGAAGGGGAGAGGGGGGGAATGAGGAGAGAGGGAGGGAGATGGAGGGAAGGGGAGAGAGGGAGAGAGAGAGGGAGGGAAGCGGAGAGAGAAATGGAAGGAGGGAAGGGGAGACAGAGGGAGGGAGGGGAAGAGGGAGGGACAGAGGAGGGAGGGAAGGGGAGAGAGAGAGAAGAGGGGAAAGGAGGGACAGGGAGGGGGAGGGAGAGAGGGAGGGAAGGAAGGGGAGAGGGGGGAATGAGGAGAGAGGGAGGGAGATGGAGGGAAGGGAAGGGGAGAGAGGGAGAGAGAGAGGGAGGGAAGCGGAGAGAGAAATGGAAGGAGGGAAGGGGAGACAGAGGGAGGGAGGGGAAGAGGGAGGGACAGAGGAGGGAGGGAAGGGGAGAGAGAGAGAAGAGGGGAAGGGAGGGACAGGGAGGGGGAGGGAGAGAGGGAGGGAAGGAAGAGGAGGGAGGGAGAGGGAGGGAAGGGGAGGGAGGGGGAGGGAGGGAGGGGGAGGGAGGAAAGGGGAGAAAGGGAGAGGGAGGGAGGGAGGGAGGGAGGGAAGGGGAGAGAGAGAGAAGAGGGGAAGGGAGGGACAGGGAGGGGGAGGGAGAGAGGGAGGGAAGGAAGAGGAGGGAGGGAGAGGGAGGGAAGGGGAGGGAGGGGGAGGGAGGGAGGGGGAGGGAGGAAAGGGGAGAAAGGGAGAGGGAGGGAGGGAGGGAGGGAGGGAAGGGGAGAGAGGAAGGGAAAGAGGAAGTGAGAAAGGGAGATGGAGGGAGGGAGAGAGGGAGACAGAGGGAGGGAAGGGGAGAGAGGGGGGAGGGAGGGAGGGAGGGGAAAAGAGACGAAGGGAGGATGGAAGAAAGAAAGGAAGGTTAAGATATTTAAATTTAGTCGCTGGAACAGTGGGGTTATGCAGTGAGCCGTAACACACAGTTATAGCTGATTGGTTGAAGAGTGCTGGCTCCTGCCTAAGGCAATCTCTGCTGTGATTGGTTGCTATGGGCGTGGAGGGGGAGTTTCCCTTTTTTCCCGCCTTTTTTCTTCTGCGTGCCCTGTGCGATTTACCTCATGATGTTCCTGACTATCTTCTTTGCTTTATAGATTGATGTAAAATATATTTATTTTATATATATTCATGTTGGCGTCTCTGGACTGCATTTGGATACCTGTTGCACCATTTCCCTGACAGGTTATATAGGTAGTCCTCGACTTACAACCACAATTGAGCCCCACATTTCTGTTGCTAAACAAGACAGGTGCTAAGTGAATTTTGCCCTGTTTTTACAACCTTTCTTGCCACAATCGTTAAATGAATCACTGCAGTTGTTAAGTTAGTCACACGGTTCTTAAGTGAATCTGGCTTCCCCAATGACTTTGCTTGTCAGGTCACAAAAAAAGGGATCACACGACCCCGGGACACTGCAGCTGTCATAAATATGAACCAGTTGCCAAACATCTGAATTGTGATCACATGAGCATGGGGATACTGCATTAGTCGTCTAAGTGTGAAAAGTGGTCATGTCACTTTTTTCAATGCCTTCTAACTTTGAACAGTCATTAAATGAATGGCTGTAAATCAAGGACTACCTATATGGGAGAAGAGAGAAGGGAGGCAGATCGCAACAGAGAAACACAAGCCTCATTGTAAAAGCAAAAACAATTCTAGCTGTAACTACACATGAATTCATGGTCACCTTTGTTATAAAGCAGCAAGGGTTTAAATCAGTTTATTTTAAAAAGCCTTTGCTGGGAACAGGGTGATTTTTTGGCTAGCTAGTATGAAAGGAACATTTGGGATAGGATGTTGGCTAATTTAGGGAATGACTGTTTACAAACAAAAAGGCAAGACTGAAGGTGTAAGGCAGGGGTCTTCCAACTTGGCCCTTTTATGACTTGTGGACTTCAACTCCCAGAATTCCTCGGCTAGTGTGCCTGTCTGAGGAATTCTGGGAGTTGAAGTCCACAAGTCACAAAAGGGACAAGCTTGAAGACCCCTGGTGTAAGGGAACTTGGCAGTCTGTTCCTGGCTGGGGTTGCAAAAAGAGAAGGAGAAATCAAAATTATGTTCCAGAGGGAAAATTAAGGAGAGGGGGAGACTTACAGGAGAAAGACTTAAAAAAGCAGCAGCAGAAAATGGTACAGGTAGTCCCTGACTTATGACAACAACTGAGTCCAAAAATTCTGTTGCTAAGTGAGATATTTGTTAAGTGAAGTTTGCTCTATTTTAGATCTTTTTCACCACAGTTGTTAAGTGAATCACTGCACCAGTTGTTAGTCACACGGTTCTTAAGTGAATCTGACTTCCCCCATTGACTTTGCTCGTCAGAAGGTCGCAAAAGGGAACCACATGACCCCGGGACACTGCAACCGTCATAATTATGAATCAGTTGCCAAATATCTGAATTTGGATCCTAGGGATGCTACAATGGCCGTAGTTGTGAAAAATGGCCATATGTCACTTTTTTCAGTGTCGTTGTAACTTCAAACAGTCCCTAAACAAACTGTTGTAAGTCGAGGACCACCAGTATTTTTGGAGGGAGTGCCTGGGATGGAAGGAAGGAAGGAACAGATACAGTTAGTGTTGATCAAATCCTTGCTAAGGAATGTACATGCCGAGGATGTTAAACCTAAGAAATGGCAAGATGGATTAAGAAAGCAACAGGAGATGCTGGTTGGACTCAGCAAATTTAGGCAGGAGCTCCACGTTTTGAATGCAGGTCTGCAGAGAAGTAGAAACGGTGTTGAAATCCTGGGGAAAATGAAGCCTGCGTGTCATCTGCCCAGATTTATGAAGGGAAAAAATGGAATTTAATTATGGGAGTTCCCGTATGCAAGTCTCTGAGCCAATATAGAGCGGTCCTTGGGGATGAGGTTAATTCCATACCTTCTACAGTTAACCTCGGAAGACTCGTGAGTCGACAAAGGCCACACATCTTGAGCCAGCAGTTCTCCTTTCTTGTAGGCTAATCTTGCCAAAGGAGAAAGCCAAGAAAATGTCATGTAGGAAAATAAACCAGCATTGTCAATTGGGTGCCGATGCCTAAAGGAATAGGAAGAAAGAGAAAACATTAAAGGCTGAAGTGTGCATTTTGTCATAGCTGATGTCTGAGTTAAAACTATATCAGGGGTCTTCAAACTTGGCCCTTTTATGGCTTGTGGACTTCAACTCCCAGAATTCCTCAGCCAGGAGTGCCTGGCTGAGGAATTCTGGGAGTTGAAGTCCACAAGCCATAAAAGGGCCAAGTTTGAAGACCCCTGAACTATATATCAATGCTCCTCAACCATGTCCACTTTAAGATGTGTGGTCTTCGAACTCCCAGAATTTCCCAGTCAGCCATGCTGGCTCGGGAATCCTGGGAGTTGAAGTCCACACATCTTAAAGTGGCCACGGTTGATGTACAGATAATCCTCGACTTACAACCAAACAGTCAATTTAGCCATCTCTGCTAACTCCATCAACTTTTGTAGCCATTCATCCATGGTGGGAATCGAAATATCCTTCCTTTTTCTGTTGAAATCATCAAAAGCAAGTTAGTCTGATTCACGAAAGCGTGGAAGGGGTCTTCCAGGGCCACAGCCCATCTTCCCCACGGCTCATCACAAATACATACACAACGGGCACCCTGACCCATTAGGTGACATCCTTTCACACAGGAAGAAATACAGGTAGTCCTCAAATTACAACTTAGCGGCTGTTCGAAGTTACAACAGCATTGAAAAAAGTGACTTACGATGATTTTTCACTTATAACCATTGCCACATCCCCATGGCCGTGTGATTTACATTTGGATGCCTGACAAATGACTCACATTTATGACACGGTGTCCTGGGGTCACTTGATCCCCTTTTGCAACCTTCTGGCAAGCAAAGTCAATGGGGAAACCAGATTCACTTAACAACCGTGTTGCTAATTTAACAGCTGCAGTGATTCACTTAACAAACGTGGCAAGAAAAGTCGTAAAAGGGGGCAAAACTCCCTTAACAAATTTCTCACTTAGCAACATAAATTTTGGGCTCAGTTGTGGCTGTAAGTTGAGGACTATAGCTTAACATGATGTATGAACCAGTTTTATACAGCTGCTTTATTTTATTTTATTTTTGCTTGGTGCTTTATATGCATCCAATCATTTTTGTTTGTAGGCACAATACAGAGCTTTTTCACATGTACGACTGTACGACCCCCCTGAGCAGGGGGTTGGACTAGATGACCTCCAAGGTCCCTTCCAACTTTATATATATTATATTATTATTAAGAGAAGTTGTAGTGGTTTAGTCCATATACCATCCCCAGCACATTATTTGAACCTGGCCTATATGTGGTGGAATTTCCAGCTAAAATAGAGAGGGGAGCTAAGAGTCAGTCCGTAGGAGGAAGTGACACAGGCCAGACAAAGTTTTGTCTGTCTGTCGATGCTGCTAACATCGAATGGTTTTGCTTTGACAACAGATGGAGATGCAACCATTATCTTCTTATGCTTTTACTCTTAAGAGTTAGTTAGAGTTAGATGATCCTGGGGGGAGGAACGTGCATGAGAGTTTAGCTAGATGTAACACTGCTGAACCTAGTGTGAGAACCAAGGTTATTGAAATAAGAGATGATAAGAATTGGTGGGCTGGAGAACTGGAGGGGAAGCCTGCATTTCAAACCAAGTGGAGAATGTGATTTATGACTGTTAATTGGAGGACGGAGTTGTGCTTTGTTACTATGTGCTCAGGGGAGGGAAATTCAGTTTTTGGCTTCGATTATGTTAGTGCCAATGCCATGCTACTCAAATAAAGATTCTTTAAGGTAAACAATGCCTCAAAGTTCTTTGAAGAATTTCATCTGTCGGAACCATGACACTGTCTATGGAGACTGTCAATCATCCAGGTGATGGTTGTCCCAAAGATGCGTTTCCAAATGGCAAGTGGACTTTCTTGGGGTTTTTCCTTGAGAACATTTTGCTTCTCATCCAAGAACTGAAGAAGCTTCTTGGATGAGAAGTGAAACATTTTCAAGGAAAAAAAAATAAGAAAGTCTAGTTGCGTTTTGGGAAAGCACCTTTGGGATCTTTGTCTGTTCCCAAGAGAATGTAGTCAATTAGGCAAGATTCTTGTAAAATAGGAGAACAACAATAAACTACTTTGACCTGCTCATGAAGTTGTTCTAATTCCTTGCCCATGACACTATACAGGTAGTCCGTGACTTACGACCACATTTGAGCCCAACATTTCGTTTGCTAAGCGAGTGAATCTTGCCCTGTTTTACAACCTTACTTGCAACAACTGTAAAGTGAATCACTGCAATTGTTAAGTTAGTGACACAGTTGTTAATTGAATTCGCAAAAAGGGGATCACATGACCCCGGAACACTGCAACCGTCATCAATACGAGTCACTTGCCAAGCCTCTGAATTTTGATCACATGTCCATGGGGATGCTGCAACAGTCATTAAGTGTAAGAATGGTCATAGGTCATCAGTGCTGTTGTTAAGTCTGAACGGTCACTAAATGAATTGTTGTAAACGGAGGACTACCTGTATTTTGAAATTTTTAAAAAATCAGTTGTTTTCCCACAGACTTCCATTCAGCTAGACATTCCCGGTTAAAAACCAGCTGCCTCTTACAGCTCGCTTAAAGAAAGGCATACTTGGAAGTAGTCCGGATGGGTTTCATCAGATTGAGGCCATAGTGGTATTTCCCTTTGGGATGCTCTTCATCCAGCACTCGTAGGTGAGAATCAGCGGAGCTCTCCAAAGGCAGACCTTCCGCCCGTGCAGCTGTTTCCAAGGCATCTTGGCAATCCACCTGCTTGACAGAAAGTGCAGAGTTAAACCTCAGGCATTCGCCAAAAAGCTTGCTGTGTCCCCAAGATTTTACTTGAATCCTAAATATCACAAGGCATTCAGGTCCAACCACTGGTACTTCCAAACTGATTGGCTAATTGATTTGATTAGCAACATTTCCAGGAAGGCTCCAGCTCAAAGGACCCTGGGAAACAAACAGCTAAAGTGAAAATTACCTGCAAGCTCTTTAGAGCAGGGCTTTTCAACCAGTGGTACAGATACCACCTGTGGTACATTGGCACCTGGCAGGTGGTACGTGACCATGCTACGAAAGTGGTAGCAGGGGAGGGGAATGAGCTGAACAGGTGGCAGCACCGCAGAAGCCTGAGCGAGAGACGGCTGGAGCTGCAGGGCTCAGCGGAAGCGCCAGGATCAGTGCCAGGATCCAGCTGGAGCTCGGTGCTGATCCCGGCACGTGTGCTGAGCCTAGAAGAAGCGCCGATCAGCTGGAATGTTCCAGCATCTCCAGGGTCTTGTGATTTACATTCAGATGCTTGGCAACCGATTCATATTTAGGATGGTCACAGTGTCCCAGGGTCATGTGAAGTGACCAAAACCTCCTGAAACCACCCAGCAAAGGGGGGGAGGGAATAAAAAACCAAACACCCCACCCCACCCCCACTGCCAATCTTCAACAGAAATGCTCACAATGAAAACCTCGGACAGGAGGAAGAGCACCGCCGGGCGGGCAGGCAGATGTCTTGCTCGGCTGTGGTTTGGGGGTCACTTTTTTCAGTGCCATTGTAACTTCGAACAGTCACTAAGTCAACTGTTGTAAGTCGAAGACTACCTGTACTTCATCACTTTTTTCCTTTTTTTGTGTCACCAAGTTTTTGACACCTTGCTAGGCGACTGGTGGTACTCGGATGTTGCCATATCCTAAAAGTGGTACAATGGGTGAAAAGGTTGAAAAGCCCTGCTTTAGAGGCACCTCCAATCAACCCGTGGCAAAAATGTGTTGGAATGGGAATTCCTCCCTTGCTTTCGGAATACAATGTGTCGGGGGGGCTGCAGGTACTTTCTCTCTGTTTTGCATTTACGAGTGGTTGCCAAGCACCTCACAATCATGTGATTACCATCTGCAAACGTCTCTACTGGCTTCCCCCAAAAAATCAATGGGGAAGCCAGCAGGAAAGATTGCAAGTGGAGGAAATGGAGAAGAGCTGAATCCTTCGCAGGCAGAAGGATTGTTCTGCATTTCAGTTCCGTTTCTGCAACCTTGGAAGGATTTCCCTTCCAAAGGTAAATCAGGAAATCAAAAGGAGAGGGAAAACTCTTTGGCAAGCCGCAAGAAGAGAGCTGAAATCCTGAACATTTCAGCTCCATTCCTGCAGGCTCCCAAAGGCTTTCTCCTCCGTGAACAAAGTGAAACAGAAATCCTTCAGCGGGCTACAGGAACATTTCAGAGCAAAAAGGCTGCATAAAAGGAGGATTTCATTTCCACACAGAGCTGAAGCCTTTGCGCAGGCAGCCCTTTTATTCTCAGAGAGCTGCCTGTCCAGATGACTTCAGCTCCACGAGGACCCGAATCCTTTGGCAGGCAACTTTTTTTAATCTATCCACTAAACCACAGGTCTGCAACCCGCAGCTCCAGAGCCGCATGCGGCTCTTTCAGCCGTCTCCTGCGGCTCCCAGTCCTCTGCTATGTGCAGTCCAAAAAAAAAAAAGTTCAACCAATCAATTCAAACATACAGGGTAGGTGCATATCTCGCCTTGGCTCCACTCTTCAGTCAAACCCTGTTCTGGGCATGCACGCATGTATGCACATGCGCACACATTTTTTGCGGCTCCCAGTTTTTCCTTTTGTGAGGGAACTGGTTCTGAGTGGCTCTTTCACTGTTTCAGGTTGCTGACCCCTGCACTAAACCAAGAGTGTCACTATCATTTGGATGCCGCACCCGCCCTAGCTCTGGCAATACGAAAAAAGTCACTATACGTTGCGACACATCACCTGACGCAGCAAGTTTCATACCCGTGCACTAAACCAAGGATCCCCAACCTATGGGCCACAGCCTGGGCCTCGGGCTCTTGGCCATGGGCAGCAGAAATGGCTGGCCAGTGCACACATGCGTGGGCGCGCATTCCTCCCCCAATCGCGCTAGTGCCCGTGGCCTCATTTGAGCATGTGCGCAGGCACCAACGGGGCTGTTCGTGCATGCACACAGTGCCAGCGCATGCCGCATGCGCAAACAGGACTGCTAGTGCCGTGCCAGAGTGTGCGCACGTACATGCACGTGCACCAATTTTAAAGCTGCTCTCCTTCCCTCCAGTCCGTGAACCCGGAAAGGTTGGAGACTTCTGCACTAAACAATCTGGGAGATCACTCAACAACCACAACCGGGAGTTCTGGGCTTGCACTGAACCAGTCACATCGGCATCTCACTTGAGGGCCGCTTCACTCAGTGACTGAGATTCCAGTCCCAATTGTGGTCGTAAGTCAAGCACTACCTGTAATGACCTCTGATTCAAACCCCGGATGAGACAGACGAGACATTTGTTAAGTTAAATTTGCATATTAATACTACTTACTCCCCCCCGCAAGCATTTCTAAAAGATATTCCTAGGTTTGCATGTGACCGGATTGCTCTGAATGATTTGAAAAGAGTATTTTACGTGTACGCTCCAGGTAGATAATGCAAAGGGGAATTTAAAAAAACAAGAGTTGGCTTTCATTTTTAAATACAATGGGGCCTTCTTGTACTAGAATAATTTTCTGGCTAAGTGGAAAGGCCTTTGCTATAAATGTTAATTATATGTCTGTCCTCTAGGATAGCAAAAAAAAAATCAGGAATCTGGTATCACCTTTTTTGACTAGCACATTTTATTAACAGACCGCACTCCTTACTAGCACTGATAAATGTTACCTAGTTTGGGTAATGAAACGTCTGCAAGAAAACAAGCAAGCTCAGAGAGCACCAGAGACCCCACCGTTCAACCCTGAGCAACAAATATTCTCCTTTATTGGTGCATTTTACTAACAGCCAGGAGCTTCTGTGAGCTGCACAAAAGCTTATGCCTTTTAATAACACCTGTTAATTGGAAAAGGTGCTATCAGACTCCTTCCAGGTTTTTTTAAAATGATTATTTATAAGTTGTGCTAAACAGCACTCGCGTTCACGTCAGTTGATAATTTCTTGCACGCTTTCCAACTCGTTGGAAAAATATATTCCTCAAAGAGAATGTCAAAAAAAAAATGGGGGGAAGGGAGGGAGATGTCA
Source organism: Vipera ursinii (assembly GCF_947247035.1). Classification (NCBI taxonomy): domain Eukaryota; kingdom Metazoa; phylum Chordata; class Lepidosauria; order Squamata; family Viperidae; genus Vipera; species Vipera ursinii. The sequence goes on from NC_139518.1 coordinate 4,569,331, forward strand.
CGGAAAAGATCAAGCATATTCTTGATTTCTTGGCAGCAAAAAGGAAATCTTTTCCACTGAGCTTATCTGAGTTTACCGACTTCACATCTAGCCTACAGCGCTGATATATCCCAGGAGATTTCCTAGTTAGCTTTCTTCAGTTTTTTATGAGATCAGCCAAGATATCTATTTTAGAGCCTCACAAAACCTTGGCTTCCCCCCCCCCTTTTTTTTGGTATGTTTGTTCTTGACTGTGACCTCAATTGACAAACATGGATTGAAATAGGAAGGGGGAAAAAACCCCTAATTATTATTGTTCATAAATCTCTGCAACAGACTAAGTTGCTGGAATTGGGTATGTCTAGTTTAATGAAGAGAGAAGGATGAGGGGGGACAGGATAGCAGTGTTCCAACATCTCAGGGGCTGCCCCAAAGAAGAGGGAGTCAAGGTGTTCTCCAAAGCGCCCGAAGGACAGGACAAGAAGCAATGGATGGAAACTCATCAAGGAGAGAAGCAACCCAGAACTAAGGAGAAACTTCCTGACAGTGAGAACAACTAACCAGCGGAACAACCTGCCTCCAGAAGCGGTGAATGGTATCATTCTTGATATATATATATATATCAAGAAATTAAAAGACGCTTGCTCCTGGGAAGGAAAGCCATGGCAAATCTAGACAGCACACTAAAAAGCAGAGACATCACCCTGTCAACAAAAGTGCGTATAGTCAAGGCTATGGTCTTCCCAGTTGCAATGTATGGCAGTGAAAGTTGGACCATAAGAAAGGCTGAGCGCCAAAGAATTGAGGCCTTTGAACTGTGGTGCTGGAGAAGACTCCTGCGAGTCCCTTGGACTGCAAGGCAATCAAACCGGTCAGTCCTAGAGGATATCAATCCTGACTGCTCTTTAGAAGGCCAGATCCTGAAGCTAAAACTCAAATACTTTGGCCACCTAATGAGAAGGAAGGACTCACTGGAAAAGAGCCTAATGCTGGGAAAGATCGAGGACAATAGAAGAAGGGGACGACAGAGAATGAGGTGGCTGGATGGAGTCACTGAAACAGTAGGCGTGAGCTTAAATGGACTCCAGAAGATGGTGGAAGACAGGAAGGCCTGGAGGAACGTTGTCCATAGGGTCGCGATAAGTCGGACACGACTTCGCAGCTAACAACAACATATATATATATATATATATATATATATATATATATATATATATATATATATATATGTGTGTGTGTGTGTGTGTGTGTGTGTGTGTGTGTGTGTGTGTGTGTGTGTGTGTTTGTGTGTGTATCTTTGGTCATTCGGGGTTTTTCCCACGTAGAATTGACGGTGTAAGAGCAATGTTTCGACGGAATCCCATCCGTCATCATCAGGCTGGTGGCTTCAGCTTCCTTCTTCTGGGAGAAGCATGTGGTAGTGGCTGTTCGTTCCTGAAGCCACCAGCCTGATGATGACGGATGGGATTCCGTCGAAACGTTGCTCTTACACCTTCAATTCTACGTGGGAAAAAACCCGAATGACCAAAGATCCACATACAAACACCCGCGAAAACCTCAGAAAACATACACATACATATATACATGTATATACATATACATACACATACATTTATACATATATATACATATACATATGCATATATATATATATACATATACATACATATATATATACATGATTTGTAAAGTAGATTTCACGTACTGAAATGCTTGTGCTGTAAAAGTAAACTTCCTTCTAATAAATATATTAAAACAGAACTCTGAAACTCTCCTTTTTGCTATTAGTTGTTTATTGTCCTGATTGCAAGGAAGAAAAACCGACAGCACCCCTACAGTTTCTTGGAAACAGGAAACTAAATATTAACTAAATATTAACTTCTGGGATTGTCTTATTCCCCAGGACTACATTTTCCTGGTGGCCTCCCAACCAAGTCCTAACTTTTAATCTGCTTCAGGTTTTTTTTCCTGTTGTGCTTTATCTAAAATAATGTTATTTATAAAGGCTTTTGAAATGGTGTTTTACAATATATATTTTTTGTCACACACACCCCGCCCCCGTTAAAACAGATGGCATTGCATTTTCTGGGGGCAAAGGTCAACCGCAATACAGGCCCCCAACCCAGAATAACACAGGTAGTCCTCGACTTTCATCAGTTCATTTAGTGACCGTTCAAAGTTACCACGGCACCGAAAAATGTGACTTAGGACCATTTTTCACACCTGTGACCCTTGCAGCATCCCCACGGTCACGTGATTTACCTTCAGATGCTTGACAACGGGTTCACATTTATGACGGCTGCAGTGTCCTGGAGTCAGGTGACCTTCCTTTGCAAACCTCTGATGAGCCAAGTCAACGGGGAAGCCAGATTTACTTAACAACCGCGTTGCCAATTTAACAACTGCAGTGAGTCACTTAACAAACTTGGCGAGCCAAGTCCTAAAATGGGACAAAATTCACTTAACAACTGTCTCACTTGGCAACGTGAATGCTGGGCTCAATTCGAGGATTACCTTTCTTCGCAACTATTGCATTGTCTCTTCAGTTAAGAAGATTAAAAAGATTTCAGAGTCTCCAAGGGCAAAGGATCAGCCTCCCTTACAGGAAGAAGTTTTTTTAAAAAAAAAAATAGGCTTTTTCAAGGCTGTTCTGCCATTTGACCCAGAGAGACGGCAACGGACAAAACTGCTCTCGTCCTCTGTAAATCCCACACATGTGGCTGTTCCAGATGGTGTGAAGGTTGCCAGCTCTTTGTGCCAATAGGCTACTCCTTTTCTGAAACAATATTAGGAAAATTGTACATAAAACAGTGTTTCTCAACTACAGCAGCATTCCAATATCTCAGGGGCTGCCACAAAGAAGAGGGAGTCAAGCTATTCTCCAAAGTGCCTGAAGGCAGAACAAGAATCAACGGATGGAAACTAATCAAGGAGAGAAGCAACCTAGAACTGAGGAGAAACTTCCTGACAGTTAGAAGAGTTAACCAGTGGAACAACCTGTCTCCAGAAGTGGTGAATGCTCCAACGCTGGAAGTTTTTAAGAAGAGACCGGACAGCTATTTGTCTGAAATGGTATAGGGTTTCTTGCCTGAGCAGGGGGTTGGACTAGATGACCTCCAAGATTCCTTCCAACATTGTTGTTGTTGTTGTTGTTATGCATGGAGATGAAGATGTGTGGACTTCAACTCCCAGAATTCCCCAGCCACTCTTCAAATTTGCCACCGGTAGTCCTAGATTTACAACAGTTCCTTCAGTAGCTTAACAACTGCAAGTGACGAACTTAACTACTGCGTCTACAAAGGTCATAAAATGGGGCAAATTTCACTTAATATCCTGCTCTGCAACAGAAATTGTGGGCTCAACCGCGGTCGTTAAGCCGAGGACTATCTGTCCTGTCCATAAAACAAAACTGAAAATAGCTTCCACCGCTGGGAGCAGTGCAGAGAGAAATGGAGACATCTTGTAGCAAACAGGGTAAGAAGCTGGTGAACTGGACCAACAAGCTATATAGCTGTCAACATCCAGCTTGAGAATCCAAATAAAACCCCAGGTTCCTTCCGTTCCTGAATATCTTTACTGTTTATTCAATACATGGCATGGTAATGTTGAAGCGAAACTAACTCTGAGGTTCTCAGTTCTCATAGAATTAAACAATAATTTCTCTGGCCAAACCCCCACTCTCTCATGTAGTCCATGTAAACAATTTCACTTTGTTATGGGAACCGTCTGCTTCCTCTCCACACCTGCTGGAGAGTCCTTGGAAAGGTTTCAGGCTCTCATGGTTTTCAGTGGAATTGTAGAGGATTCACTTCTCCATTTAACCCATTCTACAGCAACACTTCCCCTTCCCCTTACTGTAGTGGCAAGTTGAAATGAAGAGGCACGTAGGCACGTAGCTGCCAAAGTTGACAATAGCATCCCATGTCTGTCCCTGATGAATCACTCTTTGTCATTCAGCAGTGCAAATTTTCTCCAATCTGGACTTTCCAAGCCTGAGGAGCATCAAGTTCCTCCTCGGTGCAATTGCTCATCTCTGCTCAAGAGGGGTTGGCTAGCTCTGGGGGAGAATCTCAGGGCTTGTCACGTACATCTGAGGCACAAAAACTGAAAATAGCCCTCAACTTACGACTGTAACAGAGCCTCCCCATTACAGTCATCAATCATCACGCTTGCAAACTGGGCGGTCACGAGACTTGATTTTACTTCTTTTTTTTTTTTTTTGAGGTGGTCATTAAGTGAATGCAGCACTCATTAAACTCGGGGCTTGTCATTGTCTGGTTTCACGGAAAAGCAGAAATGCCAGTCTTTGGCAAAATAAATAATAAAAACACAGTCACAGGACTGTGGGACATCGCAAATGCGGTATTGGCGGCACGGTTGCTGACAGGTGACCATGGGGGGTGGGGAGGGGAAACCAAGGAAACTGCAAATCTGGTTCATAAGTCCTCAAGTTACAACCACAATTGTGCCCAAAATGAATGTTGCGAAGTGAAACATTTGTTAAGTGAGTTTTGCCCGTTTTATGGCTTTTCTTGCCAGACTTAAGTGAATCACTGCAGTTAAATTAGTGACATGGTTGTGAAGTGAATCTGGCTTCCCCAATTGACTTTGCTTGGCAGAAGGTGGCAAAAATTGGTCACAGTTTAATGAAGAGGACGAGGGGGGACATGATAGCAGCCTTCCAATATCTCAGGGGCTGCCCCAAAGAAGAGGGAGTCAAGCTATTCTCCAAAGCGCCTTAAGGCAGGACAAGAGGCAATGGATGGAAACTAACCAAAGAGAGAAGCAGCCTAGAACTAAGGAGGAATTTCCTGACAGTGAGAACAATTAATCAGTGGAACAACCTACCTCCAAAAGCTGTGAATGCTTCAACACTGGAAGTTTTTAAGAAGAGACCAGACAGCCACTTGTCTGAAATGGTATAGGGTTTCCTGCCTGAGCAGGGCGTTGGACTAGATGACCTCCAAGGTCGCTTCCAACTTTATTATTATTACATGACCACAGGACTTTGTAACTGTCATAAGTATGAACCAATTGCCAAGCATCTGAACTTTGACCATGTGACCACGGGGATGCTGCAACGGTTGTGTGAAAAACGGCATGAGAGGACCAGGCTGAGCCCGAGGGAGGGGGTCAAACGTGTCATCCGTCTCGAGTCCCTTCGTGCCCACAAATCCAGCCCACCTTGAATTCCGTTGTCTCAATTTGCTTGGACCGTTAGTAGCTCAGATTCTTGTAGAGTGTTTTAGTATACAACCTATATAATTCATTTGAACGGTCTCAGGTCCTGATTGACATAAACCTCCAGGATGGGCCATCAGAACTTCCAACGGTCGCAAAATGACCAGTCATAAGTAGAGGACTACCTTTATTGTTTCCAGAACAGGAAATCTTGATTTGAATAGCAAACTTCATTTTATTTTTAAAATGGCTACACTGCCCTTTCAACTCTGGGTTTTCCTCGTCAAAAAGGTCTTCAGTCTATCTAACAACTAGGCCGCTCAGATGGCAGGAAAGTGACGGAAGGGAAATGCTGCAGAGCCAGTCATCTGTGACTGTAGAAGGGAAGCTGCAGCTCTTAATAATATTACGGGTGGTTTACATAAGCAGTTATGCCCATTCTCTCCCTGAACGAGGATCTTAATTCAAACTGAAATCAGTAAATTAAACTATCAGTCAAGGGGCAATTAGATATAATTGTTTATGTGAACTATTTATAGCAAAAGGAATAGCCAGAGCAAGCCTACTGTAACCAGATGCTAAGTGGCTTGTTATTAAATCACAACACACTGTCCTGGCTGGCACCAACTGAGCCCCCATCCCGGCTGTTTTTAATTGTGCTTATTTTATTTGTTCAATTCCGACCCCATCTTTCTATTCTATCCAGAAGCCGTGAATGCTCCAACACTGGAAGTTTTTAAGAAGAGACTGGACAGCCATTTGTCTGAAATGGTATAGGGTTTCCTGCCTGAGCAAGGGGTTGGACTAGATGACCTCCAAGGTCCCTTCCATTTTTTAATTATTATTATTGATCATGGCAGAGTCAGCCAGATGTTCAGACTGGATTTGGCATTTTTGTCTACCTAATCGAGTCCTTACCAAGGACCTGGGATAGGCCGATGTGGATGTTTGATGGTATTACAGATATCGTCGCAGGATGGAAGCAGTTCCTAGTAAGGCCGCCTTTTGCAATTGACTAATGGTGAATTTGTCAATGCCAATGGTGTTCAAGTGGTGCTCCGGTTGTTTCGGGATTGCACCCAAGGCGCCTATTACTATTGGTAATTATTATAAAACTTTTATTCATAAAACATGAAACTCAGTCAACTGAACACAAATTGACTGGCACTAATGGTTGACACGGGTTGCTGCCAGCATCCTAGGTATCTCCTGGTTGATGATGATGATGATGATGATATTATTATTATTATTATTATTATTATTATTATTATTATTATTATTATTATTATTATGCCATCTTAAATGTCTACAAAAACACTCAAACAGCTCCATTCTCTTCTTGCATTCAGCATGCTCGTGAGCACCATGTGAATCTCGGCAGATAGAGCAGCTGGAGTTAGAATTCTGGTTTTTTTAAAAAAACAAAATGACCAACCAGTCAGCTTTTAAAAGAGAGACACAGAGAGAATGACAGAGGGGAAAAAATTATAAACTCCCTCATGCCTCTTCCATCAGCCACATCTCCACGACTGAGGTCAGGGCAGCATCTGAGTTCAGGATTGAATTCTGGATCAATTTCGCCAGCAGGAAGCAGGCTTCTGAGGCCAGAGGACCACCCAGGACGAACCAGATACGCTGTCCAGTGAAAATGGCAATCCTGAGGGCAGTTTAGGACTTAAGCCAAGCTGAATGCAACAAAAGTTCACTTTGGGTCCTTGCGGCTCAAAAGCAAGGATTGCCTGGCTGAAGCAACGCTGTGGTGGATCATAAACGTTTGCCAGTAGCATCTGCATAATTAAAAGCTACCAAGCAGCTCAACATCACCAGCAATCTCTGAAAAGAGCAGCTAACCCAGGGGTCGGCAACCTTGGCTCTTTTATGACTCCTGGACTTCAATTCCCAGAATTCCTGAGCCAGCCTGGCTCAGCTTGGAAACCTCTCCCTTTCCCCTCAACATGGCTGACTCAGGAATTCTGGGAGTTGAAGTCCACAAGTCATAAAGCGGCCTAGGCCTAGGCCAGGGGTAGGCAATCTTGGCTCTTTTATGACTCCTGGACTTCAATTCCCAGAATTCCTGAGCCAGCCTGGCTCAGCTTGGAAACTCTCCCTTTCCCCTCAACATGGCTGACTCAGGAATTCTGGGAGTTGAAGTCCACCAGTCATAAAAGAGCCAAGGTTGCCTACCCCTGAGCTAACCACTCTAACTTCCCTTGACGCTGGGAATAATTTTTTCCGAGTCATAAATTACCAGGAAGTTCAAAATAATAGCAGCAAGGGGAAAAACTAATGGCTTCCAAGAATGTGGAACTGTGACCCTCAACTCTACATTATGTGGCAGTATTTCCATATTGACAGGGTATTATCAACAGTAATGTGCTGATCACAACTGCAACAATTGTTGAAAGGGAAAAAAGCAACACTGTACATTCAGGGGTGCCTGGCTGAGGAATTCTGGGAGTTGAAGTCCACAAGTCATAAAAGAGCCAAGTTTGAAGACCCCTGATGTACATTATCAGCAAAAAAAAGGATTACCAGCAAAAAAAAAAGGTTTCTGAACTTCTCCGGCAGCTAATTTTACAGAATTAGGAGTTACAGCATCAACGGATTGTCAAGAGTTGAAATAAATCAACCAGCAGAACAATGTACCCCCTCCTCAACTCTATTGTGCTAAAAAGGTTTATTTCCCATATTCTGATTTTTTAAATAAAATAAAATAAAATGGTTATGAAACATTGTGCAGCCTGTTTAGGGTTTGTTTGTTTTTTTACCCTGTGATTGCTAATTTTGCTTTCAAGTCCTTCGTCAAGGACTTTGTTAAAAAGTCCTTTGGAACTCCTGAGAAACAAAAGTCATACTGATCACGCCTCTGCAGAAATTTGTTGAGACTCCAAAGAACTGTAAAAGAACGAGGCAGAAATTAATTTGCCAACATTAAAGTTTCCCCTACTCCAGCTGGCAGGTTTTATTTAACTATCCTAGGACAACGCTTTCATTAGGCTGAGCTCTTGCAATTTTTTTTTCTCTCTCTCCCCTAGCCAGCTGGATGCTATAAAAAGCAACCGTCAGGGGTAAAAGGTTTAATTTGCAGCTGAGGTCATGAAATTTGCAGTCAAGGATGGATGGTAAAACGGGATGAGAGTCAAGCTTGCAAATCAGGCTTCCCCATCAGCTGTGATATTTGTGTTGCTTTCAGAAGAGATCCTTCAGAAGGCAAAAGAAGAGAGAATAAGGCCCGAAGACTAGATCTTTCCTTCACCCTTTTTATGCTATTTGCCAGAAGAATTGCTTCATAGGCATTTTAATGAGATTCCCAACAGAACGTTTATCTGTTTTATTAGATTTTTATCCCATCTTCATTTACTTTTTATAAGGTGAACATATGTCCTGGTTCTGACAGATGAAACTCTTCAAAGAACTTCGAGGCATTGTTTACCTTAAAGAATCTTTATTTGAGAAGCATAGCATTGGCACTTACATAGCTGAAGCCAAAATCTGAATTCCCCTCCCCTGAGCACAGAGTATCAAAGCACAATTCTCTCCTCCAATTAAGAGTCATAAATCACATTCTCCAATTGGCTTGAAATGCAGGCTTTCCCTCCAGTTCTCCAGCCTGCCAATTCTTATCATCTCTTATTTCAATAACCTTGGTTCTCACACTAGGTTCAGTATTGTTATGTCTAGCTAAACTCCTGTGCACATTCCTCCTCCGCCCCCCCCCAGTATCATCTAATTCTAACTCTAATTCTAAGAGTAAAACATAAAAAGAAAAATGGTGGCATCTCCATATGTTGTCAAAGCAAAAACATCCGATGTTAGCAGCATTGACAACATATGTAATACTCCTCGCTCCTCCTCTTTTTCTCTATAACAAGAAGTCTTACAGATGGTTTGGTCCAAAGTCACCCAGCCAGCTTTCATACCTAAAGCAGAACTAGAATTCACAATCTCCTGGCAATTGGTGGTCACCAAGCTGGCTTTTATGCCTAAGGCGGGGCTAGAACTCACCATCTCCTGGCACTTAGCTCAAAGTCAACCCACTGGCTTTCATGCCTAAGGCAGGATTAGAACTCACCATCTCCTTTGATTGGCCCAAACTCACTCAGATGGCTTTCACGCCTAAGGTGGGACTAGAACTTATAATCTCTCGGTTACTTAGCCAGTACCCTAAGCACTACACCAAACTGGCTTATTGATGTTTTATCAAAGCAATTTTCACCATCTTACCCAAAACAGAAGTAAAGGTAACTCAATATGTAATTTCCTGAATTTCTCTATCTATTCCCTGAAGTTCTTTTAAATATTTGCCCACATGCTGGTTAGAAGAATGTAAAGTTTTTTTTAATAGCATTTGCACAGTAACATGACCAAAATCACACCATTTGTAACATTCTAGAATTTTAACTTGTGTCACTATTTGCTTTAGCTCCTAGAACTCCCCAGGAAATATCAGATTGACTGATTTAGTATAGTACTATTTAGCATTAAATATTTATGTTGCCTAATCCTAAATCTATTAAGATAAATTATTCCTTTAATTCTTTTTTGATGTGAAGAATGTGTTTCTCAAAATCTTCCTTTAAATCTCCATATTGGCCATTTGCGTTTTTTCTTTTTTATAATTTTTTTTATTAATTTCCTCATATTACATTCACATATTGGAAAAGCAACATGGTGACTGGGTACAATAATTCCATTACAATTAAATATCTTCCATACCGATCTCAAAATTTGACAATAACTAATTCTCTCTCTTTCTCCCTTAATATATATGTGTCTCTTTCACAAACCAACCAGGCAAAAAATAACTTTCTAATATTCACCAATAATCTTCAATTTATGTATATCTAAATTAATTTAACATTCAAACTTTTAATTTAACATTCAAACTTTTCTAATGTGCCGTTTGTGCTCTGATTCTTTACTTTCCTTGATTCTTCCACTTTCTGGAGAAAATACCTTTGCTAATAGCTTCATTAACACACAGTCACTAACCACGCCAAGCAAAAACACATGAATTTTTCGATCCTGCCCGGAGGTACTTCCATAGCAATCAATCTTTGATAAATGCAGTTTCCTTTTCACTGATTGGAATTTTAAGCATGAAGCCAATTATGCTCTATAATTATAGTGAAAGGTCACTATTTATTTTATTTATTTATTTATTTTATTTTAATTCCATTTATATCCCGCCCTTCTCCGAAGACTCAGGGCGGCTTACAAGCTTAGCAGTAGCCTTCATTCTATGTATATGCCTGCTTATTAGGGCTTTCACACACACCCCCAAGCGGCATTATTACAAAGTCAGCTTAATTGCCCCCAACAATCTGGGTCCTCATTTTACCTACCTTGGAAGGATGGAAGGCTGAATCAACCTTGAGCCTGGTGGGACTCGAACCTGCACTAATTGCAGGCAGCTGGTGTTACTTAAGGAGGCATTAGCCCACTGCTCCACCAAGGAGCAGTGTTATTTATGTAACACTGAATTTACAATTACACTGTGCAATTGCGTAATTGCAATTATGCAGTTCAGCCAAGTGCTGGTGTCAGAGACAGTGTGGTTAGTGGTTATAGTGTTAGGACTAGCATAGGATTCTGCTTTTGTCCTCATTCCTTTAAGGACTTCTTTCTTAGCAGGACCTATTCCACAGGATTTCTCTTTTTGGGGGGGTAGAATGATCCCCAGCTGCTTTGAGTTTCTGGAATAACAGCAGAATATAGTGCTAATGAACAAATGCGATTTAGAAAGAAGTCATGGCTACTTACCTTATATTTATCTTGCCGGAACTTGATCCCCTCTTGTCCTCCACTTTGATTCAGGCTACTTCTCTCCCTGATATTTCTATATCCAGGACTGGGTATCACGTACTCTTTCCCTAGATCGATATCTTTCATCTTTTTCTGTAAACGCCAGGGTTAACAAATGTGTCTGCCACTCGGAAAAACTCTGGGGAAAACAAGAGAGAGAAAAAAGAAATAATACGCGACGACATCTGCTGCTCTCTATCTCTTCCTCCTTAACGGATGTCCTAAATGGGGTTGGATTACAGTTTTGTAACCTGATTCCCAAATATGGTCTGCCTACTGTACTTCCACGAGTCCTGGCAGAAGGCGTGTTATATCAGATGAATTCCTTTTAAGCGTGACCCCAGATAATCCCAGCAGGAGGAGAAACGGGTTCTTAGTCCTCAACTTGGCATAAGAAATTGCAAGCGGCCCTTCAGTTCTGGGCTGTGATGCCCTTTCTCAACAGCCTTAAAGTACATAACATGCAGCAAATCCTCCAGAAATAGTAATCTATGCATTTGAAAGGGACAGAGATCAACAAGAATGTGTATTCAGGCAAGTACTGAAGTTGGGGGGGGGAGAAGAATCTCACTGCATTAAAAAAATGGAGCAGTATACAGCCTTTGGGGGGAGGGAAGAAAAATAACAGTATTGGAAGGGACCTTGGAGGTCTTCTAGTCCAACCCCCTCCTCAACCAGGAGAGCCTTTGGCGCCCCGGCTTTATGGAATCAGCTGCCGGTTGAGCTCCGGATGGCACCTGACCTTCGCTCCTTCCGACGCGACTTGAAGACCTACCTGTTTGAACAGGCCGGCCTGGCCTGATGGGGGATGTGTTGGAGTTTTCATCGGGGATTTTTTTACATTTTTCTACTGTTTTTAGTTTGGGCTCGTGTTTAATTCTCTTTTTAATTTTTGTAATTTGTATTTTTATATATGCCCTGTTCACCGCCCTGAGTCCTTCGGGAGAAGGGCGGTATACAAATATAATAAACTTAAACTTAAACTTTATCATTCCGGACAAATAGCTGTCCAGTTTCTTCTTGAAAACCTCCAGTAATGGGGCACCCCAAACTCCTGGAGGCAGGTTGTTCCACTGGTTACTTGTTCTGTCAGGAAATTTCTCCATAGTTCTAGGTTGCTTCTCTCCTTGATTAATTTCCATCCCTTGCTTCTTGTCCTGCCTTGGGGGGGGGGGCTTTGGACAACAGGTGGACCCCCATGTTCTTTGTGGCAGCCCCTCAGATATTGGAACACTGCCATCACGTCACCCCTAGTGCTTCTGATCACTAGACTAGACATACGCGAAATTGCTGCAATTTTTGGAAGGAGTAAAGGACGCGGTGGCTCAGTGAGTTAGGACACTGAGCTTGTCGATCAGAAGGTCGGCAGTTTGGCGGGTCGAATCCCGAGTGCCGCGTAACAGAGTGAGCGCCTGTTACTTGTCCCAGCTTCTGCCAACCTAGCAGTTCGAAAGCACGTAAAAATGCAAGTAGAAAAATAGGGACCACTACGGTGGGAAGGTAACAGCGTTGCGTGCGCCTTTGGCGTCTAGTCATGCCGGCCACATGACCACGGAGACGTCCTTGGACAAGCGCTGGCTCTTCGGCTTTGAAACAGAGATGAGCACCAGTCCCTAGAGTTGGAAACGACTAGCACGCATGTGCAGGGGAACCTTTACCTTTAATTTTGTTAAGCAAAACTATCCATACAGCTCGGTTACTTAGAATTTTTCATTAGGCAAAATGGACAAGGGGCTCTTCTAAGCAACACAGATATTAGCCATAAATGCCCAAATTGTCAAATAAATAAATAAATAAATGCTGCGCTGCTCAAAAAGTTGAGGACCACTGCACTGTCTTTACTCTTGTTGCATGAAGTGACAGAGCTTTTACCTAATGATCCATCAAGCCCATTTCATTTATTCTTAACTAATTACAAACACCTCAGGCACATCTTTCTACGTGACCAGCAGTCACAGTGTGTTAAGCGCAGTGTGTCTCTGGATTGTGTAGAGCTAAGAGAGAACATTAAAGTCAATAAGGGCTCCCTAGCGTCACAGTTGTTGTTGTTTTTTTCCCTCCGGTGTTCCCTTTTCTTTTTTTTTTCTTTCTTTTCCTTATGCCAAATCACCTTGCCTTGTGTCTTCCAAGTTCCCCCTGTTGTATTGTATTGCACTGCATTATGTTTTATGCCTCACTACAACGGAAGGAGAGGAAAAATACTCCAGGGCTGCATGAGTCAGCAAAATTCTGTCACCGTGATGACAGGGTTCCTGTTTCTGCAAATAACAAGCCTTGCAAATGGTTTAAATCCCGTGTTTTAAAACAGTTAGGGAAAGCCATGATCCTAAGATGCCAGCTCATTTCGCTGCATCTGAATGAAGTCATTCTGTACGGCTTCACGCCACACGGGTTTATGCCTCTCCGTTCCACCACCACCAGCACCCCGTGAGACAAAATGCCTTGCTTATTATATAAAGGCTTGGCATCAAGCAGAAAGGCCACAGCGAGGCACCTCCGGCCCGCCTGCTGCTTCATTCATTCCCTTGTTTGCAGCACCCTCTGTAGGGCCCATCTGCAATCGGCGCCCGGCAATTCCCGTCTCCAAGCAGGAACTGGGAGAGGAGAAGAGGTAGCCCATCATCTCAGACTCTCCAAGCAGAGAGACAGGGGAGATTGCTCACCTGTTTCCAGGCAGCCTTTGCAGCAACGTGGAGAAACAACCAGTAAACCAAGGGGGGGGGGAGGGGGCTTTCCAACCTATCAATCTGCTCTTCCACCCTTGTTTATATGTGTGTGTGTATATATATATATATATATATATATATATATATATATATATATATATATATATATATATATATATATATATATAAATAATAATAAGTTGGAACGGACCTTGGATATATATACATACAAACATACACACACACACACACACACACACACACATTTCACCTCCTTCCAGGCATATTTTAACTATGTACTCCACTTCTTTGGCAAATTTTCACACATTTCCATGCAAAGGGACAGACAGGCCCCTCCGCCCCCCAAGATGCGCTATACTGAGGGAGATGGGTGGTTAAGAAGTGAGACAACAGGCATACAGACAGGCTGGCAGGCAGGGAGAGAGAGAGATGATGGATGGATAGATGGATGGATAGACAGAGATGGATAGGCAGAAAGAGAGAGAGAGAGAGAGGGAGAGAGAGAGGGAGAGAGAGAGGGAGAGAGAGAGATGGAGAGAGAGAGATAGAGAGATAGAGATATACAGTGGTGGGATTCAAATAGGTGAACAACCGGTTCTCTGTGTGGATGCCGCTTCCGGAAGTCCATTCTGGGCCTGGGCAACAAAAAAAATAGCTACTGGTTCTGCCGAAGTGGTGCAAACTGGTTGAATCCCACCACTGGAGATATAGCTGAATAGAAGGATGGAGAGATAGAGATAGATGGATAGGATAGACAGAGATAGATGGACAGGATAGATATAGATGGATAGAAGGATAGAGATTAGATGATAGAAGGACAGAGAGATAGAGGGATAGGATAGATAGACGGATAGAAGGATAAAGAGATAGAAATAGAGGGATAGGATATGGATAGAAGGATAGAGAGAAATAGATGGATAGGATAGAGATAGATGGATAGAAGCAGTGCTTTTTTTGTAAAAGAAAAAGGTGCTGGAACTCACACACGTCATACAACCCGCCTTGCCTACCCTACAAGGTTCCATCCAAAAAAAGGTGCCGGAACTCCGTTCTGAGCGTTCCGTGAGAAAAAAAGCCCTGGATAGAAGGATAGAGAGACATACAGAGATGTAGAGACGGGAGACGATGGCAGATAGATAGGTGGAGGGGTGGAAATCTATTGTGCAGAGGTGGGAAGTGGATGTTCATCCTTCCAACACACAGAGGCTGTTCTCCGCTGCAACACACACACACACACACACACACACACACACACACACACACACACACACCCCGTTCCCCATTCAGGCATCCCCTCCCCTGCCCGGTTCTTTGCAAGGGGATCGGGGTGGGGGGAGGCACCCCCCCCGTCCCAGGCATAGGGGGAGATAGCTTCCCCCCTCCCCATCTTCAACCAAGGCGGCTGCGGATGATGGGCGCTGGAGTCCAAAGCCCCTGGAAGGCTGGGTTGGTCAGTGAAAGCCTCACCCGGCCAGGCAGGGCCCCCTTCTCGGTCAAAGACACCCCCCTCCTCCTTCCCCCCCCCCCGTTTGAGCCCCTCCGGGAGGAACCCGATGGCCCCCTCCCCCTCTTTCCCGACCCTGCCCTGTCTTCACCGCGGTCCGCGAGGTCCCCCCCTTCTCCCAGCCGAGGCGCGCAAGCTCCCCCCCCCCTCACCACCACCACCGCTCCTTTTACCTGCTCGAGCGGCAGCGATCCAGCTCGGCGGCGGCGGCGGCGGCGGAGGAGGAGGAAGCAGCAGCCGGGCAAGAAAGACCTTCAAGCGGCTCCTCTGTCGCAACTCGTCGCAGTGCGCCTGCGCGGGGGCATCCTGGGCGAGCAACAACAGCTCGCCGCCTCTCCGCCTCTCGCTGGACGCTCCGGGAACGGTAGTCCGCGCCCCCTCCGAGGGTCTCGGCCACGCCCGGGGGAGAACTACCTCTCCCAGAAGGCCATCGGCGCAGCCGGCTCATTTCCATACGCCCCGCCCTCCTCCTCCTCCTCCTCCTCCTCCTCCCTGCCGGCTCTGCCCCGCCTCCTGAGTCGCTTTTGCTGCGGGTCCCCAAATTTCGGGTCACGTGCGCCGGGTGTGCCCGTGGGGGGGGGGGGGAATGCAATAATGGCATGCAATAATTAAACATGCACTATAGGTAGTCCTCGAGTTACAACGGTCCATTTAGTGACATTATTATTATTATTATTGTTGTTGTTGTTGTTGTTTAATTTGTTTTCAATTTCTGTATTTGTGTATTTTGATATTTATGTCACTGTTCACCGCCCTGAGTCCTTGGGGAGAAGGGCGGTATACAAATCAAATAAATAAATAAATATTATTATTATTATTATTATTATTATTATTATTATTATTATTATTATTATTATTATTATTATTCAGTGCTTTTTTTTGTAAAGGAAAAAGGTGCCGGAACTCACACATGTGATACAACCTGCCTTGCCTAACCTACAAGGTTCCATCCAAAAAAGGTGCCGGAACTCCGTTCTGAGCGTTCTATGAGAAAATTATTATTATTATTATTATTATTATTATTATTATTATTATTATTATTATTATTATTATTATATTATTATTATTATTATTATTATTATTATTATTATTATTATTATTATTATCTTATAACAGTGGCTCCCAACCTTTTCTATACCCTGCACCTCCTAGAACGCTTCTGATTTGTTCTTGCACCCCCTTGCAAAAGTTCAAAATGACGGCAACAAATTATGCGCATACACTATAATTTAGAAAACCCAAGTTTTCCCGCCCCCCCACCCCAGGAATATCATCTTGCTCCCCTGGTTTATAATATAAAATGTGAAAATACGAAAGCAGATAATAGGGGACCATGGTAGAAAAAGGGAAAACAAAAATGGTGTGAAGGAACAAAAGGCGTTGACTTCTGACTCTCTCTGCTGCAGTAAAATCAGAACTTAAAATCAAATCTTAACTTTTTACATTTCTATATAGTAGCAATCGCTAGCCATTCCTGTATCAGAAAATCAGTCTCATCGGTAAAACCCAAAATCGTAATATATTTTTTGCCAACTCAAGCACAAAGTACCAGAAGCAGTTTCCAAGTAGAAACAAAAGGACTTAATATGATTTATTATTGGGTTTGGCTAGTCTAAAGAAAAGAAGAAATAGGGGTGACATGATAGCAGTGTTCCAGTATCTGAGAGGCTGCCACAAGGAAGAGGGGGCCAGGTTGTTCACCAGAGCACCGGAGGGAAGGACGAGAAACAGTGGTTGGAAACTGACCAAGGAGAGAAGCAACCTGGAATTAAGGAGAAACTTCCTGACAGTGAGGACAATCAACCAGTGGAACAGCTTGCCACCAGAAATCATGGGTGCTCCATCACTGGAGATTTTTAAGAAGAGACTGGACATTCACCTGTCTGAGATGGTATAGGTTGTCCTGCTTGAGCAGAGGGCTGGACTAGAAGACCTCTAAGGTTCCATTCTATTCTATTCTATTCTATTCTATTCTATTCTATTCTATTCTATTCTATTCTATTCTATTCTATTGACTTGGGAGGCCGGTGTGTGGTGGTGTTGGTTCACATGGTGTGGTAGGAGGGAGGGTTTGTTGTCACTGTGTGTTGGGGGGAGAGAGCACGGGGGGAGGCTCAGCTAATCTCAATGTACACATGTTGTACTTTGACAATAAAGGTTTATTATTATTATTATTATTATTATTATTATTATTATTATTATTATTATTATTATTAATGTTCTTTTATCAGCACATTGGCCATCTCTGCTAATTCCATCAGCTTTTGTAACCATTCGTCTGTGTTGGGAATTGAGGCATCCTTCCACTTTTGTGCATAGAGCAATCTTGCTGCCGTCACGATATATAAAATCAGAGTTCCATTTTTTTTTCCAGTTCTCTTTCCATTAGACCCAGTAGGAAAGTTTCTGGATTAATCTTTATGTTCATTTTAAGTATTTTCTGCATTAATATATGAATCCTACTCCAATAGTTCTTTGCCTTATCCCATGTCCACCCTAAATGACATTCAGTGACCGTTCAAAGTTACCGCTGGCACTGGAAAAAGTGACCTGATCGCTTGTCGTGCTTAAGATGACCGTTGCAGTGTCCTTGTGGTTTGTGTGATCAAAATTTCGGATGCTTGGCAACTGGTTCATATTTATGACGGTGTCCTGGGGTCGAATGACCATACGCGCCACAATAATGGAGCCATCTAATCATACTTTCAGTTCCCTTGGACTCTCTCTCCCTCTTTCCTTCTATAGACACGCACCCATACACATATTTTATTTTATTTAATTTTATATTTTATTTTATGCTGCCCATCTCATCAGAGATGAGCGAAGAGCTTGCAAACATTAAAATTAGTACACATTAAAATGAAACATTAACAAATATCTTCAAAACATGGGGAAGAGAGGAACACGAAGCACACAAGGGGACGAGGGTCTTTCCTAATCCAAATTTCCTAATCTTAATCCTAAAACACCTCTAGAATGGTGCCATCTCCATTGGGGCCTCAGGCCCTCTGTCATCTTTCCCTCACATTGAGGGGAAAAAACACCAAGCATTTTTCTCCATTTTCTGCTCACCTGCACACTCATCACAAAGGTCCTTGTTCCTCTGTCATCATACCAAACTTAAAAGGTAAAGGTAAAGGTTCCCCCGCACATGCGTGCAAGTCGTTTCCGACTCTAGGGGCCGGTGCTCATCTCCGTTTCAAAGCCGAAGAGCCAGCACTTGTCCGAGGACGTCTCCGTGGTCATGTGGCCGGCATGACTAGCCGCCAAAGGCGCACGGAACGCTGTTACCTTCCCACCGCAGTGGTCCCTATTTTTCTACTTGCATTTTTACGTGCTTTCGAACTGCTAGGTTGGCAGAAGCTGGGACGAGTAACAGGCGCTCACTCTGTTTTGTGGCACTCGGGATTCGACCTGTCAAACTGCCGACCTTCTGATCGACAAGCTCAGCATCCTAACCCACTGAGCCACCGCGTTCCTCTTTACATGGGGCTTCCCTTGAAGACCACTCGGAGGCTCCAACTGGTACAGAATGCGGCCGCAAGAGTTGTCTTGGGAGTTTCCCGGTACTCCCATGTTACACCTTTGCTCCGCGAGCTACATTGGTTACCAGTTGTCTTCCGGGTGAGGTTCAAGGTTTTGGTTATGATCTTTAAGTCCTTACATGGCATGGGTCCGGGATACCTCGAGGACCACCTGCTGCCGGTGTCAACTCCCCTCTGTCCTGTGCATGCCCACAGAGAGGGCCTCCTCAGGGTGCCTCCGGTCAGGGAATGTCGACTGGTGGCCCCCAGTGGGCGCTCCGGCGTTATGGAACCAACTGCCGGTTGAGCTCCGGATGGCATCGGACCTTCACTCCTTCCGGCACGGGCTGAAGACCCACTTATTTGAACTAGCTGGTCTGGCCTGATGGGGAACATTAGGGTTTTTTAATGGGTTTTTTACTGTTTTTATTGTTATTGTATTTTAATTGGGCATTTGTTTAATTTCTTTTTAATTTTTGTATTGTTATTTATATATGCCCTGTTAACCGCCCTGAGTCCTTCGGGAGAAGGGCAGTATAGAAATTGAATAAATAATAATAATAATAATAATAATAATAATAATAATAATAATAATAATAATAATAATAATAATAATATACCAAACTTACGCTCCTTCAAAAGGCATTGGCAGGATATTGTCACAAAAGTCAAGATCAACTCCACCACAGGACGACTATTTGTCTGAAATGGTATAGAGTTTCCTGCTTGAGCAGGGGGTTGGTCTAGAAGACCTCCAAGGTCCCTTCCAACTGGGTTATTCTGTTATCAATGCTCTGCCTATTTCTTATGGGCAGAGTGTCAGTTGTAGGATTGTGACCATCACCTTGATTTTTTTGTCCATTCGCCATAGACCAGAGGTCTTCTCTTTTATGACTTGTGGACTTCATCTCCCAGAATTCCTCTGCCAGGCACGCTGGCTGAGGAATTCTGGGAGTTGAAGTCCACAAGTCATAAAAGGGCCAAGTTTGAGAACCCCTGCCATAGACCAAGGGTGCCCGTGCTGGCTCGGGAATTCTGGGAATTGAAGTCCACAAGTCGTAAAAGGGCCAAGTTTGAAGAGGCCTGCCATAGACCAAGGGTGAAGTCCAGTAGTCTTAAAGTTGCCATACCCCTGCTGTAGACACTTCCAGCTTGTTGAATTGATAATCCTTCTAAAGAAAAAAATACCACATCCTTCCCATACTTCTGAAAGACTCTTGATTATTCCCTGGGAGTAACACAGCCATTACTCATGTTGCGTGGACTTTGAAAAGCAAATGAGAAAATGCTCTAGATTTTATCACACGTTATTGGCTCTTGCTGTTCATTTTGCCTGCTTGTGCTTAATTCCGTTCTCAGTTAAGAGGATTAGAAATTGGGTGAATAAATAAATGAGTAATTTTGCTATTTGGATACTGTGTTTTGGATGTGCACCAACAAGAACTCTGGGGCAATTGGAGATCTCAGTTTTGGAATATAGCAGCTGGTACAATAAATGTAGTTTTTTTTACCTTTATCCCACTTGATTATTGCCGTGTTAAACTAACAGGTTTGATCTGGTACTTGTAAGCTTATCTCACAAAATAAAGTGAACCCATAAACAGGACAATCAAACTAGGTCCATTACCTTGTGCTGTTCATTGAACAACACACACACACACACACACACAATTAGCGAGGCTAACTTTATTCATGGTTAACACATTGTGGGAGCACTATTACTTTACTGGATCAAGTGAGTTGTAGCAGGTACTGTTGTAGCGTTTAGTGACGTCCCATGGACTCCCATGTTGTATGTTGTTGTTGTTGTTAGTTGCGAAGTCGTGTCCGACCCATCGCGACCCTATGGACAATGTTCCTCCAGGCCTTCCTGTCCTCTACCATCTTCTGGAGTCCATTTAAGCTCATGCCTACTGCTTCAGTGACTCCATCCAGCCACCTCATTCTCTGTCGTCCCCTTCTTCTATTGCCCTCAATCTTTCCCAGCATTAGGCTCTTCTCCAGTGAGTCCTTCCTCCTCATTAGGTGGCCAAAGGATTTGAGTTTTAGCTTCAGGATCTGGCCTTCTAAAGAGCAGTCAGGGTTGATCTCCTCTAGGACTGACCGGTTTGATCGCCTTGCAGTCCAAGGGACTCGCAGGAGTCTTCTCCAGCACCAGAGTTCAAAGGCCTCAATTCTTTTGCGCTCAGCCTTTCTTATGGTCCAACTTTCACTGCCATACATTGCAACTGGGAAGACCATAGCCTTGACTATACACACTTTTGTTGACAGGGTGATGTCTCTGCTTTTTAGTGTGCTGTCTAAATTTGCCATGGCTTTCCTCCCGAGGAGCAAGCGTCTTTTAATTTCTTGACTACAGTCCCCATCTGCAGTGATCTTGGAGCCCAGGAAAATAAAATCCCATGTTGTATAAACAGACACAAAATCAAAATCATGTGAAGTATTAGTACTGCTTTATAAAGCCTTAGTAAGGCAACACCTGGAATATGGCTTCCAGTTTTGGTCACCACATTACAAAAAAAAGATGTTGAGACTTCGGAAGAAGTTCAGAGAGGAGTAACTAAGATTATTAAAAGCCTGGAGACTAAACAAAATGTGAAGAACTTGTGGGAAGAATCCAGAGAAAGAAATATTTTGGGGAATATTAGAAAGGCAGAATATATTTCTCCAAAGGTATAATGGAGAACATCTTTTAAAAAGGCAGAAACTTCCCCCTCCCCCAGCCAGAAAACTCAGCAGAAACCAGCTTTTAGAAATGCAGGTGTAATAATCCATTCAGGAAGGTTGGAGCCAGGAAGATAGAAGCTGATGAAATTAGGAAGACAAAGACCCCCAAAATCTATATGCCCAGACCAAATTCATACAGACATGATCTTTGAGGACATAGTAGGATTAACCCACCAATACCAAAAGGGCACACTCAGACTCAGGTCAAAGTACATGACACAGGAAATACAAAGCCTCAAACAGGAACAGGAAACCACCTCAAAAGCCCCAGAAGGTATAAAAACTCACCACTCCCTGGTGCATGTGGTCAGCTATCCCAGAGCCTCATTTCTGTCTGGCTCTCCTCTCCAATAAACTACAACCTTCTTTCTAAAACAGTCTCCATTTTGTTTATTCCCAGCTTGGACTGGACCCTGATGGAGATTTTTCATTCAACAAACTGTTGCAGGAACTGGATATGGCTAGTCTAGAGAAAAGGAGTAGGGGTGCCATGATAGCAGTCTTCCAATATATGGATGTGTCCATGAATTCATCAATTGTTGAGGTCAATGTGTTGGAGATTTATTTTCCAATATTGGACATGGCAGAAAAGAGAGGCATTGTTGCTGTCCTCTATTACTCTCTTTTTCGGAACTTCCCGATTGTCTTGATTCATGAACCTCACTGGAGTTTACTTCTAAACAACTGTGCCGAGATTGTGGTTCAGTGTTGTGTGCTGTTCCCACGCCCTTGAGTCCAAGTTCCCACACCATGATGCCGCCCTGTAAAATCCATTTCAAATGTTTAATAACAGGCTGATAGAAAAGGTTGCAAAATGGTATCTACGAACCAAACCACAGAGAATCCAATTTATACTAAGAGACTTGTTATAACCTTAAGCACAGATTCGTTGGGTGTATTTAACGCACTACCAAAGAGAGTGCTTGCATGATTAGCAGCAGCAGAAGAATTTATTCAGCACACTCAGCCTGAAATTATTATTATTATTATTATTATTTATTTATTAAATTTTTATACCGCCCTTCTCCCGAAGGACTCAGGGCGGTGTACAGGGCAATAAATATCAAAATGTAAATACAAAAGTTAAAAAAGAGATTAAAAGAATTAAATAATTATATAATTATGAAATCACACACATTACCTTTAATGAAGTCACCATTTATATTTCTATTGTTAGGAATAGTCTTCCCTGAGCTTCTGTTTCTTGAACTAGAATCCATCTTAAGCTACTGGAACCTGCCGCTGCTTTTGTGAATACAGGTAGTCTTCAACTTACAACAGTTCATTTAGTGACCATTCAAAATTACAACGGCAATGACAAAAGTGACTTATGACCGTTTTTCACACTTATGACTGTTGCAGCATCCCCATGGTCACGTGATCAAAAGTTTGATGCTTGGAAATAATAATAATAATAATAATAATAATAATAATAATAATAATAATAATAATAATAATATCCCTACTTTGATGTGGTTGTGGGGCTTGTGTATTCCGAAGAAGATGAGAGCTATGCCCAGGGTTTTTTTCCTCATAGAACGCTCAGAACGGAGTTCCAGCACCTTTTTTGGATGGAACCTTGTAAGGCAGGTTGTATGACATGTGTGAGTTCCTGCACCTTTTTCTTATACAAAAAAAGCACTGGCTATGCCAGAGGTTCAACTATACTGGACAGGTCTCATCAGAGGAGTCAGACAAAGAGTGTCTCTCCCATAAAAAATATGGTGAGAAGTAAATTTCAGAATGCCATACCAGCTCGGATGTCGCCCGGGTTAACAAGGTCTGCACTAGATGTTGGAGTTCCTGGATATCTAGTGAAAAATGGGTTACAGGACTCAGGACTGTTGGCTGAGCAACCATGGCCAACAGCTGCAGAACTACTGGAAGAAAAGGTGTTTACCCATCGCAAATACACAGTGATTGAAAATAAAGAAATAATAATCTGTTATTACAGATCAAGCCCAACAAGAAGAGGATACCTGAAATGAATACACTGTTCTGTACCAGCCTGCTACCGGCCCTGCAGAAAAGGCAGGGACAACCCCTCCACAAACGGCAAGAGGCTGGAATTACGCCTGCCAAATTGCAACAAAAACAAACAAGACACGAACCAAGAAACAGGAGCTTAAAGAAACGTGAACCATCCGAGTGGTTGCCTTCAGCAAACCAGCCCTCCCAGACATTCCCCTTATATAGAGTTCAGGGCGTGGCTTCTCTCTGCCTCCTTCCGAGAAGCCCCATTGCCTTCCTCTGTTTACTCCTAATTGACTGCCTCCTGCGTCGGGCGTCCTTGAACAGGGCCAGCTGTGGGTCATCTTCATCCACACTGTCAGGCTCACACAGCTGGGTCTCCGTGGTGACCAAGTGGGAGGGGCCTGGCTGAGGGCTATCATCAGCAAGATCTTCAACCCCCTCAGCAAGGTCTTCAACACCCCCCTCCTCCTCTGAGTCGTCCGACCCAACTGCCGAAAGTCATAGAAAGTGATAATGTTAAATTGCTCTGGAACTTTAGAATTCAAACAGACAAGCACTTGCAACATAACAAGCCGGATTTAACAATTGTCGATAAGAAAGACAAAAAAAGTCTAGACAGTGGACATGGCAGTGCCTGGGGACAGCAGAATAGAAGAGAAAGAACTGGAGAAGATAACAAAATACAAAGATCTACAAACAGAAATAGAACGACTGTGGTAAAGGCAAGCAAGGGTAGAATCAATAGTAATAGGTGCCTTGGGTGCAATCCCAAAACAACTGGGGCACCACTTGGACACCATCATTGGCATTGACAAATTCACCATCAGTCTGCAAAAGGCGGACTTACTAGGAACTGCTTCCATCCTGCAACGATATCTGTAATACCATCAAACATCCACATCTGCCTATCCCAGGTCCTTGGGAAGGACTCAATAGGTAGACAAAAATGCCAAATCCAGTCGGAACATCTGGCTGACTGTGCGATGATCAATAATAATAATAGAGTTGGAAGGGACCTTTAAAGTCTTTCAGTCCAACCCCCTGCTCAGGCAGGAAACCCTATACCATTTCAGACAAATGGCTGTCCAGTCTCTCTTTCAAAGTCTCCAGGGATGGAGCACCCACAACTTCTGGTGGCAAGCTGTTCCACTGGTTAATTGTCCTCACTCCCAGGAAATTCCTCCTTAGTTCTAGGCTGCTTCTCTCTTTGGTTAGTTTCCATCCATTGTTTCTTGTCCTGCCTTCAGGTCCTTTGGAGAATAGCTTGACTCCCTCTTCTTTGGGACAACCCTGAGATATTGGAAGACTACTATCATGTCCCCCTTCGTCCTTCTCTTCATTAAACTAGACATACCCAATTCCAACAACCATTCTTTATATGTTTTAGCCTCCAGTCCCCTGATCATCTTTGCTGCTCCTCTCTGCACTCTTTGTAGAGTCTCAACTGATTCATATTTATGATGGTTGCAGTGTCCTGGGGTCATGTGATGCCCTTTTGCGACCTTCTGCTAAGCCACATCAACCGGGAAACCAGATCTGCTTACCAACCATGTTACTAACTTAGCAACTGCTGTGATTCACTTAATAACTGTAGCAAGAACAGTGGTAAAATGTGGCAAAATTCAGCTGACAACTGCCTCGCTTAGCAACAGTTCCATCTCAGCGTACCTAGCTGAGGAATTCTGGGAGTTGAAGTCCATAAGTCATAAAAGGGCCAAGTTGGAAAACCCCTGGGCTAAGCCCAAAGGGTGCTTTGGAAGGCAGGATTTGATATCTTGTGTCAAACATTTTCAATTGAGTCAATGCCAGCTTTCAATCATCCACACAGGACTATACTACATCACCCTGGATAAGGATAACTCAAGGAGGGTGCCTAAAGGTCGATCAGATGGCTTCCATATATGGCCACCACTGGTGCCGAGAAACAAGCCCATTGTGGGAGCAGAAAGCAAGTTTTCTTTCCATTGTCCAAGGTATTATAAGATGACACAAAGCTAGCAGGAATTTCCAGCACTCCAGAAGATAGTCTTAACATACAAAAGGTTCTTGACAGACTTGAACATTGGACGCTATCTAAGAAAGTGCAATTCAGTGGTGAAAAAAGTAAGGTTCTACATTTAGACAAGAAAAACTGAATTCACAGGTATAGTATAGGTGGTACCTCCCTCAATAGTAGCAACTGTGAGAGGGACCTCAGAGTCCTAGTGCACGGCTTTTCAACCAGTGGTACGGGTACCACCTGTGGTACATTGGCACCTGGCAGGTGGTACGCAACCATCCTAGGAAAGTAGTAGCGGGGGAGGGGAATGAGCTGAACTGGTGGCAGCACCGCACAAGCCTGAGTGAGTGACGGCTGGAGCTGCAGGGCTGTCAGGGCTCAGTGGAAGCGCCAGGATCAGCACCAGGCTCCAGCTGGATCTCGGCACTGATCCCGGCACTTCTGCTGAGCCCAGAAGAAGCGCCGATCAACTGCAATGTTGCAGCATCCCCAGGGTCTTGTGATTTACATTCAGATGCTTGGCAAGTGATTCATATTTATGATGGTCACAGTGTCCCAGGGTCATGTGAAGTGACCAAAACCTGCTGCAACCACCCAGCAGACAGGCGGAATAAAAACCAAATACACACCCCCACCCCACTCCCGCTGCCAATCCTCAGCAGAAATGCTCACAACAATGAAAACCTCGTATAGGAGGAAGAGCGCCACCGGGCAGGCAGGCAGGTGTCTTGCTTGGCTGTGACTTGGGAGGCACTTTTTTCAGTGTCATCTCCGGAGCTCTGGAGCGGGTCGTGGGATTGCCAATCCCCACGACGATAGGGAATGGCAGCAGGTGTAAGATCAGAGGGCCGTATCGACCTCCGGGAGGGCCTCTCCGCTATTTACAAGCGGTGAGGCGCTCCGACCCTCTGCCTTCGACCCAAGGTTCTGGGAGCGGGGATGTGCAGCCACCTGAACTCCGACTGGTGTATCTAAATGCCAGGTCCGTTGCTAATAAGGCTCCCCTCGTCCGGGATCTAGTCGAGGGTGAGCAAGCGGACCTGGCTTGCATCACGGAAACCTGGTTGGGCCCAGAGGGTGGTATCCCCCTGGTTGATCTTTGCCCACCAGGCTTCTGGGTGCTACACCGGCCTCGGACTCAGGGCAGGGGTGGGGGAGTGGCTGTGGTTATGAGGGAGACCTTATGTCCGCAGGAGGCCACCGTTCCTCAGATAGTCGGGTGTGAATCTCTCTTATTGAGGTTTGGTCCTAGGGCGCAGTTGGGCTTGCTGCTTGCGTACCTTTCGCCTAGTCGCGTAGCAGCAGCCCTGCCTGAGCTTCTCGATATCCTCTCAGGGCTGGTGATTGAGTTTCCCAAACTTATGGTTTTGGGAGACTTCAATCTACCATCCCTGGGAGGAGTATCTGAGTTAGCTCGGGAGTTCATGGCTTCCATGACGGCCATGGACCTGACGCAGGTAATTCATGGACCGACCCATGAGGGAGGTCACACCCTTGACTTGGTTTTCTTATCTGGTCGGTGGTTAGATGATCTTGGTGGGGGCTCCCCAATTGTTATGCCCCTGTCATGGACCGATCATCATCTCCTGCGGCTGGTCTTCCATTTTGCCACTCCCCACCGTGGGGTTGTTGAGCCAACTAGATGGTTCCGCCCCAGGCGCTTAATGGACCCTGAGAGGTTTCAGGCAGCGCTGGGGCCCCCACCTGCCTCCTCAGCTCACAACTCGGCAGATGCCTTAGTGGAAGCCTGGGAAAGGACGGCCACGGAGGCACTTGACCGAGTTGTACCCTTGCGGCCCCTGACCCGGCGCAGATCCCAATGGGCTCCATGGTTCTCCGCAGAGCTCCGGGAGATGAAGCGTCGGAGACGGGGCCTAGAGAGCGTTTGGAGGTCCAGCCGATCTGATTCCGACCGATTGCGACTAAGAACCCATATTAGGTCTTATCTCGCAGCGATGAGGGTAGCGAGATCTAACTACTTCGCTGCCCTCATCGCGTCCGCAGATAATCGCCCGGCCACCTTGTTTAGGGTGACCCGCTCCCTCCTTAACCAGGAGGTTAGTGGGGAACCCTTGCAGGGGCGTGCCGAGGAATTTAGTCAACATCTGTCGGACAAAATCGCTCGGATTCGGACCGGTTTGGACTCCGACTGGGCAGTATCGGACGATCAGGACGCGAGCGATCTTGTCAATGTCACCTGGGAGGAGTTCGATCCTGTGACTCCGGAGGAAGTGGACAGGATCATGGGGAGGCTGAGCTCCACCACATGTTTATTGGACCCGTGCCCTTCCTGGCTGGTTTATGCAGCCCGGGAGGGGACACAAGGCTGGTTCCAGGCGGTTATATCTGCTTCTTTGAGTGAGGGTAGTTTTCCCGCCGCCCTGAAAGAGGCGGTGGTGAGACCCCTCCTCAAGAAGCCTGCCTTGGACCCGGCTGTTTTAAATAACTTTCGTCCGGTCTCCAACCTTCGCTTTCTTGCGAAGGTTGTTGAGAGTGTGGTGGCGCATCAGCTCCCTCTGGTCCTGGATGAAGCGGATTATCTAGACCCGTACCAATCGGGCTTCAGGCCCGGGTACAGCACGGAGACGGCATTGGTCGCGCTGGTGAATGATCTCTGGAGGGCTCGGGATAGAGGATACTCCTCTGTTCTAGTCCTATTAGACCTCTCAGCGGCTTTCGATACCATCGACCATGGTATCTTGCTGCGGCGTCTCAGGGGATTGGGAGTGGGAGGCACGGTTCTTCAGTGGTTCTCCTCCTATCTCCTGGGACGCTCGCAGTCGGTGTTGGCAGGGGGGCAGAGGCCGACCGCGAGGCCTCTCGCTTGTGGAGTCCCTCAGGGGTCGGTCCTCTCGCCCCTTCTGTTCAACATCTACATGAAACTGCTGGGTGAGATCATTCGTGGTTTTGGAGTTGGGTATCATCAGTATGCTGATGATACCCAACTTTTCATTTCGACCCCAAACCACCCCAGTGATGCCCTCGACGTGATGTCCCGGTGCCTGGAGGCGGTCCGGGTCTGGATGGGGAGGAACAGGCTTCGTCTCAACCCTGACAAGACGGAGTGGCTGTGCGTACCGGCATCCCGTGATATTCAGGATATCCCACCCCTCATTATGGGGGGTGAGTCACTACCTCCTGTAGATAGGGCTCGCAACTTGGGAGTCCTCCTGGATGCACAACTTTCCTTAGAAGATCATATTGTAGCTTTGACTAGGGGGGCGTTCGCCCAGGTTCGCCTGGTGCGCCAGTTGCGGCCCTATCTAGACCGGGATGCCTTGCGCACGGTCACTCATGCGCTCGTGACCTCTCGTCTTGATTACTGCAACGCTCTCTACATGGGGCTACCCTTGAAGACCACTCGGAGGCTCCAGCTGGTACAGAATGCAGCCGCGAGAGTTGTATCGGGGGTTTCCCGATACTCCCGTGTTACATCTTTGCTCCGCGAGCTGCATTGGTTGCCAGTTGTCTTCCGGGTGAGGTTCAAGGTGTTGGTTATGACCTACAAAGCCCTCCATGGCATGGGTCCAGAATACCTTGGGGAGCACCTGCAGCCGGCGTCAACTTCCCTCCGCCCAGTACGATCCCACAGAGAGGGCCTCCTCAGGGTGCCGCCGGTCAAAGAATGCCGACTGGTGGCCCCCAGGGGGAGAGCATTCTCTGTGGGTGCACCGGATTTATGGAACCATCTTCCGGTAGAGCTCCGGATGGCGCCCGATCTCCGCTCCTTCCGGCGCGATCTTAAAACCCATCTTTTTAAACAAGCGGGCCTGGCCTGATGGGACGGGGTGGGATTTTATTACTACTTCAATTTTAAATCTGTATTATTTATGGGCATTGTTTAATTATGTTTTAATAATTTTAATTTTTGTATCCTATTTTTATGTATTGCCCTGTTCACCGCCCTGAGTCTCTTGAGAGAAGGGCGGTATATAAATTAAATTAATAAATAAATAAATAATAAATAAACTTCAAACAGTCACTATGCGGACTGTTGTAAGTCGAGGACTACCTGTACCTCATCACTTTTTTCCTTTTTTTTTGGTCATCAGGTTTTTGACACCTTGCTTGGCGACTGGTGGTACTCAGATGCTGCCATATCCTAAAAGTGGTACAATGGGTGAAAAGGTTGAAAAGCCCTGTCCTAGTGGACAGTCACTTAAATATGAACCAGCCATGCTAGGCTGCATTAACAGAGGGATAGAATCAAGATCACATGAAATGTTAATACCACTTTACAAGGCCTTGGTAAGGCCACACTTGGAAAACTGCATCCAGTTTTCATCAGCATAATGTAAAAAAGATGTTGAAACTCTAGAAAGAGTGTAGAGAAGAGCAACAAAGATGATCAGGGGACTGGAGGCTGAAACATAAGGAATGGTTGCTGGAATTGGGTATGTCCAGTTTAGTGAAGAGAAAGACAAAGGGGCATGATAGCAGTCTTCTAAGATCTCAGGGGCTGCCCCAAAGAAGAGGCAGTCAAACTATTCTCCAAAGCACCTGAAGGCAGGACCAGAAGCAACAGATGGAAACTAACCAAGGAGAGAAGCAACCTAGAACTAAAGAGAAATTTCCTGACAGTTAGAACAATTAATCAGTGGAACAACCTGCCTCCAGAAGCAGTGAATGCTCCAACACTGGACAACCATTTGTCTGAAATGGTATAGGGTTTCCTGCCTGAGCAGGGGGTTGGACTAGATGACCTCCAAGGTCTCTTCCAACTCTGTTATTCTATTCTATTCTTGACTACAGCCCATCTGCAATTGTTGCATCTCATGTAAATCAGGGTTTATTATATGCAATAAAAGGGCAATGCAATGATCAGTCAACAGGCCTCACACCAAGCTATGTACTTCACAGTGAGGAACTGAAGGGCCCATTTTGGTCCTACCTTGGCTAAACCAGTACAGTGGTCATATTGTTTGCAACCTCAGACACAGGTGCGGTATTTCCCATCACAACAGGAGCAGGAAAGGGTGTGATATCAGGTGTGTCCTGGTTCCACCATGCAAATAATACAAATTACGGGATTAGTATACATCAGCAAATGCAAATCACATACTTTGTGATCTTCTCAAGGTTACTTGTGAGGCTCACACAACTCCCTAATACAGGGGTCTTCAAACTTGGCCCCTTTATGACCACAAGTGACTTCAACTCCCAGAATTCTTCAGCCAGCGTGCCTGGCTGAGGAATTCTAGGAGTTTTTTTTATTTTTAATCCCATTTATATCCCGCCCTTCTCCGAAGACTCAGGGTGGCTTACAATTTAAGCACAAACCAATGTGCTTAGCAAATAGCTAAGTTGAAATCCACAAGTCATAAAAGGCCCAAGTTTGAAGACGCCTGCCCTAGTGATTTGTACACATGTCAATGTCCATTACCTTCAGCTTTGCTTAAAATCTCAGGGGCTTGGGAATGCTAGAAAGGCTGGATACTTCACACAACTTGCTAACCTTAGGGGGTGAACCAAAGCCAAACACTTCCAAGGAGCGTATACATTTCTGTTGCCTCCGAGCCAATGTTGTTCTAAGTGATGAAAAAAATGGGACACTTGGCAACCGATTCATATTTATTTATTTATTTTATTTATTTTAATTCCATTTATATCCCGCCCTTCTCCGAAGACTCAGGGCGGCTTACAAGCTTAGCAGTAGCCTTCATTCTATGTATATGCCTGCTTATTAGGGCTTTCACACACACACCCCCAAGCGGCATTATTACAAAGTCAGCTTAATTGCCCCCAACAATCTGGGTCCTCATTTTACCTACCTCGGAAGGATAGAAGGCTGAGTCAACAGTTGCAATGTCCCCGGGGGTCATGTCATCACGTTTTTGTGACCTTCTGACAAACACAATCAACGGGGAAGCTAGATTCACTTAACAATCAGCTTGCTAACCAGGTTACTAAATACAACCCTTGGTTGTGTAAACAGAGGCATTGAATCAAAAATCACGTGAAGTGTTAGTATTACTTTATCAAGCCTTAGTAAAGCCACACCTGCAATACGGCATCCAGTTTTGGTCACCACACTACAAAAAAGATGCTGAGACTTCAGAAAAAGTTCAGAGAAGAGCAACTAAGAAGATTAAAGGCCTGGAGACTAAAACATACAAGAAACAGTTGCTGGAACTGGGTATGGCTAGTTTAGAGAAAAAAAAAGACTAGTGGGGATATGATAGCGGTATTCCAGTATTTGAGGGGCTGCCACAAAGAGGAGGGGATCAACTTATTTTTCCAAAGCTCCAGAGGGCAGGACAAGAAACAATGGGTGGAAACTAATCAAGAGAGAAGCAACCTGGCATTAAGGAGAAACTTCTTAAAAGTCAGAACAATTTAACCAGTGGAACAGAAGTTGTGGATGCTTCATCACTGGAGGTTTTTAAGAAGAGACTGGACAGTCACCTGTCTCAAATAATATAGGGTCTCCTGCTTGAGCAGGGAGCTGGACTAGATGACCTTGAACATCCCTTCCAGCTCTGTTCTGATTGATTTAATTTAACAATCTCAGTGATTCACTTGTCCTAAAATGGGGCAAAACTCCCTCCCTCTTACTTAGCAATGAAACTTTGGGCTCAGTTATGATCATAAGTGGAGGACAACATGTACTTGTTCATTGGTTTATGGAGGGGAATGATCCGAAGCTACATGTGGAGGGAAAGTTTCTTTTCGACTCTACTTCAACACCTTATTTTCATCCATTTCTGTTCTGCTAACACCCTAGCAGAAAGTGAATAAGAACTAAAGAGCCTCTTGTTGCGAGTGGAGTGGAAAACTTGGGTTGAAACTAAACATTAAGAAAACCAAGATCATGGCATCCGGCCCTCTCAATTCCTGGCAAATAGATGGGGAAGAAATGGAGGTAGTGACAGATTTTATTTTCCTGGGCTCCAAGATCACCGCAGATGGGGACTGCAGCCAAGAAATTAAAAGACGCTTGCTCCTGGGGAGGAAAGCCATGGCAAATCTAGACAGCACACTAAAAAGCAGAGACATCACCCTGCCAACAACCATGCGTATAGTCAAGGCTATGGTCTTCCCAGTTGCAATGTATGGCAGTGAAAGCTGGACCATAAGAAAGGCTGAGCACCAAAGAATGGAGGCCTTTGAACTATGGTGCTGGAGAAGACTCCTGCGAGTCCCTTGGACTGCAAGGCGATCAAACCGGTCAGTCCTAGAGGAGATCAACCCTGACTGCTCTTTAGAAGGCCAGATCCTGAAGCTAAAACTCAAATACTTTGGCCACCTAATGAGAAGGAAGGACTCACTGGAGAAGAGCCTCATGCTGGGAAAGATGGAGGGCAAGAGAAGAAGGGGACGACAGAGAATGAGGTGGCTGGATGGAGGCACTGAAGCAGGAGGCGTGAGCTTAAATGGACTCCAGAAGATGGCAGAGGACAGGAAGGCCTGGAGGAACATTGTCCATAGGGTCGCAATGGGTCGGACACGACTTCGCAACTAACAACAACAACAACAACAACACCCCGGCCTCACTGTTCTGATTGTGCCCACTTTATGATTGGGATAGGTCCTTTGTATGTTGTCAATGCTGCTAACACCAGATGTTTTTGCATTGACAACAGATGGAGATGCAACCATTTCCTTCTGCTGCTTTTGCTTATAGAGTTAGAGTTAGATAATGCTGGGGGGAGGGACGAATGAGCATGAGAGTCTAGCTAGACATAACAATACTGAACCTAGTGTGAGAACCAAGGTTATTGAAATAAGAGATGATAAGAATTGGCAGGCTGGAGAACTGGAGGGAGAGCCTGCATTTCAAACTATTTGGGGAATGTGATTTATGACTGTTAACTGGGGGAGGGAATTGTGCTTTGATACTATGTGCCCAGGGGAGGGGAATTCAGATTTTGGCTTTGATTATGTTAGTGTCGATGCTATGCTACTCAAATAAAGATTCTTTAAGGTAAACAATGCCTCAAAGTTCTTTGAAGAGTTTCATCTGTCGGAATCATGACAGTATGCTATTAAAAATCAGGTGTAACATTTGTTCACGAGGTGCAGGCATGTACATTGCAGATTCAATGTCAACACAGAACCAGTTTGGTCTAGCAATTAAGGCATCAGTCTAGAAACCAGGAGACTGGTGAGTTCTAGTCCCACTTTAGGCATGAACGCCACCTGGGTGACTGAGAGCCAATCACAAGGAGACAGTAAGTTCTAGTCCCGCCTTAGGCACGAAAGCTGACTGGGTGACTGGACCAATCACCAAGAGATGGTGAGTTCTAATTCCACATTACACATGAAAGCCAATTGGATAACTCTGGGCCAATCACTAGGAGACAAAGAGTTCTACTCCCACCTTAGGCACGAATGCCAGCTGGGTAACTTTGGGCCAATCGCCAGGAGATGATGAATTCTAGTCTTCCCTTAGGCCTTGGGGCAGGGGTCTTCAAACTCGGCCCTTTTATGACTCATGGACTTCAATTCCCAGAATTCCTCAGCCAGCGTGCCTGGCTGAGGAATTCTGGGAGTTGAAGTCCATGAGTCATAAAAGGGCCGAGTTTGAAGACCTCTGCCTTAGGGCATGAAAGTCAGCTAAGTGACTGGGCCAGTCTCTCTCTCTCTCTCTCTCTCTCTCTCTCTCTCTCTCTCTCTCTCTCTCTCTCTCTCTCTCTCTCTCTCTCTCTCTCTCTCTCTCTCTCTCAGCCCAACCCACCTCACAAGGTTGTTGCTGTGGGGTAAAATACAGGGAGGAAGATTAACTATGTTTGTTGCCTTGATTTATTTGTAAAAACTAATAGGTGGGATCAAAATAAAGAAATAAAATAAATTGCCAAGAAGTGGCTGTTTCGGGATCTGATTGCTGCGTTCTGGATAATTTCAATGATAAATTCTGCCTGTTCTACTTGGTTTGTTTCTTGCCTCTTCAGTGCAATGAGGGCTGTTGTTTGTCCATTCATGCTAAATTAAGAACAGTTGTGCCAACCACAAGTCTTTGCCAAATAAAAAAAGCTGGATGTAAAACCAAGTGTGCTCACCTGGCTCACTCCAAAGATTAAATCAGGCATCTTCTTCTGAAAGATTTCACAATTAGAAGCTTGGAATGTGCCAATTTAAACTGGTTTGGCTGGAATTTTCCGGTTGACTGGAAGGTTTTCTGCCAAACTTATATGGGCATATTTCCCTTTCAAAATACACAGGGGGGAGGGAGACTTTTTCTTCACCAAACACAAGCATATTAATGGTGGGGAAAAATACAGTGACTGACTGAGGTCTTTTAGTTAAAAGTTGAAATGTTGAATAAGCTATTATGGCTGCAATTTATTTGAAGTGGGGAAAATGGCTTCACAAGAGATGGAAGATTCTGAAAAAACAATACCAGAAGCTCCACAGGAAATTTTGTGTGAGGGAGGAAAAATGGTGTTGGACCAGAGAGAAAGAAGGGGGAACATCCAAACCTGGAAGGCACAGTGCAGTTTGTTTAATTCTGGTTTCACCCATTGCACATATTCAAGTATAGTACAGGTGGTACTTTGCCCAATAGTAGCAACTGTGAGAGGGATCTTGGAGTCCTAATGGACAGTCACTTAAATATGAGCCAGCCGTGTGCTGCAGCTGCCCCAAAAGACAAGACAGTGCTAGGCTGCATTAACAGAGGGATAGAATCAAGATCACGTGGAGTATTAATAAATACCACTTTAAAAGGCCTTGGTAAGACCACACTTGGAATACTGCATCCAGTTTTGGTCACCATGATGTAAAAAAGTTGTTGAGACTCTAGAAAGAGTGCAGAGAAGAGCAACAAAGATGATTAGAAGTCTGGAGGCTCAAACATATAAGGAACGGCTGCTGGAATTGGGAACGGCTGGTTTAATGAAGAGAAGGGAAAAGGGTGACATGATAGCTGTCTTCCAATATCTCAGGGGCTGCCCCAAAGAAGAGGCAGTCAAGCTATTCTCCAAAGCGCCTGAAGGCAGGACCAGAATCAACGGATGGAAACTAATCAAGGAGAGAAGCAGCCTACAACTAGGAAGAAATTTCCTGACAGAACAATTAATCAGAGGAACAGCTTGCCGGCAGAAGTTGTGGGTGCTTCAGTGATGGTTAGTGGATTCACAAGAACATGCACGTGTAGTTTCAAAACCCTTTAGGCAAAACCAGCTTAAAAATTATGAAAATATGCACAGTGTTTGATAGTTCCAAGACTTATCCTTTTGATTAATTGTTATTATGAGGATTTTATACTGCTCTGGTTAAGTACTGCTGCTTAGAAACTGGGCTTGTGGTTTTATATTATATTTGGGAAATGCTGTCAAATTGCCTTGTAGCTGATTCAAAAAGAGAATCAGCCCCTTCCTCTGCATCCACTTTCCCCAGTCTGGGCTGCTCATCTAGCAGACTGCAAGGCCTTGGGTGCATTGGCTGGGGATTCTGGCAGGTGTAGTCCCATGAACTCTTGAAGGTCAAGTTAGAAGACTTTAAAGCAGTGCTTTTCAAATTTGGCAACCTTAAGATGTGTGGACTTTAAGTCCCAGAATTCCCTAGCCACCATGTGCAGGCTTCAAATCCCAGAATTTTGCAACCAGCAAACTGGCTGGGGAATTCTGGGAGTTGAAGTCCACATAGCTTTAGAATAGAATAGAATAGAATAGAATAGAATAGAATAGAATAGAATAGAATAGAATAGAATAGAATAGAATAGAATAGAATAGAATATACAAAGAATAGAATAGAACAGAATAGAAAAATAGAATAGAATAAAATAGAATATAGAAATAAGAACAGAACAGAACAAAACAAAACAGAGAAATAAGAATAGAATATAGAAATAAGGGACGCGGTGGCTCAGTGGGTTAGGACACTGAGCTTGTCGATCAGATGGTCGGCAGTTTGGCAGGTCGAATCCCGAGTGCCGCGTAGCAGAGTGAGCGCCTGTTACTCGTCCCAGCTTCTGCCAACCTAGCAGTTCAAAAGCACATAAAAATGCAAGTAGAAAAATAGGGACCACTACGGTGGGAAGGTAACAGCGTTCCGTGTGCCTTTGGCATCTAGTCATGCCGGCCACATAACCACGGAGACGTCCTTGGACAAGCGCTGGCTCTTAGGCTTTGAAACGGAGATGAGCACCGGCCCCTAGAGTCGGAAACAACTAGCACGCATGTGCGGGGGAACCTTTACCTTTACCTTTATAGAAATAAGAACAGAACAGAATAGAACAGAACAGAGAAATAAGAATAGAATATAGAAATAAGAACAGAATAGAACCAAATAAAGAAACAGAATAGAATAGAGTAGAGTAGAGTAGAGTAGAGTAGAGTAGAGTAGAGTAGAGTAGAATAATAACTTTATTGCCACTTTAAATGTACACTAATCAACATACATTGAAATGAGATTTCATTGCATACAGCTCTCAATATACACTGCATAAACATGAGAAAAAATAAATAAAATAAATTATGCATATACCCACATACGCATACATATGTGGCCCAGAGAAACAACATAGCCTAGTTCGGATGTATACATATACATGATGAGAAAAACAAATCTTACAGGTTTACCAGATGGATGGCATAGGGAACAAATACATTTTCTTCTTTCTGCCTTCAGTCTGGTTTTAAAAATAAAAATAAACAATATACCCTCAGGTTCTTTTGGTCCTCAGAAAATTGTTTGATGGAAGAAGCTTCCTGATTTTTGTTCTGAATCCCTGAACATTAGTATCTCTGATTTCTTAGATACCAGTCTGGATTTGTGCAAGCTCCAGAAATCAACATAATGATAGGAGAAATTACTCCGAAGGATCAGAGCTGGCTGTTGACAGAGTGTGCCACCTGCCCACTCAGACCCGCAAACCAGACACACAACGGGTTAGACCCACATGGGGTTGGCTAATTAGTGGCTAACTAATTATTTGCC
Source organism: Vipera ursinii (assembly GCF_947247035.1). Lineage (NCBI taxonomy): Eukaryota > Metazoa > Chordata > Lepidosauria > Squamata > Viperidae > Vipera > Vipera ursinii. The sequence goes on from NC_139518.1 coordinate 4,606,591, forward strand.
ATGTCTTTGAGAGTTCAGAATGGGCATCAAATTATTCTCCAAAGCACCAGAGGGCAGGAGAAGAAACAATGGTTAGAAGCTGACCAACGAGAGAAGCAACCTGGAATTAAGGAGAGAGTTCCTGACAGTGAGGACAATTAACCAGTGGAACAGCTTAACACACACCCCCGCCCCAGAAATCATGGGCGCTCCATCACTGGAGGTTTTTAAGAAGAGGCTTTGTCTGAAATGGTATAGAGTGTCCTGCTTGAGCAGGGGGCTGAACTAGAAGACCTCCAAGGTCCCTTCCAGCTTCTCTTCTCTTCTCTTCTCTTCTCTTCTCTTCTCTTCTCTTCTCTTCTCTTCTCTTCTCTTCTCTTCTCTTCTCTTCTCTTCTCTTGTTATTCTTATTCCATTCCATTCCATTCCATTCCATTCCATTCCATTCCATTCCATTCCATTCCATTCCATTCCATTCCATTCCATTCCATTCTATTCTATTCTATTCTATTCTATTCTATTCTATTCCATTCCATTCCATTCCGTTCTATGAATACGTGATTCTTTCATCTCTACACATAGTCCTTGACCTATGACCACAACTGAGTAAAAAATTTTCTTTGTTAAGCAAGAGAGTTGTTAAGTGAATTTTGCCCCATTTAATGACCTGTCCTGCCATAGTAGTTAAGTGAATCACTGCAGTTGTAAGTTGTAAAGTTGTAAGTTGTAAAATTGTCAAATAAATTTGACTTCCCCATTTACTTTGCTTGTCAGAAGGTTGCAAAAGTGAGCCTGGTGCACTACAACCATCATAAATACGAGTCAGTGGCCCAGTGTCTGAATTTTGATCGTGTGACCATGGGGATGCTGCAATGGTCCTAAATGTGGAAAAGGGTCATAAGTCCCCCTTTTCGGTGTTGTTGTCATTAAACGAATGATTGTAAGTTAAGGACTACCTGTACAGCATAAGCAAAACAAAGAAAGAAAAAGCTAAAACAAGTGAAAAAGAAACAAGTTCATAAAAGATTAAAAAATATATATAGAAAGAAGCTTCCCATTTCCATTGCGGGAAATATAATGACAAAGTTATCTCTTTCTTTGTGATTAGGGGAAAAAAATCTCCCTTTTTTCTTGTCTAATTCACAAAAGTATCTGATTCATGAAAACCACAAGTCATAAGTGCATTTTTATTCCTGTTTGATACAAAAAGCCTATCAGGGTTTTCCAATCAATCATAAATCCACTGTGGGTAATTTCAACAGAACATTTATGACCACCTTCTACTAATTTTTGCCAAAGCTAGCCAGAAAACAACAAAGGCTCCTATAATGTTTGTTATTATCTTTGTTTAGATACTGCTTCTTAGATCTGATCCTTGTGATTCCTCTGAGTTGCGGTTTATAAGATAAGGTGCCAAAGATTATCTCTCTATTTCTGGATGGTTTAGGTCTATTCTCCATGTCATTCCTTTTTTACAGCCTACACACAATCTCTCCTAGATGAGCATAAACACGTACCTGGGTATCCTTGATCCCAAATTCAATGCCTTGCGGGTTGAGATAATTCATGGGGTTGTACAAGCCCAGGCAATAGGGTTAATTCAATAACCAGTGTTAAATAAGCTTTTACATGTTATGGTACTTTGTTACTTTTTTGGGGTGCCAAAATAAATAAATAGTGGTGTAGTTAGGTTCACACAAAAGCATGCCAAAACAGGATTTGTTTGTTTTTAGCTTTGTGCAAGCCTAGCAAACAGTACTTCAGTTCATAAACCCCTGTTTAGACAAACAATATGTAATCCAGCTGTAGAATTTGCTGAGGTTGTGATAGCCGCCGGTTTAATTGATCTTACAAGTAGACTGGGTACATTCATGGAAGATCAAATGTCTAGCTTGTCTTGATACCTGTTTGGTATGTACAGCAGCACAAGCAGCATACCTTCAATCCCAGTTGCTTGAAGCAGCTTTGGAAGAGGTCCATCCTGGTTCCACTTGTGGGAAGAAAAATCAGGTCCAGTTCCAAGCCGGGAATAAGACACTGGAAATAAAATGGAGGCTGGCTGCTTAGGAAAGAAAGTTTAATGATGAGCAGAGCCAACAACATCATGTAGCTCTGGGACAGCTGACAGCTTGGTTTGGTGAGTACAAGGATTTTTATACAGCTTTACAGCATTTTGTAATTGGAGGCTTGCTTTGTGTGCTTTTGTTGTTAGATCATTCGTGGTTTTGGAGTTGGGTATCATCAATATGCTGATGATACCCAACTTTTTATTTCTACCCCAAACCACCCCAGTGATGCCCTCGCTGTGATGTCCCGTTGCCTGGAGGCGGTTCGGGTCTGGATGGGGAGGAACAGACTTCAACTCAACCCGGACAAGACTGAGTGGCTGTACATTCCGGCATCCCGGGACATTCAAAATGTTCCATCCCTTTCTATGGGGGGTGAGCTGTTGCCCCCCGTGGATAGGGCTCGCAACTTGGGAGTCCTCCTAGATTCACTACTTACCTTGGAAGATCATGTAGCAGCTGTGACTAGGGGGGCTTTCGCCCAGGTTCGCCTGGTGCGCCAGTTGCGGCCCTATCTGGACCGGGATGCCCTGTGTACGGTCACTCATGCGCTCGTGACCTCTCGCCTTGACTACTGTAATGCTCTCTACATGGGGCTTCCCTTGAAGACCACTCGGAGGCTCCAACTGGTACAGAATGCGGCCGCGAGAGTTGTCTTGGGAGTTTCCCGGTACTCCCATGTTACACCTTTGCTCCGCGAGCTACATTGGTTACCAGTTGTCTTCCGGGTGAGGTTCAAGGTCTTAGTGATGGTTTTCAAGTCCCTACATGGCATGGGTCCGGAATACCTCGGGGACCACCTGCTGCCGGCGTCAACTCCCCTCCGCCCTGTGCGTTCCCACAGAGAGGGCCTCCTCAGGGTGCCTCCAGTCAGAGAATGCCGGCTGGTGGCCCCCAGGGGGAGGGCCTTCTCTGTGGGCGCCCCGGCTTTGTGGAATCAACTGCCGGTGGAGCTCTGGATGGCACCGGATCTCAGCTCCTTCCGGCGTGGGTTAAAGACCCACCTGTTTGAACAAGCCGGCCTGGCCTGATGGGGAGTTAATTTGGGTTTTAAATATTTGTATATTTTATTGTTTTATCTTGGGCATTAATTTAATTCTATTTTAACTTTTGTAGTTTTGTACTTTTATCATATGCCCTGTTCACCGCCCTGAGTCCCTTGGGAGAAGGGCGGTATAAAAATTTAATAAAAACTAAAAAACTAAACTAAACATATTTGAATCCCACCACTGTTTGGGGGGCATAGTAAAAAGGATTGAAGGGGCTGCGTTGTTACCATACATCCATGTTGGTTAAGTTCCTGAAGGCATCTGTTGACCACTAAGAGAAACAGAATTCTGGACAAGATGGCCACTCACTTATATTCTTCCCATAGGTGAACCCACTCTGTAACCGATGCAGAGGGCTACCACACTGCAAATTGATGCATTGAAGTTATGCTTTATGATCTCCACTGTCGTCCTCATCAAAACAGAATGGAGAGAAGAAACATGTATAGCAGTAGAATTACCCACCATGCTTGTGACTAAGCATTTTCAAACTGCCCGGTTATAGTGTATTGTGATGGTCAGCAATGGATAATCCTGAATAGGACTTGCACCTCACACAGCGTCGGCCGGGACCCTATGTACTGTGGGAAGTCAGCCCCATGTCAAATTGTAGATCACATTGTGACTGGCTGTAAGCATATATTGGTCAAGTACAGATAATCGTTGACTTACAATTGCTTGTTTAGTGACTTTAAAGTTGCAGCGGCACTGAAAAAAGTGACTTCTGGCCATTTTTCACAGTTTTGATCTATGATCATGTGAAGAAAATTCAGATGCTTGTTAACTGGTTTGTACTTATGACCGTTGCAGCATCCCGGGGTCACGTGATCCCCTTTTGCAACCTTCTGACAAACAATGGGGAAGCCAAGTTCACTTAACAACCAGGTTACTAACTTAAGGACCGCAGCGATTCACTTAACAACTTTGGCAAGAAATGTTAAAAAATGGGGCAAAACTCACTTAACAAATGTCTCACTTAACTATAGATACTTTGGGCTCAGTTGTAGTCGTAAGTTGAGGACTACCTGTATCTGACTTTTTTTTAAATACAAATGATGCTGTGCTTCAATGGTTAGATGGTCTAGACCAGGGGTAGGCAATCTTGGCTCTTTTATGACTCGTGGACTTCAACTCACAGAATTCCTGAGCCAGCAAGCTTGCCTACCCCTGGTCTAGACTTTGGTATTTGAACATAGATCTTTTTAACATTTATATTTTATTGGGTTGTACTAATCTAGATGAAATGTTAATATATATTGCTGGTCCGTGCCATACGCTAAATAGCAACCCACTGTGACTCAGCATTTTGGAACTGGCCAGGCTCCTAATGACTCAACACTTTGAAACTGCCCTCTGATGTGATCAGTAGTACATATCCATACTGTACACCTGTCCTCTCTCACCTGTCGCCACACCCCAGTTTACCTAATAAAATTCCCAGTTTAACTACGATCATACTGTTATCTTTGTTGCATTGCCTTTACCTTCTCAGCCCTTTAGGCAGTTTTGCAACCTTATTTTTTTATTTTGCAATCACTGTTTTGCCCACAAACCACCCCGGACAGGAGGAATTCGTGAACTGACATCGTGGACTTTATTAGTTCGGAGGCTACTGTGGCTTCCCAAGGTCAACCAGGGCTTTTCGTGGAAGTGTTGGGACTTGTGAGGGTGCCACAAAACATTGCTTGCTTACTGAGCACATGTCCACCCACAGTTATGGGTTTCAGAATGCAGCCTATGCTGAACAAGTGAATATGGGGAAGAAGGGAACGTTAGCTTGTGTTGGCATTACTTCCTGAAGCCAGAACTTGAAGGTTGGGTTGGTCTGAGATTTCACATCTATATTTGTAAAAATAATAAAGGTGGGATAGAAAGAAAGAGAGAGAGAGAGAGAGAGAGAAAGGAGAGAGAGAGAGAGAGAGAGAGAGAGGGAGGAAGGGAGGGAGGGAGGAGGGAGGGAGGGAGGGAGGGAAGGGGAAAGGAAGAAGGAAAGAAAGAAAAAGAAAGAAAGAAAAAGGAAGGGAGAAAGAAAGAAAGAAAGAAAGAAAGAAAGAAAGAAAGAAAGAAAGAAAGAAAGAAAGAAAGAAAGAAATTTGGAATGTATGTATGTATGTATGTATAATATAAAGAAGTATTTTCCAAAATCAACAGAGAAGAATGTCTGCAGCAAAGTTCTAATTTTATGATTTTTTTAAAAAAATATGGCTATTAATATTATTAGCTGCATTGTAACCAGGGACATCTACAGCAGAGGGTCAGAAAAACCAAGATGGCCCCTGTGCCAAGCGAGTGAATCTTCCCCGCTTTCTTGTGAGGTAAATAAAAGGGGCGGGGCTTAAATCACATGGTTATGGCAGCCTATCGGCATTTTGGATTCCACCCCACCCCTGCCCACAAACCTCCCTGATTGGATGCTTTTATAGTGTTCCTACTGCAGGATAGGAAAGAGAACAAAAATATGCAGGTTGTGTTACCTGCACACCAAGGGTGGCCAGCAACTGGCAGTGCTTTCTTAGATTTTGGAAGGCTGGCATCCAAACATCCAAACTGACATCCAACATGTAGTGTATGCTGCTAGCATACACAGGAAATGCCAGCGCAGCAGGCGGCTGGTCAGCTCCAGGCGATAACCGCTGAGGCGGGAAAAGCCGGACGGAGCAAGTTTGACAGCCCCCGGCAGGGTCAGCTCTGGCAGGAAGCCAGGGTTTAAACCCATTGGCCACATGCACTGGCGGGAAGCCCAGGTTCAATTTGATTGGCCATCCTTCACCTGGGCAGGTATAAGAAACACCAGGTAAACCCCTTTGTCTCAGATTCATGCCTGATCCGAATAAAAGAAATACTACCCAGCTCAAGTGTCCATCTCTCTGTGCGACCACGCGACTTTGCACTGGCGACGAAGGTGGGATCCTGCATCGGACAACGCTAGCCGCGGACGTAATCCAATCGGCAGCCCCGGATCCAGACCGCAGGACAACCGAGACGACAAGATGACACAACTGGGTCAGTATCCCCTTTTCAATAGCGGCCGCCCCGAGGAGTGGGAAGCCTTCGTGGGGCAGATAGAATGCTACCTGAGGGCGAACGGGGTGAAGGAGGACCGGCAGAGAGCGGCGGTACTGCTCTGCAGCTGCGGCACAGAAACCTACCAGCTGGCGGTCGGCCTCTGCGCACCCGATGACATCCACTCCGTCGGCTACAACGAATTGCTGACGAAGCTGTCTGAACATTTCAAGCCCGAGACGTCTGAGATCGCCTGGCCGTATCATTTTGAAAAACGGGATCAGCGACCAGGTGAGTCTGCCAAACAGTATATGGCAGCTCTGAGGCTGGCAGCTCGCCTCTGCAATTTCGAAAATCTAGAAACTAGGCTACGGGATCAGCTCGTTTGTGGGGTGAGGGACAGGAAGCTGCACCAGAAACTTTTTGCTAAGCAGAAACTGACCCTGAGGGATGTCCAAGACAAACTCCTAGCCTGGGATGCAGCCGAGGAGCCCGAGACGAGGGAAGGCGGATCCATCCACCAGGTGAGAAGAGGCACCGACGCAGACGGGGCAGAGCTGGAGGTGGATGCCATCAACCGACCTCAGCGATCCTTCAACCCCGACCGAGACAACAGAAAAGAACCGAGACCAACCACGGCAGGCGAGAGAGACCAGGAGTGCAGATGCGGAGCGAGCGGACCCCGGTCTACCCAGCCTCACGGTCACAGTGCAAATCGCCCTCGGTCTACCCAGCATTGCGGCTGCAAATCCCGGTCTACCCAGAACAGCGGTTACGGACAGCCCCGGTCTACCCAGTGCTCCGGCTGTGGCGCGAGCGGCTCCTGGTCTACCCGCTGTGCAAGCTGCGGAGGACAGCATCCCCGGTCTACCTGCCATTTCAAGTCGGCGAAGTGTCGGTCGTACGGAAAAACGGGGCACATCGCGGCGGTCTGCAGAGGCAAGCAGCGGGACAGCCTACACGAGGTGGAAGCTGAGTTCCAGTATGCCACAGGTACTGGGAAGCGGTTGTTGGGTCTGACTGTGAGTCACACGTCGGAACGGCCGGGCGTTTTCAAAACAGGGGCTCCTGCGGCGCTAGCCCAAAAAATAAAACTGAGGGTGAAGCTGCAAGGGGTCCCCTGCTTGATGGAACTGGACTCAGGGTCAGCCGTATCCATCATCTCCGCCAGAACGTTTTTAGACATTTGCAAGTGGAGCGGCCAACGGGTTCCCTTGAGAACATCCAGACTGACCCTCTCTGACTTTCAAAATTCACCGATCAAAATCCGGGGGGAGGCGTTGTTGTGGGTGCAGTACAAGGGATTCAAGGGTAAATTAAGTGTGTTGGTCATCGAGGGCCAGCGGACTAGCCTTGTGGGGTTAGGGTGGTTTAACGCCTTGGGCATCAAAATCACAGGGATTAATCAAACACGGAGCCATTTGTCCCTAGAAGCAGTCTGCGAGGAATTCGCGGACGTGTTCGATGGGCAGTTGGGAAAGTACACGGGTCCCCCAATCTCATTTAGACTAGATCCCCAGGTACAACCCATAAGGATGAAGGCGAGGCGTGTTCCATTCGCGTTAAAGCAAAAGATAGAGCGGGAATTGGATAAGCTGGTAGACCAGGGGGTGTTAACACCAGTGGATGGAGCAGATTGGGAAACTCCCATCGTAACGCCAATTAAAGCAAATGGGGAAATTCGTATCTGCGCTGATTATAAAGGGACGATAAACCGAGCTTTAAGTGCCCATTCCTATCCGGTCCCTGCAGTCAGCAGCATCTTAGCGTCCCTACAAGGCGGGTCGGTGTTTGCTAAATTGGACCTCGCCCAAGCTTATCAGCAATTGCCGGTAGACCCAGGGGCTGCTAGAGCACAAACGATTATCACTCACAAGGGAGCGTTCCGGGTAGACCAGTTGCAGTTTGGGGTTAGCGTAGCGCCGGGGATATTTCAGGAGGTGATGGAAAGGACGCTTAAGGGAATACCAGGGGTTTGCCCTTATTTTGATGACGTCCTGATCACAGCCAGCTCCCCGGACGTGCTGGCGACCCATTTAAGGACGGTCCTTGAGAGGTTCAGGGGGGCAGGTCTCAAACTCAAAAGGGAGAAGTGCATTAGCCTATAACACAGGTCGGCAACCTGCGGCTCCGGTTGAGCCGTCTCTTGCACCTCCCCAAACCTCCCCAAACGTCGGCAGGTCTCCGGATCTCCGTGCCTTGCCTGCCTGCTTCTTTCCGCAGCGGAAAGAAGCAGGCAGGCAAGGCACGGAGATCCGGAGACCTGCTGACGTTTGGGGAGGTTTGGGCACCTCCCCAAACCTCCCCAAACGTCGGCAGGTCTCCGGATCTCCTCCCCAAACCTCCCCAAACGTCGGCAGGTCTCCGGATCTCCGTGCCTTGCCTGCCTGCTTCTTTCCGCTGCGGAAAGAAGCAGGCAGGCAAGGCACGGAGATCCGGAGACCTGCCGACGTTTGGGGAGGTTTGGGGAGGTGCGCGCGCACCTCCCCAAACCTCCCCAAACTTCGGCAGGTCTCCGGACAGCGGTGGCTTGGGAGAGGTGCGCGCAATCCCGGAAGCACCAAAGCCTCGGCCGCGCACAAGTCCTCGGCAAGTTTTTTTTGTTGACTGGAGTATAAGCCGAAGTGGAATTTTTCAGCCCAAAAAGTGGGCTGAAAAATTCGGCTTATACTCAAGTATATACGGTAGTTTATTGAAGAGGAGAGCCAGACAGAAAAATAGCTCTGGGAAAACTCACCACATGTCGCTGGGAGTGGAGGGTTTTTATACCTTCTGGGGCTTTTGTGTTTGGAGATCCTGTTTCTGTTTGAGGCTCTGTATTTCCTACATCGTGTACTTTGACCTGAGTCTGAGTGTGTCCTTTCTGGTATTCTGATGGTGGTGGGTTAATCCTATTATGCCCCAAAGGTCATATCCTGTCCTTAGAATTTGGGTGGGGGTATGTAGATTTTAGGGGTCTTTGTCTTCCTAATTTCTTCAGTTCCTAGCTGAAAGGCTACAACCTTTCTGAAAGGATTATTGAATTTGCATTTCTAAAAGCTGGCCTCTGCTGAGTTTTCTGCTTGGGGAAGAGGGTCTGGGGCTAGTTTCTGTCTTTTTAAAAGATCTTCTCCGTTATTCCTTTGGGGAAATATATATTCCGCCTTTTTAATATGCCCCAAAATGTTTCTTTCTGTGGATTCTTCCCACACTCCCTTGCAAAGCCCAGGACCACTCAGCCAGATGCAGCTGGGGAAATTTCTCTCTGCTTCCCCCTCTCTGTGACGCGAAGCTCGCTTTGCAAGCTAGTGTTGTAAGCTCCATACAGTTAGTTCATTTTGAAAAGAGGAAGGAAGAAGAGAAAGAGAACAGAAGCCATGGGGGTATTGTGATGAAAAGGTTCTCTACTCAGTGGATATTCATGCCTCCTTCTAGAGCTAACCAAGAGCTAAACAGGAAATTGCTTCTGTTATAGATACCACAGGAATTTAGCAATAAAACAAAGCAATCTGGTGCCAAGAAGTAATAAGTGTATTAACGTATTTGCAAAATATTGGGTGCACATGAGGTGGACCCAGATCAAAGCATGCAACAGGTTTTTATACCCATTCCCCCTTCCCACGCTCAACACTGTTCTGGTTTCCCACTGGCTGGATATTAACAAGCTTACAACCTATCCGCAGTGCTTACTAACAAAAACTCCCTACCAACATGGTATCACTAACTCTCAGCTGCTTTTCTTGCATAAAGTGCTTATTTTTGGAATGTGTCAGTGTTAAGCTATTGCTCAGAAAGTACCCCTTCTCCTCTCTTATTCCTTCTGGACTGTGGGAAGTCAGCCCTCCCCCCAGCGAAATAAATATTTTTGGGAATATTAAATGGCAGAATATTATATTTCCCCAAAGGATCTTAAAGGCAGAATCCCCCATCCCCAAAGTCTCTCTGCCCCAAACAGAAACCAGGTCTGCAGAAATGCAGATGTGATCATCTTGTCAGAAAGATTGGAGCCAGGAAGCTGGAATTAGAAAGATAAAGATCTCTAGAATCAGCAATCCCTCACAGCAAAAAATCCAACCTAGGATATAGTCATCAGCCACAGGCCCAGGGAAGCAGGATATGACATTTGGGACAGAAGAGGATTAACCCACCATCATCTTCCCTCCGTCCAGTGCGCTCCCACAGAGAGGGCCTCCTCAGGGTGCCGCCGATCAAAGAATGCCGATTGGTGACCCCCAGGGGGAGAGCGTTCTCTGTGGGCGCGCCAGACCTTTGGAACCGCTTACCGATTGAGCTCCGGATGGCCCCCGACCTTCGCTCCTTCCGGCGCGATCTCAAAACTTTCTTTTTCGAACAAGCTGGCCTGGTCTGATGGGATGGGGTTGGGTTTTTATAAATAGTTTTAATTTTAATATTATATTATTATTATTATTATTATTATTATTATTATTATTATTATTATTATTATTATTATTATTATTATTATTATTATCAGAATACCAGAAAGGCACAGACTCAGGTCAAAGTTCATGCCACAGGAACAGCTCCAAACAAAAGCTCAAGAAGGTATAAAAACCCACCACTCCCTACTACATGTGGTCAGTTTATTTTTTTTCCAGAGCCATCTTTCTGTCTGGCTCTCCTCTTCAATAAACTGCAACCTTCTTTCTAAAGCAGTCTCCATTTTGTTTATTCCCGGCTTGGACTGGACCCTGATGAAGATTTTTCTTTCCACAGGACTTTTCTAAACCATTTAACTGTAAGAACAATACTTCTTTAACCAATTTTCCAAAAAGTCTCTCAGCCTTCTAGTTCCCTATCTTCTCCACGTACGATGCAAAACTGAAAACTATAATGGCACACTTATTTTAGCAGCAATACTTCATGTTTCACACTTCCATCAGACTACGCGACCTCCAAGGCCCCCTCCAACTCTATTGTTCTGTATTCTGGTGACAGCCATCCATTGAGATGCTTTCAGATTGGGACTTTGTTAAGCCATGGCGGGTTGAGCTACTAATGCTGTGGTGGCGAACCTATGGCACGTGTGCCAGAGGTGGCACGCAGAGCCCTCTCTGTGGGCCCGCGCATCGTTGCCCCAGTCCTAGGCCTTCAGCTGGGTTTTATAAAAACTTTTCGCTTTAGGCCACACACAAAAAGCAACATCCTTATTCTTCATTTGAAGACCTTCCAGAATCTGTCTGGTTAGGCAGACAGATAGTCCTCGATTTATGAGCCCAAAATTTTCATTGCTAAGCAGGATGGTTGTTAATTGAGTTTTGCCCCACTTTAACAGAATAACAGGGTTGGAAGGGATCTTGGAGGTCTTCTAGTCCAAACCCTGGCTCTGGTTTAATGACCTTTCATGCCACAGATGTCACTGCACTTATTTATTTATTTAGTTACATTTATATACCGCCCTATTCCCTGAGGACTCAGGGCGGTTTACAGGGAATTAAAAATCCACCATACAAAAGTTAAAAAACCAATTAAAAAATATTAAATTACCCTGTATACATTAAAACCCGAATTAAAAATTTCTCCTCAGCCTGGGCCTGAGAGCTCAAAGAGCCAGGTCTTCAGGCCCCGGCGGAATGATCGGAGGTCGGGGGCAGTCCTCAGCTCCACCGGCAGCTGGTTCCAGAGTTAAGTTAGTAACACAACTGTTAAATGAATCTGGTTTCCCCACTGACTTTGCTTGTCAGAAGGTCGCTAAAGGGGATCACAGGATCCCGGGACACTGCAACCGTCTTATATATGAAACAGTTGCCAAGTATCTGGATTTTGATCATGTGGCTATAGGGATGCTGCAATGGTCGTTAAGTGTGAAAAGCGGTCATAAGTTACTTTTTCCAATGCTGCTATAACTTTGAAAAGTCACTAAAAGAAATGTTGTAAGTTGAGGACTGCCTGTGCCGTACGCTGACCTTGATCGGCTCTTAGCCTGAATCAACTTCAGGCTTCATCTTATAAAATTACACATCTGTTGCTGAGGACATTGGATTTCCTAGCCTAGACGGTCAATATACGTAGTAGATTCGTGACAACATAATCTTGATTCAGTAAGTCCTTTTTTTTCTCCATTGCAACTACTTCTATCTATTTACTGAGAATATTTGACTGCACAAGTACAGAACAGAGGTCATGTTCTGTTTTCCTAGAACTAGATAAATATTCTGTAACTCAATTTATGTAGGAAGTAGGATTTTGTTTTGTATTTTGGTGTCACGGTAGTAGTAAGCAAAGACGCAATTCATACCTATTGCAAAACCATGTTTTAACTCTACACAACCTCTTCCTAATTCTGGGCCCTCTGGGTTATATTTCTGATTTCCCCCTGTCAACATCTACATTGAGATGGTGAGGGCTAGAATTCATAAGTCTGGAAGGAACCAGGGGTGGGATGACAAGTTAGCAAAGCAGGGGTAATCTCTGTAGATACAGCTAGTGCAGTGATGGCGAACCTTTTATAGACTGAGTGCCCAAACTGCAACCCAAAACCCACTTATGTATTGTCAGGTGGTGGGTGGGCGTGGCCTATTGGGTGGGTGTGGCCAATCGGATGGGCATGGCCCATTGGGTGGGCATGGCTGCAGTGATAACGGCAGACTGTGTGGGACTCAAACGTTCAATCAATCAATTCCAACTTTGCGAGATCTTTTTTTTTCCCCACAAGAAGTTGAAATTGATTGATTAACCTTTTTTTGTTTTCTGTCAACTCCTCGTCTTCGCCGGGAAAACAAGCACACAGGAAAAACCACGACGAAGTACGGATGACTGCGAGAGTACCTTTAATAGCAGGATCTCCAAGCAATAACAAAGTCAGCGTTGGGAACCACTCGTCCCAACGCTACTTTTAAATGTTGCTACTAATTGATTAACAGCCCCACCCGTTAGCCCCACCCTCCCCCACGCAGACCAGCATCTGCCTGAACCACGTAAAACCCCACCCCTCTATCCTGTCGCCCCACGCCCTGCTTCTTCCCCTGTCGCCGAGGTCCATACAGCGTGAAGGAAGGTGTAAGTCCAATATTCCCCTCTCTCATACCCTGGAATCCCTATTGTGCTCCCCTCCACCAACCCGGTGTTCCGTGTCACACCCGCAGCCCTTTGGCAAGCCCCATCGTCTGATCATAGCTGTAGAACGCCCTGCATCCCCGCCAGTATGCAATCAGCCGAAACGTCCGTAAGTCTCGTCTCCGACCGCGTAACACTTGCGCGATGGCCGGGGTTCGCCCCTCGCTGTTGCCGCCCCACAGTTGCTTCCCCTTGCCTGCCGGGACCTGTTTCGAGCCGCCGCACAGCTGCTAAGGCTGGCGCGGCTTCCCCATGTTTGGCAAGACCCGTCTTCGGCCGCCAAACAGCCGTTCGGGTAGGGGCAGGTCCACTACAACGCGCTCTTGGCCGCCGATCAGCTGTTCGAGCAGGCGCGGCCTCGGCGTTGACGCCCGAGGTCCTTGTCGGCCGCCGAGCAGCTGTCCGAGACTATACGGCTCCAGAGTAGGCGCCCGGGGTCTTCGTCGGCCGCCGATCAGCTGTCAGGCGCGGCTGCGGCTGCGGGACGCCCGGGGTCTTTGACGGCCGCCGAGCAGCTGTTCGGAAAGGTACGAGGCCGGCGTGGGCGCCCGGGATCGGCCGCTGATCAGCTGTCGGGCGCGGCTGCGGCTGTGGCTGCGGGCTGCGGCTGGTTCCCTTTCCCGGTAAGTATGTCGAGCCCGAGGGGCTCGACATTTTCTTGCACATGGCAGCGGAGGCCTAAAGCGAAAAGGTTTTATAAAACCCAGCTGAAAGCTAGGACTAGGGGAACGGCGCGTGTGTCCACAGAGAGGGCTCTGCGTGCCACCTGTGGCACGTGTGCCATAGGTTCACCACCACAGAGCTAGTCCTTGATTTACAACCATTTGTTTAATGACTGCTTGAAGTTACAACGGCGCTGAAAAAAAGGGACTGATAGCCATTTTTTACACTTACAACAGCTCTGTGGTCACGTGACCAAATTTGGACGCTTAGCAATTGGTCTGTATTTATGATGGTTGCAGCGTCCCGGGGGTCGTGTGTGATACCCTTTTGCGACCTGGTGACCAGCAAAGTCAATGGGGAAATCCAGATCCACTGAACAACCGTGTCACTAAGTTAAACAACTGCAGGGATTCATTTAAGAAAGATTATAAAATGAGGCAAAACTGACTTAACAATTGTCTTGCTTAGCAACAGAAATTTGGGGTTCCGTTTTTGGGGGGCTCATAAGTTGATTCTGGAAGAACCAGGGGTGGAGATGAGAGAGTTAGCAAGGCTGGGATATCTCTGTAGACAATTGTGTTTCTCTGCCTTGTAATTTAGGACAAAGCCTAAAATGGAAACCGGGCATGTTTACAGGTAAAATTTGATCTGCCTGTTGTGTAGCCGGTTCTTTGCAGGCAATAAGCGAGACAGAAGGTTGCAAACAGGAACATGCTTTATTCAGGCAAACGGGAACAGAACTGAAACAGAGGCTGCTGCGCAGCTACTTATATGGTTGGCCACTAGGCGGCGGCCAATAGGTTTAAAGCAGGGGTCAGCAACCTGAAACAGTGAAAGAGCCACTCGGAACCGGTTCCCTCACAAAAGGAAAAACTGGGAGCCGCAAAAACTGTGTGTGCATGCGTGTACATGCGTGCATGTGCAGAACAGGGTTTGACTGAAGAGTGGAGCCAAGGCGAGATATGCACCTACCCTGCATATTTGAATTGATTGGTTGAACTTTTTAGTCCCACTTTTTTTTTTGGACTGCACATGGCAGAGGACTGGGAGCCGCAGGTTGCAGACCTGTGGTTTAAAGGAACCCATTCCTGCCCCAAATCATCTTTTATAAATAAATAAACCCGAAAGACATCCAGTGGCCTGCTTTTTCAGGAGCCCCAGGCAACCGTAGTCTTCGTCAGGCCAAAGCGGGACTTTGTCTGGGTCACGGCGGTCCAACCGGGGTCCCATTCATGTGGGGTTTCCTTTCATCACGTAGCACCGGCAATCCCCCTTGGAAAAACCAAGGATTAAAGTGGCAGCACACCGCCCTCCATTATCAACCCCCCCAAAACCCTTTCCCCACCCCCCCAAAAAAAACCCATAAGAAGGGGGGGGGAAAATCACGCCCTGGAGGCTGTTTGTCCTTCTCCTTTCGGAGAAGGAGAAGACATATTGCATTCTGGGAAAGCTAGCGTGGTGCTGTCCCTTGTCTTTTCCTTTCGCCTGGGGTCCCCACCACACCGAGCTGGTTCCCCCAAATCATCCAATGATCTTCTTGGAGACAACAAGTCTGGCTTGGCCCGTAGCTGTTACACAGACACGCCAATTGAGCAACCTTAAGCAGCATTCAAACAGACACGTGAATCAGTTCAAGTAAAAATCCCAATACATTACACTGCCCCTTCACCAAGGGACAGCAGTAAGCACTTGTGGGACATTCTCTTGAGGAACAGCCATGGAAACTGAGGTTTCCTCCCAAGGTCTAGCTTTAGTCCAGGGAGAACAAAGTCAAATTCTGAGTCTAAATTACAAGCTAATCTGGAGGCCTTCAATTTGTTTCATGCAGTTGTTTAAAACACTGACTTTCCTAGAGGTTTCTTTCTTAATCCTGTTCTCTGCAAGAGGCACAGGGGCTGAACCAGTAAAAAAAAAAAATCAAAAATAATGAAAGCTCTTGCTTTTTATGATCCATAAAGGAGACTTTTGTTTGTTCCAGCTGCATCTATAAGGTCGATAGCTCAATTTTATAATTAAGGGAAAAGGAACATTGATCCCTCTAAAAGTAGTCATTGACTTAGGCCAGGGGTAGGCAACCTTGGCTCTTTTATGACTCGTGGACTTCAACTCCCAGAATTCCTGAGCCAGCCACGCTGAGGGAAAAAGGAGAGGTTTCCGAGCTGAGCCACGCTGGCTCAGGAATTCTGGGAGTTGAAGTCCACCAGTCAAAAAAGAGCCAAGGTGGCCTACCCCTGACTTAGGCGCGCAACTGAGCCCAAAATATTTGTTTTTAAGTTATTAGGTGAGTTTTGCCCCATTTTATTACCTTTTTTTGCCACAGTTGTTAAGTGACAGGGTTGCTTAGTGAATCTGGCTTCCCCACTGACTTTTTAAAAAATTAGAATAATAGAGTTGGAAGGGACCTTGTAGGTCATCTACCCCAAGCAGGAGATCCTACACTAGGGGTCTTCAAACCTGGCCCTTTTACCACTTGTGGACTTCAACACCCAGAATTCCTCAGCCAGGCATGCCTGGCTGAGGAATTCTGGGAGTTGAAGTCCACAAATCGTAAAAGGGCCAGGTTTGAAGACCCCTGACCTACACCAGATGGCAGTCCAGGCTCTTCTTGGAAGCTCCCATTGATAAAACTCTCACAACATCTGAAAGCAGTCTGTTCCATTGGTTGATTGTTCCCACCGTCAGAAAATCCCCCCTTATTTCTAGGTTGAATCTCTCCTTGATCAGTTTCCATCCATTGTTCCTGGTCTGGCCTTCAGATGTTTTGGAAAATAGGTTGACCCCCTCCTCTCTGTGGCAGCCCCTCACATATTAGAACGCTGCTATCATGTCACCCCCGGTCCTTCTCTTCACTAGACTAGCCATGCCCAGTTCCTGTAACCGTTCTTCATGTGTTTTAGCCTCCAGTCCCCTAATCATCTTTGTTGCTCTCCTCTGCACTTTTTCTGGAGTCTCAGCGTCTTTTTTTGTAGGGTGGTGACCAAAACTGGTTGCAGTATTCTAGGTGTGGCCTTACTAAGGCTTTATAGAGTGGTATTAGTACCTCACGTGATCTTGATGGAGTCCCTCTTGACCCAAGGACACTGCAACCAGCATAAATATGAGTCGGTTCCAGTGTCCTGGCGTCATGTGATCCCCTTTTGGACCTTCTGCCAAGCAAAGTCCATGGGGAAGCCCGATTCACTTAAACAACCGTGCCCCCTAACTTAAAACAGCAGTGATGCACTTAACAACGGTGGCAAGAAAGGTTCATAAATGGGGCAACACGGACTTAAAAAATGTCTCACTTAGCAAATAGAAATGGTGGTCATAAGTCAAGGGCTACCTGTAGAATGAGTAGTAACAACAATAACCCTGCGGGGGTTATTGTTGACCACTTTGAAGAACCCTGTATAAGCATATTGGTAAACCCAAGTCAGTTGTGGTGGACTCAGTAATCAGGGTTAAGCAAAGCCTTAGTGAATGTTGTATGTGAGTCAGGCGAAAGATCAAGACACCCTACACTTAGTCCACAGTGATAAAAAAATACTTTCCCATATCAGTCATCTCCTTGTTGGGGTGAGGCAGCTTTGCTTCACCTGGATGACTCAGCTGGCATCAAGAAGAAAACCCAATTTCCCTTCGGAAGCCATTTCATTTCACCTTAACTTCTCCTTTGGCAGAGCCATTAAAAGGGGTGTGTTGCTTGGCATAAATCCCCTTAAACTGAAACGTGCTTCTAAAACCTTGTAATAACAACAACAACAGTAATGATGATGATGATGATGATGATGATAATGATAATATAAAGTTGGAAGGGACCTTGGAGGTCATCTAGTCCAACCCCCTGCTCAGGCAGGAAACCCTATACCATTTCAGACAAATGGCTGTCCAGTCTCTTCTTAAAAACTTCCAGTGTTGAAACATTCACACCTTCTGGAGGCAGGTTGTTCCGCTGATTAATTGCTCTAACTGTCAGGAAATTTCTCCTTAGTTGTAGCCTCCAGTCCCCTGACCATCTTTGTTGCTCTTCTCTGGAAGTTTTTATGAAGAGATTGGACAACCATTTGTCTGTTTCTTCCTAATCTAATCAAGGAGAGAACCCCACCTGGAACTAAGGAGAAATTTCCCATCAGTGGGAACAATTAATCAGTGGAAAGACTTGCCTCCAGAAGTCGTGGATGCTTCCACACTGGAAGTTTTTAAGAAGAGACTGGACAGCCATCTGTCTGAAATGGTATAGGGTTTCCTGCCTGAGCAGGGGGTTGGACTAGATGACCTCCAAGGTCCCTACCAACTCTGTTATTCTGTTATGCTCTGTGATAGTAAGCGCAATCAGCAGTAGAACATTGTGTTGCTCTGCTTAGAACACCGTGGATGCACAAATGAGAGAGAGAGTTGGCTACCAATCAGGGTATTTTGACAGATTGCTGCTCACGACAGAAGTTGAACTAGATGACCTTGAAGTTGCCTTCCAACTGATGCATTCAAACATTCTCTGATTCTGCAAGTCACTGAGGTGTCCATAGTTACTGACCTGAACTCCAGAGACCTCCCTTTCTTCGTGCTGCCCTCGTGTGAGCCAGAGAAGAAGCGAGAGAAAAGCTTCTCCGGTTAAATAGCACAAACTGCATAAAAATGAGACAATTTCCATCCAGGTTATTATCTATTGTCAGGAGATCAATTTGAAAATTATCCAAAGCTGGCAGGATTTCTGAACAACAAGCATTAACCAGAAGGGAATTACACATGGTATGGGTGTAAAGTCGTGTGCTTCACATAGAGACGGACACAGAGCTGGGGTAGAGATGAGTTTATTCTGAACAGAACGAACTGGGGAAACAGGGAAGCCTGGCGTCTATTTGTACCTGCCCAGGTGGATGGCATCCAATCAGTTCAAACCTGGGCTTCCTGCCAGTGCAGGTGACAATGGGTGTAGATCCTGGCTTTCCACCAGGCTGACCATGCCTGGGGCTGTCAACAGCTTAAGTCATTAGGCTTATCCTGAGTGAGCAGTCATCGCCGGAGCTGTCCAGCCCCTCTGCTGATCTGCACCATCAGCCTCCTGCTGTGCTGTCCTTTGTGTATGCTGGGAGGCATACACTGCAGTGGGCTTTGTTTTTTGTTTTGTTTTGTTTTTTTAAAAAAATCCTGAACAGAAGAGAAGGGCAAATTCTCAAAATTTGTCACCTCCAGGCATCTCAGGCTTTTGGACAAGTAGAAAAGCCTTTGCATGTTGCACACTGTGTTCCTACTCCTAGGGACATTGGGCACACTGACTGGGGGCTACGGGAGTAGAAATCAAACACATCCAGAAGGCATCGAGTTGGGGAAGGCTGTTCTAGTATATTTGGTCAGGTTCATTTGTAAAAAAAAAAATTGAGACAAAGGTGCCCAGGTGGATCCAGACAGGGCCAGCCTTTTAGCCAGGAATGGGTAACAGAATAACAGTGTGGGAATTCAGCCCCACCCCCCCAGAGAAGGAAATATTAAAAGGGCAGAAAAATATATTTCCTCAAAGGCTCTTAAAGAGGCAGAAAAGCATGCCCAGTTTTCTTAATAGCCCCAAGTCTCCCTCCCCCAAGAAAGAAACCAGCTCTGTAGAAATGCTGATGTGATAATCCATTCAGGAAGGTTGAAGCTAGAAGACTGAGAAGACAAAGACACCTAAAATCTACATACCCCACCCAAAGTCTAAGACAGGACATAATAGGATTGACCCACAGATGCCAAAGGGACACAGGTCAAAGTACATGACACAGGAACTACAACGCCTCAAACAGGAAGAGGAAACAACCTCAAGAGCCCCAGAGGATATAAAAACCCATTCCCTACATGTGCTCCTTCTCTCTTTTCCTCCAGAGCCATCTTTCTGTCTGGCTCTCCTCTTCAATAAACTGCAACCTTCTTTTTAAAGCAGTCGCCATGTTGTTTATTCCCGCCTTGGACTGAACCATGATGAAGACTTTTCCTTCAACAACAGAATTGGAAGGGACCTTGGAGGTCTTCTAGTTCAACTCGCTGCACTTGTTTTAGCCTCCAGTCCCCTGATCATGTTGGTTGCTCTTCTCTGTACTTTTTCTAGAGTCTCAACATCTTTTATGCATCGTGGTGACCAAAACTGTATGGGATTATATGTCTATCTCTATAGACATATAGTCCCATACTTCCCATTGTTGGATATGGAAATCTAACATTTTGTTTAGCATAATTCTATGAGTAAGCTCTTTCCAACTCGGGTCCTTATGCACTGAGGCTTCCACACAGTCTCTAGCCAACATTGGGGATTATCCTAGTTGAAATTTTGGGGGGTGATGAAATCTCATTCACTGGAAGTGTTTAAGCCAGGGGTCTTCAAACTTGGCCCTTTTATGACTTGTGGACTTCAACTCCCAGAATTCCTGAGCCAGCCACATTGAGGGAAAAGGGAGAGGTTTCCAAGCTGAGCCATGCTAGCTCAGGAATTCTGGGAGTTGAAGTCCACGAGTCATAAAAGAGCCAAGGTTGCCTACCCCTGGCCTATACACTAAAGCAGAGGTCTTCAAACTGGGCCCTTCTATGACTTGTGGACTTCAGCTCCCAGAATTCCTCAGTCAGTGTGCCTGGGTGAGGAATTCTGGGAGCTGAAGTCCACAAGTCATAAAAGGGCCAAGTTTAAAGACCCCTGGTTTAAGCCAACCTTGGGAACTTTAAGACCTGTGGACTTCAAACTCCCAGAATTCCCCAGCCACCTGGTGGAAGTTCACAAATCTGTAAATTGCTATGTTTGGACACCTCTGTTTTAAGCACAGGCTGGAGAGCAGTTCATTGGAAATGGTCTAGAACTGGGTTCCCAGACCAGGCAGAAGGTCGGACTTATTCACATAAGGTCCTTCCAACCTCTACATTCTAGATTTTATAATAAATCAATTAAAATCCAAAGCAAGCAGAGGACAACTGATAGACAATCGATTAGGAACATCTGGTTCCATCTGTACACCAAACCAAACTTTGCACTAGACTAGACGGTGCTATAGCTCCATCCTGTGGTGAGCCAGGGAATTGCTCACGAGAAAGCCAAACTAGTAAGTACAGTCAATTTGTTAATAATTCCTAATGTTTTGCCCTGACCTGCCCAGTTAGATGACCCATAAATTATGGTCACAATAATTAGATGATCATTTATTGGACAAATGCAAATGGTGAAACATTTCTGCTTACAAGTGATGGTTCTAATGTTTAAACGTGCTTGGAGAGTTTGGCTTACTGAAATACGTGCTAATGAGCCAAATACTGGTCAGTTAGCACATGGGGAGCCATAGTTGGAAGCTGCACCACAGAAAGAGTTACATAAGCAGAGACGGCTCTTTGGCCTGAAAATAACCTCATATTTGTTTAGTGTCAGTTTCCTCCTTCATGCTGGATCTGCTTCCAAGGAACCAATGCAAGAATGAAACTCAAGCCCAGCAAGATTAATGTCTATGGCAAACTCAGGACTTCCTGGAACTTTTACTCATTGATATGCTCAGTGGAAAGTATTTATTCACTCTGGTTTCAGTGCTTCTCGATGCCAGCAGCTTCTGGAATAACACTTATAAGAACAGTATATGTGAAATTAAACCAAAAAGCATATGAACGCCGACAACCTGATAGATACCTTGTATTGGTAAATGATATTTATCTGTCTTGCAATGCTCCCCCAAACAGCCATGTTTTTACGGCTCTTTGAAAACAAATGGAAGCAGTCTAAATGCAGAATAACAGAATTGGAAGGGGCCTTGGAGGTCTTCTAGTCCAACCCCCTGTGTTGTGATTCAGGGTCAGCCTGTGGGTTCGGCAGTTGGGTCGGACAACTCAGAGGAGGAGGGGGGTGTTGAAGACCTTGCTGAGGGGGTTGAAGAGCTTGCTGATGAGAGCCCTCAGCCAGGCCCCTCCCACTTGGTCACCATGGAGACCCAGCTGTGTGAGCCTGACAGTGTGGATGAAGATGACCCACAGCTGGCCCTGTTCAAGGACGCCCGACGCAGGAGGCAGTCAAGTAGGAATAAACAGAGGAAGGCTGTGGGGCTTCTCGGAAGGAGGCAGAGAGAGGCCACGCCCTGAACTCTTTATAAAGGGAATGTGTGGGGAGGGCTGGTTTGCTGAAAGCAACCGCTCAGATAGTGTTTCAAAGCTCCTGTATCTTGGTTCGTTCTTGTTTGTTTTTTGTAGTAATAAATTTGGCAGACGTAATTCCAGCCTCTTGCCGTTTGTAAAGGGGTTGCCTTTTCTGCAGGGCCGGTAGCAGGCTGGTACAGAACACCCTGCTCAAGTAGGAGACTTTATACGAAGGACAAATAAGTTGTCCAATCTCTTCTTAGAAATTTCCAGTGTTGGCGCACCCATAACTTTTGGAGGCAAGTCATCCCATTGATTTAATTGTTCCCACTGTCAGGAAATTTCTCCTTAATTCTAGGTTGAATCTTAAGGATTACCTCTATCATGGCTTGCATTGGGATGTTGTGTTGGCAGATACAGATCTTATCAGAAGCTTCATGACTTTAGCAATTTTCCAGCCTATCTGTTCAACTTCAGTCTATGAACATGAGTCATCAGATTAGCCCTCTGTCTGCTCCTGTCATAATTCTTCATTTTTTCCCCCAGACCACGAGTGAAAGAGACTGGGGTCACCTTCAGCTGTACAAGTAGTCCTTGACTTACAACCATTCCTTTAGTGACCGTCCAAAGTTACAACGGCACTGAAAATACAGACTTCATACCTACAACTGTTGCAGCAACACCACGGTCCCGTGATCAAAATTCAGACACTTGGCAACTAGTTACAGTGTCCGTGTGTCCGTGTGTGTGTGTCACGTGATACCCTTTTGCGACTTTCTGACAAGCAAAGTCAGTGGGGAAGCCAGAGTCACTTAAATAACCCTGTTACTAACTTAACAACCACAGTCATTTGCTTAGAAACTATGGCAAGGAAAGTCGTAAAATGGGGCAAACCTGTTTTAATAACTGTCTTGCTTAACAACAGAAATTTTAGGCTCAAAGAGCCTTGGTGGAGCAGTGGGCTAATTCTCCTTAAGTAACACCAGCTGCCTGCAATTAGTGCAGGTTCGAGTCCCACCAGGCTCAAGGTTGACTCAGCCTTCCATCCTTCCGAGGTAGGTAAAATGAGGACCCAGATTGTTGGGGGCAGTAAGCTGACTTTGTAAAAAAAGCCCTAATAAGCAGGCATATACATAGAATGAAGGCTATTGCTAAGCACAATGATTTGTGCTTCTTAGATTGTAAGCCGCCCTGAGTCTTCGGAGAAGGGCGGGATATAAATGGGATTAAAAAAAATTGGTCCTAAATCGAGGACTACGTGTGTAAAAATTCTGGCTGGTCTTGTCTGGTAAACGTAGGGCTTTCAGCTCAACACAGAGGAAAAAAAATCAGAAGAAGGCTATAGTAAATCATTGTTGTAGAAAAGCCTGCACAGATGTCTCCATGAAGTCACCAGGAGCCATGTTTGGTTTGATTGGGATGGGAAGGGAAGGGAAGGGAAGGGAAGGGAAGGGAAGGGAAGGGAAGGGAAGGGAAGGGAAAAGTAGAGATCTTATAGGTCTTCTAGTGACTAGTCCAGGGGTAGGCAACATTGGCCCTTTTATGACTCGTGGACTTCAACTCCCAGAATTCCTGAGCCAGCATGGCTCAGCTTGGAAACCTCTCCCTTTTCCCTCAGCATGGCTGCCTCGGGAATTCTGGGAGTTGAAGTCCACGAGTCATAAAAGAGCCAAGCTTGCCTACCCCTAGACTAGGACAACTTCTGCTCAAGCAGGAGACCCTATTCCATTTCAGATGAGTGGTCTTCTTAAAAGCTACTAATGATGGAGCACCCACAACGTTTGAAGACAAGCAGCTCCACTAGTTACAGTAATTGTTCTTTACCTTTTACGGGAAACTGTAGGATGTTCTTGGTTAAATTGGTTCCTTTACAGAGACATCTGCCTTTTCATGACCTGTCTGGGAATTCAAAGCCGTCTCAAACATCTGGGACACAGCTGGAGTAAGAATGCTTCAGCCAGAGCAAAAGCTGGCCTTAAAAGAATTCTACCTATTACACACATGAAACCCAGTCTGAGCTTAATTGCCAGGCTAGATCACAGGAGATCTCCTGTTTTATGTTGGAGCACATTAAAAAGCATTGTTACACTCATCCTGTGTGGTCCTTTCACCAAACCTTGTGCTATATTGGCTGAAGCCGAAGACACCATGGGGAGCAGATGTTTGAAACCAGGATCTTTAATGTCTATGGAGATTCAGTCATCCAGGTCATGGTTGTCCCAAAGGTGCTTTTCCAGGAGGCAGCTGGACTTTCTTGCTTTTCTATGAAGATGTTTCTCTTCTCATCCCAGAAGCTTCTTCAGTTCTGACCGGATGATGGGAAATGGAAGGATTTATACTCCTTGCAGACAGCTGGTCATTTGCATTCTTTTAAAGAGTCATTGAGGTCACCTAGAGGTTTGTCTGTGTCCTCAGGGTCACCTGACTAGTGCAAATGGGTCTGGAGCCTTCGATTAAGCAGAAAGCACAGCTCCACACCATTTGCACTACTCAGGTGATTAAAATGTCAGACTACAGCAGGGGTAGGCAACCGTGGCTCTTTTATGACTCGTGGACTTCAGCTCCCAGAATTCCTCAGCCAGGCTGGCTCAGGAATTCTGGGAGCTGAAGTCCACGAGTCATAAAAGAGCCACGGTTGCCTACCCCTGGACTACAGGAACCATTTGTGCTTCAATTTGAGAAGCAGACAATACCAACTCATCCCCAACTGCCTGCGCCTGTGCTCAACAGTGAAGGGAACACAAGGCAAAAAACCTCTGGCAGAAAGCAGAGCTCCACAACACAGTCCATTTATTAAGCACATTTAGGATCTCCAAAGGCTGGGTCAAGTTCCCATAGAGCAGAAGTCCCCATCATTTTGGACACCAGCCAACAGTTCTATGGAGAAAGGTTTTTCCATGGACCGGAGGGTGTGTGGTTTTGTGTGCTGCCTGCATCTTGCAGATGGGACTTAGTTTGTGCGGACCGGTTGCTGGCATGGTGTGGCCCAGTACCAGGGGTTGGGGACCCCTGCCATAGAGTCAAGATTGGCCTGCGGTAGCATTGTTTGTAGCAAGGTAGACACAGGTTTTCATGAAAGTGATGTATGTGCATCATGTTGTCAAAGGCACTTACAGCAATGGATCTAACAACCATTGCAAAAATGTAATAAAATTGAGATGGAGAAGTGATGACCCGCCTATGAAATGGGGTGACTTATGATCATAATTCTGGGCTCTATTACTGTTGTGGGAAGTCAGCCCCACCCCACCCCCGAGAAAGAAATATTTTTGGAAATATTTAAAAGGCAGAATATATTTCCCTAAAGGATTTTAAAAGCAGAAACCAACCCCACCCCACAAGTCTCTCTGTCCCAAACAGAAACCAAGACTGCAGAATTGCAGATGTGATAATCTTGTCAGAAAGACTGGAGTCAGGAAACTGGGATTAGGAAGAAAGATCCCTAGAATCAACACACCAAAAATCTAAGAGTCATCAACCACAGCCCCAGGGAAGCAGGATTGACCTTTGGGACATGATAGGATTAACCCACCACCATCAGAATACCAGAAAGGCACACTCAGAATCAGGTCAAAGTTCATGCCACAGGAACAACTCCAAACAAAAGGCTCCAGAAGGTATAAAAACCCACTCCCTACATGTGCTCACTCTCTTTTCTTCCAGAGCCATCTTCCTGTCTGGCTCTCCTCTTCAATAAACTGCAACCTTCTTTTTAAAGCAGTCGCCATGTTGTTTATTCCTGGCTTGGACTGAACCATGAAGAAGACTTTTCCTTCAACACTGTCCTAAATTGCGGACTACCTGTACTAAATTTAACTCAAACCCTTTTGGACTAGAGCAGTGTTTCTCAACCGTGGCAACTTGTAGATGCGTGGACTTCGAATTCCCAAAATTCCCCAGGGCGGCTGGGGAATTCTGGGAGTTGAAATCCATACATTATCTGAACTGCCTGGACAAATACCTTGGCAAAGTATTTTTCAGAAGTGGTTTGCCATTGCCTCCTTCCTAGGGCTGAAAGGACTGGCCGAAGGTCACCCACCTGGCTTCGTGTCCAAGATTGGACTAGAACTCAAGGTCTCCCAGTTTCCAGTACAATGCCTTAACCACTACATCAAATAGATTCATGTCAACTTATTTCATGCCATCCATCACCACCAGATGAATCTGTAGCTGGCTGGCAAACCGTACTCAACGAGTAGTCCTCAATGGCACTACATCACATGGAGAGAAGTAAGCAGTGAGGTACCACAAGGCTCCATCTTAGGCCCAGTACTCTTCAACATCTTCATCAGTGATTTAGATGAGGGAATTGAAGGGGAACTTATCAATTTTTCAGATGATACCAAACTGCCAGGAGTGGCCAACACCCCAGAAGACAAACTCAGGATCCAAAAAGATTTTGACAAACTCGAACAATGGGCCCTATCCAACAAAATGAGTTTCGATGTAGAGAAAAGCAAAATCTTACACTTAGGCAGGAAAAACCAAAGGCGCAAATACCTGGCTTAAAAACAGTAACTGTGAGAGGGACCTGGTGGACAATCACTTAAATATGAGCCAGCAGTGTACAGCAGCAACCAAAAAAGCTAATACAATCCTGGGTTGTATAAACAGAGGCATAGAGTCAAGATCATGCTTTACAAGTACCGCTTTACAAAGCCCTAGCAAGACCACACCTGGAATACTGCAGCCGGTTTTGGTCACCATATCACAAAAAAGATTTGAGTTTGGAAAAAATTCAGAGAAGAGCATTTAAGAAGATCAGGGGCCTAGAGACTAAAATATATGAAGAACGGCTGTGGGACTTGGGTTTGGCCAGTCTAAAGAAGAAATAGGGGAGCCATGATAGCAGTGTTCCAGTATCTGAGGGGCTGCCAGAAGGCAGAGGGGGCCAGGTTGTTCACCAAAGCACCAGAAGGAAGGACGAGAAACAACAGTTGCAAACTGAACAAAGAGAGAAGCTACTGTTGTGATTCAGGGTCAGCCTGTGGGTTTGGCAGTTGGGTCGGATGACTCAGAGGAGGAGGAGGAGGGGGGTGTTGAAGAGCTTGCTGAGGGGATTGGAGAGCTTGCTGATGAGAGCCCTCAGCCAGGCCCCTCCCACCTGGCCATGACGGAGACCCAGCTGTGTGAGCCTGACAGCGTGGATGAAGATGACCCACAGCTGGCCCTGTTCAAGGATGCCCGACGCAGGAGGCAGTCAATCAGGAGTAAACAGAGGAAGGCAATGGGGCACCTCAGAAGGAGGCAGAGAGAAGCCATGCCCTGAACTGTATAAAAGGGGAATGCGAGGGAGGGCTGGTTTGCTGAAGGCAACCACTTGAATAGCTCCTGTTTCATGGTTCGTGTCTTGTTCTGTTTGCTTTTGTATCCATAAATTTGGCAGGCTTAGTTCCAGCCTCTTGCCTTCTTGTAAAAGGGGTTGTCCCTGCCTTTTCTGCAGGGCCGGTAGCAAGCTGGTACAGAACAGCTACCTGGAATTAAGGAGAAACCTCCTAGCAGTGAAGACAATTAACCAGTGGAACAGCTTTGCTTCCAAAAGTAACAGCTGCTCCATCACTGGAGGTTTTTAAGAAGAGACTGGACCAGTGGTGGGATTCAGCCAGTTCGCACTGGTTCAGCAGAACCGGTAGCTAAATTTTGTTGAGTTTGGAGAACCGGCTGAATGCACACTGCTTCCAAGAGCCCATTCTAAGCTTCGGAGGCCTGGAGGAAGCCTGTCAGGCCTAGAAGGGCATAGATGCCACTTCCAGAAGTCCATTCTAGGCCTCAGAGGCCCAGGCCTGCATCCATGCAGAGAACCGGTTTTTTTGATATTTGAATCCCACCACTGGGCTAGACAGTCACTTGTCTGAGATGGTATAGGAGGCTGGACTAGAAGACCTCCAAGGTCCCTTCCAGCTCTATTCTATTCTATTCTATTCTATTCTATTCTATTCTATTCTATTCTATTCTATTCCTTTTCTCCTATTCTATTCTATTCTATATCATATTGCAGACATGTCAAACACAAGGCCCGGGGGCCAGATCCGGCCCGCGAAGTGGTTTCATGTGGCCCGCAAAGCCATCCTGGAAACAGTGAGGGAACGGCCCCCACTGCCTTGGCCCTGGCCCAGAGACCCTCCTTCCGCCAGAGACCCCCAGATCTGTCCCATTCCTGCCCAAGCCCCCATAGGCACCCTTGATACGAACGATGTAGAGTTGGCCATGCCCACCCAGTAGGCCATACGCACTCTAGCCACGCCCACCCAGTAGGCCATGCCCACCCAGGCCACACCCACCCGGCCCCCTGAGTGCAACTGCAATGCTGATGCGACCCTCAATGAAATTGAGTTTGACACCCCTGTCCTATTGCCTATTCTACTCTCTTCTCTTCCTATTCTATTCTATTCCTTTTCTCCTATTCTCTTCCTTTTCTTCTCTTCCTTTTCCCCTATTGTATTCTATTCTATATCTTATTGCCTATTCTACTCTCTTCTCTTCCTCTTCTCTTCTATTCCTTTTCTCCTCTTCTATTCCTTTTCTTCTATTCCTTTTCTCCTATTGTATTCTATATCTTATTGCCTATTCTACTCTCTCTCTTCCTTTTCTCCTATTCTCTTCCTTTTCTTCTCTTCCTTTTCTCCTATTGTATTCTATTCTATATCTTATTGCCTATTCTACTCTCTTCTCTTCCTCTTCTCTTCTATTCCTTTTCTCCTCTTCTATTCCTTTTCTCCTATTGTATTCTATATCTTATTGCCTATTCTACTCTCTCTCTTCCTTTTCTCCTATTCTCTTCCTTTTCTTCTCTTCCTTTTCTCCTATTGTATTCTATTCTATATCTTATTGCCTATTCTACTCTCTTCTCTTCCTCTTCTCTTCTATTCCTTTTCTCCTCTTCTATTCCTTTTCTTCTATTCCTTTTCTCCTATTGTATTCTATATCTTATTGCCTATTCTACTCTCTCTCTTCCTTTTCTCCTATTCTCTTCCTTTTCTTCTCTTCCTTTTCTCCTATTGTATTCTATTCTATATCTTATTGCCTATTCTACTCTCTTCTCTTCCTCTTCTCTTCTATTCCTTTTCTCCTCTTCTATTCCTTTTCTTCTATTCCTTTTCTCCTATTGTATTCTATATCTTATTGCCTATTCTACTCTCTTCTCTTCCTTTTCTCCTATTCTCTTCCTTTTCTCCTATTGTATTCTATTCTATATCGTATTGCCTATTCTACTCTCTTCTCTTCCTCTTCTCTTCTATTCCTTTTCTTCTATTCCTTTTCTCCTATTGTATTCTATATCTTATTGCCTATTCTACTCTCTTCTCTTCCTTTTCTCCTATTCTCTTCCTTTTCTTCTCTTCCTTTTCTCCTATTGTATTCTATTCTATATCTTATTGCCTATTCTACTCTCTTCTCTTCCTCTTCTATTCCTTTTCTCCTCTTCTACTCCTTTTCCCCTATTGTATTCTATTCTATATCTTATTGCCTATTCTACTCTCTCTCTTCCTTTTCTCCTATTCTCTTCCTTTTCTTCTCTTCCTTTTCTCCTATTGTATTCTATTTTATATCTTATTGCCTATTCTACTCTCTTCTATTCCTATTCCCAGTGCTTTTTTTGTAAAAAGAAAAAGGTGCCGGAACTCAAACACGTCATACAACCCGCCTTGCCTACCCTACAAGGTTCCATCCAAAAAAGGTGCCGGAACTCCGTTCTGAGCGTTCTGTGAGGAAAAAAGCCCTGCCTATTCCTATTCTTTCTATTTCATTCATTCTTCATTCAACTTTGAAAAGATCCGTATCTCCCGCCCGGTGGAATTCCCAGATGGCTATATAACGCCCCGCCCACCCGCCCCGCCCCGCCCACCCGCCCCGCCCCGCCCCGCCTTCGTATTCGCCGGCCGCGTTTGCGTTGGAAGGCCTTTTGTCCTCCGCGAGACACCGTCTCTCCTCCCCCCAACCCGCTTTCTTCCGGAAACGGAAGAGGTGCGGCCCAAAGCGTGGGAGAGCGCGAGCCAGCATGGCGGCCCGCGGTCCTGCTGGGAAGCGTGGCGCCGGGTCCGGGGGCTCGCGGGGCTCGGACCCCCAAGAGGAGCCGCCGGCTCCGCTGCAGGCCGTCCTGGTGGCCGACAGCTTCAACCGCCGCTTCTTCCCCATTTCCAAGGACCGGCCGCGGGTGAGCGAGCGTCTCCTTGGCTAGGCAGTCCTCCCCCCCCACCCCCTTGCTCTGGACTTCGACTTCCATCATCCCCTGCCGGCAAGGGTTGAGCCTTTGCAGTCTCGCATCTGGAAGGCTCCAGAGTAGGGGTCTTCAAACTTGTCCCTCTTTTGACTCGTGGACTTCAACTCCCAGAATTCCTGAGCCAGCCGTGCTGAGGGAAAAGGGAGAGGTTTCCAAGCTGAGCCATGCTGGCTCAGGAATTCTGGGAGTTGAAGTCCACGAGTCATAAAAGGGCCAAGTTTGAAGACGCCTGCTCTACAGTCTATGCCAGGGCAAGGCAACCTTGGCTCTTTTATGACTTGTGGACTTCAACTCCCAGAATTCCTGAGCCAGCCGTGCTGAGGGAAAAGGGAGAGGTTTCCAAGCTGAGCCATGCTGGCTCAGGAATTCTGGGAGTTGAAGTCCACGAGTCATAAAAGAGCCAAGGTTGCCTACCCCTGGCCTATACACTAAAGCAGAGGTCTTCAAACTGGGCCCTTTTATGACTTGTGGACTTCAGCTCCCAGAATTCCTCAGCCAGGCACGCCTGGCTGAGGAATCCTGGGAGTTGAAGTCCACAAGTCATAAAGGGGCCACGTTTTGAAGACCCCTGCTCCAGATGTTGCGCCTTGACTCGGTGCTCAAAGTCCAGCTCCATTCAGCCACAGAGGTTCTCGTGGGCAGCCAGGGCCAGGCTTTCCCAGGATGATGGGAGCTGTAGTCCAACCCCTTTGGAAGGCAACCGCTTGACAGATCCGGATGCTTTTTTTTTTCTGTGGATCTTCCTTAACCCTCGTCGTGCTCTCCTAAGGCATTCTGGCACTCATCAAAGGTTGTACCGAATAAGAGGGTTGGAAGACCCCTTGGAGGTTTTATAGTCCACCCTTACTGCTCAAGCAGGAAGACCTATATATTTTATTTATTTTATTTTAATTCCATTTATATCCCGCCCTTCTCCGAAGACTCAGGGCGGCTTACAAGCTTATATACCATTTCACCTTATGTTAAATTTGAAACGAAAGCATTCGGATAACTTGTGATCTTAACAGAAGCTGTGATCTTTGTATTATGACATGTCAGAGAGCACCAAGGATGCCACAATCCAGTCCTGAGCTACAAATAAAAGGGTTTCCTGACTGAACAGGAGTTTGGACTAGAACAGGGGTAGGCAACCTCAGCTCTTTTATGACTCGTGGACTTCAACACCCAGAATTCCTGAGCCAGCAGGAATTCTGGGAGTTGAAGTCCGTGAGTCATAAAAGAGCCGAGGTTGCCTACCCCTGGACTAGAAGCTCCCCAAGCTCCCTTCCAATTCTGTTGTTTTGTTAAATATTTTGTTCTACTATATGAACTGAGAGCCTTGGTGGAGCAGTGGGCTAATGCCTCCTTAAGTAACACCAGCTGCCTGCAATTAGTGCAGGTTCGAGTCCCACCAGGCTCAAGGTTGACTCAGCCTTCCATCCTTCCAAGGTAGGTAAAATGAGGACCCAGATTGTTGGGGGGCAATTAAGCTGACTTTGTAATAATGCCGCTTGGGGTGTGTGTGAAAGCCCTAATAAGCAGGCATATACATAGAATGAAGGCTACTGCTAAGCTTGTAAGCCGCCCTGAGTCTTCGGAGAAGGGCGGGATATAAATGGAATTAAAATAAAAATAAAAATAAAAAATAAACCACACTCCCTTCTGGCACTGCTAATGTCACCTAATATGAAACGTCTGCAACAAAACTAAGCTAAGCTCAGAGGGCATCAAGGACTCCATAATTCAACCCTGAGCTACCTACCCATCTTTACTAACATCAGTATAAATAAACGTTTTGTAGTTATCCTATATGAGCTAGAGAGTGATAGATTTTAGAGTTTATGGTTGTTAGCATATGGATATTTATGATTGTTGTTTTTTTTGCTTTTATACCTTGTACTTAGCTCTGGGAAGTGGGGGGGGGGGGAGAGGGGTAGGGAGGGAGGGGTAGGGGAGGGGGAGGGGGGACTGGTAAAGATAAAATGTATGTTAAAACTTTTCAATTAAAAAAAAATAAACGTTTTGATCCTGTATGTATAAGCCAGGGGTAGGCAACCTCGGCTCTTTTCTGACTCATGGACTTCAACTCCCAGAATTCCTGAGCCAGCTGGCTCAGGAATTTTGGGAGTTGAAGTCCATGAGTCATAAAAGAGCCGAGATTGCCTACCCCTGGTATAAGCTAAAGAATGAAGGACCTTTCCTTTATTCCAGGGGTATTCAAACTTGGCCCTTTTTTACAATCTGAAGAATTCTACATTGGGCGCTGACTAGTGAATTTTGGGAACTGAAGTCCACACAAGTAGTTGAGATTGAGAAATACTGTATTTACAGGTTGGGCTGAGAGACAGTTGACTGCAGTTGTACTTTAGACCTTCCTTTCGCCTGGCCAGGTTTGTCTAAGCCAGGGGTCTTCAAATTTGGCCCTTTTATGACTTTGTGGACTTCAACTCCCAGAATTCCACAGCCAGGCACACTGGCTGAGGAATTCTGGGAGTTGAAGTCCACAAGTCATAAAAGGGCCAGGTTTGAAGACCCCTGCTTTACTTTAATCAGCCTGGCAACTGTCAATGCCAATTACACGTCTACTGAATGAAATGTCATTTTTATAATCTGTATGAATTTTCTTGCAAATGTCTGCTTTTGAGAACTGCCTGTCAGATTATTCTGTTTTACGGTGAACCTCATTTGTGTGGTTACGTGGCAGGAAACAAACTGCTGAAGCAACAGTATACTTTTGGGCGCGCGGAAAACGAGTTACTTGACTAAGTGTGACGCTGTTAAATTCTGCGGCACTAAGCCATAATGTGGTCTGACTTAGCATCTTATATATACCTAGCATTTGTTTAGTGAGCCGTGATTAAAATATGGCTTTGAGAGCCAGTTCACTATAAAGCAGGGGTCTTCAAACTTGGCCCTTTTATGACTTGTGGTCTTCAACTCCCAGAATTCTTCAGTCAGTGTTGCACACTGGCTGAGGAATTCTGGGAGTTGAAGTCCACAAGTCATAAAAGGGCCCAATTTGAAGACTTCTGCTGTAGTGGTTATAGGCACCAGGATAGAAACGAGGAGATTATGAATTGTGGTCCCACCTCAGGCAATGAAATCCAGCTAGGTGACACAGCAGTTGCTGTGTTTCAGATCAGTCAAATGTCAGTAGTCAAGACTGATTTGAAAGCAGAAAAAAAGAATTTAGCTTGTCATTTGAATGCAACTTATGCCAAACCAAACAAATTGAGATTTCTGTTTTAAATGTGTTTAAGTCTTTGGATGGGGTTGGTTTTGAAGACAAGACTTGTAAATATTTATGGAGATTCTCAGGGCAATCATTGGAACCTCAAATCAAATTTTTTAAATAGCTCCCAGTAGATCTGTAAGAACTTCAGTCACTAAGTGACCAGTCTTAAGTTGGAGCCTAGCTACATTTGTAGGTTTCTGGTTTTTCTGTTGACTCATATCTGGCATTAGTGTTTTCATATACTTTTTGCCAATACCCCTAGAATATGAAATAGTACTTGCTTCATCCTTTGATAATATATGAATTATGGGGAACAGAGGCTAGGCAAAATTTTCCAAGCCCATCTTGATCAATTCCCTCATTCACTTGTCCATAATTCAATGCATGAACCTGCAGATAATTGTGTACTCTCTTTGCAATGAAAATGCCTAAATACAAGATTTAATTGACTTTTCCTGTGTCCGGTAGTGTGAGGTAGAAAAACTTCCAGGGTTTGTGTGTGTGTGCAAAAAAATATCACATTCCAAAAGTATGTTCCCCAAATTGCAAAAAATTTCCAGTGCAAACTACAAAAAGTCCCTGGTTATATATTTTTCCCTAGACTTTTTTTTTTACAGTACAACAACATCACTCTTTGTATCAGGATGTTTCCTATGAAATAAATACAGTTGCTGGGGTAGAAAGCATGAACACCTTTTGAGTTATATAGGGAAGTGAATATAACCATTATTTAGGAGTAATTTTAGTCTGCATTACTACCAGCGGATAAAACTGGCTTTTCTAGAATGTCTTTTGCAGCAACCAGCTCATCCTGCACATAATTGCTGATCAGACAACTAACAACTAGTAAAAACCTCAAATTAACAGCAAACATCTATTATTATTATTATTATTATTATTATTATTATTATTATTATTATTATTATTATTATTATTATTATTATTATAGGTTTTCAAAGGCTCCAGAGAAGCTTTTGTATAAGAAAAGAATTTGGCCAGCTCTTAAGCAGTCTTCCTGGGAATTTTGAATTTTTACCATTACTATCCCAAGGAGGGACGCAGTGGCTGAGTGGGTTAGGACGCTGAGCTTGTTGATCAGAAGGTCGGCAGTTTGGCGGGTCGAATCCCGAGTGCCACGTAGCAGAGTGAGCGCCTGTTACTCGTCCCAGCTTCTGCCCACCTAGCAGTTCGAAAGCACGTAAAAATGCAAGTAGAAAAATAGGGACCACTCCGGTGGGAAGGTAACAGCGTTCCGTGCTCCTTTGGCGTCTAGTCATGCCGGCCACATGACCACGGAGACGTCCTCGGACAAACGCTGGCTCTTCGGCTTTGAAACAGAGATGAGCACCGGCCCCTAGAGTTGGAAACGACTAGCACGCATGTGCAGGGGAACCTTTACCTTTTTACCTTTATCCCAAGGAAGTACCGTATTTATCGGCGTATAACACGCACCGGCGTATAACACGCACCTCATTTTAAAAAGGAAATTTCAGGAAAAAAACTTAAATTTCAAATAAATAACTGGGTCATTAACATTATATCGGCGTATAACACGCACACATCATTTGCCCCCTATTTTCAGGAAGAAAATGTGCGTGTTATACGCCGATAAATACGGTACATTGCAGTGCTTGTTTCTGTGGAGCTGCTTTTCCCATCATTTTAGTTCCAAAATCTATTTTTTCTTTGTATCAGTGAATATTGCAAGATGCTATTTTTAAGAAAAGATTTCTGGGCTGCTTGTTTTCAGCTTGTAGGCAGCATCAGGCATTGTGCTGGATTTGATTGGGTTAAAATTGATGCTATGGTTGGAAGCAAGGGAGCTGAGCTAATTTTAACTTCTGAAGGACATGCTAGTCGTGGACATTGTGGAATGTGGACATTGTGGAATTTAGGAGAACGGAAAGGAAAAGTACTCCTTCAAATGATTGAACCCTGACCACTGACAGGTATAAAAATTCTAACAACTTCACAGGTTGTGCCTAGAAAGTACATGGAAGTGGCACAGTTCACTGAAAAACGGAATGCGTAATGCTTCCAAAGCTTTTTTTTTTTTTTGAATGATTGAACATTGCTCAAGAGCAGGGCTCTTTAAACTTGGCCTTTTTGCGACTTGTGGACTTCAACTCCCAGGATTCCTCAGCCAGGCACACATAAAAGGGCCAAGTTTGAAGACCTCTGCTCAAGAGTGTTAAAGCTGTTCCAATATTCTTTGCAAATCAAATATGGAACCGAAAGCCATTGCTGGGGGGAAAAATGTTGCCATATTGCCTTTATTACTAAACAGGGAGGGGCAGGACCTTCTTGGTCCTTGGGAGAAGAGGTTGCCAGAGAATTTGCACAGCTGGAGGCTAAAGTGGAAAATGGGGCAAAGCCAATTTCGGTATTGTTGCCAAAGAACCATGGCTGTCCCTGTAGTCATTAGGGGTGAAATTTGAGACAAAAGAGACTTTACCCTTTCATTTCAGGTCTAATGCGTAAGGTGAAGACTCCAAGTAGAAAGAGATATGCGTTTTTATGACAACTTAAATATGGTAGGGACGCGGTGGCTCAGTGGGTTAGGACGCTGAGCTTGTCGATCAGAAGATCGGCAGTTTGGCGGGTCGAATCCCGAGTGCCGCATAACAGAGTTAGCGTCTGTTACTCATCCCAGCTTCTGCCAACCTAGCAGTTTGAAAGCACGTAAAAACGCAAGTAGAAAAATAGGGACCGCTCCAGTGGGAAGGTAACAGTGTTGCGTGTGCCTTTGGCGTCTAGTCATGCCAGCCACATGACCACGGAGACATCCTCGGACAAACGCTGGCTCTTCAGCTTTGAAACGGAGATGAGCACCGGCCCCTAGAGTCGGAAACGACTAGCACGCATGTGCGGGGGAACCTTTACCTTTAAATATGGGAGAATCCCTCCAAGCTTGGAGCCTGTTAACATATTCATTTTACTCATTTGTAAAATTGATTGGCAGCCCATCTTACCTCAAGGTAACTCTGGGCAGCTTACAGTCAGTTAATAATATAAAGTCAGTGTATAATATAAAAAGGTATTACAGGTAATCCTTGACTTACGACTACAATTGAGGCCAAAATTTCCATTGCCAAATGAGATAGTCTTAAGTTTTGTCCCATTTTCGGACCTTTATTGCCACTGTTGTTAAAGCAAATCGCTGCAGTTGTTAAGTTAGTAACACGGTCATTAAGTGAATCTGGCTTCCCCACATTGATGATGATGACAGCAACAACAATAATAATAAAGTTGGAAGGGACCTTGGAGGTTATCTAATCCAACTCTCTCCTCAGGCAGGAAACCTTATACCATTTCAGACAAATGACTGTCAGAAGGTCGCAAAAGGGGATCACTTGACCCCGGGACACTGCAACCATCATAAATATACACCAGTTGCCAAGCGTTTGAATTTTGATCATGTGACGCTGGGGATGTTGCCACAGTCATAATTGTGATAAACAAACACAAGTCACTTTTATTTTTTACTACTGTCGAAAACTTCAAATGGTCACTAAGTGAATTGTAAGTCGAGGACTATCTGTATAATGAAAGGTTGGGAAACCTGTGGCCCTCTAGATCAGGGGTCCCCAACCCCCGGTCCGTGGACCGGAACCGGGCCGCGGCATGCCAGCAACTGGTCCACACAAACAAGCAAACGCCATCTGAAAAGATGGCCGAAAAGATCGTTGGCAGTTCCCTCCCTCCCATCCAAGACATAGCACAGAAGCGTTGCTTGAGCAGGTCCGCAAGATTGTCTGGGACACGACACACATCCTCTTCACGACCTGTTTTCCTTGCTTCCTTCCGGGAGGAGGTGGGCTCCGTGGTATCTGAAGCAGGACATCCAGAGTCAGCCATAGTTTCATTCCATACAGCATTAACCTTGT
Source organism: Vipera ursinii (assembly GCF_947247035.1). Lineage (NCBI taxonomy): Eukaryota > Metazoa > Chordata > Lepidosauria > Squamata > Viperidae > Vipera > Vipera ursinii. The sequence continues at coordinate 4,643,775 of NC_139518.1, forward strand.
GAACTCTCAGGCTTCCACCTTCCGTCACATATTCAAGATGGATGGTATTAAATAAATAAATAAACAAACAAATAATAATAATAATAATAATAATAATAATAATAATAATAATAATAATAATAAGTTGGAAGGGACCTTGGAGGTCATCTAGTCCAACCCCCTGCTCAGGCAGGAAACCTTATACCATTTCAGACAAATGGCTGGCCAGTCTCTTCTTAAAAACTTCCAGTGTTGGAGCATTCACCACCTCTGGAGGCAGGTTGTTCCACTGGTTAATTGTTCTCACTGTCAGGAAGTTTCTCCTTAGTTCTGGGTTGCTTCTCTCCTTTTTTTTTTAAAGATATTTTTTATTAGTTTTCCAATATTCCAATATTATCTTTAAAAAGCAACGTGGTGTCCGGGTTACAATAGTTCCATTTCAGACAAATACATATTACAAATCTCCACATTGTTGTAACCAGTACTTCCTCTCTCTTTTTTTCCTTTAATACATACTATCTCTTATCTAAATTAACATACTTCTCATTGCTATCCATCAGTCATTTAATAGTTTTCTTATATTTATCGATACTTTAGTATATTTTATATTTTAACATTTCATCTTTAAAACATCAAACACCTTACATATTTTTCTAGCTTTAATTTTACATTGATATTAAAATTAGATTTCTCATTTTCATATTGCTAAATAACCTCCTTTCCCTTTACACAATTTTCTCCAATACCTAGTAATGTAATACACTTCTTATTTATCTCATTTCCATATCAATATTAGTAGTACAATATTAGAATAGTAGACATTAGAATACCAATTGCAAGGAGGAGAAAGAGGGGTAGGACAATATAATATTCTTGTTTCTCACTCATAGTTTCCACATATTAAAAATTAACCAAAATTTCTTCCGTTTCAACATTTAATACATCCTCTCATGTCACTACATCCATGTATATTAGTTACATTCTATCATTTTAACATATATACATCTTAATCCATATCATTTAAAGAACTCAATATTTCAATGTTAGTATTCATACATCTGTACTTTTTTTTTAATTAGTATTTTTATCTACTCATCAAAACAATCTCTCATAATCCAAATACAATCCTGTCTATTTTGGTATTATCTATTTCAGGCCTCTTAAGAATGTCCATATTTCTTCAATCTTATTCTTGTTTTCTTTCTTTGCCATGTCATTTTTCGCTTCTTTGCCTCAAAGTCATCAAAGCTTTCTTGTGTTGTTATATCCTATTGAAGTGTCCTTCCAGTCTCCACTTGTGAAGAATTGAGGAGTCTGTTAACAGCACCAAATCTTCTCATTATTTTCACCTCTTGATATAATTGTCCTGGTATGAATAAATTTTTTTCCACCTGTTTTCCATAATAATCTTCAAAAGTCTGCATTTGTTGAATATTTAAATCTTCTGCCAATGTATTTGATTGTTCAATTTCTTCTGTTAAGTTCTGTCCCAATAAAATATTAGTTGTAGTCACAGTTTGGGTTTGTTTCTTCGAGATGCTTTCTAATTCTTTTCCAAAAGCTCTTATTTCATCGCCAGCTGTAGAAAGGAACTGATAAGTTTGGTAAGATATTTCCCACATAGCATGGATTTGTTTTTGAAACTCTTCCATAGTGAAATTTCACATCGTTAATCTTATCTTGTTTTTCTTAAATATTTTCTTGATATTTTTAAAGAGAAAGTCAAATTGCAATTTCAGGTTTAGCCACTGGGTGTCCCCCAAGTTCTTTGAAAATTCTTTTCTTTTAGTCCAGACGTGTCAAACACAAGGCCCCGGGGCCAGATCCGGCCCGCGAAGTGGTTTCATGCGGCCCGCGAAGCCATCCTGGAAACAGTGAGGGAACGGCCCCCACTGCCTTGGCCCTGGCCCAGAGACCCTCAGATCTGTCCCACTCCTGCCCAGGCCCCCATAGGCACCCTTGATGCGAACGATGTAGAGCTGGCCACGCCCACCCAGTAGGCCATATGCACTCTAGCCACGCCCACCCAGTAGGCCACGCCCATCCAGGTCATACCCACCCGGCCCCCTGAGGGCAACTGCAAAGCTGATGCGGCCCTCAATGAAATTGAGTTTGACACCCCTGTTTTAGTCCATTTCTTTTTTCAACTTTTTTTTAAAAAACACCCCTGGGCTTGTTCGCCGCTTATTTGAAGGGAGGGTTGAATTCCCCCCTCCCTCTCCACAGGGGAAAGGTACTTAGCAACTTATTTAGGTGAAAAGAAGAAGATTAAGGTATAAGAGAGGAATCTTACCCCCCCCCCCCCCGGTCTCTTCCACACTGCTTTAATGTTGCCTGATGGTAAGTTTGACTTCGGCTGTCTGCAGCCTAGTAACTGGCCATTTTACTATGGCCAGTCCTTCGTCCGCCAGTATGAAGGGAATGCAGGCACTAAGGGGGGAGGGTTGCAGCTCCCCTGCATTTCTGCAAAAGCCCCTTCTGTCTGGTCGCCCCTCCAAGGCGGCTGTTCAACCCTTTTAGGACCCCCCAGTGATGCGAAACTGGACGTGGAAGACGAGAGCCATCCTCCTGATGCCCATATCCGCTGACTTGGCAAACTGGAAGCCCTGCTTCTCTCTTTGATTATTTCCCATCCATTGCTGCTTGTCCTGCCTTCCGGCGCTTTGGAAAATAGCTGGATCCCCTCTTTATTTGTGGCAGCCCCTGAGATATTGGAGCACTGCTATCTTGTCACCCCTCACCCGTCTCTTCATTAAACTAGACATACCCAATTACTGCAATCATATGTATTAGCCTCCAGTCCCCTGATCATCTTTGTTGCTCTTCTCTGTACTCTTTCCAGAGTCTCAACATCTTTTTTACATCATGGTGACCAAAACTGGATGCAGTCTTCCAAGTGTGGCCTTACCAAGGCATTGTAAAGTGGTATTAATACTTCACGTGATCTTGATTCTATCCCTCTGTTAATGCAGCCTAGCACTTTGGCCAACACATTTATTTGTTATATATATATATATATACAGGGAGTGCAGAATTATTAGGCAAATGAGTATTTTGACCACATCATCCTCTTTATGCATTTTGTCTTACTCCAAGCTGTATAGGCTCGAAAGCCTACTACCAATTAAGCATATTAGGTGATGTGCATCTCTGTAATGAGAAGGGGTGTGGTCTAATGACATCAACACCCTGTATCAGGTGTGCATAATTATTAGGCAACTTCCTTTCCTTTGGCAAAATGGGTCAAAAGAAGGACTTGACAGGCTCAGAAAAGTCAAAAATAGTGAGATATCTTGCAGAGGGATGCAGCACTCTTAAAATTGCAAAGCTTCTGAAGCGTGATCATCGAACAATCAAGCGTTTCATTCAAAATAGTCAACAGGGTCGCAAGAAGCGTGTGGAGAAACCAAGGCGCAAAATAACTGCCCATGAACTGAGAAAAGTCAAGCGTGCAGCTGCCAAGATGCCACTTGCCACCAGTTTGGCCATATTTCAGAGCTGCAACATCACTGGAGTGCCCAAAAGCACAAGGTGTGCAATACTCAGAGACATGGCCAAGGTAAGAAAGGCTGAAAGACGACCACCACTGAACAAGACACACAAGCTGAAACGTCAAGACTGGGCCAAGAAATATCTCAAGACTGATTTTTCTAAGGTTTTATGGACTGATGAAATGAGAGTGAGTCTTGATGGGCCAGATGGATGGGCCCGTGGCTGGATTGGTAAAGGGCAGAGAGCTCCAGTCCGACTCAGACGCCAGCAAGGTGGAGGTGGAGTACTGGTTTGGGCTGGTATCATCAAAGATGAGCTTGTGGGGCCTTTTCGGGTTGAGGATGGAGTCAAGCTCAACTCCCAGTCCTACTGCCAGTTTCTGGAAGACACCTTCTTCAAGCAGTGGTACAGGAAGAAGTCTGCATCCTTCAAGAAAAACATGATTTTCATGCAGGACAATGCTCCATCACACGCGTCCAAGTACTCCACAGCGTGGCTGGCAAGAAAGGGTATAAAAGCAGGAAATCTAATGACATGGCCTCCTTGTTCACCTGATCTGAACCCCATTGAGAACCTGTGGTCCATCATCAAATGTGAGATTTACAAGGAGGGAAAACAGTACACCTCTCTGAACAGTGTCTGGGAGGCTGTGGTTGCTGCTGCACGCAATGTTGATGGTGAACAGATCAAAACACTGACAGAATCCATGGATGGCAGGCTTTTGAGTGTCCTTGCAAAGAAAGGTGGCTATATTGGTCACTGATTTGTTTTTGTTATGTTTCTGAATGTCAGAAATGTATATTTGTGAATGTTGAGATGTTATATTGGTTTCACTGGTAAAAATAAATAATTGAAATGGGTATATATTTGTTTTTTGTTAAGTTGCCTAATAATTATGCACAGTAATAGTCACCTGCACACACAGATATCCCCCTAAAATAGCTATAACTAAAAACAAACTAAAAACTACTTCCAAAAATATTCAGCTTTGATATTAATGAGTTTTTTGGGTTCATTGAGAACATGGTTGTTGTTCAATAATAAAATTAATCCTCAAAAATACAACTTGCCTAATAATTCTGCACTCCCTGTATATATATATATATATATATATATATATATATATATATATATATATATATGTATGTATGTATGTATGTATGTATGTATGTATATGTATATGTATATGTATATGTATATGTATATGTATATGTATGTAGGGGGTGGATGGGTCTGTATATCTGTTACATATAGTATGTTTAGGTGTGTGTCTTGTATGTGTTTCACTTTGAGAGCGGGCAACTAAATTTCATTTTTGACGTGTGCCGTTGTGCCCACAGTAAAAAAAAATGGCAATAAAGGTCATCTTGTCCGTGAGATGCAGGCAGCACACCAAACCACGCACCCTCCAGTCTGTGGAAAAACCTCTTTCCACAGAACCGGTCCCTGGTGCCCAAAAGGTTGGAGGCCCCCTGCTCTAGATCTTTCCCCCCCCCCAAAAAAAACCTGGCCATTTTAAGTTACCAAGATTGTGAGACACTGTTCTAGGTCAGGGGTAGGCAACCTTGGCTCTTTTATGACTCCTGGACTTCAATTCCCAGAATTCCTGAGCCAGCCTGGCTCAGCTTGGAAAGCTCTCCCTTTTCCCTCAGCATGGCTGGCTCAGGAATTCTGGGAGTTGAAGTCCAGGAGTCATAAAAGAGCCAAGGTTGCCTACTCCTGTTCTAGGTGAAGTTGTCATCTGGGAAACCCCCCCTCCCCTTGGATGAAAGAGAAAGGGAATGTGAAAACTTAACCATCTTTGAAGGAGTAGCTTGTGCAGGTAGTTTGCAGGGGAAACCAACATCAAATCCCGGCTGTGGTTAATGGAAAATTACTTTGCCCTAGTAAGTGCACCGAATGCTATTTAAAGATCTGGGTGTGTGTACCAGAGCGGTGGATTATTAGTGTTATAAGATCGCCCTTTGATGCCTCAGATGTGATTGCTGATCCAAAAACATATCACAGGAACATTTATCTGCAGCTGCTGCGTGAGGTTGGATTTCCAGGATCCTTGCAAATGAAAGAGCCGGGCTTTGATTTAAACCACAATAGAAGCCGTGGTTCCTAGCAACAGCTTGTCAAGACTTTGAGGAACGGAAACCTTAAGGAAGGCCGCAAAGGGCTAATTTGATCGGTCGATCAGCCCTCGACCGACCATCGCAATTGAACCCCAAATTTCCAGAGCTAAGCAAGATCGTTGTTAAGTGATCCATGCCCCCATTTTACGACCTTTCTTGCCAGAGCGGTTAAGTGAATCAACTGCGGTTGTTAAGTTAGTCACACGGTTGTTAAGTGAATCTGGCTCTTCCCCCCCCCTCCCCATTGGCTTGGCCTCTCAGAAGGTCGCAAAAGGGGATCAAGCAACACCCCACCCCCCCGGGACGCTGCGACCGTCGTAAATACGAGCAAGTTGCCAAGTGGCTGGATTTTGATCATGTGACCACAGGGGAGGCTGCGACAGTCGCAGGGGTGAAAAGCGGTCATGGATCCATTTTTCAGTGCCGTCGTAACTCGGTTGTAAGTCTCGGACCCCTTGTGACGGTCTGGATGACATCCTACGGAGAAGAAAAAGCAACGTTGACTCCAGACTATGGCTAGGTTTTTTCTTTTAAGATGCTCTTCATGTCTGCGCATTTGTGTGTGTGTGTGTGTGTGTGTGTGTGTGTGTGTGTGTGTGTTTCTACCCAGTCACCATAGGATCTTTAAATGACAACGTTGTGGCAGCTGTTGTTGTTATATCCATCACAAGGAGAATGTGGAAATTACCCCTTTGTCCCTGCAGAAAAAAGAGGGACCAACTTATAAGCTTGCATCTCATCGGGCAGTAACACCTGGCCAGCCCTGTCTGTGCCTAGAAGCCGAAGAGGGCTGGGATCACTTGGGAAGGTTCAAGAGAAAATTCCAGGGCTGTAGGCCAGACTGGAATGTCGAAAACAAGTGCCTGCGACGACGGCAGTGGCCAACTCCTCTTATCCTGTTGCCAAACACAAGTACACAAATGTCTCCAAGGACCCAGCAGGAGCCAAGCTCCACCGGAGTGTAATTACCAGGCTGTCTGGCCTAGCCGGATAGTTGGCGTTGTGGTTTCTGGATTGTCGAGAGGGTGTCGCCTGCTCAGAGTAAGGATGCTCCTGTAATTTGTTTCTCTGGATGGACTGATAAGGCCAAGAGTTCTTCCCTGGATATAGCCTGGGATGCACCATTGTATGATTCTTATCACCAAACTGCAGTAACCGAAAAGGTGCAACGAGACTGAACGAGGTTGCCTGAAGGAAGTGTTGTTGCACCAAAGTCTGAAAATGGATTTAGGCCAGCTGACGTGTACTGTGAGCGTGTTGGGATGCTGTCTTGCCAAGTTGGATCTTGGCCTCAGTCAGAGCCGGGAGCTTTTGCTTTGCCAATGGCCACCCTTGGCTTTTGAGTGGCCTGTCCGGATCGGGTTCCAGAGAAGTAGCAAGGGAGGCCTGGAACGAAAACTTCAACCTGAGTTTCTCTCTAGTCCTAACAACAGTGTAGATCAGGGCTTTTCAAACCAGTGGTACGGGTACCACCTGTGGCACATTGGCACCTGGCAGGTGGTACGCAACCATCCTAGGAAAGTGGTAGCGGGGGAGGGGAATGAGCTGAACCGAGGGCAGCACCGCACAAGTCTGAGCGAGAGACGGCTGGAGCTGCAGGGCTGTCAGGATCAACGGAAGCGCCAGGATCAGCACCAGGATCCAGCTGGAGCTCGGCGCTGATCCTGGCGCTTCTGCTGAGCCCAGAAGAAGCACCGATCAGCTGGAATGTTGCAGCATCTCCAGATTCTTGTGATTTAAATTCAGATGCTTGGCAACTGATTCATATTTATGTCGGTCACAGTGTCCCAGGTCATGTGAAGTGAGGAATAAAAACCAAACACCCCCGCTGCCAATCCTCAGCAGAAATGCTCACAACAATGAAAACCTCGGACAGGAGGAAGAGCGCCACCGGGCGGGCAGGCAGGTGTCTTGCTTGGCTGTGGCTTGGGGGGCACTTTTTTCAGTGCCATTGTAACTTTGAACAGTCACTGTTGTAAGTCGAGGACTACCTGTACTTCATCACTTTATTTCTTTCTTTCTTTTTCATTTTTTTTCTTTTTCTTTTTTTGGTCATCAAGTTTTTGACACCTTGCTAGGCGACTGGTGGTACTGAGATGTTGCCATATCCTAAAAGTGGTACAATGGGTGACAAGGTTGAAAAGCCCTGGACTAGATGCCAGAATGCAGTTCTCTAGTCAGGAGAGAGACTGGCAGTAATAAACCAGTACTCAGAAGAGAGCTGGAAGGGATCTTGTGAGGTCTTCTAGTCCAGCCCCCTGCTCAAGCAGGAGACCCCCTACCAGTTCAGACAGGTGACTGTCCAGTCTCTTCTTGATGACCTCCAGTGAGGGAGCACCCACAACGTCTCAAGGCAAGCTGTTCCATCCATCCATTCTTTTGTCTGTCATTTATTTACCTCAGAGTCATAGAATCACAGGGCTGGAAGGGACCTTGGAGGTCATCTAGTCCAACCCCCTGCTCAGGCAGGAAACCCTCTACCATTTCAGACAAATGGCTGTCCAGTCTCTTCTTAAAAACGTCCAGCGTTGGAGCATTCACAACTTCTGGAGGCAAGGAGTTCCACTGATTAATTGTTCCCACTGATGAGAAATTTCTCCTTAGTTCTAGGCTGCTTCGCTCCCTGATTAGTTTCCATCCATTGCTTCTTGTCCTGCCTTTGGGCGCTTTGGAGAATAGCTTGACTCCCTCTTCTTTGGGGCAGGCCCTGAGATATTGGAAGGCTGCTATCATGTCCCCCCTCGTCCTTCTCTTCATTAAACTAGACATACCCAAGCCGTTCCTTATTGTGTTTTAGCCTCCGGTCCCCTAATCATCTTTGTTGCTTTTCTCTGTACTCTTTCCAGAGTCTCAACATTTTTTTTACATCATGGTGACCAAAACTGGATGCAGTATTCCGAGTGTGGCCTTACCAAGGCCTTGTAAAGTGATATTAATACTTCACGTGACCTTGATTCTATCCCTCTGTTAATGCAGCCCAGCACTGTGTTGGCTTTTTTTGGCAGCTGCAGCACACGGCTGGCTCATATCTTAACTGATTGTCCACTCACTACTGTTGATCACCCTTTATGATCTTCTGACAAGCAAAGTCAGTGGGGAGGCCAGATTCACTTAACAACCCTGTTACTAACTTAACAAGTTGCAGTTTTTCGCTGAACAACCGCGCCAAGGAAGGTCATAAAATGGGGCGAAATTCACTTAAGAATTGTCCCACTTGGCAATAGAAATGTTTGGCTCAATTGTGGTCGTTAATTGAGGGCTTAACCCTTTCTGGGTTGGCGGCCTGGGGTGGTAGTGGAGGCAACTTTATGTGTGCACGTGGAAATGGGGCTCTTTGCACGCAAACAGGCCGCGATTGTGCACACGACGCAATGCTAGGGCGAGTGGGGGGGAATGTGTGCTCACGGCAACGATAGCGCCTGCGCGTTGCCCCATGCTAGCGCAAGCCGAGAGAGTGTGCACTTGCAGCGATGCTAGCACTTGCTAGCAGCATCACTAGCAACAGCATGACGCCACGATGCAAGCGCAAGTGGGGTGTGTGTGCAAGTGTGCACACACGTGCGCACTGGCCAGCCATTCATGCAGCCGAGTGGCCAACAGTCCACGGCCCGGTCGTGGACCACAGCCCACAGGTTGGGGACCCCTGGTTGCTCCCTGGTTGCAGTCCAATTTCTAATATTTTTCTCCCGCAGCTGCTATTTTTAAGAAGGCCACCCATGTTTAATGAAGACTGTATTTCCCATGCTACTTGTAATTTCGTTAGAAGATGGTGTGACGCTTTTTTTTAATAAGAGTTTTTATTGAATTTTATAGGGTTAGGAAGAAGATATAACCAGGGTAAGGATCAGGATTTGGGATGGGGTTAGGATCGGGATGGGGTAGGAGTGGGGTTGGGAACAACATTGGGGTCCCCCCCCAATAACATTTTCAAGCTTTAGCAAACAGACTATTGTCCGGGTACATATGTTCAATCAACACTAATTAATATAACTGTAAATAGCTATAATATATACGCTAAATGATAATCATACACGGTGTCAATTAGTCAATACATATCATTCTCCTTACTAATATATATTCAAAATAACACATCACATTCATTTCTCGCTAGTTCGTTCTCCTAACCACTGGTAAAATTTATCTCATGTTTTAAAATAAATTGAATCCTCTTTGTCTTTAATCTCTAAAGTTAATCTGTCCATTTCTGCACATTCCAAAATGTTCTTGATTAAAATCTCCTCAGTTGGCAGGTTTTCATTTTTCCCAGTATTGGGCAAATGCTATTCTCGCTGCTGTCAATACACGCAATATTGAATGCTCCTTCTCCTACTTAGCTCCTAATATTCCGAACAAAAGCAAAAGTTCTGGTTTAAATTCAACCTGTCTTTTAGTCGTCTTTTCCAACCACGAATGTATCTTAATGTATGGTGTGGCTCTTAGCTGTAGATTGTGGTTTTTGCTGTGGCTGACTTCCCTTTGCTTCCCTAGGCTCTGATTCCACTGGCGAACGTGGCCATGATCGATTACACCCTGGAATTCCTCACTGCAACCGGGGTGGAAGAAACCTTCGTCTTTTGCTGCTGGAAGTCAGCAGAGATCAAGGAGCATTTACAGTAAGAGCAGCCCCTTTCGCCGTCTCTTCCAGGAAGGGGCGCCTTCCCTTATATGCCTTTGGTCTCTCGGAGTTTGAGGGAAGAGGGTTGGTGGTTGTCAGGTAGACGTAACCGAGCAAGACCAATAAAGGAGAACGTTTTGTAGCCCAGGGTTGAACGAAGGGGACCTTGGTGCTCTCTGAGCTGGGTGGTTTTCTTGCAGACATTTCATTACCCAACTGAGTAACGCCGTCAGTGCTAGAAGGTTTGTGGAGTGGAGGAGGAGGAGGGGAGAGGAAGAAGAGGAGGAGGAGGAGGACTGTGGGGTCCTTAGTGCTCTTTGAGCTTGTTATCTTGCAGGCCTATCATGACCCAACTAGGGAACATCATCAGTGCTAGTCTTAAGTGTCAACGCTGCTAACATCGGATGTTTTTGCTTTGACAACATACGGAGATGCAACCATTTCCCTTCTTATGTTTTACTCTTAGAATTAGAGTTAGAATTAGATGATACTGGGGGGGGGAGGAATGCACATGGGAGTTTAGCTAGACATAACATTACTGTAACTAGTGTGAGAACCAAGGTTTTTGAAATAAGAGGTGATAAGAAATGGCGAACTGGAGAACTGGAGGGGAAGCGTGCATTTCAAACTAATTGGAGAATGTGATTTATGACTGTTAATTAGAGGAGGGAATTGTGCTTTGATACTCTGTGCTCAGGGGAGGGGAATTCAGATTTTGGCTTCGACTACCTAAGTGCTGATGCCATGCTTCTCGAATAAAGATTCCTTAAGGTAAACAATGCCTCAAAGTTCTTTGAAGAGTTTCATCTGTTGTAACCATGACACTAGGTTTGGGTAATGAAATGGCTGGAAGAAAATAACCAAGCACAGAGAGTGACCTAGCCTGTTGGAATAGGCATCAGAAAGAGGCAGACGGACATCTGGATACAGACATACTATAGTTATACAGGTAGTCCTTGACTTAAAATCCTTTGTTTAGTGACTGTTTGAAGTTACAACGGCGCTGAAAATAGTGATGTATGTCTGCTTTTTTTTTTTTTTTTTTTGAACTCCTAAGATCCTCATGACTACATCCCCGTAATCAAATTTTGGATGTCTGGCAACCGGCTTGTATGACGGTTGCGCTGTCCCAGGGTCATGTGACCATCTTTTGCGATCTTCCAAGAAGCAAAGTCAATGGGGAAGCCAGATTTCACTTAACAACCATGTTACTAACATTAGAATGGCAGGGTTTCACTTAACAATTGTGGCAAGAAAGGTTGTAAAAACGGAGCAAAACTCACTTAACAACCGTCTCTGTCATGGTTCTGACAGATGAAACTCTTAAGAACTTCGGGGCATTGTTTACCTTAAGGAATCTTTATTTGAGTAGCATGGCATCGGCACGTACACGGTCGAAGCCAAAAACTGAGTTCCCCTCCCCTGAGCACATAGTATCAAAACACAATTCCCTCCTTCAATTTACAGTCTTAAATCACATTCTCCAATTGGTTTGAAATGCAGGCTTCCCCTCCAGTTCTCCAGCTCGCCATTTCTTATCTTCTCTTATTTCAGTAACCTTGGTTCTCACACTAGGTTCAATATTGTAATGTCTAGTTAAACTCTCATGCACATTCCTCCCCACCCAGCACAATGGTTGCATCGCCACCTGTTGTTAAAGCAAAAAACATTCGACGTTAGCAGGGTTGACAATCTCACTTAGCAGAGGAAATTTTGGGCTCAGTTGTGGAAGGCTACCTCTAGTAGCTCATGGCTCAGTCAGCTTTTGTAGAACCAGCACCGTTAAAAGAGTTGACGGGGACCTTGTGGGTCACATAGGGTTTGCCTTCACTCCGTGCAAACTTTGCAACTCCGGCATCCCTCTCAATGCCCATTCGTTCCTCCCTAGATCCTTCCAGCGGAGGAGACCTTAACTTTAGAATAGATCCACCATCCTTCTTTCCCAATATCAAAGTTTCTTCTCGCCATTAAGGGAAGTTTCATCTTTAGACACAGTCTGCTCCTTTGTCGCCATTTGTAGACTTGTTCTATGGCAGGGTTTTTCAACCAGTGGTACGGGTACCACCTGTGGTACATTGGCACCTGGCAGGTGGTACGCGAGAATCCTAGAAAAGTGGTAGCGGGGGAGGGGAATGAGCTGAACCGGGGGCAGCACCGCACAAGCCTGAGCGAGAGACGGTTGGAGCTGCAGGGCTGTCAGGGCTCAGCGGAAGCACCAGGATCAGCGCCAGGCTCCAGCTGGAGCTCAACGCTGATCCTGGTGCTTCTGCTGAACCCAGAAGAAGCGTCAATCAGCTGGAACGTTTCAGCATCTCCAGGGTCTTGTGATTTACATTCAGATGCTTGGAAACTGATTCATATTTATGATGGTCACAGTGTCCCAGGGTCATGTGAAGTGACCAAAACCTGCTGCAAGCACCCAGCAGACGGGGGGAATAAAAACCAAACACCCCCCCACCCCACCCCCGCTGCCAATCCTCAACAGAAATGCTCACAACAGTGAAAACCTCGGACAGGAGGAAGAGCGCCGCCGGGCGGGCAGGCAGGTGTCTTGCTCGGCTGTGGCTTGGGGGGCCCTTTTTTCAGTGCCATTGTAACTTCAAACGGTCACTAAGCGAACTGTTGTAAGTCATGGATTACCTGTACTTCATCCTTTTTCCCTTTTCTTTTCTTTTTTTGGTCATCAAGTTTTTGACACCTTGCTAGGCGACTGGGCATTCTTTTGTTACAGAGCTTCTCGCACAGTTGTTTCTCTGATTTTTTTTTTCTCTCCTCAGAAACTCTAAGTGGTGCCATCCGACATCGCCTAACATTGTGCGGTTTGTCATCTCAGACCTGTATCGTTCCCTCGGCGACGTGTTGCGGGAAGTTGACACCAAGTGTCTCGTTCGTTCAGACTTTATCCTGGTCTCTGGGGATGTGGTGTCCAATATTAATATTTCTCCAGCTTTGCAGGAACACAGGTGGGTATTTAGGAGAAAGGCACAAGCAGCCCTTGACTTACGGCTGCAACCGAGCCCGACATTTCTGTCGCTAAGTGGATTTTTGCCCCATTCTACGACCTTTGTTAAGGGAATCACTGCAGTTGTCAAGCTAGCAGCATGGTCGTGTCCGCGAATCCGGCTTCCCCATTGACTTTGCTTGCATAGAAAGGGGCCAGAAGGGGACCGTATGAAATTCAGAGGCTTGGCCATCGACTCATCTTTATGGCATCATGAAGATGAATCGGTTGCCAAGCTGCAACTGTCTAAATATGAGTCAGTGGCCAAGCCCAGGGGTAGGCAACCTTGGCCAGCTATGCTGGCTGAGGAATTCTGGGAGTTGAAGTCCACGAGTCATAAAAGAGCCAAGGTTGCCTACCCCTGGCCAAGCCTCTGAATTTCAATCATATGACCATGGAGATGCTGCAGTGGCTGTAAATGTGAAAAAAAAAGGTCATAAGTCACTTTTTTCAGTGCCGTCGTGACGACAAACTGTCACTCTTGTAAGTCGAGGACTATCTCCATAAGGCCCTTCTGGCAGGAATGATGCGCTACTATCTTATCTGAGTATATTTTATGATTGTTATTTTTTTTAAAAAAAATATCTTCTCCCTCTCTCCTGGTACAGGACACGGCGTAAGCTGGAGAAGAATGTGTCTGTAATGACGATGATATTTCAAGAGTGTTCGCCAGGACATCGGGCCCGATGTCCGGAGGACGATATTATCCTGGTCATGGACAGCGCTACGAAACGCGTGCTCCACTATCAGAGGACGCAAGGGCTGAAGCACTTCGGTTTTCCCATGGTGTGTGAATCAGGGAGCTAGAGAACAAGTAGCCAGTTTTGCTATGAGTTTAACACAGGGGTCTTCAAACTTGGCCCTTTTATGACTTGTGGACTTCAGCTCCCAGAATTCCTCAGCCAGCATATCTGGCTGAGGAATTCTGGGAGCTGAAGTCCACAAGTCATAAAAGGGCCAAGTTTGAGGACCCCGGGTTTAAGAGGACACAAGTCTTAAAGCTGATAAGGATGAGGGGGGAAAAAAGTCCATATTAAGATATGTGGACTTCAATTCCCAGAATTCCCCAGCTAGCAAAGCTGGGAGTTGAAGTCCACACATCTTAAATTGGCTTGAGATACGCTGAGTTAATAGCTAAGAAAACATGGTTCCTTTCGAGGTCCAATATAGTCACACCTTGGTACTCGGCTGCCTTAATACTTGTCGAATTTGGTACGTGCTGCATTTTGGCGGGAAAACTTTGTCCCGATACTCGTTTGGTACCAGGCGTGCAAGATAGAAATTGTTGGTGTTGGTTGCCTTGTGATGCACTACACTTTCCAGCCAAAATACCTGGAATCACGCCATCTTATCTTAGCTTCTGTGGTCATTTTGTGTATTTTTTTCACCTTTATTTCCCCTCATCAATACAGATAAAATGCTTTTATTTTAAGTGTTTATTAATTTTCAGGTTTATTTCTCCTGTAAAAGTAATGATATACAAATCCTATCTTTTTACATGGTGGGTTCAAATGTGGTTTGGGAACAGATTCAGGTTTTTTATATTATTCCTTATGGGAAAAATTTGTTTAGTGCTTGTCATTTCTCTGTACTCGTCATCTCCTGAAACCAATTAACAACAAGTACTGAGGTTCCACTTCATTAGATTAGGAATTGCTTATCAGTTCGGATTGGCTGGTGGCCTTGGGCAGTTCATTCTACATCTACGGCTTGGATTGTCATTGCTCACTATAGGACTAATAGATGGATTAATATAAATATTTTTAAGTGGTAGCAAGCTTGGTTTTTGGTTCACTGTCTTCTTGGGACAGCTTGAATGCGAGTACAAAAAACGATTTTATAAGTGAAACTGATTCTCCATTTTGTTAGATGAGCCCATATAAATGAGATAAACCAGATACTCATCATCATCATAAAGTTGGAAGGGAACGTGGAGGTCTTCTAGTCCAACCCCCTACTCAGGCAGGAAATCCTATACCATTTCAGACAAACGGTTATCCAGTCTCTTCTTAAAAACTTCCAGTGTTGGAGCATTTACAACTGGAGGCAAGTAGTTCCACTGGTTAATTCTTCTAACTGTGAGGAAATTTGTCCATAATTCTAGGTTGCTTTTCTCTTTGATTAGTTTCCATCCGTTGCTTCTTGTCCTGCCTTCAGGCGCTTTGGAGAAGAGCTTGACTCCCTCTTCTTTGGGGCAGCCCCTGAGATACTGGAAGACTGCTATCATGTCCCCCCTCGTCCTTCGCTTCATTAAATCAGACATACCCAATTCCAGCAGCTGTTCTTCATATGTTTTAGCCTCCAGTCCCCTGACCATCATTGTTGCTCTTCTCTGCACTCTTTCTAGAGTCTCAACATCTTTTTTACATCGTGGTGACCAAAACTGGATACCTTATTCCAAGTGTGGCCTTACCAAGACCTTGTAAAGTGTAATTAACACTCCACGTGACCTTGATTCTATCCCTCTGTTACTGCAACTGTATATATATATATATATATCTGTATAATGAAAGTTTGGGAAATCTGTGGCCCTCTAGATCAGGGGTCCCCAACCCCCGGTCCGTGGACCGGAACCGGGCCACGCCATGCCAGTAACCGGTTCACACAAACAAGCAAACGCCATCTGAAAAGATGGCCAAAAAGATCGTTGGCAGTTCACTCCCTCCCATCCAAGACATAGCACAGAAGCGTTGCTTGAGCAGGTCAGCAAGATTGTCTGGGACACGACACACATCCTCTTCTTCCTGTTTTCCTTGTTCCCTTCTGGGAGGAGGGGGGCTCCGTGGTATCTGAAGCAGGACATCCAAAGTCAGCCATAGTTTCATTCCATAAAGCATTAACCTTGTGAACTCTCAGGCTTCCACCTTCCGTCACATATTCAAGATGGACAGTATATAATAATAATAATAATAATAATAATAATAATAATAATAATAATAATAATAATAATAATAATAATAGTTGGAAGGTACCTTGGAGGTCATCTAGTCCAACCCCCTGCTCAGCAGGAAGCCCTATACAATTTTGGACAAAGGGCTGTCCCGTCTCTCCTTAAAAACTTCCAGTGTTGGAGCATTCACCGCTTCTAGAGGCAGGTTGTTCCACGGCTTAATTGTCCTCACTGTCAGGAAGTTTCTCCTTAGTTCTAGGTTGCTTCTCTCCTTGACTAGTTTCCATCCGTTGCTTCTTGTCCTGCTTTCAGGTGCTTTGGAGAATAGCTTGACTGCCTCTTATTTGTGGCAGCCCCTCAAATATTGGAAGGCTACTATCATGTCAGCCCTCATCCTTCTCCTCATTAGACTAGACATACCCAATTCCAGCAACTGTTCCTTGTATGTTTTAGCCTCCAGTCCCCCAATCATCTTTGTTGCTCTTCTCTGTACTCTGAGTCTCAACATCTTTTTTACATCGTGGTCACCAAAACTGGATGCCTTATTCCAAGTGTGGCCTTACCAAGGCCTTGTAAAGTGTAATTAACACTCCACGCAACCTTGATTCTATCCCTCTGTTAATGCAGCCTAGCACTGTGTTGGCTTTTTTGGCAGCTGCAGCACACGGCTGGCTCATATTTAAGTGATTGTCCACTAGGACTCTGAGATCCCTCTCACAGTTGCTACTATTGAGAAAGGTACCACCTATACTGTTCCTGTGCATTTGGTTTTTCTTGCCTAAATGTAGAACTTTACTTTATTCACCATTGAATTTCATTTTGTTAGTGCCCAGTGTTCAAGTCTGTCAAGATCCTTCTGTATCTTCTTGAGTGCTAGTTATTGTTAGTGGGACATTGTTAGTGGGAGCTGGGCTTCAGGGATTGGACACCCACTTTTAAAGACACTAGCGCTGTGGTGGCGAACTTATGGCATGCGTGCTACAGGTGGCACGCAGAGCCCCCTCTGTGGGCACACGGGCCATTGCCCTAGTCCTAGCTTTCAGCTGGGTTTTATAAAACCTTTTTGCTTTAGGCCTCTGCCGCTGTGTGCAAGAAAACAAAAAAGGGTTGATCAATCAATTTCAACTTCTCGCAGGGAAAAAAAGATCTCGCAAAGTCGGAATTGATTGATTGAACTTTTGAGTCCCACCCAGTCTGCCGTTATCACTGCAGCCACGCCTACCCAGTGGGCCGTGCCCATCCAATTGGCCACACCCACCCAGTGGGCCACGCCCACCCGGCACCCAACAATACATAAGTGGGTTTTGGGTTGCAGTGTCGTCACTCGGTCTCTAATTGACATCACTGCACTAGCGTATCTTCACTGAAAGAACATTAAATTGCAATTGGCTTGCCTTCTCTGAATTCCTGGGAATTATTACCAGAGCATTAGCAGAGCGTGCTGAGGTGGTAGATTAACGGTGACCTTCAGCAGAAGGCTGCTTAAATCTTTCCCCAGAAAATGAGCAAGTTGCTTCAGTATTATTTCCCGGTAAAATTTTCCAACATACAGAGTTGCTTTGGGAATTCAGACAGTAAGTGGATCGTTTTGAAATCTCATTTCATTTGTTGGAAATTGAGCTGGGATTTGAGCCACGGCGGGGCCACGGTTAGAATGCAGAATTGTTGGCTGAACTCCACCCACAGCCTGGAGTTCGGTCCTGAACCGGCTCAAGGTTGACTTAGCCTTCCATCCTTCCGAGGTCAGTAACATTAGGACCCAGATTGTTGGGGGCAATGTGCTGACTCTGTAAACCGCTTAGAGGGGGCTGTAAAGCCCTGTGAAGCGGTATATAAGTCTAAGTGCTATTGCTATTCTTTCCTTCCTCCCTCCCTCCCTCCCTCATGATGGCTCAGCAGTTAGAATGCAGCATTGCAGGCTGACTGCCCACTGCCAGCAGTTCGATCCAGACCTGCTCAAGGTTGACTCAGCCTTCCATCCTTCCCAGGTCGGTAAAATGAGGACCCAGATTGTTAGGGAGCAGTATGCTGACTCTGAAAACCGCTTAAGAGGGCTGTAAAGCACTATGAAGCGATATATAAGTGCTATTGCTGTTGCTAAGCTGGATGGCCCCCGACCTGCGCTCCTTCCGGCGTGATTTAAAAACCTATCTATTTGAACAATCTGGCCTGGTCTGATGGGTTTGGGGTTGGATTTAAATAAGTTCTTAACACATTTTTAGTATTGTATTCTTGGGCATAATTATTTAATTTTTTTAATCTCTTTTTTAACTTTTGTATTTACACTTTTGATATTTATTGCCCTGTACACCGCCCTGAGTCCTTCGGGAGAATGGCGGTATAAAAATTTAATAATAATAATAAATATATATATAATCATGTGATTTTCACCCCCCGCCCCCATGGTCTGCTCTAGTCTCTTCAAGAGACCCATTTTTTCTAATGAAATTCCCAGCTCGCAGAGAGTAGCTTTGGCAGTGAATGAATATATGTAGGTCTTCACTGTATTTTTCGTTTGTTTGTTCTAGAGCTTGTTTCAGAGCCATACCGAAGAAGTGCAAGTACGGAACGATTTGCTAGACTGCCATATTAGCATCTGTTCTCCCCAGGTATGTGATATGAAAAGCACCGGGAATTAGGAGCAGACCTTGCTTATATTCTCTCATCGTGCCAGATTATAATTTGCTTAACCATGGTTGGGGTGGGTGACTCCAGGACACTTCGACCGTCATAAACACATGCCAGCTGCCGTTTTTGATCGCAGGACCATGGGGAATGCTGAGACAGTTTAAGTATGAAAAAAGAGTCATAAGTCACTTTTTTTGGTGCCGCTGTTACTTTGAATGGGCAGTAAATGAAATATTCTGAATTCAGGACTCCCTCTGGTGCCATCTGTGTTCCTTTTTTGCACTTCAGTCTATACGTTGAATGAGACACAGTTCATAGTTCTTCGTGCCAAAGGTTGAGACGCTCTGGTTTCAGACACAATTATAACATTAAAAGTTGTATTAAAAAACAACCTGTTTTGTTCTTCCCTTGCAGGTGACCGAGCTGTTTACAGATAATTTCGATTATCAAACTCGGGATGACTTTGTGCGTGGCTTGTTGGTGAATGAAGAGGTACATATGTAGTGGGAATAATAATAATAACAACAACAACAACAACAACAACAACAACAATAATAATAGTTGGAAGGACCTCAGGCAGGAAACCCTATACCATTTCAGACAAATGGCTGTCTAGTCTCTTCTTTAAAACTTCCAGTGTTGGAGCATTCACAACTTCTGGAGGCAGGTTGTACCACTGGTTAATTGTTCCCACTGATGAGAAATTTCTCCTTAGTTCTAGATTGCTTCTCTGCCTGATTAGTTTCCATTCTTGTCCTGCCTTCAGGTGCTTTGGAGAATAGCCAAATATCTTTAAATGGTCATTAAGCTAATAGTTGTAAGTGGAGGACTATCTGTACAGTTAGAATTGTTTGTGTAAATAATCTATCTAGTTTCAGGAGACCCTATGCATTCGTATGCTCACCTTTCTGTGCAGTATAAATATTGATTGACTGATAAACTAATCTGTAAAGATAGCTTCTTACATAAAAATGAAGCAGAACATCAACATTTATATGCAAATAAACCCGTGAGGGACTAAGACTCTCAAGAATACTGAAATTCAAATTTCTCCAGCATGGGGTCCTCTAGAGAGTTTGGGCCACGGTTCTACAAGCCGTGCTCAGACTTCTGATTGTTCCGGACAGGATTTGGGGGGCAGCTCCTTAACCCAAATTCCAGACCAGATTCTTGATGATTTGCAGAAGCTAGGACACCTTAATAACAACAGTAATAATTCATTAAACCTGCAGGCCGCTACAGTCGCACAAAGAATTATAAATTTGTGTATTTATTAAGCTTACATGCCGCCCATCTCGCATAGAGGTGATTCTAGGCCGCTTAAAATCGACAAAAGCATCAAGGTGAAACATTAAGACAACAAATATCTCAGGGGCTGCCCCAAAGAAGAGGGAGTCAAGCTATTCTCCAAAGCGTCTGAAGGCAGGACAAGAAGCAACGGATGGAAAACTAATCAAGGAGAGAAGCAATCTGGAACTAAGGAGAAATTTCCTGACAGAACAATTAATCAGTGGAAGGGACCTTGGAGGTCTTCTAGTCCAACCCCCTGCTCAAGCAGGAGACCCTTACAGAATCACAGCATACCAGAAAGCTTGAGGTCTTTCCTAACAGCCCTTCTCTGTTCCTCAGGTCCTCGGGAACCAGATCCATATGTACGTGACCTCAGAAGAATACGGCGCCTCCGTTTCCAATTTGTCTATGTACGAGTCGGTGTCCTCAGACATTCTGCAACGTTGCGTCTATCCAATAACCCCCGAGATGAACTTCATCAACGGGAAGCAGAGCTGCACCCATTCCCGCCACAACATTTACCGGGGTGCCGAAGTTAGTCTGGGCCAGGAGAGTGTGCTGGAAGAGAACGTACTTGTGGGGCAAGGAACATCGGTGGGCGCAAAATGTTGCATAACCAACAGCGTCATTGGGCCCAATTGCAAAATAGGTAAGTTCTGATGCCCGTAAAATAGGGGGCAGTTTGGCCTGGAGAGAACCCTGCCACGCGTGGGGTGCAGGTACAGGAAACGTGACAGAAAGAAGTCTTAATACAGGTGGTCCTCAACGTAACGACCACAACTGAGCCCCCAATTTCTGTGATCAAGCAAGACATTTGTTAAGTGAGTTTTGTCCCATTTTACGACCTTTCTTGCCTCAGTTGTTAAGTGGTTCTCTGCAGGTGTTTAGCCAGTAACCCGGTCGTTAAGTGAATCCGGCTTTCCCCCATTGACTTTGCTTGTTGGAAGGTCGCCAAAGGGGGTCACGTGACCCCGGGGGGGACATGGCAACCGTCATAAATGTGGACCAGTTGCCAAGCGTGCAAATTTTGATCATGTGACCACAGAGATGCTGCAAGCCCGTGAAAAGGGGTCATGACTCATTTCGTTCGGTGCTGTTGTAACTTGGAACAAAGCGTTGTAAGCCGAGGACTACCTGTAATTGTTGAACCCTGAGGCGGTGGTGATGCAAAATACGAAGACTGGATCAAACCACCACTCCTGGCAGAGAGATTTCGTGCAGCTGCTAATTTACTGGAGCGAAATTTGCAGCTAATTGACTTTGGAGGCAAAACCAGACAGGAAAAGCATGTTAGGATGACTTGCAGTAGTCTAGACGAGGGGTCGGCAACCTTGGCTCTATTATGACTCATGGACTTCAACTCCCAGAATTCCTGAGCCAGCATGGCTCAGCTTGGAAACCTCTCCGTTTCCCCTCAGCATGGCTGGCTCAGGAATTCTGGGAGTTGAAGTCCATGAGTCATAAAAGAGCCAACGTTGCCTACCCCTGGTCTAGACACAAACTACATTGGGTAAACGATTGATTTGAATCCAGGTCTTCCCCATCGCATGTAAAGTGAGGCTCTCTTGATTAAGTATTGCTAAGCCAGCGAGTTGTTATGCGAACCTGGCTTCTCTCATTGACTTGGCTTGTTGGAAGCTGGCTGGGAAGTTTACACATGGTGATCATGTGACCCCCCCTCCCCAGGATAGCGCAACTATCATAAATGCATGCCAACTAGTCGGCACCCAAATTTTGATCACGTGACCCATCGGGATGCAACAATGGTCATAAGTGTGAAAATCGGTCATAAGCCAGGGCAGTTTTAACTTGGAACTGTCACTAAACCAACGATTGTAAGTTGAGAACCAGCTGCCCATCATGGCTTCTGAGCTGTCGGACTTCGTGTAAAGTGCAAAGGAAAAACAAACCACGTTACGCTGCGGGGCAGTAAATAAACACAACTAGCTTATGTATTGTGAGCTGGACGAGGATGACATAAAGTGATGGTTTGTGTTTTCGGATACTGATCAGGTAACGGCGTCCTTCTGGACTGGGCTTTCCTGTGGAATGACGTCCATATAGGAGACGGTGTAAAAATCTATCAGTCCATCGTTTGTGACGAGGCCGAGGTGAAGGAAGGTGTCACGTTGAATCCTCATTGCGTCCTCACTTCCCAGGTGAGCAGGAAGAAGCCCATTTTTGTTATTCTTTTATTTTAGTTCTGAAAGAGCAATGCTTCTTCATCTGGGTAACTCTTAAGATGTGTGGACTTGTAATGCCTAGACCGGGGGTAGTCAACCTTGGCTCTTTTATGACTTGTGGACTTCAGGTCCCACAATTCCTGAGCCAGCATGGCTCAGCTTGGAAACCTCTCCCTTTTCCCTTAGCATGGCTGGCTCAGGAAGAAGACCCTTGGTGGAGCAGTGGGCTAATGCCTCCTTAAGTTTAGGTTTAGGTTTTATTAAATTTTAGTAACACCAGCTGCCTGCAATTAGTGCAGGTTCGAGTCCCACCAGGCTCAAGGTTGACTCAGCCTTCCATCCTTCCGAGGTAGGTAAAATGAGGACCCAGATTGTTGGGGGCAATTAAGCTTACTTTGTAATAATGCCGCTTAGGGGGGGCCCCGAAAGCCCTAATAAGCAGGCATATACATAGAATGAAGGCTACTGCTAAGCTTGTAAGCCGCCCTGAGTCTTCGGAGAAGGGCGGGATATAAATGGAATAAAAATAAAATAAAAATTCTGGGAGTCGAAGTCCACGAGTCATAAAAGAGCCAAGGTTGCCTATCCCTGACCTAGACTGCTGGTTAAGGAATTCTGGAAGTAGAATCCACACATCTTAGAATTCTGTAAATGGGGGTGGGGGGTCAAAGGTGAGAAATCAAAGCATCTTGGGACAGATTAAATGTCACCTATTTGCCTTGTCCCTTCCTTGGTTGTCTTTGAATCCATTGGTAGTTCAAAAAGTAGTGTCCTTGTTCATCTGGGGGCTGACCGTTTGCAAAAACTCCCAGACAAAACCCTGAATGCCCTCTTAAATCGGGGGGTGGGTGGGTGGGCGGTGGTCAAGCACAGGAAATCAGAACTCTAGACCAGGGGTGTCAAACTGCCGGCCCACGGGCTGGTTGCGTCATCCAGAAGCTGCGCCCACCCCATTGCCGGCGATGGTGAAACTGTCCCGATAACATTGCATGACATCGCGTGTCTGCTCTAGACAGTTCAAATGAATACCTAGGTTTCTTGTCGGCTAAAGCTCTCTAGAAGAATCTGACCTACTAACAGTCAAAACAAATTGGCAGTAGCTAAGAGTAAAAGGAAGTCAAGATTTGGATCTCCTGTGGGCACGCAGGGACTTGAGACTGATGACTTGTTTGACCCCCTCTCCCTCCCTCTGGCTCCGCCTGGTCCTCTCCTACAGGCAGCCTCAGAAGGTCCTTTATTCTCAGGATTACAACCTGCTCCCATCCTTCTGTAACTAGTTTTATCACGAAACACGGCACCCTGTCCTGCTTGCTCAGCAAGGGAAGAGATGCTCAGAATTGAGATGGGGATAGAAACTTGGCCTCGCAGCCGATTCTCTTGCTGCTTTGTTGGGGACCTGGGTTCCTCACTCCACCCCCCCACCCCACCCCCAGTTGAGTGAATTGGGGGGCTGGGAATCTGCAAGCCTTTTTTTACTTCCTGGAGGAAGTAAAGGTGGAAACGTTGCTTGTTTGTAGGTGGTGGTGGGGCCTAAGAAGGTCTTTCCAGAAGGCACAGTCATATCCCTGCATCCTGCGGATGAAGAAGAGTATGACGAAGATGAATTCAGCGATGATGCAGATGTGAACAAGGAGGAGAGCAAAGTGAAGCAAAAAGGTATGGGAGAAGCTGGTCCCAGGGATTTATTGCAGAGTGAGACTGTTCTCCTGCAGGGCTTTCTAGGGGGGACATGATAGCAGTCTTCCAATATTTGAGGGGCTGCCACAAAGAGGGGGGGTGTCAACCTATTCTCCAAAGCACCTGAGGGCAAAGACAAGAAGCAACGGATGGAAACTAATCAAGGAGAGAAGCAACCTAGAACTAAGGAGGAATTTCCTAACAGCGAGAACAATTAATCAGTGGAACGACCTGCCTCCAGAAGTGGTGGATGCTCTGACCCTGGAGGTTTTTTAAGAAGAGATTGGACATCCCCTTGTCTGACGTGGGTCTCTTGCTTGAGCTAGACTAGAAGGGTTGGACTAGAAGACCTCCAAGGTTCTTTCCAACTCTTGTTATTTTGTTATTCTCTTCTGCCTTTTTCCCATAGAGTCTTCCCTTGGGACCCTGCTAAGGATTAAGGATAAGGATTAAATAACTGCTAAGGATTAAGCAGCCTGGAGAAAGAATCTGCTTTGAACGAGTAGGTGGGAAGGAGATGATGACGAAGTGGTGGGGACAAAGTGGGCTCCAGGCTCTTAACTCCTATTTGGGCACAGTTGAAACCCCCTTTTTCTAGCCATTTTATTTCACTTGGCTTTCGTTGCTCTTTTGCAATGCAAATGCCTTCCTCTTTATTTATTAGATTTGTCTCCTGCCTTTCGTTCAAGAGCTTTAGCTGGTTTTCACTCCTCCTACTTTTCGACAGACAGGAGAATATTTGTAGATCAGGGTTGAACTGTGGGGTACTTGGTGCACTCTGAGCTTGGTGGTTTTCTTGCAGACGTTTCTTTACCAAACTAGGCAACATCATCAGCGCTAGCTCCTATTTTTTCCCCCCGCATCATCGATTTTGCAAGGTACATTAGGCAGAGGGAAAAAGTTTTGATGGTCAAGAGCAGACCAGACCACCTTGGTCTCCTTGATCCTAGTCCTACACTTTACCAGGATACCGTGTGGGTTCTCTGCTTAATATTTCCAGATGCTGCTACTGAAGCAGTTACCGTATTTTCTGGCGTATAAGACAACCCCCTACATTTCCTGTTAAATTATAGGGTTTGGGCTATACTCGCCGTATAAGACTACCCCTTTTCCAACGCACACCAAATAAGAATTAAAAAACATCAGATTTGATTTTAATATGGTAATTTTAATTCAAATGCTTATGACATGCAGGTACTTAGTAGGAAAACTGTCACTTATAAACATAAGGCTGTTTGTCATCAAACATGTAAACATAAAACAGTGCCAGTGGATTAAACTTTTCCTAATTCACTCTAAAGCTTTCCCTGCGCAGACCAAATGGGAGATCCGCTCCAGGTTTTCCAGCCAGCCCGCCCACTTCCTGAGTCAAATGTGTCCTTAGAGCTAAGCAGCTGCTCTGACTGCTGCATTCCCCACCTGCCTTTCAGGTTGGGATAGACTGTAGCTGCTCTTCAACTTTAGAAGGAAAGACGCCCAGACCCCAGCCTGTAAAAAATCACAGACTGCAGCTTCTTCTCCAGTTGGTCCCGCTTTCCCTGCGCAGACCAAATGGGAGATCCGCTCCAGGTTTTCCAGCCAGCCCTGTCCCTAAAGTTTCAGCACCCCGCGTATAACACGACCCCTGACTTTTGAGAAGATTTTCATGGGTTAAAAAGTTGTCTTATACGCCAGAAAATACGGTAACCTCGCAAGACGTGTTTGTTCATGGGGTGAAGATAGAAATACAATGCTTAGTTCATTATGTATGATTTCTGTCACTTCCTCCTAAACCAGGGGTGTCAAACTGCCGGCCCGCAGGCCAGACGTGTCACGAGGAGACCGCGCCCACCCCATTGCCGGCAATGGGGAACAAGTTCCGTGACGTCGTGATTTTGACATGTCTGTCCTAAACCAAACAGCATTTGAAGCAAAAAGCATCCTTACGTAGGCTAGAAGGGGTGAGGACACGAGACTGCTGTTCCTCATCCACCATCTTCCATTGTAGCTCTTCCCAACTTGGTGCTAGGATTAGAAAAACTAGCCAATGAGGTAGACTTGAGGTGTCCTGGGTGCTCTCAGAGTTTGGTTATTTTCTTGCAGGTGTTTCATGGTCCAAACTAGGTAACGTCTTCAAGAAAACAACTAAGCTCAGAGAGCACCAAGGAGCCTTCATTTCAGCCTTGAGCTATAAATATTCTCCTTTGAGGTAGACTTTTTTGGGGGGAACAATCTTACTGCACTATCAACTCACTAGTTCCTTTTGTTTAGTTGCATCCTTTGGATTGATAATCAAGCCAACATTCATTTTCTACTTTAGGCTACAACCCAGAAGAGGTTGGCTTGGAAGGCAGAGGTTACCTTTGGGAAGCAGCCCATGAAAACGATGCAGACCAAGAGGAACAAAGACAAAGTCTCTGGGGTAAGCGAACTGGAGGATAGAAAAATGGGATTCAGCAGGCAGTATAGAATGGCATGTTGTCCCATGCTCCTCTGCGGTTCTTGTAAGTGATGAGAATTGCCAAGAAAACTGGTGCGGCAGCTGTCTTTACAGGGCTGGGGATAGTGTCAAGGTAATGATTTAAAAGCTAACCAGCTTGCCAATTTTGGAGACCGACCTCCCCGCAAGGTTAGCTGAGGAATTCTGGGAGTTGAAGTCCACAAGTCTTAAAGTTGCCAAGTTTAAAGACCTCCTCGCATGGTTAGCTGAGGAATTCTGGGAGTTGAAGTCCACAAGTTTTAAAGTTGCCAATTTTGGAGACCCCCTCATCTAAGCAGATACTCTGGGAGAAAGGAGCCATTCAAGACCCAGTTTTGTAAGAATAACCATAGCAGAAAGTGTTGATAAAATACAATTCTTGACATGGAAAAATACCGGATAGAAATACATCGCTAAGCAACTGGTTGTAAGTTGAGGATTACCTGAAATGGTTTCCTCATGAAAAGGTGCTGGAGCAAAGTCAGAGGACTTCAGAAGTTTCTTCCCTCCCATCTTAACTAGGCCTCGCCATAAAGGCTGAAGAAGAAGAAGAAGAGTCCGAAAGCGATACGAGCTTTGGGTCTGAGCAGATAGACAGTCGGGCAGCTTCCCCTCAGATGGATGACGTTAAAGGTAATTGGGATTCCTTTGTGGCGGGACGTTGGCTCCAAATGCACGTTGTCTGCATGATATTAAAGCGGAAACCGAACTGAGTGAGAGTAAAAAATGGGGGGACCTGAAGCGTTGTGGGTTTGAGGATTGCTGCCCAGGGTGTTCTGTTCCAGCCTACGACCGGCCTTGTTTGTGTGTCAGGGACAACCCATTTTTCCTTTTTACAGTCAATAGGCTGGAGAAACCCAACCCAAATTTATTTACACTTCAAACAAAAAGGGAACAGAGTATTTCCTTCGATAAATGAATCAAAATATCAAACGAGTCAACGAACAAGAGTTAAACAGAAGTAGCAAGAACAGACCAGGATTCCCTTAGAATGTCTCCAAACGGTTGCCTTCAGCAACCAGCCCCGCCCACACCTTCCCCTTTTATTATCAGTCCCACAGCATGGCTTCTCACTGCCTTCTCCTCCTCTCACTGAGTTGCCTCATTGATTTTCTCTGCTCTGCTCTGCTGGATTGCGCTCTGCTTCTAGCGTCTCTGAACAGATTCAGCTGTGACTCCTCTGAGTCTGACACCTCGTCCTCACACAGCTGAGCCTCATGAGGAACACAACGGGAGGGGCCAGGCTGAGAGTTTTGCAGTGCATTAGAGCCTCCCTCTGGCATCAAAGGCTCTCCAAACCCCTCCTCCTCCTCCTCAGATTCCTCAGACTCAGCTGCTGGGAGCACAGGCTACACAGGGTTTCTTTTTCCAGCGGAGTGCTCCGCTTCTAATCTGCTCTCGATTTCAGTTTTCCAGAATGAGGTCTTGGGGACTCTGCAGAGAGGGGAAGAAGAGAAAATCTCTTGCGACAACCTGGTTCTGGAGATCAACTCTCTCAAGTAAGACTTTTGCGGTCAGATTTTTGTGACTTTAGGAGACAGTGGGAGCCCCAAGACTCCCCCATCCAGAGATAAGGCAGGTGCTTAGACCTCCTGGGTATAGATGGAGGTGTGCGATCTCTCACTTAGCGCCTACGAGCCTTTGGTTTATTATTTAAATTTAAGCGGGGGCAAGTAGTCCATCACTTGGATTGACCCGAAGGTTCTCCCTCCCAAAAATTCATCCAGCCAAAAGGCAGAAAAACTGGAGTTTCTGTCTCTTGAGATATTGGATCAATGCTATCCTGTCCCCCCTGGTCCTTCTCTTCATTAAACAGTTCCAGCAACTGTTCCTCGTATGTTTTAGCCTCCAGTCCACCTGATCATCTTCGTTGCTCTTCTCTGCAGTCTTTCTTTTTTTTTACATTGTGACCAAAACTGGATGCAGAATTCCAAGTGTGGCCTTACCGAGGATGTCTGTTAACATTTCTCCTTCCTTTTATAGGTACGCTTATAACATTGGCCTGAAAGAGGTGATGGCGATGCTCAGCAAGGTGGTACTGGAATACCCCCTGCAGCGGATGAAAGCAGAAAAGGACCCTCAGCAGTACAGCAGCCTGGTAGCCCCTGTGAGCATCCTTCCTCCTTGCCTTGGTTCTGCGACCTTTAACCTTTAACCCCCTCAGACGTTCCCATCTGCCTATCCCAGGTCCTTGGGTTCAGTAAACAGACAAAAATGACCAATCTGGTCTGAACATCTGGTTGACTGCCCAGCGGACCATTTTTTAATAATAATAATAATAATAATAATAATAATAATAATAATAATAATAATAATAATAATAATAATAATAATACAACATTAAAAAAAGAAAACAAAAACAAGCAAAAACCTCAAAAGGGCAGACTCAGTGGACCACTGGGCCTTTTTTCTGCCCTCCATTTTCTATGTTTCCATCCATCTGTTTAAAGAATCCGTTTACCCTCTTCTTCCAAAATGGGTGGCTGAAATACACAGGCAGTCCTCGACTTACGGCAGTTCATTTAGTGTCCATTCAAAATTACAACGGCACTGAAAAAAGCTACTTAACGACCACTTTTCACACTTGCAACCTTGGTAGCAGCCCCATGGTCGTGGGAGCAAAATTCAGGCGCATGACAACTGCTTCATACTTACGACCGTTGCTGTGCCCCTGGGTCAAGAATAATCACCTTTGGCGACTTTCTGACAAGCAGAGTCAGTGAGGGAAAGCGATTCGACTTACCACCGTGTTACTAACTTACCCACTGCAGTGATTCAGTTAGCAAGTGTGGTGAGAAACGTTGTAAAATGGGTGCAAAACTCACTTAACAAATGCTCAGCCACAGAAATTTTGGGCTCTGTTGTGGTCGTACGTCGAGGACTCCCTGTACATAAAAGGGGAAGAGGTTCTAAGGTCTGTGAAAATCGAACTGGCGTTCTAATGCCACCTAAGCTGTAAGTTGAGGACACGGAGTGGCTGCATGAAAAAGGGAACGAGGGTTTGGATAAAATAAAAATAAAAATTGCAGAACAGAAAAAGAGAAATTTTCTTCCTTACTCTTCCTTTATTTTCCTTTGCTTCTCTGGTAATATTTCACTTGTTTTTAATCTTGTTACTAATTTCTTCATTAACATTGTATTTTTTTTAAAAAAAATCACTGAACAGTGTTCATTTTATCGCTTTATAAAAAGCAGGGACTTGTGCGTTTTTGCCGTGTAATGTTTCTTTGTCCATTCTTTTGGGTACAAGAGCTATTAACGATATCCAGTTCTATGTATTCATCTCCGGGGCTTCCCTTTCTAGCATTCATTTGTCTTTGCTCAACTCTCTCCCAGTTGCTGAAGAATTGGGCTCCGCTCTTCAAGAACTACATCAAGCGAACGTCAGATCACTTGGATGCTTTACATGCCATCGAAGAGTTCTTCTTGGAACATGAGAACCTGACCATGGCTTTGGCCAAAGTAAGCTTCCATGGGTGTTGACAGGCTGGCTGGAGGTTGATCCTAGGCTGGAGATTGAGGACCTGTCAGTTGAACTAGATTTCCTTCTGTCTCTTAAATCCGTGGGAAGGTCCTATGGTCTTCTCACCAAAGTTGGGTGGAGGACCTATTTGCCAATGCCCGAAGGGTCCCTGTTATACAGAGGTAGTCCTCCACTTCTGACCACAAGCGAGCCCAACATTTCTGTTGTTAAGTGGGTTTCCCCCATTTTACGACTTTTCTCGCCACAGTTGTTAAGTGAATCACTGCAGCTGATTAGTCAGTAACCCAATTGTTAAGTGAATCTCCTTTCCCCCCATTGACTTTGCTTGTCAGAAGGTCGCAAAAGGGGCTCATGTGACCCCGGGGGACACTGCAGCCGTCATAAATATGAACCTGTGCCCAAGCATCTGAATTTTGATCACATGACCATGGGGAATGCCGCAAGTGTGAAAAACGGTCACAAACCATATTTTCCAGTGGTGTAACGTTGAACGGTCACTAAATGAACTCTTGTAAGTCGAGGAGTGTATATAAAAAGCAGCTTTATTTAACAAGAGAGGGGAAAGGAGAATCAACATCAGTAGCATGTATTTGGAAAACAAACAGGATCTGAGAATATAGGTTTTATATATCTATATACTCTGTTTCCCCGAAGATAAGACCGGGTCTTAGTTTTCTTTTTTCCTCCAAAAGAGGCACCAGGTCTTATTTTCGGGGTAGGCCTTACCTCACCTCCAGCACCGACAGCCCCACCCAGCCGGTCCACTTCTTCTGGGGCCCAATTTCTGCAGCTGCATTCGGGCCTGCATTTTGCAGTCAGGCCTTTCTGGAAGACCTAAGCAGCTGAGTACTAAGCTATGGATTCAATCCATAGCTCGATGCTCAGCTGCTGAGGTCTTGCAGAACCAAGCTACAGATTGAATCTATAGGTCAGTTCTTGGCTGCACAGGCCTTCTGGAAAGCCCTGTGACTGAGAAATGCAGGCCTGGCTGCAGAAGAGGCCTCAAAAGAAGAAGTGGGCCGGCGAGGAGAGGCCTGGCTGCAAGGTAAGAGGGTGCAGGGTGGGTGGGGCAGCTCCCCACTCCCGCCCTAGCTTGGTTTTTAGGTGTGCGCCTCGCCCCAAAACTAGGGCTTATTTTGGGGATAGGGCTTATATTAGGCCTACCCCCCAAAATCAAGCTAGGGCTTATTGTTGGTGTAGGCCTTACTTTTGGGGAAACATGGTATATCGATATATATCAATATATATAGATATCCTATATTCCCATATCCCCTCTGTGTGTGTCTGTGTGTGTCTGTGTGTGTCTGTGTGTGTGTGTATACATGTATACAAACATGCATACATACATATATATAAGGAATAGAAGCTAGGGAAGATGCCTCTGTCTTCATAACTTATACATGCACAAAATACCAGTTTAGAGGGGAAAACATATCACAATAGGGGCTTACATGATCACAGGTCATTACAACCGTCATAAATATGAGTCAGTTGCCAAGCATCCAAATTTTCATCACGTGGCTATGGGGATGCTGCAGTGGTTAAGTGTGAAAAATGGTCTTCGGTCCCTTTTTTCATTGCCATTGCAGCTTTGATTGGTCATTATCGGATTATCTGAGGGAACACCTGCTGCCGGCATCAACTCCCCATCGTCTTGTGCACTCCCACAGGGAGGGCCTTCTGAGGGTACCGCCGGTGAAGGATTGCCGGCGGGTGACTCCCAGAGAGAGGGCCTTCTCTGTGGGCGCGCCTGCCCTTTGGAACCAACTTCCGATGGAACTCAGGACTGCCTCCGACCTCCGCTCATTCTGCTGGGACCGGAAAACTTGGCTCTTTGAGCTATCAGGCCTAGACCGAGGGGTTTTCATTGGGTTTTAATGTTTTAACTTTTTTTAAATTTTGGGCTTTAAATTTAATTAATTGTTTTAATTTTTTTTAACTTTTGTATGGTATGATTTTAATTGCCCTGTAAACCGCCCTGAGTCCTACGGGAATAGGGTGGTATATAAGTCAAAATAATAAATAAATAAATAAATTAAATGAACTGTTGTAAGTCAAGTACTACGCACACACGCACGCACACGCACACTTTGCTTTTTGATATTGTTCCCCTCATTAGCCTTTGTGGGTTTGTTTGTTTTTTAACAACGCGTAGGTTTTCCATCAGTGGTAAGATATTAAAATTTCTCCCAAAGGTGCTTTCGAAAAGGCAACTGGGCTTTCTTGACGTTTCTCGCAGAGAAAGTTAGAACTGAAGGAGCTTCTGGGATGAGAAGCAAAAGGCCTTCAAGAAAAATCAAGAAAGCCTTAGTTCTCGGCTTTTCTTTTCTCGACGGCTCTTTACTTCTTCCTTGGCACCGTCATGCATAGCACCTCAATCAAACCCAGCTTCTCCCGTGGCCCTTGCAGGTCCTGATGATGTTCTACCAACTGGAGATCTTAGAAGAAGAGATGATTCTGGCCTGGTTTTCTGAACGGGACACATCAGATAAAGGCAGACAGCTTCGTAAAAACCAGCGGGTGAGTTCCTATCGGCGGTGAGGATCATGCCAAGATGCCAGGTAGTTTATAAACGTCAAATCAGAATGAAAAACAGGAGAACAACTTAACATTAAAAAATATCCATAAAGAGAATGCATAACAGCGTAAAATCCAAAGAAAAGCACACCCAATGATCGCCACTGAGCTTAAAAAAACAACAACCCATTAAACAGCTGGGCTTATTGCCTTACAGAAAATCAGAACCCCTAGGAAAACAGATACACCTCAATGGCAAGGAGTTGCAGAGTGTGACAGCCACCCCAGAAATACTCACCTGGGTTTCTTCTCTTCATGACCACCCAGGACAGGTGATTCCCTAAGATGTCCCAGAACAGGGGCAGGCAGGGCTTTAAAACCAACAGTTTGAATTAGACCCAGCACCAATTCTGCATTTGAGACTCTCAAACCACGAGTACCCAGATCACCGCCAATTTGTCCCATCAGCAGCTTCTGAATAGTCTTTTGAGGGCAGCCCCACATAGAGGGCGTTGCAGTATTCTAAGCATGAGTGAAAGATCTTTTTAGCCAGATTTCTAGAAAGTGTGAAGAGTACAGTACTTGATAACGGTACAATTTGCAATTCGGTAAACCTGTTCCATTAAGCCATAATTGTTTTTGTTTGGGGCTTGCTCTGATTTAACAAACTCTGGTTAAATTCACGCCCTTAGCACCATATGTCAACCCTATTAATCACCATAAGGCAAAACCAGCCAATAATGGTTTTAGTAAATTATAGTGAAACAACTCATGGTCTAGCATAATATACAAAATCCAGGAGACACATGGGCCAAGTTCTTGTATTGGTAGTCCTTGACTTACGACCACAGTTGAGGCCAAAATTTCCCTTGCTAAGAGAGAGATTCGTTAAGTGCGTTTTGCCCCACTTGGCGACTTTTCTTGCCACGGTTGTTAAGTGAAGGTCGCAAAAGGGGATCACATGACCCCGGGACACTGCCACGGTCATAAATATGAACCAGTTGGCAAGCGTCTGGATGTGGATCACGTGAGCCTGGGGTTGCTTGCAACGGTCGTAAGGGTGAAAAATGGTCGTTAGCACTTTTTTCAGTGCAACTGACATAAGCAATTTTTTCCCGTTGTAACTGAGTGGTCACTAAATGAACGGTTGTAAGTCAAGGACTACCTGTAGGTGAACCCTAATATCTGAAGTACAACAACCTACAAAAAGAGTTTTTATGGCC
The DNA here is from genome assembly GCF_947247035.1 of Vipera ursinii. Taxonomy (NCBI): domain Eukaryota; kingdom Metazoa; phylum Chordata; class Lepidosauria; order Squamata; family Viperidae; genus Vipera; species Vipera ursinii. The sequence goes on from NC_139518.1 coordinate 4,677,332, forward strand.
AAATCCACCTGTTTTCCCCTCTGTTTATTGTCAAGAAGTTTAAGGTTGTCCTTCCCAAGAGTCCCCATCGCTGCACGTTGATCATCACTCATGCTGGTCCTGTTTTGCAGCTTCAGAAGTTTATCCAGTGGCTTGAGGAAGCGGAAGAAGAGTCGTCCGAAGGGGAGCAAAAGTGACCCGGCGGCCTCCGTCAGAAAGAAAGACGAGCTTCGCTCTCTTCCTCAGAAGAAGGGAGGCCCCAAACATCCACCTTGGCCGAAGGAGGTGGCAGAAGAGCAAGACCGTACCATGTGCATGGCCCGTGCATGTGGGATTCGAACTCTCGGCTGGCTGACAATCCTGTGGCTTATTTCGTTGTATATTTAATGTTCCTGGCAGACACCACGTGTGGGACGGAAGGAAACAATTGCTGGATAAACCAGAGACCTGTATACTATTTAAAAAGTCTTTCCATGGGTGGGTGTGGGTGTGTGCGTGTGCACACGAGGGTGGGATGTCTGCTAATGACCAGGTAAGCGGTGCAACTCCTAAGTCAACCTTAACAGTTAGGATTCCAACTATTTTTGAGTTCTTCAAACAAACAAACAAAAAAGATCTCTCGAACTTCCTGCATTTGCTCGTGTCCGTGGGAAATGGCCCGTTGAGTTCAGGAATCGGCTGTAGAGCAAGATAGGCTAGTTACATCAAGATAGGCTAGTTGCACAGGGGTAGGCAACCTGGGCGTTTTTATGACTTGTGGACTTCAACTCCCAGAATTCCTGAGCCAGCCATGCTGAGGGGAAAGGGAGAGGTTTCCAAGCTGAGCCATGGCTGGCTCAGGAATTCTGGGAGTTGAAGTCCACAAGTCATAAAAGAGCCAAGGTTGCCTACACCTGGCCTAGGCCTAGGCCCCTTCATGACTTGTGGACTTCAACTCCCAGAATTCCTGAGCCAGCCATGCTGAGGGAAAAGGGAGAGATTTCCATCCTGAGCCATGCTGACTCAGGAATTCTGGGAATTGAAGTCCACGAGTCATAAAAGAGCCCAGGTTGCCTACCCCTGGGCTAGTAGGATAAGCCAGGACAGAGAAGATACTACTGGCCTTAGCCAAATTGTCCTTTAACCCTAACCCTAAACTAGGGAAATTAACCCCAGAGAAAAGGAACTTTCCAGAAAGGAAAGGCTTCTTTTTGAAGTCGGGGTTAGTTCCACACCCTCACATACAAATGGGGTGTCATCCCAAATCACGGAGCCCTCTTTTTTTCTTCTCTGCATAAAACAGGGGAAAATGCTCACCTACCTCACAAAGCATTTGCCGATAAAAGAGAAATCTCTGTAACGGATAATAAGTGTTCTTAGTCCTCTTAACGTTGGTGCTGTGTCATGCATCGGTCTTGCTGAACAATGTCTGGCCCTTCGGAGCTGAGTGACATGGCTCCCATCTTGTTTTTTGAGGGAAAAAGGGGGTTGGTTGTTTTCTCCTGAAGCTGCTTGGGCGTCGGTTCCTTTCGGCCTCTGACAAATAATGTGTTTTTGGCAAACTTTGGGGGTTCTGCTTTGGCCACATACTGACTCCACATAGATCCAAGCTAGGCCTGTCACAGACATGTCACTTAGGCTCCTGCTCTTTCTGACGGGCTTTCAAACCCCCAGAGAATGTCTTCTGTTACCAATGTTGGTTGGGACACTGATGGCTTGAGGTTTGCCAGATAAAAGGATTATTATGGTAGCTTGTCCTCTCCAACACAGGGGTCTCCAAACTTGGCAACTGGAAGACTTGTGGACTTCAACTCCCAGAATTCCTCAGCCAGCCATGCTGGCTGAGGAATTCTGGGAGTTGAAGTCCTCAAGTCTTCCAGTTGCCAAGTTTGGAGACCCCTGTTCTAATCTGTCCCTTTTTGTCCAATGTCATCGCTGATGGGTTTTTCCCCAACCTCTTTCTTGATCACAGTTTAGCATCTGTGATGCTGCTGCTGCTAAGAATCCAGAAGTCAAGAACTTGGGTTCAGATTGTTGGTGATCAACCTGCAGCCCTTCAAACCTTAACCATTGGCCATAGTGGATTTTACTGACCGGGTTGCACTTCAGAAACCTCTAGAAGTCAACATATATATATATAAAACCTCTGGAATTGCTGGAGCAGTCTCTTATTTGCCACCATTTTTTTTCTAGAAAGGAGAGAGAATGTGTATAGCAATCCCTCAGTTGTCTTGTGGAATGACTTAAATGTCTGGGAAACATTTCCTGGATTTTTTTGGGGGGCGGGGGGAGGAGGAAGAGTTTGAACACTAACTGTGGTGTGTTACCATTGTTCTCAAATCCACCTTGTAAATGCTGGGAAAGAAGTGCTCTTTCCCCCCCCCCCCCATTCCTCCTGATATTCAATTCAGGGAGTCATTAAACCCGTTTGATGCAAAGAATGACTTGTCTGTTCTGCAATATATTGGAATCCGAAAAGGGCTCACATCAAGAGACGGTGCTGGAAGCAGCTGGGCAGCGAATCAGGCTTAAAAATCTTCTGCCGTTCCGCTGGTTTGTATACGTGTAAAGTCTGTTGTGGTTCTTATCGTTCTTGTGTTCCGCGTTTCCTTGCTTGGACTCTTGTTATTTACCCACGTGTTTTACTTGTTTATTTTGCACCCCCACCTGAATCATTTTTTTCCAAACAATTCAAGGTGGCGAACATAATTCAACGCACCTTCCTCCTATTTTTCCCCACAGCGACAACCTTGTGAGGTGGGTTGGGCTGAGAGAGAGGGGATGGCCCCAAATCATCCAGCTGACAATCATGCCGGTGGTGGAACTAAAACTCATGGTCTCCGGCTTTTTATTTTATTTATTTTATTTTATTTTATGTTTTATTATATTATATATTATATTATTATGTGAATGCTCCAACACTGGAAGTTTTTAAGAAGAGACTGGACAGCCATTTGTCTGAAATGGTATAGGGCCATGGTGGCGAACCTATGGCACGCGTGCCACTGGTGGCACGCAGAGCCCTCTCTGTGGGCACGCGCGCCGTGGCCCCAGTCCTAGGCCTTCAGCTGGGTTTTATAAAACCTTTTCGCTTTAGGCCTCCACTGCCGTGTGCAAAAAAAAAAGGTTCAATCAATCAATTTCAACTTTTCACAAGAAAAAAATAGATCTTGCAAAGTTGGAATTGATTGATTGATTGAACTTTTAGTCCCACCCAGTCTGCCGTTACCACGGCAGCAACACCCACTCAATGGGCCACGCCCACCCAATGGGCCACGCCCACCCGGCGCCCAACGATACATAAGTGGGTTTTGGGCTGCAATTTGGGCACTCAGTCTCTAAAAGGTTCGCCATTACTGGTATAGGGTTTCCTGCCTGAGCAGTGGGTTGGACTAGATGACCTCCAAGGTCCCTTCCAACTTTACTATTACAATTATATTACATTATGATTTATTTCAGACATGTCAAACACAAGGCCTGGGGGCCAAATCTGGCCCGCGAAGTGGTTTCATGTGGCCCGCGAAGCCATCCTGGAAACAGTGAGGGAACGGCCCCCACTGCCTTGGCCCTGGCCCAGAGACCCTCAGATCTGTCCCACTCCTGCCCAGGCCCCCATAGGCACCCTTGATGCGAACCATGTAGAGCTGGCCACGCCCACCCAGTAGGCCATACGCACTCTAGCCATGCCCACCCAGTAGGCCACACCCACCCTGGCCATACGCACCCGGCCCCCTGAGGGCAACCGCAATGCTGATGTGGCCCTCAATGAAATTGAGTTTGACACCCCTGTATTTAGAAACTTTATATAGCTGCCTACTAGCTCACAACAACTCTAGACAGCTGACGGACAAAAACACAGCACAGAAAAAATATAAAAAATTAAAATTACAAATAAAAAGACAATAACCTCCTCCCCCGGCGACAACACACAGTCAAATAAGCAATTTGGTGGGCTTCATCCCACTCTGGGTTCCCCAGGCCCCTTGGCAAAGCCAGGTCTTCAGGGCCTTATAAAAGATGTCAAAGTGGACGCCAGTCATAATTTCTGAAGGGATGATATTCCAAAGGGAGGGAGCCACCATGGACAAGGCCCTTCTGGGTCCCGCCAAATGTGCCTCCTTAGGGGATGGGGCTTTGCAACATTCCTTGCCTTTCTGCAAGGGGGTGGGGTGGATGTGACCAGCAAGACACAGTCCCTCAGATAATCTGGTCCCAAGCCATGAGGACTGATTGATTGATACTATTTGCAGTCCTTGTAAAACTTAGCTGAGTAAAGGTGGTTTTATTAAGTACAGTGACTTATGACTGGTCACTTAGGAGTTATTCAAAATTATGATGGACCATATGACCTAATATTCAAGGTTCCGACGGTCAGGCCCCCTTTGCAGTCATCTGACCGAACTCTGGATGCCCAGTGTAACTGCTCCACCAGCCTTGGTGGAGCAGTGGGCTAATGCCTCCTTAAGTAACACCAGCTGCCTACAATTAGTGCAGGTTCGAGTCCCACCAGGCTCCAGGTTGACTCAGCCTTCCATCCTTCCGAGGTAGGTAAATTGAGGACCCAGATTGTTGGGGACAATTAAGCTGACTTTGTAATAATGCCGCTTGGGGTGTGTGTGAAAACCCTAATAAGCAGGCATATACATAGAATGAAGGCTACTGCTAAGCTTGTAAGCCGCCCTGAGTCTTCGGAGAAGAGCGGGATATAAATGGAATTAAAATTAAAAAAATAAAATAAAACACGGCCACTTTGCTAGGCGTTTGCAACATCCTGCAGTCACATGATCATGTTTTCTAAAGTCAGTTCCAGTTTTGGGCAAGAAGCCCATTACGAACCATGGAGTCGCTTAATGACCACAGATGTGGGGGTTTTTTTAACAATGCAAAAAAAAGCTCGCAAAATCAAGTTGCTCATGTTTTACGACCGTTGCGACCTCACAGCTGTAATGGGCAGACTCCATCACAAGTCATACGTCGAGGTCTACCTGGGTTTCAAAATCTACAGTTCAACTTTAAATATCCAACTTTTTTTTTTTTTTGACAAACAGCTTCCGCAGCCACTGAACTGGCACCTGTTTAATCTACTTGCATTTGCTTGCTTTTGAACTGCTAAGTGACCTGGAGCTGAGGCAAGTAACAAGTTCATCCTGTCGCACAGAGTTCGGGTCTCAAACCTGGGTTTCCAGCTGACAAGCTCAGCCCCAGCATTCTGTGTGCCTCTGAATAGAGTCATGTTGGCCATATGACCGTGAAAATGTTTTCGGACAATCCTGGCTCCCTCAGGTAAGTAACGGAGATGAGCACCGTTCTCTAGAGTTGGACACAACTGGACAACTGAAATTTACTTTTTCCACAGCCACTGGCCAAACCCTTGCTTTATCCTTTTAGATCCCTGTTGCGATAGAAGTATCCTTCAAGAACTTGTTATTGCCTTCCTGTGAGGTGAATGTTTACGTCTCCTACACAGAGTCCTCGACTTACAACAGTTCATTTAGTGATCATTCGAAGTGACGACGGCTCTGGAAAAAAAGGGACCTACGATTGTTTTTCACACTTAGGACCATCCCCGTGGTCCCACGGTCCAAAGTTCAGAGGCTTGGCAACTGGTTCCTGTTTTATGACGGTCACAGTGTCCCCCCTTTTTGCGACTTCCTGACAAGCAAAGTCAATGGGGAAGCCAGATTCACTTAACAACTGTGTGAGTCACTTAACAGCCAGACTGATTCACTTAACAAATGGGGCAAGGAAGGTCGTAAAACGGGCAAAACTCTCTTAACCAATGTCTCGCTTAGCAATGGAAATTTTGGGCTGAATTGTAAGTTGAGGGCTACTTGTATTCTCCAAACAGAATAAACAAGACACTATTCAGCCTGGTCTCTCCTTCGGGAGAAGGGCGGTATATAAATAAAATTATTATTATTACTATTATTTTAAACTCTTTGTATCTCCAAACTCGGTTCTTAACAGTAGTTCCTTTTTCCTTGTAAAGATTCCTCAGAAGTGTAACCAGATGTTCTGGCACTCCATTTTATATCCCACATTTTGGCACGATTTACATAGTCGGAAGGCCTCGAGAAGTTGAAGAGGAATCACCTTAAAGTCTTTTGCTCTGTCCGTTATCCATCTTAGTTTATCCATTTCAGCATTTCTCACCCTTAGCAGTTTTAAGATATGCAGGCTTCAATTCCCCAAGTTCAGAGTTGTGGGAATTGAATTCTACATATCTTAAAAGTTGCCAAGGTTGAGAAACACTTGAGCTATCTTATTACCCATGTTTCTTTAATTATCTCTTCCCAGTATCCATCTGGTTTTTTTCTGCCCTGGCCACATTTAAATAAATGTGTGATTCCATTCTCTCCCCCCCCCTTTTTTTTTGGAAGCACAACTTTGCTTGTGTGAAAAATTAATGCAGTGATTTGCTAATTTGCATGCTTTCCTCCATCTCCTTTCTTAAAGTGTAAAATTTGCATGTTCTGGAGCACTTTGGGGGAACTTGGCACCTCTCTTGATATTGATTGGTGCACATTTTCCTGTTTTTCTGATTTTTGGAAAAAAAAATACATCCAGGTTTCCTTGTTTTTCTGTTTTTTGACATTCTCGACCTGATATACCTTCACTTGTCTTTGCTTGCTAAATCAGCGTTTCTCAACTTCTTCAAAGTGTGGACTTCAACTTCCAGAATTCACCAGCCAGCAGAGCTACGTAGGGAACTCTGGGAATTGAAGTCCACACTTCTTCAAATTGCCATGTTTGAGAGAGACTGTGCTAGATGTTGAAAGTCTGCATCAAATAAGGTCACTTGGTCCCTTTTTTTTTCTTCTGAATTTTGTCCCCCCCCCAAATGCTGATTTTTATAACATCTCTTTATTTCTTAGGTCTTCTTATGTTCTCTCACACTTGTTACATATGCTGAATATGTTCCTTTCATTTAACTTACCTTCTGACTGTAGGTAATCCAGGTCAAATCTTGCTCTCTCAGTGGGTTAGGACGCTGAGCTTGTCGATCAGAAGGTCGGCAGTTTGGCGGGTCGAATCCCGAGTGCTGCGTAACAGAGTGAGCGCCTGTTACTCGTCCCAGCTTCTGCCAACCTAGCAGTTCCAAAGCACGTAAAAATGCAAGTAAAAAAATAGGGACCACTACGGTGGGAAGGTAACAGCGTTCCGTGCGCCTTTGGCGTCTAGTCATGCCGGCCACATGACCACGGAGACGTCCTCGGACAAGCGCTGGCTCTTCGGCTTTGAAACGGAGATGAGCACCGGCCCCTAGAGTCGGAAACGACTAGCATGCATGTGCGGGGGAACCTTTACCTTTTACTATACCTAACATGAATAATTCATGCCACGTTTCACAGTCCAGGATCCTGATTGCCTGGATTAGACTCTTCCATCTTCTGTTTCTTATTATGCTGATAGTGTCGTCTTTCCTGTGATGTCCGATCAGGGAGAACGCATTATATGTTTCTTGATGCAGATCTTGGAAATGAACATAGAATTATCTTTACAGAGCTCATAACTGAGCCCACAATTTTGGTCATCAGTCGTGACACAGTTGTAAAGCGGGTCACTATGTGACACCTGATTTTAAGTCATATAGTGAATACTGCAGTTGTTAAGCAAATGCTGCTGTTGTTAAGTGAACCCATTGTTCACTAAGGCAGTGGTCCCCAACCCCTGGTCCATGGACCAGCACCAGGATGCGGCATGCCAGAAACCGGTCCGCACAAACAAGCAAAGCAGGATGCAGGCAGTACCCAAAATCACACACCCTCCGGTCCGCGGAAAAACTTCTCTCCGCGGAACCAGTCCCTGGTACCCAAAAGGTTGGGGACCTCTCCTCTAAGGGATGCTTTTGGGCAGAAATACAGGAAATGCTGGTTTATGGCAAAAAAGCCATAAATCACAATCACCTGACTGAGGATGCTGCAAAGAGTTGTAAATGTGGACTGGTTGCTGGTCGCCCAAAATGAGGTCACTTAACTGGGAGGGGGGGAGAACTTCGAGCTTCAAATCTGGGTCTTAAGTCACACTTTCAGCATCCTTCGAATGGTCAATAAGTCAGGGTCCCCAACCTCCGGTCCGTGGACCAGTACCAGTCCGTGGTATGCCAGCAACTGGTCCACACAAACAAGCAAAGTCCCATCTGCAGGTTGCAGGCAGCACACAAAACCACGCACCCTCCGGTCCGCAGAAACCCCCCTCTCCGTGTTACTGGTCCCTGGTGCCCAAATTGTTGGGGAACTCTGCACTAAGTGACCAGTCGTAAATTGAGGAGTACTTATATAGGTAAAAATTATACCTAGAAGCCTCTATGGAGCTAGTGCAGTTTGCAAAATCCTGGTGTTACATGAACACATCATGGTGTGCTCGTAACTCTGCAGCTGAATTGTGAATCAACTGCAATTTTTGGGTGATGTTCAAGGGCAGCCCCATGTAAAGCACATCGCCAGGATCCAAACAGGAGATGGCTAAGGTACAAGTGGGGCTTTCCAATCCACGAATGGGGTTTTAATTGGTAAAAAAACAAATGGATTTATGCAAAGGTCCTCCTTGTGGCTGTCCCTTGCCTTCAAGCCATGCTGTTACAGGGTAACTGCACTGATTTGCATTTTTGCTATCATACATGTTTTGGTGGCTTGTCTCAGAATCCTAGAGTGTGTTTGGCTCTTGCTTCCAGAAGTTGTGGGTGCTCCAACACTGGAGGTTTTTAAGAAGAGATTGGACAATCTCTTTTTGCCTGAAAGGTGTTTTTTTTTGCCTGAGCAGAAGGTTGGACTAGAAAACTTCCACAGTCCCTTCCAACTCTGTTATTCTGAGTCTTGTTAAAAAATTCCAATTTTACTGAAGGGATCCTAGCCTGGGGATTGTTTTTAGCTGAATCCATGTCCTTATAACCAAAGTTATCCTTTATTCAGAAGGGCCTGTAATTTTCCAGGCTCTGATTGTATATCCTGGGACATTAAGAAAGTCTTGTTTAAGGAATCCCTGATGTGTGACTGTAGTTTCCTTGTGCAACACATAATTTTTCTTTCTATATTTGGAGCTTTGCTCTGCACAAATACAGACGCGCCACCCGTCGTATCTACGACATTCCGTTTCTCAGAAATCGCCTGATTATTTTTGCTTTTAAAATGCGCAACAAACCCACTGTCCTTTTAACTTTTTATCTTCTAGGATTTCTGTTTAAACGGGAGTTGACAGCAAGGGGGCTCGCTTATCTACCCAAAGTGGTGCATTGGACATTCTTCTTCTCTATAGTTATCTTGGGAGTTTATCCTGTGATTTTGTTTTTGTAAGATGTTCAATTAAAAAAAAAGGACATCAGCCTAACATTTGGGCATTTTGTGGCTTTACATGGGAACTCTGCGTGATTGCTTCCTTGTCCAAAGACTGTCTCAAAAGATGCTTTTTCGAAAGGCAACTGGTCTTTCTTGGTTTTTCCTTAAAGACGTTTTGCTTCTCATCCAAGAAGATTCTTCGGTTCTGACTGAATGGTGGAGGATGGAAGGGTTTATTCCTTGCAGTCATCTGGTCATTGGGACTCCCTCTGAGAATCATTGAGGCCACTTGGAAGCTTCTCTATGCAACAACCCATTGCACTATTCAGGTGACCCTGAGGGTACAGACAAACCTCCAAGTGACCTCAACAACCCTGAGGGAAGAGTACTAATGACCAGATGACCGTATGGAATATAAATCCTTGCATTCTTCACCATTCAGTCAGAACTGAAGAAGCTTCTTGGACGAGAAGTGAAACGTCTTCAAGGAAAAACCAAGAAAGTCCAGTTGCATCTTTCCGACAACCATGACCTGGATGACTGAGAATCTCCATAGACATCTGTCCAAAGATTGTTCCCACAAAGAGGCTAAATTAGAATCATTTGTTTCCTTGGTCATCTGCCTTTCTAGCAGGGAATATATTTCATTTGAAATATACTCGATTATTTCGCTTTCCTCAACCCCGGAAATAATTCATAATCCTATTGGTCCTTGTTAGGCATATGGTGCTAGCCTAACAATGTTGGGTTGAAAATATATTAACCATAATGTTGTTATGTCTTTAAGAAGTTAATTGGCCAATGGGTGTGTAAGTGTTCTCATAGCCATAAGAGGAAGCTAGGAACGTAGCTTCTCTCTCTCTCTGAATTCACTGGTCTCTACTGTTACTGTTTTTGCTCTGCTGTTGGTTTACTACTGTTGTAACCTGAACTGTGTATTGACCTCTGGACCGGTAAGAAGACTTTGTAGTTTGGACTGTTGCTATTGTTTATGCCCTGGACTGTTTATTTTTTGACTGTGCATTTTTGTCTTTACACCACCTCAAAGTAAAATACTTTTTGTTTTTTATAACTCAGTGTATTCTTGTGTGACTTTTACTGCTCTCAGTACCCTTCCTTGTCTGTGCAACTCTTTGGTAGCACAAGGAGAACCTGCACAACAAATTCCTTAACACTGGTTATGGGCCCAGGCCTGTACTGAGAGTTAGTACACACAGTATTCCTAGCTGAGTTTGTGTTAGTTGTTTTGGTGTAAAATGGCACAGGAACTGTTGTCAGGCATCTCCTGGATAACCCGGTTGGATGGGACAAACTATGTTTCCTGGTCCACGAAATGCTGCTTGCTTTTGCACAAGGAAGGACTATGGACTGTTGTAAATAACCCACCAGATACTACTGCTTGGGATCCAGATGATGAAGAGGATGCAAAGAAGTTAGACAACTTTAAACGTAGCAATGAGAAAGCTCTTTGCATTATTGGACTAACACTGAATGACCAGCAGCTTGTCCATATTCGTGGTGAGGAGTCTGCTGCTAGGTGTTGGGATGTTTTGCGAAGGCTTTATGTTCGAGACAGTGTGGGTGCACATATACACCTTACACGTAAGCTGTTTAGAGCTCGTCTGCAGAAGAATGGAGATATGCTGACCCATTTAAATTACATGAAGGCAACTTTTCAAGAGCTTCATGAAAAGGAGCTGATTTTTTCAGAGTTGCATCAGGTCTACATTATTCTGTCATCTTTGGATGAGAGTTATGATGAGTATGTTTCTTCTTTGGAAGTCCTGACCAGAGAGGAACTGACATTAACTAACATTACTGGGAGACTGCTGGAAGAGTCCAGAAGAAGGCGTGACAGAGACCAGCTGAGAGAGACACAGCCACAAGAGGAGCAGCCATTCACCACTGCTTACAACGTCAAGAAATGTTATTCTTGTGGGGCTAGAGGGCATACAGCCAGATTCTGTAGAAAGGGTAGAAAACAGAATGTAAATAGCAGTGGGAAGGCTAAAAAGGGCATTGGTTTGGCTATTTCTGGTGAATCAACATCCAAAAATAATGAATTGTGGGTTGTTGATAGTGGGGCTTCACAAAGCATTACTAAAGTGAAGGATAGGTTTATTAATATGAAAAACAGCAACCAATATGTTTCACTAGCCAACGGTTGGAGGATGAAGGCCTCTGGTGAAGGTAATTCCTATTGTCCATGCATTGATGAACAGTTACCTATGTTATATATACCTAAACTAAGATTCAACCTGTTATCTGTAAGGGAATTGGTTAAAGTTGGGTTTGTGGTAACATTCAGAGGGGAGCAATGCACTATTGAGAGGAATGGAACCTGTGTAACTGCTAATTTGAAAAATGGCTTATTCGTTCTCACAAGTAACCAGGTTAGTATAGTTAAAGCTAACTCGATATGTGAGAATAAGAAGCCACATGATGAATGTATACATTTATTGCATAGGCGGTTAGGGCATGTAAACTTTAACTCACTACGTAAAACAGTTGAGTTAGTAGAGGGAATTAAACTGAAGCCATGTAGTAAGTATTTGAATTGCAATGCCTGTAATCAGGAAAAGAGTAAGGCAAGTCCGGCAAACAGGATAAACGGCTTCAAAACAACTGTTCCTTTGGAAGTTGTGTTTGCTGATTTAATTGGACCCATGAAACCAAGTTTAGGAGGATCTTGTTATATTTTAAGTATCCTTGACCACTACTCTCGTTATGGTTTTTGTTATCTGCTTAAGTCAAAGGCAGATACTTTCCAACAATTTGCAAACTGGCTGAAGTTTGTGGAGAGGAAAACAAAGAGAAAGGTTCAGTGCATAATTACTGATAATGGCACTGAATTTACAAATAAGCGTTTTGTTGATATGTTAGAATCTGCTGGCATTGAGCCCCTTATAGACCTGAACATAATGCATTTGTTGAGAGACGTGGGCAAACGTTACAAGCCATGATTAGAACCATGTTAAAAGATTCAGGCTTAACAGATAGACTGTGGGGGGAGGCAGCAAAATGTGCAAACCATGTTCTGAATATAATTGTTAATACTTCTACTGGTAAAATACCATATACTATATGGCATGGTAGAAGACCAAACCTTACTACTGTTGTAACCTGAACTGTGTATTGACCTCTGGACCGGTAAGAAGACTTTGTAGTTTGGACTGTTGCTATTGTTTATGCCCTGGACTGTTTATTTTTTGACTGTGCATTTTTGTCTTTACACCACCTCAAAGTAAAATACTTTTTGTTTTTTATAACTCAGTGTATTCTTGTGTGACTTTTACTGCTCTCAGTACCCTTCCTTGTCTGTGCAACTCTTTGGTAGCACAAGGAGAACCTGCACAACAAATTCCTTAACAGTCCTTCTCCTTATTTTGCTGGATTTAAAACATGGTTCAAATTAAATACAAATGTCCAGAAAACCCTGAGCAGCCTTGGTGAAATTAACGAGTAAATTAGGCAGTGGTAATTTTGGTACAGGTAGTCCTTGACTTACGACCATAATGGAGCCCAACATTTTTGTTGCTAAGCGAGATGTTTGTTAGATGTGTTTTGCCCCATTTTCTTGCCCCCTTTCTTGCCACACTTGTTAAGTGAATCACTGCAGTTGTTCCAAATTAGTAACATGGCTATAAAATGAATCTGGCTCCTCCCTTGACTTTGCTTGGCAGACGGTTGCAAAATGGGAATCATGCGACTCTGAGACACAGCAGCTGTCATAAATAAGATAACCTTTATTGTCATTTTTTTTTTACTGCGGGCACAACGGCACACAACATCAAAAATGAAATGTAGTTGCCCACTCTCAAAGTGACACACATACATGACACACACCTAAAACATACTATAAACAACATATGTATAGACCCACACCCCTACATATAAAGGTAAAGGTAAAGGTTCCCCCACACATGCATGCTAGTCGTTTCCGACTCTAGGGGCCGGTGCTCATCTCCGTTTCAAAGCCGAAGAGCCAGCGCTTGTCCGAGGACGTCTCCGTGGTCATGTGGCCGGCATGACTAGACACCAAAGGCGCACGGAACGCTGTTACCTTCCCACCGGAGTGGTCCCTATTTTTCTACTTGCATTTTTATGTGCTTTTGAACTGCTAGGTTGGCAGAAGCTGGGACGAGTAACAGGCGCTCACTCTGTTACACGGCACTCGGGATTCGACCCGCCAAACTGCCGACCTTCCGATCGACAAGTTCAGCGTCCTAACCCACTGAGCCACCGCGTCCCTTACCCCTACATATACATAACAATAAAGTATTAAATACTGTCCATCTTGAATATATAATGGAAGGAGGAAGCCTGAGAGTTGACAAGGTTAATGCTGTATGGAATGAAACTATGGCTGTGAATCTGGTTGTTCTGCTACGGATAGCATGAAGCCTCCTCCCAGAAGGTAACAAGGAAAACAGGTCGTGAAGAGGATGAGTAGCGTCCCAGATAACCTTATGGATCCTGTTCAAGCAGCGCTTCTGTGCTACGTCCTGGATGGGAGGGAGGGAACTGCCCATGATCTTTTCGGCCGTCCTCACCACTCTCTGCACCGCCTTCTTGTCCGAAGCAGGGATGCTTCCAAACCAGATTGTGATGCCATATGACAGGATGCTCTCGATCGCCCCCCTGTAGAAAGTGGTCAGCACAGGGGAAGGAAGATGAGCTTTTTTCATGCGATGCAGAAAATGCAGGCGCTGCTGCGCCCGCTTCACCAGTTTCTCACTGTTGAGCGACCAAGCCAGCCTACTCGTTAGCTGCACACCCAGGAATATGAGTCACTTGCCAAGCATCTGAATTTTGATCTCATGATTTTGGGGAGGCTGCAATGGTGGTGTGAAAAATGGTCATAAGTCACTTTTCCAGTGGCGTTGTAACTTTGAACGGTCGCTAATGAACTGTTGCAAACTGGAAAAATACCTGTATTATCTCTTGCTGCAAGATTGGGGCTCCCCAAATCTGGATGGCAAGGGATCAGTACTTCATTTTTTTGCTGTCTTCTATTAGATGTCTGGAATTTTGGAGCCCAGCTTGAACATGCACATGCATACACAAACGTACGCATACACAAACACACACACTTATCCCCACCCATTAACTTCACAGGAATTTCTCCAGCTTGCAAACTTAGGCTAAAATAGACAATGTAAGGAATGTGGCTGAACTGTTTACTGTAAGACTTCTCTTCATTGTTGTTGACTTCAGTATATTTAATTTTGTTTTTCTTTAGCCTGTTCTATTTCAGCTGAGGTTTTGTTGTGTGTTGCTTCTGGGCAATTCATTTGTGTTTTTTTTTGTTTTTTTTTGCTCCGTGTTGAATAACTTGCTGTGGTTATGCTGTTTATAAATCGGCATCCTAGAAACTTTGAAATCTTACAGAGGGAAAAAATTGGCAGAGTTGCAATGCAAACTGGTCATGTGGACTGAACTACAAAACAATATACAAAGCATGCCATAAAGATTGAGTAAGTATTGTGTGCTAAAACAACAGAAAAACATGATAGAGTAGCAGTTATTGGAGTACTGGGCTAGGATGGAGGAGAGTGGAATTTAAACCTTTGCTTAATTGAAAATAAATTAGGGCACTGCCCGTCTTATTTTCTGTCCCCAAACCCTTAAAACAGGGTGGTTGATGAACTCATTATGAAATGTTTCAATTGAAGCAAAATATTATTTTCTATACAGTTGTTAATAAATAGAATGCAAATTTGAAAAGTTGAGAATGTCTCAAGTCACACAGCCATTTATTTGAAATGGTATAGACTCTCCTGCTCAAAAAGGGGGTTGGACTAGATGACTTCCATGGTCCCTTCCAACTCTGTTGTTCTATGTTCTATACCGGGGTAGGCAATCTTGGCTCTTTTATGACTCGTGGACTTCAACTCCCAGAATTTCAGGAATTCTGGGAGTTGAAGTCCACAAGTCATAAAAGAGCCAAGGTTGCCCATCCCTGGAGCACATGAATGAAATTGATTGACTGATTATGTGCCATCAAGTAGATGTTAGCTCTTAGCGGCCCCATAAATTTTATGATGATCGCTCCCCAAGTTCAGCCTTCAGTTCTCCCTACATTGTATCTATCATCATTGTTGCTGGTCATCTCTTTCCTCCCATCTTTGCCAAGATAAATACTTCTCAAAATTGTGCCTTTGGCAAATCTTACATCCGTCTGGTTGAAAACATGCCTTGAAGTGCTCTAACAATACTTTGTGTTTCATGAATGAAGGCGAATCTACGTATCCCAGGATAACGGTTGCAGGGTCCAATCTGGGTCGGTCACCGGAACGTGAGATTTTGTCTTCGGAGCTTTTGGACTTGTGCTGGAGACCGTCTTTAGGGAACTTTTCTCTAGCAGTGTCTGTTGTTCTGTGTGTCGTATTTATAGTGCCTGAACAAGGGCACACAATCAATTTTGCAGCTACTAAGATTGTCGGACGAGCAGGCACAAAAACAGCCAGGGAAGCAGTCGAAGCCCAGGAGTGTTGATTTGCCACCAACCTATCAAGTACTTAGAATGCGAGGGCTGGGCAGCACAAATGAAAGCCAATGACTTAAACGCCCGGCCATCAACACACCCCAATCAACATCTAAAAAGCCACATACAGCAGCCATTATAAATACCACACGCAGAACAGCACACACACTGCTAGAGAAAGTTCCCTAAAAAGGAGTTTTAGCCAGAGTATGAAAGCTCGGAAGTCGAAACCGCTGATCCCGGTGACAGATCCAGATTGGATCCTGCAACTTTGCGTTTCCTACAGACATGCCTTGGGCCATGACTTGAAAAGCAGAATTATGATTCTTATGCAAACAAACTGTTTTCAGTGGGGGATTAGCTAAGCCATTTGGAGATCAGCCTGCTTTGTCCGGACCCATCCTCAAAGAGAATGCAAAGGAATTAAGCAGCTACAGAGAGACCATTAGAAAACTGCTGGGCCTGTCAAGCAAGGGTAGCCCATGAGGATAATTCAGTATAGAAAGGGGACCTAAAAAAATCATTTTAAAGTTCCTTCAAGTTAACTAGAAAAGAAGGCACAATGATATAGAGGACAATAATTCCTGGCTGAGGAATTCTGGGAGGTGAAGTCCACAAGTCATAAAATGGCCATGTTTGAAGACCCCTGCTTGTGGACTTCAACTCCCAGAATTCCTCAGCCCAAGCATGCCTGGCTGAGGAATTCTGGGAGTTGAAGTCCACAAGTCATAAAAGGGCCAAGTTTGTAGACCCCTGATATAAAGCCTGAAATGTCAGCATGAAGGGATGCAATAGAAGCCACCGAGGGTTAGTTCACCCTTTCCACAAAGCCACGGTTCGTGGCATAGCTGTGGTTTTCCAACCACCTTATTTATGCTTTACAAGGAACAGCTGAATGGAGCCAACTATCTCAACCAATGAGGTCATATACTTATGTATAAAATTTATAGGCTGCCCATCTTACCTAAGGGTAACTCTGGGTGGCTTAGTCATGAAAGAAATAAAAGCTATATAAAGTAAAAACGTAAATAAGTAGTATAAAATCCAGAACATGGCTTCTGCTGCAACGTTAAGAAGCAGGTTATTACTGCAAGAGTTATGTGCCAAGCGCAAAACGGACGGGAGGCATTACTCCACATCTGAGGGACCTCCAGGCCTGGGTGTGAAGATCAACACCCGGATGGGGATGATGAGACTTGGAGGAAGCTGGAAATGCAAAGGTGCGAAAAAGGACAACTGAAGGGATTACCTTAGTGGGCCGGAGCAGAACCCAAACAGGAAAGACTCCAGCCGTTAGGATCTTAGATGACAGTGAGGGATGGCAAAAGGCCTGAGAGAAATAGGGAAAATGTGTGTGTGAGAGAAAAAGAGCAAGATATTGTGTGTGTGAGGGAGAGAGACAGAAAATTTGTGTACTGTGAGAAAGAACAAGGAAGATTTGTGTGAGAAAGCAAATGTGAGGAAGAGGAAGAAATATTGTGCGCATGTATGTTTGTGAAAAATGTGAGTGAAAAAGAAAGCAAGAGGTTGCGTGTGTGTGAGAGAGAGAGAAAGGGAGAGAGAGGGAGGGAGAGAGAGAGGGGGGAGAGGGAGTGAAAGAGAAAAAAAAGAGAAAGGGAGGGAGAAAGAAAGAGGGAGAAAGAGAGGGAAAGAGAAAGGGAGAGAAGTAGAGAAAGCGAGAAGGGAGAGGGAGGATAAGAGAAAGAAAAAGGGAGAAAGAGAGGGCGAGTGAAAGAGAGGGAGGAAGAGAAAGCGAGAGAGAAAGGGAGAGAAGTAGAGAAAGAGAGAAGGGAGAGGGAGGAAAAGAGAAAGGGAGAAAGATGAGACAGAAAGAAAGAAAGAAAGAAAGAAAGAAAGAAAGAAAGAAAGAAAGAAAGAAAGAAAAAGAAGAAAGAAAGGGAGAAAGAGGGAGAGGGAGGGAGAGAAAGAGAAAGGGAGAGAGAAAGGGAGAGAAGTAGAGAAAGCGAGAAGGGAGAGGGAGGAAAAGAGAAAGAAAAAGGGAGAAAGAGGGAGAGAGAAAGAGAGGGAGGAAGAGAAAGGGAGAGAGAAAGAAAGAAAGGGAGAAAGAGGGAGAGGGAGGGAGAGAAAGAGAAAGGGAGAGAGAAAGGGAGAGAAGTAGAGAAAGCGAGAAGGGAGAGGGAGGAAAAGAGAAAGAAAAAGGGAGAAAGAGGGAGAGAGAAAGAGGGAGGAAGAGAAAGGGAGAGAGAAAGAAAGGGAGAAAGAGGGAGAGGGAGGGAGAGAAAGAGAAAGGGAGAGAGAAAGGGAGAGAAGTAGAGAAAGAGAGAAGGGAGAGGGAGGAAAAGAGAAAGAAAAAGGGAGAAAGAGAGGGAGAAAGAGAAAGGGAGAGAGAAAGAAAGAAAGGGAGAAAGAGGGAGAGGGAGGGAGAGAAAGAGAAAGGGAGAGAAGTAGAGAAAGAGAGAAGGGAGAGGGAGGAAAAGAGAAAGGGAGAAAGAAAGAAAGGGAGAGAGAGAGAAAGGGAGAGAGAGAGAGAGAGAGAGAGAGAGAGAGAGAGAGAGAGAGAGAGAGAAAGAAACAGGGAGGGACGGGGAGAGAAAGAAAGAGACGTGCGCCGGATTGGCGATTCTTCCACCAAACTCAACGACCAAAGGAAACGCGTTTCGGCTCACGGTGTGTGTGTTTGTGTGTGTTGTGTGAGTCAAACCGGGACCGGCGACCCGCAGGCCGGCTGTGAAAGGGGGCTCAGCCGCCCCCTCCCCTCCCCAGCCTCCGGGAAAGCGCAGGGCTTGGGGGGCTGCCCAAGAGAGACCCCCACTGCCCCTCCCCCCTTCCCCTCAGGCGTGCCCGCCTCCCGCCAGGGCTCCGCAGCCTCCCCGGAGCGGCGGGGGGTCCCGGGCGCGGCCGCCTCGCGCAGGGGAGGAGCCGGCGGCGGCGGCGGCGGCGGCGGAGGAGCGGCCGGAGCTTGCGCGCTGGGGCGGGCGGGCGGCGCTGGCAGCCGGTCCGAGAACAAGGGACGAGGCCGGGCGGCGCGGCGGGCCTGGCTGGCTGGGCGGGAGCGAGCGTCCGGGTCTGGCCGGGTCCGGCGGCGGCCATGGCGGCGGCGGAGACCAAGATCATCTACCACCTGGACGAGCAGGAGACGCCGTACCTGGTGAAGCTGCCGCTGCCGGCCGAGCGGGTCACGCTGGGCGACTTCAAGGCGCTGCTCAACCGGCCCAACTACAAGTTCTACTTCAAGTCCATGGACGACGATTTCGGGTGAGCTGCAAGGCCGCCCGGGGGGAAGGGGACGATGGGGCTTGGAGTCCCGCCGGCCGGGACTCCACCCCCGCGTCCTTTCCACCCGACTCCCTTCATTTCCCTCCCCCCCCAACACACACAATCAGCCTCTCTCCTTTTGGATCGCAACTCCCATCCTCCCCGGCCAGGCGCCCAGCTGCTGCTGCTGCGGCCGGCTGGCCGGCGCCTGCTCTCCCGGCCGGCGTTGCGCCCTTTTGCTTTTGGCACGGCCGGGAAGGAAGGGGAACAAAAAGCCAGCCCCGTGCCTGACCCGCCACTGACCCGATCGTGGGCTGGCCGGGTTAACTCGGCTGCCTGGGAGAGTGCCTGGCTTACTGAAGGTCGGAAAGCGATCGACACGGGTCGGAGCTTGCAGACGGATGATGCTTTGGGGGGCAAGCCTGCGGGTGGAAACCCCCAGGTTCGCCTTGGCAAGATGGGCCGTTGTCTTTTGCCCATTCCGAGGGTGCTTTATGGGGTGCTCTCCGAGCTTGCTTGTTTTCTTGCAGATGTTTCATCACCCATAGTAGTTAGTCAACTTGGGTCAGTTTACCAATTTTGGGGGTGGGGGTGGGCCGTTGTCTTTTGCCCATTCTGAGGGGGGGTGGGTGTGGGTCCGGGGTGCTCTCCGAGCTTGCTTGTTTTCTTGCAGATGTTTCATCAGCCAAAGTAGTCAACTTGGGTCAATTTCCCAATGTTGGGGGGTGGGGGTGGGGTGGGGGTAAATCTTCAAAGGCCAGCCTCTGGTCGCCAACGGATGCTTCTCCAGCTCCTCTTCGTCAGAGGTGGAGGAACCCCATTTTTGCCCTTCTTCCCAATGGGAGAGATCCAATTTTCCTCCTCCAAAATTTGAGGAGAAAAGGCCAACTCAAGTTTCATCCTGGATTTATTAATCAATGGGATGCCACCAATTTCTTTAAGGTGGGGTGTAACCACTTCTTCACCTTGCAGGCATGTTACTCAGTAGGTTGTACTTTCAGCTACTCAAGCAGGCTGGGTTCAAATAAGACGTGCAGCCCCAGAAATACAATCCTAACCCAGGCTTAACCCGAGGCACCCAGCTTTATTTACATCACGAGAATCCCTGTTGCTGGCTGGACTGCTCATTATCCCAATTAAGATGGCGGTCTTCCTGCAGTCTATTGAGGCTAGGCCGTTAATTGGCAGTTCCAAGGTCCCAGCTTTAATTGGGGCAGAGTGTGGAAAAATTTCCTCTCTGAACCTCCATGTTGGCTGTAGCTTCATCATTTATGAAATATGTAAAATTGTGGAAGGCTGGATGCTTTTCCACGTTTCCCAAATGGGCCGCTGATAAGTTAGCAACTGAATTTAAGAGAGGTGTCTCCCGACATCTGTTAGAGATAGTTCTCAGCTTACAACCATTTGTTTATGGACTGTTCAGTGGCATTGAACAAAATGACTTAGAACTGGCCATCACACGATCATTGTAGCATCCTGATCGTGACATGATCAAAATTCAGATGCTCGGCAACTGACATATATTTATGACAGTTGCAGAGTTCTGGGATCACATGATCTCCATTTGGGACCTTCCCAGCCGGCTTCCAACAGAGCAACGTCAAAGGAGAAAGCCAGATTCGCTTAATGTCCATATGAGTCATTTAAGAACTGCAGTGATTTGTTTAATACCTGGCAAAAAAGGTTGCACAATTGGGCAGGACCCACTTAATAACCACCTTAACGATGGGAATTTTGGTCCAGTTGCGGTTGTAATTACAACCATTCGTTTAGTAACCATTTGAAATTACAATGGGATGGAAAAAGCGACTTATGACCATTTTTCACACTTACGACTATTGCAGCATTCGTATGGGCATGTAATTGAAATTTGAATGCTTGGCAACTGGCAGGTATTTATGACGGTTGTAATGTCCCAGAAGACCTTTCGTGGACTGTGTAAACTTCAGGTTAGGATTAGTAAGATTCTAAAGCATTGAGAATCCTGGAGAAATCTAATGAGTGCAAGTCTTAATAGAATTTGATGAAGGAGGTTGGGTTGGGAAACAGCAAATCTCAAACCTTTTGAGGTTTTTGCTTCTGACAATCAAAGTCAATGGGGAAAAGCCAGATTCACTTAACAATCGTATTACTGACTTGAACAGCTGCAGTGATTCACTTAACAACCGTCAAGGACTGCCTTTATTGCATTGCAGGATTTGAGATTTGCTGTTTCCCAACCCAACCTCCTTCACCAAATTATAACTCATTATAACTCTCCAGGATTCTCAATGCTTTAGAATCTTACTAATCCTAACCTGAAGTTTACGAAGTCCACAATTCACGTTTGGGGCTTTGAAGATCTGCTTCAGATCAAGGAGTTTGGCCAATTACATGGGTTAATGGAGAAAAGATGCTCATTTAAGATGGTGAAACCCTCAAGCAGAAGGAATTGTAGTAGCCAGACACAGTTGCATTTCTGGACTAAGCTGCTGCCAAAGAGGGATCTTGGTTTGTTTTTCTGCCCCGTGGAGACTAGAGGGCTTCCTTTGTCAAAGTCATCCAATGCCAGCTCTCCAAGCCTGCAGTTTTGTACAGTTGTCTAGTGACAGATCTTCCGAACAATGATGTGGTCTTTTTCCAAACAAATAATCCAAATGAGGAATGCCTATTGTTTTTGGCTTCTGTCCTGGGATCCCGTTGAATACAGGAGAGTTTGAATGCCAACTTTGAAATCTTCCAGAAAGATGGTGGAAGGATGAGTCTTTGATCAATCCGGGGTCTGGACAGGATCCTGATGAAGACTCAAATTTCTCTTCTCGTTCTCTCCTCCTTCTTTCGCTGTTGTAACTGCTTGGCTGGAAAATACTTCTGGTGGAACGAAATATCTTCTGAACAAATGGTTTCCTAAAATAGCCCTTTTGTCCTCGCTAGTTCAGAGTTCAGCTGGTGGGGTAGGGCCAGCCTTGGAAGTTTTGGCGCCTGGGGCAGACTCAAAGGCCTCTCTCTCTACCTCAGAGGTCTCCAACCTTTGGGGCACCAGGGACCGGTTCTGTGGAGAAAGGTTTTTCCACAGATCGGAGAGTGTGTGTTTTTGTGTGCTGCCTGCATCCCACGGATGGGGCTTTGTTTGTGAGGACTGGTTACTGGTATGCCGCGGCCCGGTACCGGTCCATGAACTGGGGGGTTGGGGACCCCTGCTCTACCTGACTCCTTACACAGGGCTTGATCGGCGTCCAGCTTACTGAAGTACAAGTAGGCCTCAACGTACAACAGTTCACTCAACGACCGTTTGAAATGACAGTGAAAAAAGCGACTTATGACCATTTTTCATACTTTCGACCGTGGCAATATCCCTAGTGTCATGGGGGTCAAAATTCATGACACTTGGCCGCTGGCTCATAATTATGACGGTCACGTGATCCCGTTTCGCGGCCTTCTGACCAACAAAGTCAGTGGGGAAGCCAGGTTCAGTTCACAGCCGTGCTACTAACTTTAACAACTGCAGTGATTCACTTAACAATTGTGGAAAGAAAGGTTGTAAGATGGGGCAAAATTCCCTTGACAACTGTCTTGCTTAGCAACAGAAATGTTGGGCTCATTTGTGGCCGTAAATTGAGTCTTCCAGTCAGTTCAAGGCAGAAGACCGTTCCAGATGGCATAGAACAGGGGTCTTCAAACTCGGCAACTTTAAGACTTGTGGACTTCAACTCCCAGAATTCCTCAGCCAGCCGGCTGAGGAATTCTGGGAGTTGAAGTCCACAAGTCTTAAAGTTGCCGAGTTTGAAGTCCCCTGGCATAGAACTGGCTAGTTGTCTCATTCCAAGGCATCAAGGGAGAATAAAAGCTAATCTGTATGGGACCAGAACTGACCTTAGATATCTTCTTGGGGAGGGGGCAGGGCTAGGACATATTGGTGATCCCTTCCTTCTGGCTGGGGACCCTCTACATAAAGGCCACCCAACCTGGAACCCACGTTCAGTTTTTTATGAATAATAATCCTCGACTTACAACTGCTTGTTTCGTGATCAAAGATACACCGGAACTGGAAAAAAAAAGATTTAGCATCATTTTTTTACCACGACGTTGCAGCGTCTCTATGGTCATGTAATCAAAAATTCAGGTGCTTGGCAACGGACTCATATTTATGACGGTTGCAGGTCACGTGATCCCCTTTTGCCACCTTCTGACAAGCCAAGTCAATGGGGAAGTCAGATTCGCTGAACGACCCGTGTTACTAATTTAACTGCAGTGATTCACTTAAGCCCTGTGGCAGGAAAGGTCGTAAAATGGGGCAAAATTCACTGAATAACTGTCTGGCTTAGCCACAGAAATTGTGGGCCTCTGTCGTAGTTGTAGTTGTAAGTGGAGGACTGCAGCAGACGTACATAATTGTAAATGTTTTTTTATAATGTCTGTCTGAGGCAGTTCCAGATTGCACGAAGCCTGGAAACTTCAGACAAATACTCTTGCGTGGCCTTGTAGGCTCCAGCATGTTTTTGGAGGCTTCAGAAGTCGTGTGAGAGCAGGTTCCTGTAATTTCCAGAGGGTCCGAAGTCTTGGCAGGTCACCCAAAATGACGCAGCGTGTCAGCCTATCTCCTGCTCAGGGTTCACCTTCAAAATTGCCCTTTTTTTCCTGGAGTTTTTATTCTTTTCTTCCTCTGCTTTTGCTCTTAGTGATGGCATTAAAATAACCTGGAGTTTCCGAAAATGGCAGAGAGACCTTCTAGTTAGCTTTGATGAGGAGGCACCACATGAGAATTAGATGAGTGTCTGAGGAGATGCTCGATCAACCAGGTCCTGGTAGTCTCAAAAGCAACTGGACTTTCTTTGTCTTTTTTTTCCTTGAATATATTTCACTTCTCATCCAAGAAACTTCTTTAGTTCTGACCGAATGGTGGGGAAAGGAAGGGTTTGGAGTGGTGGGAATCTACAAAAAATATAAATCCTTCCATTCCCCACCATTTGGACAGAACCGAAGAAGCTTCTTGGATGAGAAGTGAAATGTTTTCATGGAAAAAAACCCAAACAAACTCCAGATGCCTTTTGGAAAAGCACCTTTGGGATGTCTCTCTATGAGTTTTCCCAGGTTTGTTAGTCTTGATGGTGGTGTAATTCCTCTAAAGGCCATTTTCTAGGACAGAGATGGGAAATGATGATCCTTGTTATGATTTGTGGACTTCAATTCCCAGAATTCCTGAACCAGCATGGCTGACTCAGGAATTCTGGGAGTTGAAGTCCACAAGTTATAAAGGGGCCATGGTTCCCCACTTCTGTCCTAGGAGATTAGTGCTTTTCCTTGTGCCAATCGGCTACCCACTATGAGAATGAGATAGGCCAGAAATCCATCCGAGAGAAAAATAACTTATATTCTTATGAACTCTAACAGATCAATGGCAAAAATTGACAGTTCCTGTGTAAAACATCTACAGGATTTAGACCACGGGTGTTCAAACTTGGCCCTTTTATGACTTGTGGACTTCCACTCCCAGCTTTGCTAGCTAGGGAATTCTGGGAATTGAAGTCCACATATCTTAATATGTTTTTTTCCTCATCCTTGTCAGCTTTAAGATGTGTGTCCTCTTAAACCAGGGGTCTTCAAACTTAGCCCTTTTATGACTTGGGGACTTCAACTCCCAGAATTCCTCAGCCAGACATGCTGGCTGAGGAATTCTGGGAGTTGAAGTCCACAAGTCACAAAAGGGCCAAGTTTGAAGACCCCTGATTTAGACCGTAGAGTAGAGAGCTTCAAGGAAGGAAGTGTTGCAACCAAACTCATTCAGCCTTCAGTTCTACTATCTGCCATGCAGCCGTGGCTCAGACAACATGCTAAATGATAATATTGTTTGTTTGGTTTGGGCTTTAGCAAATTGTGTGAACTCCCCCATGGGTGGTTGGCCATCCTTACTTCCTAGCTTGGCCTATTGTGTGCCCCCCCCCGCAAACAATTGGTAAAACAAATAATAGCTTAGGGCAGTTTATAAGCCAGATATCAGAGGAATAAGGATAATGTGAAGGACTGCAGAGGTCAAATGTTCCAACCCAAATTCTGGGGAAGGAGGATGGCAGAAAAAGTATGCATTAAAATTACAGGTAGTCCTCAGCTTACAGCCATTCATTTAGTGAATGTTGGATGTTAACAACCTCCTGAAAAAAGTAACTTATGACCGTTTTCATACTCACGACTGTTGCAGTATCCCCGTGGTCACACCTTCCAAATTCGGACGCTTGGCAACTAGCTCTTATTTATGACGGTTGCAGTGTCCCGGGACATGTGATTCCCCCTTTTGCAACCTTCTGATCAGCAAAATCCGTGGGGAAGCCCGTTTTACTTAAATAATCATCCTATCTTAACAACTGCAGTGATTCACTTAACAAGTGTGGTAAGAAAGGTCATAAAGGTAAAGGTAAAGGTTCCCCCCGCACATGCATGCTAGTCGTTTCCGACTCTAGGGGCCGGTGCTCATCTCCGTTTCAAAGCCGAAGAGCCAGCGCTTGTCCGAGGACGTCTCCGTGGTCATGTGGCCGGCATGACTGGACGCCAAAGGCGCACGAAACGCTGTTACCTTCCCACCGTAGTGGTCCCTATTTTTCTACTTGCATTTTTACGTGCTTTCGAACTGCTAGGTTGGCAGAAGCTGGGACGAGTAACAGGCGCTCACTCTGTTACGCGGCACTCGGGATTCGACCCGCCAAACTGCCGACCTTCTGATTGACAAGCTCAGCGTCCTAACCCACTGAGCCACTGCGTCCCTTAAGAAAGGTCATAAAATGGTGCAAAACTCACTTAACAACTGTGTCGCTTAGCAACAGAAATGTTGGGCTCAGTTGTGGACTGACTACCTGTGTACATACAGTAAATTTTTGTGGGGAAAAAAATATTTGTCTGCATTCTGTTTGCTAAAATAAGATTTTTTGGGGGGAAGGGGGGGTGCGGTTTGTCTTCTTTTCCATTCTACAGATTGCCTGCAGTGGGAAACCTCTATCAGGGGTAGGCAACTTTGGCTCTTTTATGACTCGTGGGCTTCAACTCCCAGAATTCCTGAGCCAGCATGGCTCAGCTGGAAACCTCTCCCTTTCCCCTCAGCACGGCTGGCTCAGGAATTCTGGGAGTTGAAGTCCACAAGTCATAAAAGAGCCAAGGTTGCCTTGCCCTGGCATAGACTGTAGAGCAGGAATCTTCAAACTTGGCCCT
Source organism: Vipera ursinii (assembly GCF_947247035.1). Classification (NCBI taxonomy): domain Eukaryota; kingdom Metazoa; phylum Chordata; class Lepidosauria; order Squamata; family Viperidae; genus Vipera; species Vipera ursinii. The sequence goes on from NC_139518.1 coordinate 4,703,444, forward strand.
TTTGTGACTTGTGGACTTCAACTCCCAGAATTCCTGAGCCAACATAGCTCAGCTTGGAAACCTCTCCCTTTCCCCTCGGCACGGCTGGCTCAGGAATTCTGGGAGTTGAAGTCCACAAGTCATAAAAGAGCCAAGGTTGCCTTACCCTGGCATAGACTGTAGAGCAGGCGTCTTCAAACCTGGCCCTTTTATGACTCGTGGACTTCAACTCCCAGAATTCCTGAGCCAACATGGCTCAGCTTGGAAACCTCTCCCTTTTCCCTCAGCACGGCTGGCTCAGGAATTCTGGGAGTTGAAGTCCACGAGTCATAAAAGAGCCAAGGTTGCCTACCTCTGCGTTATTAGCCTTCTGTAACTCTTGGGAACTTCAACCTTTGCTGTTCAACTTCTATCACTTTTCTCTGTTAGTTTTTGACTTCTGATTCAAAAGCTGCCGGTTTCTGCATTGCAAGAACCTAACCTCCATTTTGATACTGGATTCTGGCTGGCCCTGACAAGAAGCCCTTCTTTGTTGTCCCTCTCCCTCTAAAGCAAACACCAGCAAGATAGAGTAGTGGGTTGGTGGGAGGGCCTCTCCTAATCCAGGTTTCTCCTGACTGGAACTAGCCTGTCCTTTTTAATCCCAAGCCAAAGGGAATTAAAAGCTCTTCTTAGCCAGTGACTGGAAGTTGCAGTCCCAACTGTTACTCTGAAGATGCAACTGGGGCCCCTTAATTATCACCCTCTTTTCCTCCATGGGGTTCATGGCTGCCTTTTTATGGGACTGGACCTGGAGCAGAGCAAAGGAAGCTCACACCCTCCGTTCTTCCTCCGCCTTGCAGGTTTGCCAGCCGTTGCTGTTCCAGGTTGGCACTTTGGTTTGCCGATGACGGTTGGCAGGATCTGTTGGGCTGTTCTGGGCCGGCTCTGCGTGTTTCTGGAATGGAGAGCATAGGAGAGCAGCACGCTTTGCGAGACCTGGGTGTACAATACAGCTTGTTTTCACTGCTAATTTTCCCCTTGTTGCTCATTTGGCTGAGTGGCAGGCCTGGCTTGCCTTGCCCTGAGCAAAGTTATATTGACGTGGTCCTCCACCCATTTGCTGCCAACAGGCTCAGTCAAGGAGCAAGAAAGTTCCATCTTTAGATTAGTTTGGCGCCTGTCATGCCTCGCAAAGGAATTAGCTGGGGTTTTGTGCAGGCCTGTTGTGCTACTATCCCGCTTTAAAGCAGGGGTGGGGAATGAGGGCCCTTTCATGATTTGCGGACTTCAACTCCCAGAATTCCTGAGCCAGCCATGCCATGGCTGGCTCAGGAATTCTGGGAGTTGAAGTCCGCAAGTCATGACAGGGCCCTCATGATGATGATAACTTTATTGTCACTTTGAATGTACGCCAATCGGCATACATCAAAATGAAATTTCGTTGCATATAGCTCTCAAAGGGTCACCACCTCCGATATATACTCCTTGTTCGGGGCCCGCTCAAATTTCACATTGTCCATTTTAGTCTCTAGGGAGTAAACGATGGCAAACAGGACAGATGGAAATGGGGCTCCATGTGGATTAGCCCTCAAGTTAGCTTGTATTCTGACAACCTCGCCTTCTTTCCTTTTTCTGATCCTGACTCTTCCACCCTTTCCTTAAAGAGGCCTTGCTTCTTTTCGCCCCTGGAGCACGCTGCTGCCGCCGCCACCGACTCCTCCAAAAGCCTCTCTCTCTTCCTCTGGGCCTGCCGACAGCCTCATCCAGTTCCTTCGCTCCATAAGCTCCAGGTCCTCTCCTCCTCTGCCTCCTCTGGAAACAGCCCTGATTTGCAATAGAATCCATCACTGGGCCAGCAGTCAGATCTTGCTGCTGGTAGAACAAATTCAAACAGCGCCAACGACTTTTTACGGTCTCACCCACAGTTTCAAAACAACTAGAAACTCAACAGGCCAGCAAAGATTGTCGGTCGTATGTCATTCCCCACCCCTGCTTCAAAGGCTTTTAATTTCAAGTGAAATTAAATTTCAAGTGAAATATGGGAAATTCTTGGCCTACAGCCATTTGTTTAGTGACCAAAGTTACAACTGAAAAAGGGGCTTATGGCTGTTTTTCACCTTTATGGCAGTTGCAGCATCCCCCTGGTCACGTGATCAACATTCGGATGCTTGGTAAACTGGTATATATTTAGGAGGGTTGCAATGTCCCCGGATTATGTGATTATTATTATTATTATTATTATTTTTGCAACCTTCTGACAAGCAAAGACAATGGGGCAACCTGATTCATTTAACAACTGATGTGATTCACTTAACAACTACGACCAGAAGAGTTGTTGTAAGTGGGGCAATACTTACCTATAACTCAGGCTGGCTGAGGAATTCTGGGAGTTGAAGTCCACAAGTCATAAAATGGCCAAGTTTGAAGACCCCTGATTTAACAGAATTGGGGTTAGTGTTTTATTTTATTTTTTAATAAAATTTTTGTTAATTTTTTCCATACAATTCAGTAGTGCTTATTCAACAAACGTGGTGTCTTGAGTTTATCATTCACGAATACAAATTTAATTCCTAATCCTTTATTCTTTTCTCCAGCCATTGATAAAATAAGTCCCAAGTTTGAAAGTATTCCGTTTCTTCTTTTTCTTTCAACCTCTGTCCATTTCCGCACATTCTAGTATTTTTTTTTTAATTATTTCTTCCTCTGGTGGTATTTCTTCATTTTTCCAGTGCTGTGTGAATATGATTCTTGCCGCTGTTGTCGCATGTAGAATCAAGTATATACTTTGTTTGTCAAGCTTTTCCGGTATTATACCTAATAAAAAAAGTTCAGGTTTAAAATCTACGTGTTTTCCCAACATCTTTTCCAGCCAAGTGTGTATTTTTGCCCAGTAGCTCTTTGCTTTAACACAGGTCCACCATCTTGGAATTTTAGTTGCTAAGCAAGGCGAGCCTGGCCTGATTTTACAGCCTTTATTGCTGTGGCGGTTGAGCAAATCCCTGCGGTTGTTAAACGAATCATCTGGTTGTTGAGCGAATCCAGCTTCCCCCTTTTACTTTGCTTGTCCGAAGTCACCTGGGAAAATCGCAAATGGTCCTTAGGTGATCCTGGGATCCTGCAAACCTTGTAAAATACATGTCAGTTACCAAGTGTCAGAATTTGGATCACGTGACTATGGGGATGCCACAACAGACATAAGTGCAAGGACCGGTCACAAGTCAGGGTTTTTTCAGTGCCGTTGAAAACTTCAAACGGTCGCTAAATGAACTGTTGTATCCTTGGGGAATCCTTTGATTTGGACTGTAGGGAGAGAGAGTGCTCCTTTTGATTTGTTGTTTGGCTTAGGAGACTAGTCCTCAACTTTTTCTTCACCACGGACCCCCTTTATCTACCTTTAAAGGTATTTAAATGTGTTAAATCAAGGACTACCTCTATGGGATGCAGATAGTCCTCAGCTTACGACCGAGCCCAAAATTTCTACTGCTAAGCAAGACAGTTGTTATAGGTACGTTTTCCCCCACTTACAACTTTTCTTGTTGTAGTTGTTTAATCTCCTCTTTAACCCCATGGCCACGGACCCCTAAGACTTCACTCAAGATTTAAATCATAACATTTTTTTTTCAAGACTTTGCAATTTCCCTGTGACGAAGGACCACAGGTAGGAGAAAACCTGGCTTAGGAGATGCCTGGGTATTTTAGCATAGTATAAATCATTACGGGGGAGAGCCAGTTTGGTATAGTGGTTAAGATATCAGGCTAGAACCCGAGAGTGTGAGTTCTAATCCTGCCTTAGGCACAAAGCCAACTGAGTGTTCCTTGGACCGGTCACTTTCTCCCAGCCCTGGGAAGGAAGCAATGGCAAACGGGCTTCTGAAAAACCTTGCCAAGAACTTGTCCGCCTAGCCTCCATGAATTGGACACGATTGAATGGAAGAACAATAATGAAAAAAATAATAATCATTACGATAATTTTTTTCCTGAGTAATTTGTTGGCAGGAATTACCTCATTAATTTAACACGGAGGAAAGAAACCTGTAGATCAGCCTTCCCCAGTCTGGTGCGTTCCAAATGTGTTAATGCTAAAACCATTATGCTCAGCCAGCAGAATTCAAATGAATGCTGGTTAAGGAACCAAATGGTACTTGGCTGGGGGGAAAAAAGAACAAAGGTGGCAATCCTTTTGGTTGGCCAGGCTTAGCATTTGGGGGAGACTTTGGTTGGTGGAAATGTCGTGTAATGTGGCCATACTCTCTTTCATTTCCTGAGGTTAAAGGAGAGAAATTAAGCACGTCAATTGATCATCTTGTTTGCAGCACCTAGGCCAGGGGTAGGCAAGTTTGGCTCTTTTATGACTTGTGGACTTCAACTCCCAGAATTCCTGAGCCAGCATGGGGGAACTATGGCCCCCTCATGACTTGTGGACTTCAACTCCCAGAATTCCTGAGCCAGCATGGGGGAACTATGGCCCCCTCATGACTTGTGGACTTCAACTCCCAGAATTCCTGAGCCAGCCATGGCTCAGCTTGGAAACCTCTCTCTGTCCCCTCAGCATGGCTGGCTCAGGAATTCTGGGAGCTGAAGTCCACGAGTCATAAAAGAGCCCAGGTTGCCTACCCCTGACCTAGACAGCTGGCCATAAAAATATAGTTTGCTTTTTCCAGGCCTATTTGGAGACAGAGAATAACCGAATAACCTAGTTGGAAGGGACCTTGGAGGTCTTCTAGTCCAACCCCCTGCTCAAGGCAGGAGACCCCATACCATTTTAGACAAAGGGTTGTCCAATCTCATCTTAAAAAACCTCCAGTGCTGGATCACCCACAACGTCTGGAGGCACTGATTGAGGATGGAGCCTGGGACCTTCCTGAGGCAGAGTTTTTAAATTTTGGCTTGCAATTATTTAATCGGTAATGCCTTTATGTCATTTTGCCACAATCATTTTGTCCTTTCCTGGAATGTGACTTTTGTAAGATGCACAGACAGACATATATTCACATAAGTGTCTCAGTGTGAGTTTATGTAGAGAGGGAGAAATCTGCACCCCTCAGTCAACAGTGCAAAGAAGGTGGTATTTGTGTCTGTTTATTTAAATATGTACAGAGTGCAGAGAAGAGTAACAAAGATCAGGGGACTGGAGGCTAAAACATACAAGGAACAGTTGCTGGAATTGGGTATGTACCTAGTTTAATGAAGAGAAGGGCGAGGGAGAACATGATAGCAGTCTTCCAATATCTCAGGGGCTGCCCCAAAGAAGAGGGAGTCAAGCTATTTTCCAAAGCGCCCGAAGGCAGGAGAAGAAGCAACGGATGGAAACTAACCAAAGAGAGAAGCAACCTAGAACTAAGGAGAAACTTCCTGACAGTTAGAACAATTAATCCAGGGGTCTTCAAACTTGGCCCTTTTATGACTTGTGGACTTCAACTCCCAGAATTCCTCAGCCAGCATGCCTGGCTGAGGTATTCTGGGAGTTGAAGTCCACAAGTCATAAAAGGGCCATGTTTGAAGACCCCCTGAATCGAATCAGTGGAACAACCCGCCTCCAGAAGCTGTGAATGCTCCAACACTGGAAGTCTTTAAGAAGAGACTGGACAGCCATTTGCCTGACATAGTATAGGGTTCCCTGCCTGAGCAGGGGGTTGGACTAGATGACTTCCAACGTCCCTTCCAACATTATGGTGATGGTGATGTTGTAGTTCTGTATCTCTTTGTGTTCGGGATGGGATTGTCTAAAATTTAAGCTCCCCTTTGTTTTGGGTAAATACAGGGAGTCTTCAAATTACAATCACAACTGAGGCCAAAATTCCTGTTGCTAAACGAGATGCTTTGCCCCATTTTACAACCTTCATTGCCATTGCTGTTAAGTGAATCCCTGCAGTCGTTAGTAGCATGGTTATTAAGTGACTCTGTCTTCCCCAATGACTTTGCTTGTCAGAAGGTCACAAAAAGTGATCACGGGACCCCAGGACACTGCGACCGTCACAAATATGTACCAATATGAACCAAGCATCCGAATTTTGATCATGTGGCCATGGCAGTGCTGCCAGTGGTTGTAAGTGCGAAAAACTGTCCTAAGTCACTTTTTTCAACACTGTTGCAGCTTCAAACGGTCACTAGACGAATGGGTGTATGATGAGGACTACCTTGTACAGCGAATGCTAGGAGAATGAGAAAACATTGTAGGTTTTACCTTTTGAGAAGAGAGTGTTGAAGATACCTAGGATAGCTTTATTCCAGGACCTAAAAAGATCTCCAAAACGTAATTTGTATCATCACGGATTGCAGAATTGATTTTAGGGTGGGTTCAGGTGGAATATTTTGAAGAATGGTATGAGCCGGTCAACACTGGAACCCACAGACCACAGATAAGCTGAGATCCCATCGGTTGGGAGTGTTCCATAGAGGCCTGTCACCTATTTACTGGAGATGTTTTAATTGGGTTTCCTGTTCTCAAGAGGAAGGAGGATTCAAAAGCCTAATGCTACCTTCAACACTGTGACGCTGTAATTAATATTATTTTTTTTAACACACTGCCATAGCTGTCTCGCTCCATGAAATATAACCACTGCTGGCAGATGTTCTGCAGAGAGCCGGCTTCCAGTGTTTGTATCATGGAGATCAGATTAATCCTGAGGCGGCAGAGCTGCAGACAGGAAAGTCTCTTGACATTCTCGTTTGTGGTGTAATGATGTGGCTGCCTTCCAGATCCAGGCTCAATCCGAGAGCTGAATACAGTAATGGACATTCAGACAGCCTTTGGAAAGCACAGGGCTTCTCTGTGTATCTTGCTGACCCTGAGACATTTTCCAGTCCTGAAAAGAATTGTCTTCAGAATCTAGAGGTTTTGATGATATGTTTGGTTGCCACCTAAACTTAAGTCTGGTTGGGTTGCTGACAGACTTCTTTGCCAGATGAGACCCGGTTACAGCAATGAGCCATTCTCTTCACTGCATCGAATGATGACACTAGCGTGGTTTTCTGCCTTAGCTTGAACTTGCCTGCCTTAATCTTAAGCTGCTTATGACGTTTGTCGTTTGATTTTGTCGATAAATCTATAAGATAATTTTTTTTTCCAGATCAGGGCTGAGCGCCAGTGCAAACGTCTTCACCCTTTCTTATTTGTAAATTCGTACCAGGTTCCCTTTGGCATAGGATAGTCATTGGATAGCAAATCACTGAAGGGGTGTGTGTGTGTCTTCTAAGATCTTCCTGTTCAAGAGCTCATAACAATCAATTGTGAAAAAGCTTATTAATTAAGGTCTTTTTTAGTAATGATTAAATTAATAAGACAAGATTCATGAGAGGTGTGTTGAAGTCAGCTTGAAAAGCATGGTTGATACCAGCTATAGTTTCTGACCTGTCCTTTGGGGCGAATTTGGACAAATAGTATCTTGAGCTTCATTAGTTTGTAGACTTGAGCACCGTGTGGAAGAGAAAGAAAGAAAATTGATCTTAACTATAAATTGATAATAGTTTGTATTTGGAAGTCCAAAGTCTAATGTAGGATCTTAAACCATTTCTTTGATCAGTTTTACTCTTTTACTCTATGGAGATTCTCAGTCATCCAAGGCACAACATAGGAGAACAAACCCATCAGGACAAGATTGAGCAGTCCATCTGCATTTAATAGACAAAGGCCGCACTTTCGAAGACAGCAAAGTCCACATTTTGGACAGAGAGGACCGCTGGTTTGAAAGAGGGGTCAAAGAGGCCATCTAGGTCAAAATTGAAAAGCCCTCTCAATAGAAGGGGAGGGATCTAACACCTATCTCCGGTCTACAACAGAGTCCTTTCAGCAGGTCCAAGAAAGCTCCACATCCATTTGCACCACTCAGGTGACCTTCATAGACACACAGATAAACCTCCAAGTGGCCTCAACGACCCTCTAAAAGAAGGCAAATGACCAGCTGTCTGCAAGGAGTATAAATCTTTCCATTCCCAACCATTCTGTCGAGAGCTGAAGAAGCTTCTGAGATGAGAAGCGAAACGTCTTCAAAGAAAAACCAAGGAAGTCCAGTTGCCTCGTGAAACAGCATCTTTGGGTACTCCCTGGATCGCTTAAAACCCCATAGTTTGATATACTTTTGCAAGATGTTTGTGTCCTTCTTTCTCTCAATTATTTTGTGGCCTTTGACTTGGCTGGAATGCACGTAGTCACTGACTTACATTTTAGTGACTGTTGGAAGTTAACAACGGCACGGAAAAAAAAGGTGACTTCTGACTCTTTTTCGGCCTTAACAACTGTTCACGTGATCGAAATTCAGGTGTTTGGCAGCTGTCATGTATTTATTGAACGATCCCAGGGTCACGTGACCACCTTTTGTGATCTTCTGAGAAGCAGAGTCAATGGGGAAGCCAGATTCACTTGTTATTCACTTAACAACTGCGACAAGAAAGTTTTTGTAAAATGGGACAAAAACCCGCTTATAACAACTGTCTTTCTTAGCGGTGGAAATTTCCGGGCTGGTTAAGCCAAACATTTTTCTTTTTCCTGGGCAGAATGAAACTCATTTCTCCTCAGAAGGACTTCCTTTTTCCCTACCTTCTGAATGAAACTGATCCTGTGATTCAACAGGTTCTAATTGGCCTCTGTTGTTCTTCGTGGCACTGATTCCGTAATTCATTTAAAAAAAAAAGGTTAACCTTGTATAAAGCGATGCAACAGACTGAATTTCCTTCCTGCTCAATAAGATGATTAAGCAGGGAGGAGCTGAAAAATAGTTGGGAGTGTTTATTGTTGTGCTTACTTCTGATAGCATCTCCTCCCTCAAGGGAAAAAGCCTGGCTGGGGGCCCTAATATTTTAATCCATGTTGTTGTTGTTAGCTGCGAAGTTGTGTCCGACCCATCACGACCCTATGGACAACATTCCTCCAGGCCTTCCTGTCCTCTACCATCTTCTGGAGTCCATTTAAGCTCACGCCTACTGCTTCAGTGACTCCATCCAGCCACCTCATTCTCTGTCGTCCCTTTCTTCTATTGCCCTCGATCTTTCCCAGCATTAGGCTCTTCTCCAGTGAGTCCTTCCTTCTCATTAGGTGGCCAAAGTATTTGAGTTTTAGCTTCAGGATCTGGCCTTCTAAAGAGCAGTCAGGATTGATCTCCTCTAGGACTGACCGGTTTGATCGCCTTGCAGTCCAAGGGACTCGCAGGAGTCTTCTCCAGCACCAGAGTTCAAAGGCCTCAATTCTTTGGCGCTCAGCCTTTCTTATGGTCCAACTTTCACTGCCATACATTGCAACTGGGAAGACCATAGCCTTGACTATACGCACTTTTGTTGACAGGGTGATGTCTCTGCTTTTTAGTGTGCTGTCTAGATTTGCCATGGCTTTCCTCCCAAGGAGCAAGCATCTTTTAATTTCTTGGCTACAGTCCCCATCTGCAGTGATCTTGGAGCCCAGGAAAATAAAATCTGTCACTACTTCCATTTCTTCCCCATCTATTTGCCAGGAATTGAGAGGGCCAGATGCCATGATCTTGGTTTTCTTAATGTTAAGTTTCAACCCAAGTTTTGCACTCTCCTTCTTCACCCGCAGCAAGAGGCTCTTTAGTTCTTCTTCACTTTCTGCCATTAGAGTGGTATCATCTGCGTATCTTAGGTTGTTGATATTTCTTCCGGCAATCTTAATTCCAACTTTTGATTCATCTAGCCCTGCCTTTCTCATGATGTGCTCTGCATATAAGTTAAATAGGCAGGGCGACAGTATACAGCCTTGCCGGACTGCCACGACAAGGCAGTAATCCATGAAGGGGATTTTTAATCCATACCTAACCGTAATACGGGCAGTCCTCGACCACAGTTCATTTAGTGACTGTTCAAAGTTACCAAGGCACTGAAAAAAGTGACTTACGAACGTTTTTCCACACTGACTGACCGTCGCAGCATCCCCGTGGTCGCTCGATCGCAACTGACTCATATTTATGATGGTTGAACTGGCAGGAGGAGAAAGGCGTTCACCATATGACTGTTTTAAATATGTTTAATGATATATGCTGGGTGTTTTAATGCATTTCCACACATGGATGTGTAAATGCAGAGACTCGGTGTAGGTTATATAGCAAAGCTTACAGGACAGTGGTTAGATTACGAAAAAGGCACATTCAGATCCCCACGCTGCTCATGGAGTTGGGCTGTTGTAGGGAAATTCCCTTTGAGAAATTCCCGTTGAGAAAGGTAGAATACAAATGCAATAATAATATGTTAAATTAAATCACACACCTGTTTTGTGCAGCTGTTGCCTCAAAAAAAAAGTTGTGCATTCCTAATTTATGGTTCGGGCAAGGGAAAACAACAACTTTTCATCTAGTGATCACTATTTTTTTCTATCTGTGTCTGTCTGTCTATCATCCATTACCTATCTATTCATCCATCCATCTATTATCTCTCTTTCTCATGTATCTATCTCTATCTACCTATCTATCTATCTATCTATCTATCTATCTATCTATCTATCTATCTATCTAATCTATATCATATCTATATCTCTGTCTCTCTGTCTCTGTATCTTATATCTATCTATCTATCTATCTATCTATCTATCTATCTATCTATCTATCTATCTATCTATCCATCCATCCATCCATCCATCCATCCATCCATCCATCCATCCATCCATCCATCCATCTATCTATCTATCTATCTATCTATCTATCTATCTATCTATCTATCTATCTATCCTTATCTATCTTTATCTTTATCTATATCCTGTCTGTCTGTCTGTCTGTCTGTCTGTCTGTCTGTCTGTCTGTCTGTCTATCTATCTATCTATCTATCTATCTATCTATCTATCTATCTATCTATCTATCTATCTATCTATCTATCTATCTATCCAGTCTTCTCTGAATGTTCTGTACTGATACTTGACTTACAACCATTCATTTAGTGACTGTTCAGGATTATGATGGCACTGAAAAAAGTGATTTATCACTAGTCCTCATGCCTAGAACTGTTGCAGCATCCCCACAGTTGCGTGTTCATAATGCCTAAGAGGTAGGACTACAGCTGTGTTCTGGTTTCTTGCCTAATGCCTTAAGCATGAGACCAAACTGGCTCTCATATATATATATATATATTTTCAGAGGAATCTGAAAAATATAAGCAAAACAGTTGTTAGGTGAGTTTTGCCCCATTTTACGATCTTTCTTGCCTCAGTGGTTAAGTGAATCACTGCAGTTGTTCAGTTAGTAACATGGTTATTAATTCAATCTGGTTTCCCCATTGACTTTGTTTGTCAGAAGGTTGCCAAAGGTGGCCACATGACCCCAGGACACGGCAAACCATCTTAAATGCATGCCACTTGTCAAGCGTCTGAATTTTGATCACCTGACCATGGGGATGTTGCAACGGTTGTTAAGTGTGAAAAACGGGTCATAAGTCACTTTTTGTAACTTCGAACGGTCACCAAGCAAGTAGTTGTAAGTCGAGGACTATGTGTAACATATTGGGGAAATTCATTTTGCCTGAGTTGCTTGTTGGTTTTCCAGATTATCCCCGCGCAGGAACGGGCTGTGGGATCACCTAACTGGGGATTCCTTAAACACTCTTAAACCTGCATTGTGCACATGCCGAGTTACAATACCGTGTCTCTCTTGGGCCCAGATTTGGAGTGGCAAAACTCCAAGCAGGTTAGTGTGTCAGGATGTGTGTGTATTTGGCAGAAGAGTTTTCTCTCATAGCCTGCCAGTTTTGATCCTCAAGCTTCCGCAATTCGTGTGGTTGTTCCTTTGGCTTTTTTTTTTTTTAAAAAGAGGACGATTCTAAGAATTTAGCACTTACTGGCATTAGGTGAAATCTTTATGATTTGAATCTGAAATGAGGTCAGTCCTGGTTCAGTAAAACCTTTGAAGGAAGAAGCTGCTAAATCCATGCAGACTCTTTTGTCTTCAATTGTTTTCTTTTCCTTTTTTTTCCTCCTGATTCAGATTTGTCATTTCTGTCAGGTTTGGTGTGGCTGAAGGAGAATGTGCTTGAGGGCGGGAGGGGAACTGGAAGTAAGGGGTTGGACTAGAAGACCTCTAAGGAGGCCCCTTCCAACTCTGTTATTTTGTTACAGGTAGTCCTTGACTTACAACACTTCGCTTAGTGACCGTTCGAAGTTACAACGGCACTGAAAAAAGTGACTTATGACCGTTTTTCGCACTCATGACCATTGCAGCAAATTTACGTTCGGACGCTTGACAACCGGTTCACATTTATGATGGTTACAGCGTCCCCCCCGGGGTCACGGGATCCCCTTTTGCGACCTTCTGGCAAGCAAAGTCAATGGGGAAGCTGGATTCACTTAACAATGGGGCTACTAATTCAACAGCTGCAGTGATTGACTTGACAAATGTGGCAAGAAAAGTTGCAAAACGGGGGCCAAAACTCACTTAGCAAATTTCTCACTTAGCAATACAAATGTTGGGCTCAGTTGTGGTCGTAAGTCGAGGACTACCTGTATTCTGTTAAAGTGGTAGCCTCCTGAGGTGGCCTTTTCATCTGCAGCCCTTCTGAGGTAATTTTTTTTCACATGCATTTTCAAAGCATGAGAATACAGTAGAGTAGAGTAGAATAGAGTAGGAATAGAATAGAACAGAACAGAACAGAACAGAACAGAACAGAACAGAACAGAATAGAATAGAATAGAATAGAATAGAATAGAATAGAATAGAATAGAATAGAAAATAGGAGAAAGAATCGTATAGTATAGTATAGAAAATAGAATAGAATAGAATAGGAGAAAGAATGGAATGGAATGGAATGGAATGGAATAGAATAGAATAGAAAATAGAATAGGAGAAAGAATAGTATAGTATAGTATAGTATAGTATAGAAAATAGAATAGAATAGAATAGGAGAAAGAATGGAATGGAATAGAATAGAATAGAAAAGAAAAGAAAAGAAAAGAAAAGAAAATAGAATAGAATAGGAGAAAGAATAGTATAGTATAGTATAGTATAGTATGGTATGGTATGGTATGGTATGGTATGGTATGGTATGGTATGATATAGAAAATAGAATAGAATAGGAGAAAGAATGGAATAGAATAGAATAGAATAGAAAATAGAATAAGAGAAAGAATTTAGTATAATATAGTATAGTATAGTATAGAATAGAATAGAATAGAATAGAATAGAATAGAATAGAATAGAATAGAATAGAATAGAATAGAATAGAACAGGAGAAAGAATGGAGTGGAGTGGAGTGGAGTGGAGTGGAGTGGAGTGGAGTAGAGTAGAGTAGAGTAGAGTAGAGTAGAGTAGAGTAGAGTAGAGTAGAGTAGAGCTGGAAGGGACCTTGGAGGTCTTCTAGTCCAGTCCCCAGCTGAAGCAGAAGGACCAACACCATCTCAGACAAGGGACTCTCTAGCCTCTTCTTAAAAAATAAAAATGATTGCATCTGTCATGTGAAAGCTTTCTACATTCTCTACCAGTTCTTTTGACCTTCTGCAAAAAAACAAAAAACAAACGACCAGTGTGTGTGTGTGTGTGTGTCTGTCCATTTAAGTAGAAAAGTCTGAAGAGCTGTTGTTTCATCGTCTATAGATGTGGGACTAGACATGCTTTGTTCTGAAGAGGCCCTAGAGAAATATAAAGGGTCCCTTCAGCTTCTGCTGAGTGGATGAAATTTCTAATTGGGCCAGCTTGGAGTCTAGCCGTATACCCTTGTGTGGTCAGCAGATTTTTTTGTTTCTGTCTGTTCCTTTCTTAGTTTCTATTAATGTCCCTTGCAAAAAACAAAAAAACCCACCCCACTTCAGATGGAGAAACGGGGGAAATGGGAAGGTCTCTGGCTAGCTGCTTTGTCTTGTCTTTTTTTAGAAAAATATATATATTAAGGAATCATTTGCATTTCTAGCAAACGGCCCTTAAAGGAAGAAAAAAACGTTTGGGTCTTTGGGATTGTCGGTGCAAACTATGGCTAGTCGCTCTTGATGTTTATGGAGAGTCTCAATCATTCAGATCGTGGTTGTCTCAAAGGTGCTTTTCCAAAGGTCAAGTGGACTTTTCTTGGTGTTTTTTTTTCCTTTCCCCTTGAAGCTTCTTGGATGAGAAGTGAAAAGTTTTCAAAGAAAAAAAAACCCATGAAAGTCCAGTTGCCCTTTGGAAAAGCATCCTTGGGATAATTAACAGAATAACAGAGTTGGAAGGGAACTTGAAGGTATTGTAATCCAGGCAGGAAACCCTATACCAGGGGTAGGCAACCTTGGCTCTTTTATGACTCATGGACTTCAACTCCCAGAATTCCTGAGTCAGCTATGCTATGCTATGCTGACTCAGGAATTCTGGGAGTTGAAGTCCATGAGTCATAAAAGAGCCAAGGTTGCCTACCCCTGCCCTATACCAAGGCTCTTCAACATTGGCAACTTTAAGACTTGTGGGCTTCAACTCCCAGCTGGCTGAGGAATTCTGGAAATTGAAGTCCACAAGACTTAAAGTTGTCAAGATTGAGGACTCCTGGCCTATACCATTCAGACAAATTGCTCTTAACTGTTTCTTGGATTTAGGAGACTTGAGATTCTCTGCAGAAAACGTTTATCTATCGCGGAAGATGTAGCCGTCTACAGCTGATCATCTCAGATGATAATAAGTGGTTAGATTGTGGTGGGGTGTAAATCCAATAAATAAATAATAACCAGTGCTTTTTTTGTAAAAGAAAAAGGTGCCGGAACTCACACATGTCATACAAGCCACCTTGCCTACCCTACAAGGTTCCATCCAAAAAAGGTGCCGGAACTCCGTTCTGAGCGTTCTGTGAGAAAAAAAGCCCTGATAATAACTGCCTGTTATTTTAGCTTACTTTTCATATCTTGAGAAAGAGCCACCTTAGCTGAAGGATCTAAGTTGAGGGCAACGAGCGGTAGTGGTTTGGGATCTGTATTTTATAAAATGTGGCTGATTTAGATTAAATTCAACTCTTGGTAATTGCGTGGATACATCCGTGCAATAATACGAAGCTGGTTCACCGTTGTCACGATTGGCGCCATTGCTTTGATTTTCCACTGTAGCCTATAGCTCCGGAATTTATGGTAATCTTCCAGCCCAATAATGGAATAAGAGTTGGAAGGAACCTTAGAGGTCTTCTAGTCCAACCCCCTTCTCAAGCAGGAGACCCTATACCAGGGGTAGGCAACCTTGGCTCTTTTATGACTCGTTGACTTCAATTCCCAGAATTCCTGAGCCAGCCATGTTGAGGAGAAAGGGAGAGGTTTCCAAGCTGAGCCATGCTGGCTCAGGAATTCTGGGAGTTGAAGTCCACGAGTCATAAAAGAGCCAAGGTTGCCTACCTCTGCCCTATACCATTTCAGACAGGTGGCTGGCCAGTCTGTTTTTTTAAAAAACCTCCAGTGATGGAGCACCCACCACTTCTGGATGCAATCCGTTTTCGCTTCCAAGCCCAGCATGTCTTCATAACTTCCGTTTACTTTTTTTTTTCTTCTTCTTTACTAGTTGGATCAGAAAATCCTCTGTAAATGGCCAACAGTTGGTTACTTATCATCAAAGCTTGGATAAAAACTCGGGCCTTATTGAAAAACTCTGCACATTGACCCCAGTTCTTTCTTTTCTACACCACTTCCAGGCTATCGTGTAATCAGTGCAAATATAAACAAGTCCAGTGCAGTGGAATTGGATGCCAAGTTTGGAACTGAGTCTCTAGCTGGCACTTGGAGGCTTTTGAAGTAGGAGGGTAACGCTTCATGAAACATTGAAAGCCAGGAAACACAGTGGAATTTCAGATAGTCTAGGACCGACTTCATAGCTTGCAGAACCAAGAGGAAAATATAAACTGAGGAAGCATCATCTGATATGCAAAACATCTGGAGCAGAAAGTGTGCAACTAAGAATCTGTCTAAATTTCCTGTTTCCATACCGTGTGGATCAGAAATGCCTTTACAGTATTTCTAAAAGTGAAACAATATCATGGTTTGTCCAAGACATTACAGCAGGGGTCCTTAAACTTGGCCCTTTTATGATTTGTGGACTTCAACTCCCAGAATTCCTCAGCCAGGCACGCTGGCTGAGGAATTCTGGGAGTTGAAGTCCACAAGTCATAAAAGGCCCAAGTTGAAGACCCTTGCATTACAGACATAAAATGGTTCTAACAGCATAGTGAGGGAAGGGGCATTGTGATTTAAGCCATTTTAATTCAAACTCCCACACATTGCAAGCATCCAACAACTTATTTCAGGGGTGTCAAACTGCTGGCTCATGGGCCGTATGCGTCACACTAAAACCGCGCTCACCCCATTGCCGGCAATGGGGAAAAAGTTGCGATATGTCGCGACACGTCATGTGACATTGCAAGTTTGACACCCGTGCATTAAATCATTAAATTTCAGTTCTACTCTGCCAGCCTACTTTTTGCTCCATACTTTGGATTCAGCAGCTTGTAAGCCGCCCTGAGTCTTCGGAGAAGGGCGGGATATAAATGGAATTAAAATAAAAAAATAAAAAAATAAAATAATGGAATCTCTGTGTTTATTTGGGAGAGAGAGAAAGAATAAGAAATGGAGCTTACTGTTAAAGATTGTAGCATCTTTTGACAGTGAAATCTCCCAAGTTTTATAGAAATCGTAAATCGCAACTAAACAACGTTTTGGTTTGGATAAGGTGATAATGCTTTTAATGGATTTGGAGAATGCCTGTGTTTCTACCTTACGAGTCTTCATGGTCTTAAGGCCTAGAAGATAATAACTATCAGTTTACTTTTGAAATAAAGGTAGTCTTAACTTAAAACCAAAATTTCCATTGCTAAGCTTGATAGATAAGTGAGTTTTGCCCCATTTTACAACCTTTCTCCCCAGCGTTGTAAAAGTGAACCGCTGCCGTTGTCAAGTTAGCAATGTGGTTTTTTTCCTCACTGACTTTGCTTGTCAGACGGTCACAAAAGATGACTACGTGAGATATTGCAACTGTCAATAAATATGAGCCAGTTGCCAAGTGCCTGAATTTTGATCATGTAACCACGGGAATGCTGCAACGGTTGTAAATGTGAAAAACGGTCATAAGTCACTTTTTTCGGTGCCGTAACTTTGAATGGTTACTAAGCGAACGTAGTAAGTCAAGGAGTCTGTATTACCTTCCATTGATTAAATCTTGTGCTTTCTTATCTCACCTTATTTTCCACACTGCTAAGCTTGTAAGCCGCCCTGAGTCTTTGGAGAAGGGCGGGATATAAATGGAATTAAAATAAAATAAAATAAAATAAATCACCTTTTAAGCCTTTTAATATTTAAACTGCTCTGTCTTTCCTCCCAAAACAATTTTTTTAAAAAAACGTAGACAATTGTTCTGCTTTTTTTAAAAAACAAAAACAAAACTGGTACGGTTACAAAAGTTGATATAATATCAGGAGCTTTAAAAGTCCCCAAGGTGGCTCAGTGGGTTAGGACGCTGAGCTTGTCGATCAGAAGGTCGGCAGTTTGGCGGGTCGAATCACGAGTGCCGCGTAACAGAGTGAGCGCCTGTTACTTGTCCCAGCTTCTGCCAACCTAGCAGTTCGAAAGCACGTAAAAAATGCAAGTAGAAAAATAGGGACCACTACGGTGGGAAGGTAACAGCGTTCCGTGCGCCTTTGGCGTCTAGTCATGCCAGCCACATGACCACGGAGACGTCCTCGGACAAGCGCTGGCTCTTCGGCTATGAAACGGAGATGAGCACCGGCCCCTAGAGTTGGAAACGACTAGCACGCATGTGCGGGGGAACCTTTACCTTTTACCTTTAAGGTTTAAAAATGAAGAGCATAATACAATCCGAAAACCTGGCAGCTAGCGGTGACTTAATTTCTTCTTGCGTTTACTTGGGTGATAAATAAATATTTATAATGCAAATCTCATCAGCCCCAAAAGATAAAGCGAGAGAGATTGTGTTTATCTCTGTTTATGTTGGTTTTTCTCCTGATGAAGCTCAGGGAGAGGAAGGGATGGTTTTGGTTATATTGTTTTGTTATTCCCCCACTTAGAGAAAGAAGCGCTGATTATGAACAAAAGTAAAGCTGTATTTAACAACGTTCCGTGAACAACGGGTGTCGGATGAAAGTTGCTGCTAGTTAGAACATCAGTAAAACCATATGCTTGTTTCAAGAATGATGTTTCCTGCTCTATCAGGGCTGCCAGTAACTCCCACACACAATGTTTGCCAATTTTATTTTGCTTGCCTAATTTTTTTCCTTGTCAACTCTCCTTCCTCGTCTCTCTCTTCAAATTTCTGAGCTTGCCGCCCCAACTCCCTTGTAGCTGCGGTGTCTAATTAATCCTTTACTTTACATTCCACTAAACACAGTTGCCCCTTTTGTAGAACAAGCAAGGACAAAATAAACAAGCAGGCTAAGATATGGTTTACTACGATTGCCTGAGAGATGCAAAACTCTGGAAGGCCAAACTATCCGAGCCCCCTTCAGCCTTGGAACGGCATGACCTGTTTTGCTCAGCCTGCAGGAAACGGGCTTATCTTAAGGAAGATAAGATTAAACTTGTAATAGTTTAAGGTAGGTGTAGTCCTTGACTTACAATCGTTCATTTAGTGACCATTCAAAGTGGCAACAGCATTGAAAACAGTGACGCCTGACCATTTTTCACACTGAACGACCAGTGCAGCATCCCCATGGTCACACGATCAAAATGCAGTCGCTTGGCCACTGGTTCATATTTATGACGGGATCACGCGATCCCCTTTTTTGCGGTCCTCCGACAAGCAAGGTCAATGGGGAAGCCAGATTCGCTTGACAGCTGTGTTGCTAACTTAACACCCGCAGTGATTCGCTTAACAACTGTGACAAGAAAGGTGGTACAATGGGGCAAAACTCGCTTAGCAGCTGTCTTGCTTAGCAGTGGAAATTTTTGGCTGAATTGTGGTCGCAAGTCGAGGACTGTCTGGAGTTCTCAACTGGAGGCCATATCCTCCCTCCCACCCCCACACAGTAGCCTTAGGATATTTTAAGGGAGCTCCCCCTGTGGAAAATATGTAACCAGGGGGACCACAGGAAAAAAACAAAGTGTTATTATAAACCTTTGATTAATAATAATAATAATAAGTTGGAAGGGACCTTGGAGGTCATCTAGTCCAACCCCCTGCTAAGGCAGGAAACCCTATACCATTTCAGACAAATGGCTGTCTGGTCTCTTCTTAAAAACTTCCAGTGTTGGAGCATTCACCACTTCTGGAGGCAGGTTGTTTCACTGGTTAGTTGTTCTAACTGTCAGGAAGTTTCTCCTTAGTTCTAGGTTGCTTCTCTCCTTGACTAGTTTCCATCCGTTGCTTCTTGTCCTGCTTTCAGGCGCTTTGGAGAATAGCTTGACTGCCTCTTCTTTGTGGTAGCCCCTGAGATACTGGAAGACTGCTATCATGTCACCCCACACCCTTCTCTTCATTAAGCTACACATACCCAATTCCAGCAACCGTTCCCTATATGTTTTAGCCTCCAGCCCCCTAATCATCTTTGTTGCTCTTCTCTGTACCCTTTCTAGAGTCTCGACATCTTTTTTACATCGTGGTGACCAAAACTGGATGCAGTATTCCAGGTGTGGCCTTACCAAGGCATTGTAAAGTGGTATTAGTACTTCACGTGATTTTGATTATATTGCAAATATTGTCTTGTTAATGCTAGATTAGTTATTGCCCTTTGTCCTAATCTGGTCATGGGACCTGGACAGAAATGCCGCAGGAGAAAAACAAAGTTGGAAGGGCCCTTGAGTGAAAAAAGGTTGAGAAACAAGGGTTTTGATAAAGGAGGCTCAGGGCTGAAATGAGGAGTCCTCGATGCTCTCTGAGCTTGGTTGTTTTCCTGCAGACATTTCACTGCCCAGGTAGATAACATCATCAGTGCTAGAAGGGATGAGGTTTGCAGAGTGGGGAGGAGGAGGAGGAAGGAGAAGGACTGTGGGGTCCCTGGTGCTCTCTGAGCTTGGTTGTTTTCCTGCAGACGTTTCATTGCCCAACTAGGTAACATCATCAGTGCTAGAAGGGAGTGCATATAAACAGAGAGCAAAGACCCCTTTCTTCTGATGCTGTTACCAAGTTGGGCAATGAAATGCCTGCAATAGTATAATCGAGCTCAGAGAAAAACGAAGGACAACCCCTTCCCCCAAAATGTGGGCTTAAACCAGGGGTCTTCGAACTTGGCCCTCTTATGACTTGTGGACTTGTGTTGAAGTCCACAAGCCATAAAAGGGCCAAGTTTGAAGACCCCTGGTTTAAACCAACTGGCAGTGGCTCTTCTTAAGTGCGAAACAGGATTTTTTATTATTATTTTGTATTTTTATCATCCAGAGCACGTTTTATTACAAACAACCCTTGGCTGCATTGATTTGTCTACCAGTGCAACACCAGAGTTGTATGAAGTTAAACGGGAACCCGATCTGTTCTGGGTGGTTGGTGTGGATCTCTGAGCTGAACGTGTGACGTTTTTCCTTGCCAGACTTGGGGTGCACATGACCATGAAACTCCCTACAGTTTTGCCATCTGGTTTGACACAGGATAAAATTTCCTTTTGAGTTGAGTTGGATACGTCCACGTGGCTTCCTTGGCAGGCTGGAAGACGCTGTTTGCTGTAGCTTTCCTGTCAGATTGTGGTTCCCCCCCCCACAACCTCACAGTCCCTCCTACAGCCTTGGCATATCTTTCTGGGGTCTCATCTAAGAAAGAATCCTGCCTCACACCCTACCTGAGTTTTACGGCTTAACCAGGTGGGCTGTGTAAGTATAGGACAGGTAGTCCTCGACTTACGGCCAGAATTGAGCCCCAAATTTCAGTTTCGGAGCAAGACGGTAGTTAACTGAATTTGCCCCTTGTGTGACCGTCCTTGCCACGGTTGTTATGTGAAACACTGCAGTTGGTTAAGCCAATGGCATGTTTGTTAAGTGAATCTGGCACCTCCATTGACTTTGTTTATCGGGGGTCGCAAGGAGTAAATCACATGACTCTTGGACACATCATAAATATGAGCCAGTTGCCAGGCGCCAGCGATTTTGATCAGGTGGCCGTGGGGGTGCACAACGGTTATAAATGTGAAAAACGGTCATAAGTCACTTTTTTCAGGGCTGTTGTCAGCACAATCGGTCGCTAAACGAGTGGTTGTAAGTCGAGGACTACCTGTATTGGGAAAAACGGGGTTGTGAGTTAATGCTCCCTCTTGCATCCCTCTAAGATGGCCGTCTCCTATGAAAGCCACGCCATTTGGGGTTTCTTTTGTAAGAATAGGCCTCAAGGGTGGGCAAACTTGGCTCTTTTATGACTTGTGGACTTCAACTCCCAGAATTCCTGAACCAGCCAGGCTGACTCAGGAATTCTGGGTATTGAAGTCCACAAGTCATAAAAGAGCCAAGGTTGTTTCCCCCCCCTCCCCGGGCTATCTCATTGGTGGACAACTATTGGCAACTTTACGACCTGTGGACTTCAACTCCCAGAATTCCTGAGCCAGCATGGCTGGTTCAGGAATTCTGGGAGTTGAAGTCCAGAGGTCATAAAGTTGCCATAGTGTACCACCCCTGTCCTAAATCTGGCTTGTCTTCCCACTGAGTCATCTCACTGGTCAAAGACAAAACATCTTGGTAGGATCTGAGAATAATCTGGAGTGGGTTTCCCGGACTGAGAAAAGGGATACTTTTCCTTTGATGTTTTTTTTTTCAAAAAAGAAAATAGCTTTGAACCCCCTCATAATGACCCTCTCTCTCTCTCTCTTTTTTTCCCTGAGATTCCCACTAGAATCCGACTGTCGTATTGATCAGAGTTGTCGTGTTTGAGCTGCGGGAAAGGCAGCCCAAGCATTGTATTCGAAAACATTATGGAGATACAGGGAGTCCTCAATTTACGACCACGACTGAGCCCCAGATTTCCACTGCTGAGCGAAACATTGGTTAAGCCGAGTTTGCCCCATTTTACGACCTGCCTTGCCACCGTGGTTAAGTGAATCACGGTAGTTGTTAAATTGGACAAACTGTCCTTAAGTGAATCCGGCTTCCCCATTGATTTTGCTGGTGGGAAAGTCGCGAAAGTGGGAATTCGTGTGACCCTGGGATGCTGCAACCGCCATAAATATGAGCCAGCTGCCAAGCATCAGAAGTTTGATCCCATGACCACGGGGAGGCTGCAACGGTCGTAAGGGTGAACGCTGGTCATACATCACTTTTTTCAGTGCTGCTGTAACTGAATGGTCGCTAAAGGATCGGTTGTAAGTCAAGGACTATCTGTAAAGCAAAGTTGACCTCCATCCCATACAGGCTGAGTAAGAACTACCCTAGCACGATTTTTCAGGATGCCCCAAATATAAGCCCCCAGTTAAGAGGGACACATTTAGTACCGTATTTCCCTGACTATAAGCCATAACCGGAATATAAGCCTTAATGCGTCTTTTGGAGCAAAAATTTTAAAAAAGACCCGGTCTTATTTTTTTTTGGGGTGTGTGTGTGCGGAAACACCGTAGAAGACTAGAAGACCTCCAAGGCGCCCTTTCTCCAGCTCTATTCTGATCGATTTGAAACGTGCTGAGTTAACTTTGCCGTAAGCCACGTATTTCCCTTTCCACTAGACTGGCGATTGTTTGGGAATGACGGAGTTGTGGTTTTTGTGGTAGCGAGTTGGTGGTGATCCTTCTTTCTCCTAGGTGTGCAGGAGAAAGTGCCCAAGGCCGCCTCTCTCCCCCCCCCACCAACCTCCTCCCTCCTTGCCCTCTTGCTGAGTTGAGGTTGTTGCAGGAATGAGTCTTTCTGCTTGCAAAGCACATTCCTCAAGGCCTCAGACTCCGTTTTGGCAGCAGCGGATGGCCTTCCCTTGAAATCAGAAGCAGGCCCAATTTGACAGTCTCCTTAACGAAAGCCAAAGTGAGTGGCGGTGGGGGAGGGTGAGATGGAGGCAAAAAGAACCTTATGCAGACCCTCCTCAATTGCCAGCTTCTTCTGCTTTCCTCTCTCAAAGGGTCTCCTGTCTCTGGGGGAACAAAGACCCCTTTTGTAACCCTTTTGAGCAGGGGGTGTGTCTTCAAACTTGGTCCTTTTATGACTTGTGGACTTCAACTCCCAGAATTCCTCAGCCAGGTGTGCCATCATCCAGGTCGTGGTTGTCCCAAAGGCGTTTTTTGATGAGGCAACTAGACTTTTTGTTTTTCTCTTTGAAGACGTTTCGCTTCTCATCCAAGAAGCTTCTTCAAGCTTGGCCTGGTTCCTAACGGGTCGCAGACTGGGGTTGGGGACCCCTGGCCTACGACTAGAGTTGATAGTCCTACGGGTTGCAAACAAGGAATATATACGCATCATTGTTCAGCTTTTTGCTGGTGAACATCTTGGGGTTACTCACACTAATACAGCCCTTTGGATTTGCCTATGTCAACTCCTACAATTCTGAGCAGTGACATTGTAGAGCCGGGGAATTCTGGGAGTTAAATTCCCTGCATTTGGATGGGGCGACCAGTACATGTAAGTCCTCAACTTCCAAAAGTAGTAGTAGTAGTAGTAGTAGTAGTAGTAAATAATAATAATAATAATAATAATAATAATAATAATAATAATAATAATAATAATAATAATAATAGAAGTTGGAAAGGACCTTGAAGGTCATCTAGTCCAACCCCCTGCTCAGGCAGGAAACCCTATACCATTTCAGACAAATGGCTGTCTGGTCTCTTCTAAAAAACTTCCAGTATTGGAGCATTTAACGCTTCTGGAGGCAGCTTGTTCCACTGGTTAATTGTTCTAACTGTCAGAAGTTTCTCCTTAGTTCAATCTAGGTTGCTTCTCTCCTTGATTAGTTTCCGTCTGTTGCTTCTTGTTCTGCCTTTGGGCACTTTGGAGAATAGGTTGACTCCCTCTTCTTTGTGGCAGCCCCTGAGATATTGGAAGACTGCTATCGTGTTCCCCCCTCGTTCTTCTCTCCATTAAACTAGACATACCCAATTCCAGCAGCCGTTCCTTATTTGTTTTAGCCTCCAGTGCCCTGATCATCTTTCTTGCTCTTCTCTGCACTCTTTCTAGAGTCTCAACATCTTTTTTACATTGTGGTGACCAAAACTGGATGCAGTATTCCAAGCGTGGCCTTACCAACGCCTTGTAAAGTGATATTAACACTTGACGTGATCTTGATTCTATCCCTCTGTTAATGCAGCCTAGCACTGTTGGCTTTTTTGGCAGCTGCAGCACACGTCTGGCTCCTATTTAAGTGACTGTCCACTAGGACTCCGAGATCCCTCTCACAGTTGGTACTGTTGAGCCAGGTACCACCTATTCTATACATGTGCATATAGGTATCTCCTATACCAGAGGTAGGAAACCTTGGCTCTTTTATGACTCGTGGACTTCAACTCCCAGAATTGCTCAGCCGACATGGCTCAGCTTGGAAACCTCCCTTTCCCCTCAGCATGGCTGGCTCAGGAATTCTGGGAGTTGAAGTCCACGAGTCATAAAAGAGCCAAGGTTGCCTACCCCTGTCCTAGACGTATTGAATGACCCAAGTGAAAAAAAAAAAGCATATACAGGTTGTCCTCAACGTACGACTACAATTGAGCCCAAAATTTATCTTGCTAAGCAAGACAGTTGTTAAGTGAACTTTCCCCGTTTTATGACCTTTCTGCAATGGTCGTAAGGGCGAAAAACGGGCATAAGTCACTTTGTTCAGTGTTGTCGTAACTTCGAACGTTCACTAAGTGAACTGTTGTAAGTCGAGGACTATCTGTAATACTGTATGGATAAAGGTCATTGATTCAAGGTAGCAGATATTTTGAAACTGAGGAAGGAAATGTTCTGCGGGTTTGTTGATTTAGAGGAAGCTTATGACAAAGCGAACAGGCTTGGATGATGGAAAGTTTTCCCTAGTAAGGTGTTTAAGATTGGCCAAATATGGTAAGAGTGGTGTACAGATAGATGGTCCTGGACTTACGACCATTGGTAAGTCAGGTTTGATATGATAGCAGTATTCCGGTATTTGAGGGGCTGCCACAAAGAAGAGGGAGTCAAACTACTCTCCAAAGCACCAGTGGAAACTAATCAAGGAGAGAAGCAACCTGGAATTAAGGAGAAACTTCCTGACACTGAGAACAATTAACCAGTGGAACAGCTTGCCACCAAAAATTGTGGGCATGCCATCACTGGAGATTTTTAAGAAGAGGCTAGACAGTCACTTGTCTGAGATGGTATAGGTTCTCCTGCTTCAGCAGGGGGCTGGTCTAGAAGACCTCCAAGGTCCCTTCCAGGTTTATTGTATTGTATTGTATTGTATTGTATTGTATTGTATTGTATTGTATTGTATTGTATTGTATTGTATTGTATTGTATTGTATTGTATTGTACTCTACTCTACTCTACTGTACTCTACTCTACTCTACTCTACTCTACTCTACTCCTACCCTACCCTACCCTACCTTACCCTACCATACTCTACTCTATTCCATTTCTTATTCTATTCTATTCTATTCTATTCTATTCTATTCTATTCTATTCTATTCTATTCTATTCTATTCTATTCTATTCTATTCTATTCTATTCTATTCTATTCTATTCTATTCTATTCTATTCTTGTGCCTCACATTCCAAAGTTTTATTTAATATGCTGCCAAATTTCCAACAAAAAAAGATTTCACCATCACATCGAAATCACATCATCATCATCATCATCATCATCATCATCATCATCATCATCATTATTGCAGAATTTTGGGTTTCTGACTCTTACTTCAGGGTTGTAACCCTGAAGAACATCATGCTTGAGCATTACCCCTCCTCCTTGTTAAGAATGATCCATAGGATGTGAATAGGAATATTATCTGTAGTATTGACCCACAGGATATTTCAGATTCTGAAGACCCTAGCATCGTTGTGTGCAATACCATTTATTTATTTATTTGCTTTTTCTCTTTAAAAACAGGGTTGTGAAAGAGGAAATTTCAGACGACAACGCAAGGCTTCCCTGCTTCAACGGGCGTGTGGTGTCGTGGGTAAGTAGCATTTTTGACGGAATATCTTTTTTTTACTCTTCCCAAGGTCAGTGGTGTTTGATCCCATTTAGCGTGCAGTGCTTCTTCCCTGACCTAGAAGTTCTTCTGTTGAAGATGGCAGGGGGTATTTATTTATTTATTACATTTCTAGATTGCCCATTTCACCTAAATCAGGGGTCCCCAACTCCCGGGCTATAGCCCGGTACTGGACTGTGGCCCATTTGCAGCCGGGCCGCCCAAACCATAGGCGAGTGTGTGCAAGCAGCTCCGTTTCTGTGAGTGGCAGGCACTGGCTCACGCGTGTGCAAAACTCCACTTGACTTTTCTTGTCAGAATCGACTGGGAAGCTTACAAATAGTGATCACGTGACCCCGGGACATGCAACTGTCATAAATAGATGCTCGTGCTGAAAATCCTGATCGTGTGACCAGGGGGATGGTGCAACTCTCATAATTGTGAAAGTTGGTCCTAGGTCACCTTTTTCGGTGCTCTTGTAACCACTCAGCGAATGGCTGTAAGTCGAGGACTATCACCTGTAGCTGGAATTGCCCCTAGGCAAGTTGGTGGATGGATTTGTTGAATGCTGTAAGGAGAATGAATGCATTTACAAGTAATCCTCAATTGACGGTCATCCATTTAAGAATAGAATAGAGCTGGAAGGGACCTCGGAGGTCTTCTAGTCCAGCCCCCAGCTCAAGCAGGAGACCCTGTACCATTTCAGACAGGTGGCTGTCCAGTCTCTTCTTAAAAACCTCCAGTGATGGAGCCCCTACGATTTCTGAAGGCAGAGCTGTCCCACTGGTTAATTGTCTTCACTGTTAGGAAATTTCTAGGTTGCTTCTCTCTTTGGTCGGTTTCCAACCATTGTTTCTTGTCCTGCCTTCTGGTGCTTTGGAGAATAATTTGACCACCACCCCTCCCTCTTCTTTGTGGCAGCCCCTCAAGTATTGGAAGGCTGCTGTCATGTCCACCCTAGTCTTTTTTCCCCTCTAGACTGGCCATACCCAACCGTTCTTCAAATGTTTTTGTCTCCAGGCCTTTAATCATCTTAGTTGCTCTTCTCTGAACTTTTTTTTTCAAAGTCTCAACATCTTTTTTTTTTTTTTGCAATGTGGTGTCCAAAACTGGATGCAGGATTCCAGGTGTGGCCTTACTAAGGATTTATAAAGCGATTCTAATACTTCATGTGATTTTGATTCTGTGCCTCGGATTATACAAGCAAGGATTATGTTAGCTCTTTTTGGCTGCTGCCACACATTGGTGGCTCACGTTTAAGTGATTGTCCACTAGGACTCCCAAGTTGCCTCTCACAGTTACTGTTTTTGAGCCAGGTTTCACCTAATCTGTTCTTATACCATTTTTTTTTCTGCCTCAATTTAACATCCAAGTTGCAAATGGCCTGTCCTCACACTTACGACTGTCACAACCAACCCCATGGTCATATCTTTACACTTTGGAACTGGTTCACATTTACCACTGGTTGCAGCAGCCTGCAGTCGCGTCGTTGTGATTTGTGACATCTCCCAGCTGGTTTCCGAAATAGAAAACATCAATTGAGAAAGCTGGATTGGCTTAATGACCCTGCGATTGGTTTAACGACTGGGATAAAAATGGTCATTAAATCAGATTTGGTTACACGATGACTCGCTTCCCAACTGCACCCAACTTGCGATGGCTTTTCCAGTCTCCATTTGCGGTCGTAAGGCGACTTGCAACGGCTTATTTAGCGACCGTTTGAAGTTACACATCACTGGGGAAAAAGTGACTTCTGACCGTTTCCCCTCTTTACGGCCATTACAGCGTCCCCGTGGTCACGTGATCAAAATTCGGAGGCTCGGCAACTGAACTCATATTTGTGACGGTTGCAGCGTTTCTCCCCCCCCCCCCCGGGGTGTGTGTCTTGTGATCCCCTTTTGCGACCTTCTGACAAGCCAAGTCAATGGGAGAAAGTCAGATTCGCTTAACAACCGGGTTCCTAACTTAACAACTGCAGCGATTCGCTGAACCAAAGGGGCGAGGAAAGTCGTAAAAATGGGGCAAAACTCACCGAACAAATTTCTCACTTAACAAGAGAAATTTGCCTGTCCTTTTTCTTGTTGCCTTGCAGCTTTACAGTCCTAAGGCCCTTAGATCCTCCCCTTTCCCTCCACCATGAATCATTGCTTAGTGATGACTTAGCGGTTGTACAAAGCCTTTGGCGTG
This sequence comes from Vipera ursinii, assembly GCF_947247035.1. Lineage (NCBI taxonomy): Eukaryota > Metazoa > Chordata > Lepidosauria > Squamata > Viperidae > Vipera > Vipera ursinii. The sequence continues at coordinate 4,731,496 of NC_139518.1, forward strand.
GGGGGAAGGTTGCACGAACGGGGAGAATAGGAAGTTCCTGAGACACAAGCCGGCCCCGTTCAACTTTCTGTAGTTAAACCCTGTTCGCCCTGTGAATGTTTTCTTTCTTTCTTTTTTTGGGTTGGGTGCCTTTTTTTTTTTTTTTTTTTTTACAAAAGCAGAGTTAGGGGTTGGATTGGATGGTGCAGGGAAGAACGCCAACTTTTAAGTCCGTACAAATCAAGAAAGAGCATACTAAGAGGTTGAAAAAATTATAGGAATCGAAAGGGAGGCGAAGGTCTCAATTGCAACATGGCAGTGCGGAAAGAATGAAGAGGATAAGGAGCCGTGGGAGAATTATATCCACCCTGCTTGGTATTTCGTAATGGGGGCTGTGTGTATCCTTGCAGATGTTCCGTGACCCAACTAGGTAACATCATCAGTGCTAGAAAGTGGGGGGGGGGGGAGGGGAGGAGGAAGGGGAGGAGGAGGAGGAAGAAGAGAAGAAGGAGGAGGAGAAGACTGTGGGGTCCTCGGTGGTCTCTGAGCTTGGTTGTTTTCTTGCCTACATTTCTTTACCCAACTACATAACATCATCAGTGTTAGCAACCAAGGTCAGAGAGCACCAAGGACGCCAGCCACCGTGGCTGACTCAGGAATTCTGGGAGTTGAAGTCCACGAGTCATAAAAGAGCCAAGGTTGCCTACCCCTGCCCTTTACCATTTCAGACAAACGGCTGTCCAGTCTCTTCTTAAAAAACTTCCAGGGTTGGAGCATTCACCACTTTCGTCTTGTCTGGCTTGAGCGTCAGTGTGTTGGCCTTCCTCCAGCCTAGGCACTGCTCCAAGGTTTTCACCGCCTCCCGTGGAGCAGATGAAAAGGAGGGACAGTGTTGGGTGTCCTCCCCATTTTACTTGAAATCTCCTGATCATTTCACTGGGTGGTTTCCTGTAGATCTTAAAAGCAGGTGGGGGAATAAACCAGAATCTTCCGGAAGCTGATGAGGTAAGGAGCTATGAGGCTAACCAAAAATCCCTCAGCACAAGCTCCCTGTCTGAACGTTGTTCCACCCACACTTAGCCGGGCAATCTCCACAGGAGGACTCCGTGCTTTTTATTATAGGTAGTCCTCGACTTACAACAGTTCATTTCGTGACCGTTCAAAGTAACAACGGCGCTGAGCAAAGTGACTTGCGGCCATTTTTCACACGGCCGCTGCAGCATCCCCCAGGGTCACGTGATGCAAATTCAGATGCTTGGCAACTGGTTCATATTTATGACGGTCGCATTGTTCCGGGGTCAGGTGGATCACCTTTTGAGACTTTCTGACAGGCAAAGTCAAAGGGGGAGCCAGATTCACTTAACGACCGTCTTACTAATATAAAAAGTGCAGTGATTCCCTCAAAAACTGGGGCAAGAAAGGTCGTAAAATGGGGCAAAATTCACTTAACAACTGTCTCGCTTATAGCAGTGGAAATTTGGCCACTGTCGAGGAGTTCCTGTACTCCCAGATGATCATTAATTTTTATTTATTTTATTTGAATATGTCATTGGGTAGGTTTGCTGCCTGGAGTTAAGATATTAAAAAAAAACGGGATAGAAATATAATTAGAATAATGATAACAATTTTTACTTATTTTAATATTCTGAGTTGCTCAGAGTCAAGTGCATGAGATAGGCGGCTGTATGAACCTAGTGACTGAATTAAGTTGTTTTTCTTCTGAAAATCCTATTAGCAGATTATGCTTTAATATTAGGAAATGTGAATATTTTGCTGAATCGTCATCAATGCATTTTTGCTTGGGGTCTTATTTTAGCAGCTAAAAAACGGGATTCCCTTCTCAGCTGCAGAAGCTGAATTACCTCTTTGTTGCTTGGTGTCACTGAATATAGGCATTCGAATCAGTATTTTCCAGCAAGCATATGTGGACTTCGACTCCCAGAATTCCCTAGCCAGTATTTGTAGACTTCAGTTCCCAGAATTCCCCAGCCAGTATGTGCAGATTTCAACTCCCAGAATTCCCCAGCCAGCATGTGTGGACTTCAACTCCCAGAATTCCCCAGCCAGCATGTGTGGACTTCAACTCCCAGAATTCCCTTGCCAGTATGTCCGGATTTCAACTCTCAGAATTCCCCAGCCAGCATGTGTGGACTTCAACTCCCAGAATTCCCCAGCCAGCATATCGGGACTTCAACTCAGAGAATTCCCCAGCCAGTTTGTGTGAACTCCCAGAATTCCCACATCACCATCATCATCATCATACTGTCTGCACACCTTCAAAATTGCCCACGTTGATAAACAAGGCATTAGACTTAAGGATTGCTTTGATATTTTGTAGGAACCTTGCCTTTTCTTCCCTTCCAAAACGAAAAGTTTCTTTTCTCTCCCAGTTGGCTTATCTTCTCTGACCTTTCTTCTTCCAGCTGGTGTCTGCTGAGGGATCTCATTCGGACGCTGGGTCCGTCTGTGCCGAGAGTCAGCCGGAATTGCCGCCCTCCATCGAGCGAACCGGAGGCATCGGAGATTCCAGGCCTCCTTCCTTTCAGTAAGTGAAGTAGCAATGCCAGGTTTTGGGTCGAGCAGAAAGTTAAGATAGTCCAGGGGTAGGCAACCATGGCTCTTTTTTGACTCGTGGACTTCAACTCCCAGAATTCCTGAGCCAGCCTGGCTCAGCTTGGAAACCTCTCCCTTTCCCCTCAAGCGTGGCTGGCTCAGGAATTTTGGGAGTTGAAGTCCCCGAGTCATAAAAGAGCCACGGTTGCCTACCCCTGAGATAGTCCTTGATTTACGGCAACAATTGATCCCCAAACTTCTCTTGCTCACTGAGACGGTTGTTAAGTGATTTTTGCCCCACTTTACACCCTTTTTTGCCACTGTTGTCAAATGAATAACTTCAGTCGTTAAGTTAGTAAAACGGTTGTTAAGTGAATCCGGCTTCCCCATTAACTTTGCTTGTCAGAAGGTCACCAGAGGGGATCACGTGATCCCAGGGAGATGCTGCGACCGTCGTAAATATGAGTCCTTTACAAAGCGTCTGAATTTTGATCACACGACCGTGGGGATGCTGGAACGGTCGTAAGTGTGAAAAATGGCCCCAAGTCACTTTTTTCACTGCCATTGTAATGTCACACAGTCGCTAAATGAACTGTTGTTGTATGTCACGGACTACTGTATTATGTTTTAGATCAGTGACGGCGAACCTTTTAGAGACGGAGTGCCCAAACTGCAACCCAAAACCCACTTATGTATCGTTGGGTGTTGGGTACACATGGCCCATTGGGTGGGAGTGGCCCATTGGGTGGGCGTGGCCCATTGGGTGGGCGTGGCCGCAGTGGTAACAGCAGACTGGGTGGGACTAAAAAGTTCAATCAATCAATCAGTTCCGATTTTGTGAGATCTTTTTTTTTCCTGCGAGAAGTTGAAATTGGTTGATTGATTGAACCTTTTTTTTTTTTTGCACACGATGGCGGAGGCCTAAAGCGAAAAGGTTTTATAAAACTCAGCTGAAGGCCTAGGCCAGGGGTAGGCAATCTCGGCTCTTTTATGACTCATGGACTTCAACTCCCAGAATTCCTGAGGCAGCGCTGCCTCAGGAATTCTAGGAGTTGAAGTCCATGAGTCATAAAAGAGCCGAGGTTGCCTACCCCTGGCCTAGGACGATGGTGCATGTGCCCACAGAGAGGGCGCTGCATGCCACCTGTGGCACGGGTGCCATAGGTTCGCCACCATGGTTTTAGATCCTTAATACTTTGAGCCTGGAATTATTGGATCTTTTTGCAATATAAGCAGCAGGGACAGTTCCCTAGGTTTGGTGGCATAAAAATAAGATAAACTTTATTGTCTTTTTTTATTGTGGGCACACTGGCACACATTTAAAATCAAAATCTGTTGCCTGCTCTCAAAAGCGTACACATACACAACACACATAAACACGCCATATATAACATAATGTGTATACTTATACCTTTACGCATAAATACATATACATTGATCTGTATGGATTCATTACCAACCCAAAAGACTTTCCTTTTCGGGTACCAAAGCTGACACCAGATTTTAAATATACTGATGTTAATTTGCACTTTGTGTTGGAAAGCTTGCAGCTCAGAGCTAACTGACAAGCTTTGGGTGGTTAGGAAAAAGCATCCATAACTTAGGCCAGGGGTAGGCAACCTTGGCCCTTTTATGACTCGTGGACTTAAACTCCCAGAATTCTTCAGCCAGGCTCAGGAATTCTGGGAGCTGAAGTCCGCAAGTCATAAAAGAGCCAAGGTTTCCTACCCCTGACTTAGGTCTTTTATTAAAAAGGCCCTCTGGTGCAGAAATTGGGGGTCCTTTTGCTTAAAAAACTGGGAGTAAAATCTGTTGGACAGTTGAACCAGTGGCTCTACTGTACCAGTGGCTGGACTTACAGCCACTTGTTTAGTGACCGTTTCAGGTTACAAGGGCACTGAAAAAAGTGACTGATGACTGTTTTTCATACTTAACAACCATTGCAGCATCCCTGTGGTCAGGTGATCAGAATTCAGATGCTTGGCAACTGGCATGCACTTATGACGGCTGTAATGTCCCAGGGTCATGTGATCATCTTTTGCGGCCTTCCAACCAGCAATGTCAAGGGGGAAACCAGATTCACTTCACAACCACATTGTTAATTTAAGAACTGCAGTGATTCATTTAACAAATGTAAATGAGTGAAACTCACTTAACAAATTTCACAGCTTCTGGAGGCAGGTTGTTCCACTGGTTAATTGTTCTCACTGTCAGGAAGTTTCTCCTTAGTTCGCGGTTGCTTCTGTCCTTGATGAGTTTCCATCCGTTGCTTCTTGTCCTGCCTTCTGGTGCTTTGGAGAATAGCTTGACTCCCTCTTCTTTGGGGCAGCCCTTCAAATATTGGAAGGCTACTATCATGTCACCCCTCACCCGTCTCTTCATTAAACTAGAGGAGGGGGTGTTGGGGTGTGCTACCGTGCTTCCCCAGAATATTAATTTTTGCTCCAAAAGACGGATTAGGACTCATTTTCCGGTTAGGTCTTATTTGGGGGGGAAATATGGGACTAAATGCATCCATCTGGCTGACGATCTTAACTGGGGCTTATTTTTGGGGTGGGGCTTATATTACGATCATCCTGAAAAAAAAAACATTTTCTGATTAGGTCTTATTTTCAGGGAAGTACGGTACCAACTGAAATATATGTTTTTGCCTTGCAGCCCAAATAGTGGGGGAAGCCGAGAGAACTTGGATAATGAGACAGAGACCGACTCGGTGGTGTCGGTTCAGAGGGAACGGCCTCGCAGAAAAGAGGGTCCTGAGCACGGTGAGGAATTCCCCCCCCCTTTTGAAATCAAACCCATGGCTGTGTTCCCACAACGTGTTTCCTTGCGCTAAGTCCTAATTTGTTCAGTTCATCCCCTGAGGCTGGATTCCCCCAAACTGATAAGTTAAAATGCAGTTAGTGAGTTTGGGAACTGGGTGAATTTAGCCTTTGGGTTGTTGTTATTATTATTATTATTATTATTATTATTATTATTATTATTATTATTATTATTATTATTATTATTTGTTTGTTACTGTTTTATATTCTGTATTTCATACTGATATACTGCGTTTTAGGCATTTATTTTATTTCTGTTGTCCTCGATTATATGTTACCCAGGGTTGCGTTCTTTGATTTGGACGGCCTTTATCAATCCAATAAATATTAGAATAGAAGTAGAAATGGAATATGTTTTCAGCCCGGCTTGGGTCTCCTTAAAAGAGCTGGGCCTAATTCCTGCGTTTGCAGGGTAGCCACGCAAGGTCAGGAAAATGCACGCTTGAGTTCAACAGGCAGTGCCAGGTGACATGTGACGACTTTGGGCCATGCACACCCTCTGAGCTTCACCTACTCATGGGGTGCTTATTTTGGAATTAAAATAGAGAGGGCTCCCCTAGCCTCAATGGCCACATGCAGGGGTCTAGGACAGGGGTGGGGAATCTTGGTTCTTTTATGACTCGTGGACTTCAACTCCCAGAATTCCTGAGCCAGCATGGCTCAGCTTGGAAACCTCTCCCTTTCCCCTCAGCATGGCTGGCTGAGGAATTCTGGGAGTTGAAGTCCACAAGTCATAAAAGAGCCAAGGTTCCCCATTCCTGGTCCAGGTCACAGGTCCTCAAACTTGGCCCTTTTATGACTCGTGGACCTCAACTCCCAGAATTCCTCAGCCAGGCACGCTGGCTGAGGAATTCTGGGAGTGGAAGTCCACGAGTCATAAAAGGGCCAAGTTTGAAGACCCCCCTGGTCTAGGACAATTCGCTGTGGCTGACTTGCACCAAGCTTCTCGCCCTGGCCAACTCATCCCGCCCGACCTCTTGTGGGACAATTCAACATGGGCCTTGTGTTGCTTTAGGTTTGAACCTTGTCAGATTAGAAGTCTTTCAGGCTGGGGTCCGCTGCAGTTCTACCTGTCCCTCTCTGGAGTTATCCCGCATTGAATGGTTCCGCGGCTGAGTTGGCCCCGGCTCTGGTGAGTCAGATACAGTGGGGCGGCTGGAGTGAGGTGGCCAGGGTCTCATTCTGACATGCAGTGCCTTGCGCTCCCGAGAGAGAAGGTGGAGTAGAAAGAGTGAATAAGCGAAACAGGCTGCATTGTACGTGGTACTTTTTCACAAAGAAAGCGACTCAGTCCCTGCTTCCTCCAGCCCCCAGGGTGAACGGGATGACCAAGGGGGACCGGCGGCGGGAACTCGGGGGTTATGAAAGCTCCTCCACCCTGATGAGTAGTGAACTGGAGACCACCAGCTTCTTCGATTCCGATGAGGATGATTCCACCAGCAGGTGAGGAGAGAGTTAGAAGGTGAAACAACTCTTGTACAAGACGCTTTAAGTCTCTTTTTTTTCTTTCCGGTATTAAGTGACTTGTTGATGGAGAATCTTTTCTAATAAGGGTTGGGATCGCACACTACATTCAGTTGATTTATCAAATAGGTTCCAGATGGCCAGGTTTACTTGACATGCCAAAGCAGGGGTCCCCAACCCCCGGGGGCCACGGCATGCCAGCTACCGGTCTGCACGAACAAAGCCCCATCCGCCGGATGCAAGCAGCACACAAAACCACGCACCCTCCGGTTTGTGGAAAAAAACTCTCTCCACAGAACCAGTCCCTGGTGCCCAAAAGGTTGGGGACCTCTGTGCTAAAGCACAGGTAGCCCTTGACTTACAACCATTCGTTTAGTGACTGTTCGAAGTTACAACGGCACTGAAAACTGACTTACGACCCTTTTTCAGACATACGACTGTTGCAGCATCCCCGTGGGCAACGGGCCCATATTTATGACGGCGTCTTGCATTTGCTGATGGTACAGGTAGTCCTAGACTTAGAACAGGTTGTTTAGTGATAATTCCCAGTTGCGGCGGCGTGGCAAAAAGTGAGCTGGGACAATTTTTCCCACACTTCACAACCATTGCAGCATCCCCCCGTGGTCACGTGATCCAAGTTCAGACACTTGGCAACTGGCAGACATTTATGACGGTCGCAGCGTCCCCGGGGGTCATGTGATGTCCTTTCGCAGCTTTCTGATAAAGTCAGTGGGGGAGCCCAGATTCCCTTTCCCGCCGTGTTACAGCTGCAGTGATTCACTTAAGAACTGTGGTGAGAAGGGTCATGAAATGGGGGACAACTCACTTAAACAGCCGTCTTCACTTAGCAACGGAAATTTTGGGCTCAGTTATGGTCATTAGTCTGTAAAAGGTTTATAAATCAGATTTGCCCAGGGGCACAGATCCTACTAAGGCAGAGGTGGGGGAACGCCGGCCCCTTTATGACTTGTGGAATTCAACTCCCAGAATTCCTGAGCCAGCCAGCCATGCTGGCTCAGGAATTCTGGGAATTGAAGTCCACAAGCCATAAAAGGGCCAGTGTTCCCCACCCCTGTACTAAGACAAAAGAAGCAGAGCACATTATGGCTAAATAGATCAGGGGGTCTTCAAACCTGGCCCTTTTATGACTTGTGGACTTCAACTCCCAGAATTCCTCAGCCGGCGTGCCTGGCTGAGGGATTCTGGGAGTTGGAAGTCCACAAGTCATAAAAGGGCCAAGTTTGAAGACCCCTGAAATGAAATAGAGGGCCTACTCCGAATCCCATCTGTCAACCAACTCCAACCTTTGGGAGCTGCAGCGCCCACCTTTCGTAACGTTCTGTTCTGTAAGGTATGATTTGCCCCCCTATCCTTCCTCAAGAGCCTAAAGACCTGAGTCTGCCAGTTTGCCTGGGGACCAGAAGGGGGCGTTCTACGCTGGAGGTGGCTGCTGGGTTGATGTCAGACTCCACTCTTTCCCTCCTTTGTTGTCTGCTCTCCACCTGTCCATCTTTTGGTTATCCTGTTGGATGTTTTCTCCTTGTGGTCTTTTTTCCTTGTTTATCTTGTCGTTCTGCTATTTCACTTCTGTTTGCTCTCCTTTCATTTTTCTTCCTGGTTTACTGTTGTAAGCTGCCTTTAGTAGTTTAAGTTTAAGTTTATTGAATTTATATACCGCCCTTTTCCCGTAGGACTCAGGGCGGTTTACAAGGTATTTAAAAAAGTCAATACAATACAAAAGTTAAAAGCAATTAAAAATAATTAAATTTAATCCCTGAAAAATATAAATATAAAATATAAAAATATAAAATATAAAACCCCAATTAAAAACCCCAAGTAGCCCCATAGCAAGATGGGTGGCAAATAAATTTAACCAATAAACAAACAAACAGACATAATTGTGATATAGGACCCAGATCATGGATAGGTTCTGCATTTGGCCCCTACTTTCTGTGACCATGTTCAAAAATATTGGTCTATGTCTTTTTAGGCGTAGGAATTAAAGTGAGACTGCTTTTCTAATCTTGGGAGATAGATCCCCTTTAAGAAAAAATCACAATGATTAGAAATCCATCAAGGATCTCATCCCCCTATAATTTTACTTTTTGATGCTGGTTAACGTAAAGCTTTGATTTTGTTAGTGATGTAGACCAGCATTCAGGTAAAATTTTCCTGGAAGAAGAAATAGATGGCCATTTTCAGGCCGGGTTTAGGGTCAGTTTTTGTTGGGAAATTTTCATACCAAACTACTGATGGACTTTGAACTGGATTGTTTGAATCAGTTGCATCGAGTTATTTAAAGATCAGTTTTGGCTATCTTCCTCCATTAATGCTTAAACATTATCTCACTATATAAACATTACCTATCTAAACATTTCTCTCTCTCTCTCTCAACATTCTATCTATCTATCTATCTATCTATCTATCTATCTATCTATCTATCTATCTATGGGATGCGGTGGCTCAGTGGGTTAGGACGCTGAGCTTGTTGATCAGATGGTCGGCAGTTTGGCGGGTCGAATCCTGAGTGCCACGTAACAGAGTGAGCGCCTGTTACTCGTCCCAGCTTCTGCCAACCTAGCAGTTCGAAAGCACGTAAAAATGCAAGTAGAAAAATAGGGACCACTACGGTGGGAAGGTAACAGCGTTCCGTGCTCCTTTGGCGTCTAGTCATGCCGGCCACATGACCACGGAGACGTCCTCGGACAAGCGCTGGCTCTTCGACTCTGAAACGGAGATGAGCACTGGCCCCTAGAGTTGGAAACGACTAGCACGCAAGTGCGGGGGAACCTTTACCTCTATCTATCTATCTATCTATCTATCTATCTATCTATCTATCTATCTATCTATCTATCTAAACATTCTATCTATATCTATGTAAACATTCTATCTAAACATTCTATATCTATCTATCTATCATCTATCTATCTATCTATCTATCTATCTATCTATCTATCTATCTATCCATTCTATCTATATCTATCTCTAAACATTCTATCTAAACATTCTATATCTATCTATCTTATCTATCTATCTATCTATCTATCTATCTATCTATCTATCTATCTATCCATTCTATCTAAACATTCTATTTTTTATAATTTTTATTGATTTTCTGATATTACATTTACATATTTGAAAAGCAACATGGTGGCTGGGTAGTAGTAACTCAATTACATACAGATATTAGTACAGATTTCAAATTGTTACCATAAACATCTCCTCTCTTTTCCCCTTCATATATACTGTCTATTTGTAGATTTAAAAACAAGTTTTATCCTATCCATCACATAGAAAATAACTTTCTTACATATATACATAGTTTTTAGTTTACACATATTCTAATTATTTTAACATACAATCTTTTAGACAATCAATGACCTAATAGATTTTTCAATTTTAATTTCCACTAACATTTAGATTTAACGTTTAATATTTATCATTCCCAAGATTTTTAATATACTCCCAATTCATCTATCACTATCCCTCACAAAATCTAATAAAAATACACATCCCGTTTACTTAACTTCTCACCCTCTATGTAAACAAATTAAGGATACAATATAATATCCTTCCTTTTTGCTAATTTTCAATTGTTTTTTTTAAGTAGTAATCATAATTTCTTTTTATTTCAATATTTGACACTGCCTCTCTTCCTCTTTGTATCTGCTATCGCTTAAACAGATAGGTTTTCGTTTTTAACATTCTATATGGACCTATTTATTACTTTCAACAATAGGTGTTTGGCTTGTCTACATTATTCACCTTTACATGACCTTTATGCACAAATCAATATTCAAATTAGCTATTAATATTTATACTGCTAAATTTTAATAACCAAAATTTTTTCTTTATCTCAGTTCATAACAATGTCTTGTGTTCAACATACACATCTTATCTAAGTACATTCTGTTTCAGATTTCAATAAGATGGTCGAAACTCCATTCTTCTTGAGTCTTATTCTGCCTTTTTTCCTTTGCCAAATCATCTTCCATGTCCTTATTTTTGGGTCATCCAACCAATCTGCTTGCAATGTCATGTATATTATTTGATACTGGCAAAACCATCCGATGCCATTTTTTTGAGAGGACTTGTAGGTTTATTGCAGGGGTCTTCAAACTTGTCCCTTTTATGACTTGTGGACTTCAACTCCCAGAATTCCTCAGCCAGACACGCTGGCTGAGGAATTCTGGGAGTTGAAGTCCACAAGTCATAAAAGGGCCAAGTTTGAAGACCCCTGGTCTATTGGGTCGTCTCTTTATTCTTCCATATCAGCGTAGTTGTTCTGAATTGTTTATCTTCTCCTCCATCTGTTCTTTTTCTAGATCCTCTAGTTCCTTCTGAGTTGTATAAGAAACCTTTTCCTTTTTCCAAGCTGTCAATGTCTTTTCTGGATTTTCAAATATCAACATTTGTTTAATAGTAGATTCTTCTATCATCGTACTTGGACGTTTCATTTTTTTTTCTATTGTATTTTGTTATAGATGATTCTTTAGTTGTAGTCAAAGTTTGGGCTTTCATATCTTGGCTGACTTCTTGTTCCTTCACATAGCCTCTTAGTATTTCATTGGCTGTGGTAAGAATTTGGATTAGCGTTTTTAACATAGCGAGAGTTTGTTGATCTTCGTCCATAAGTAAATTTTGTTCCTGGTCTTGCTTCCATATTGGTATTTTAAGCTAAAGGCTTTGCACTTAGAAAATCCAAAAGAGAGATTTTTTTTTCTTTCTAGGTAGAGAACACAAAGCCTTTCACAGCTGTTGTTTCAATGTTCTCAAGGTTATGTATCTTATCTATTTCCCGGGGCAGTCAGCCAGGCCCCTTTTTAAAGTTTCCCTTTGAGTCCCAAAGTTGTCTTAATCTTTTCAGTTTTTCTTTTTTCTTTTCATAAGAAAGAATCCAGATTTCCAACAGACGTAGACAGTGAAAAATAGGAGATAACAGATCTTTCAATCCGTATGCTTTAAGAAATAAAGTTCCAATTGGGATTCAGTTACTTTTCCAACGTTTAAAACGCCCCTGGGTATTTAGTCGCCGCCCTTTCTGGAGGGAGGGCTGGCTTAAATCCCCCTTCCCTCACCGCAGGGTGGTGGTGGGGAAATGCTTAGCAGCTTAAGGAGGTACAGAAAGTTATTATTATTATTATTATTATTATTATTATTATTATTATTATTATTATTATTATTATTATTATTATTATTATTAATATACCACCCCTCTCCCGAAGGACTCGGGGCGGTGTACAGGGCAATTAAAACACTATATACAACACATAATATACAAAAATTAAAATAAATTAAACCAAGTAGCCCTAAACAATAAAACATGTTCTAAAGAGTTAGATCTCACCCAGTCTCTTCCGTGCTGCTTTTAAGAGTTGCCTGGTGGAAAATGTGACTTTGGCTGTTCATAGCCTAGGGACGAGCCATAATGGCCGGTCCTTTTATCCGCCGGTTTGGAGGGATCGGCAGGTCTAACGGGAGAGTTGCGGCTTTCCCGCGATCCAGCAAACACCCCTCCTTGCTGGTTGCCTCTTCGGGGCAACTTTCGGCCCTTTTTAGGGCCCCCCCCAGCGATGCAAAACTGGACGGGGGAGAGAGAGAGCAAGTCTCGCAGCTGTCCATAGCAGCTGTGTGATAAACTGGAAGCTGTATCTAAGCATTCTATCTGTCTGTCCATCTATCTATATCTGTCTATCTGTGTCTTTCTGTCTGTCTGTCTGTCTGTCTGTCTCTCTCTCTCTCTCTCTATCTATCTAGAGGGTCCAATCAAGAGGGTCCAATCAAGGACTTAGCTACTGTGCCCCTCCACCCACTTCTCCTTAACTTGCAGTTTTGTAGCTTTTCCCAGCAGCCTCTGGCAGTTTAAAAGCAAAGAGGGTCCAATCAAGGACTTAGCTACTGTGCCCCTCCACCCACTTCTCCTTAACTTGCAGTTTTGTAGCCGCCACCCCCAGCTTACAGTGACACAAACCCTCCTCAGGGGTTGGTCCTCTCGCCCCTTCTGTTCAACATCTACATGAAACCGCTGGGTGAGATCATTCGTGGTTTTGGAGTTGGGTATCATCAGTATGCTGATGATACCCAACTTTTCATTTCGACCCCAAACCACCCCAGTGATGCCCTCGACGTGATGTCCCGGTGCCTGGAGGCGGTCCGGGTCTGGATGGGGAGGAACAGACTTCAGCTCAACCCTGACAAGACGGAGTGGCTGTGCGTACCGGCATCCCGGGATATTCAGGATATCCCACCCCTCATTATGGGGGGTGAGTCATTACCTCCTGTAGATAGGGCTCGCAACTTGGGAGTCCTCCTAGATTCACAGCTCTCTTTAGAAGACCATATTGTAGCTGTAACTAGGGGGGCGTTCGCCCAGGTTCGCCTGGTGCGCCAGTTGCGGCCCTATCTAGACCGGGATGCCTTGCGCACGGTCACTCATGCGCTCGTGACCTCTCGTCTTGATTACTGCAACGCTCTCTACATGGGGCTACCCTTGAAGACCACTCGGAGGCTCCAACTGGTACAGAATGCAGCCGCGAGAGTTGTGTCGGGGGTCTCCCGATACTCCCGTGTTACACCTTTGCTCCGCGAGCTGCATTGGTTACCAGTTGTCTTCCGGGTGAGGTTCAAGGTGTTGGTAATGACCTACAAAGCCCTCCATGGCATGGGTCCAGAATACCTTGGGGAGCACCTGCAGCCGGCGTCAACTTCCCTCCGCCCAGTACGCTCCCACAGAGAGGGCCTCCTCAGGGTGCCACCGGTCAAAGAATGCCGACTGGTGGCCCCCAGGGGGAGAGCGTTCTCTGTGGGTGCACCGGACTTATGGAACCATCTTCCGGTAGAGCTCCGGATGGCGCCCGACCTCCGCTCCTTCCGGCGCGACCTTAAAACCCATCTCTTTAAGGAAGCGGGCCTGGCCTGATGGGACAGGGTGGGTTTGTTATTATGACTTTAATTTTAAATTTGTATTATGGGCATTGTTTAATCATGTTTTAATAATTTTAACTTTTGTATCTGTTTTTTATGTATTGCCCTGTTAACCGCCCTGAGTCTCTTGAGAGAAGGGCGGTATATAAATTAAATTAATAATAATAATAATAATAATTATACCATGGGAGCTAATTGCACAACGCACCGGCCTCGCAAGTCAATCATGCATAAAGTTTATAAAATTATATCCCGTTCAAAAGCCTAACAGCCCATGGATAAAAGCTGTTCTTCAGCCTGTTGGTACGGCTCGCTGTACTCCTGTATCTCCTACCCGATGGTAGGAGAGTAAAGAGATACCGACCAGGGTGTGAGTCGTCCCTGAGAATTTTCCTCCCTCTTCCAAGGCAACGAGCCCTGGCGATGTCATCCAGTGGTGTCAGGGGAGAGCCCACAATGTCTTGTGCTGTGCTCACTACCCTCTGTAATACTTTCCTATCCGCAGCTGTCAGGCCAGCATACCAAACCACAATACCGTACGAGAGGACGCTCTCTATAGTAGACCGGTAAAAGAGGGTCATTAGCCGTTGTTCTACCCTGTTCTTCTGCAAGACCCTGAGGAAGTGGAGTCTCTGTTGGGCCTTTCTGGCCATCTGGGTTGTATTAACTTTCCAGGTCAGATCTTCGCAGAGGTAGACTCCCAGAAATTTAAAGGAGGAAACTCTCTCCACACAGCCCCCCCCCCCCCGATGTAAAGTGGTGCAGGTTCCTACTTTTTCCTCTGGAAGTCTAGCACCATCTCTTTTGTCTTGCCGATGTTCAGGTGCAAGTTGTTGTTGCAACACCATATGGATAGTTTTTGTACCTCTGCCCTATATGCAGTCTCATCCCCATCTGTAATAAGACCCACTACGGTAACAGGGCTTTTTTTCTCATAGAACGCTCAGAACGGAGTTCCGGCACCTTTTTTGGATGGAACCTTGTAGGATAGGCAAGGCGGGTTGTATGATATGTGTGAGTTCCGGCACCTTTTTCTTTTACAAAAAAAGCACTGTACGGTAGTATCATCTGCGAACTGAATTATCGCAGTAGATGGGTCTGATGATACACAGTCATATGTGTACAACGAGGAAGTCAGATTCGCTTCACAAGTGCGTGAATCTCTTTTAACAACTGCAGTGATTCGCTTAACAGTGGTGGCACAAAGGGTTGTAAAAAATTGGACAGGATTCACTTAGTAATCTCCTTGCTTGGCAATGAAAATCCACTCGGTCCCAATTGTGATCTAAGCCAGAGGTCCCCCAACCTTTTGGGTACCAGGGACCGGTTATGTGGGGAGAAGTTTTTTCCGTGGACCGGAGGGTGCGTGGTTTTGTGTGCTGACTGCATCCCGCGGATGGGGCTTTGCTGGTTTGTGCGGACTGGTTGCTGGCATCCCATGGCCCGTACCGGTCCACGGACCAGGGGTTGGGGACCCCTGATCTAAGTCAAGGACCACCCATACAGAATAGTCATGGAGAGGGGTATGAATGTGATTTCCTGGTCCCTATTAAGGTTTTGAAGTTTAGCTGGAATTTTTATATGCAAGGTTTGAGTTGGGCAGCCACATTAAAATCTTTAAATAAATGAGAAAATTCCATTTGACAGTAAAGGTTTCTATTTCTGCCTTGTTTTTGCGGATGGCAGACCTGACCATTTTATTTTACAATGGAACCAAGGATGGCATCTGAGATGATCTTGTTTTGTAAAGGGGGTTGTACCGAATGACTCTTAAGCTTTCATCCAGGGACCCAAACGTGATGCCCTTCTTTGTCCCTTGTTAACTGCTTCCTGGTAAATGAGCTTCTGATTCTTCCTCCGCTCTTTGTCTTGTAGGTTCAGCAGCTCTACGGAACAAAGCAGCGCCTCGCGCCTTATGAGAAGGCATAAACGCCGTCGGCGGAAACAGAAAGTAGCCCGAATTGAGAGGGTGAGAAGCTTGACTTGGGGGGGGGGGGTTGGAGACGGGACAGTGTCACAGAAAGGTAGAAGCGTTAGTGAAGCGTTAGTGCCACTTTATAAGGCCTTGGTAACACCACACTTGGGATGTCACATCCAGTTTTGATTGCCGCAATATAAAAAAGATGTTGAGTCTCTAGAACAGGGCTCTTCAAACTTGGCTCTTTTATGACTTGTGGACTTCAACTCCCAGAATTCCTCAGACAGGCACGCTGGCTGAGGAATTCTGGGAGTTGAAGTCCACAAGTCATAAAAGGGCTGAGTTTGAAGACCCCCTGCTCTACTAGAAAGAGTGCAGAAAGGAGCGACAAAGATGATCAAGGGCCTGGAGGCTAAAACATACGAAGAAAGGTTGCAGGAATTGGTTAAAAAGGTAAAGGTAAAGGTTCCCCCGCACATGCGTGCTAGTCGTTTCCGACTCTAGGGGCCGGTGCTCATCTCCGTTTCAAAGCCGAAGAGCCAGCGCTTGTCCGAGGACGTCTCCGTGGTCATGTGGCCGGCATGACTAGACGCCAAAGGCGCACGGAACGCTGTTACCTTCCCACTGTAGTGGTCCCTATTTTTCTACTTGCATTTTTACGTGCTTTCGAACTGCTAGGTTGGCAGAAGCTGGGACGAGTAACAGGCGCTCACTCTGTTACGCGGCACTCGGGATTCGACCCGCCAAACTACCGACCTTCTGATTGACAAGCTCAGCGTCCTAACCCACTGAGCCACCGCGTCCCTTGATTATGTCTAGTTTAATGAAGAGAAGGACCAGA
Source organism: Vipera ursinii (assembly GCF_947247035.1). NCBI lineage: Eukaryota > Metazoa > Chordata > Lepidosauria > Squamata > Viperidae > Vipera > Vipera ursinii. The sequence goes on from NC_139518.1 coordinate 4,747,997, forward strand.
GGGGGACATGATAGCAGTGTTCCAATATCTCAGGGGTTACCACAAAGCACCTGAAGACAGGAGAAGCAATGGATGGAAACTAGTCAAGGAGAGAAGCAATCTAGAAAGGAGAAATTTTCCCAATGGTTAGAACAATTAACCAGTGGAACAGCTGGCCTCCAGAGGTTTTGGATGCTCCAGCACTGGAGGTTTTTAAGAAAAGTTTGGGCAGCCATTGTCTGGAATAATATAGTGTTTCCTGCTTGAGCAGGGGGATGGATTAGAACAGAGATGTCAAACACAAGGCCCGGGGGCCGGATCCGGCCCGCGAAGTGGTTCCATGCGGCCTGCAAAGCCATCCTGGAAACAGGGAGGGAACGGCCCCCGCTGCCTTGGCCCTGGCCCAGAGACCCTCCTTCTGCCAGAGACCCTCAGATCTGTCCCACTCCTGCCCAGGCCCCCATAGGCACCCTTGATGCCAACGATGTAGAGCTGGCCACGCCCACCCAGTAGGCCATACACACTCTAGCCATGCCCACCCAGTAGGCCACGCCCACCCAGTAGGCCATACACACTCTAGCCATGCCCACCCAGTAGGCCACACCCACCCTGGCCACACCCACCTGGCCCCCTGAGGGCAACCGCAATGCTGATGCGGCCCTCAGTGAAATTGAGTTTGACACCCCTGGATTAGAAGGTCCCTTCCGACTCTGTTGTTATTCAAACAACTTTGCAAGTGTTAGGACCAGTCCTACCTTCTATAAATTTGTAGGGAGAGCCTTGAAAGGCATTTTGTCCCCTCCCTGCCCCCCCCATTCTTTTCCCTAGTGGTTGGACCTCGAATCCGTCTTGTCAGTTGTGGCAGGTGAACCACACCTGTTCTTATCTCGTCTTCTCCTTTCCTTGCAGTCTTCGTCTTTCAGCAGCATCACAGATTCCACCATGTCGCTGAATATCATCACCGTGACGCTCAACATGGGTGAGTCCAGATATGGCTGCTCGGAGACGGGGGTGGGGGTGGGAAAGGAAGACGATCCGTTTAATGTCGTGAAGTGACAATTTAGTATGGAGAAGGCCTTTGGAGAGGGTTTTTTTTTTCCTTTTTGATCCAATATAGGTAGTCCTCAACTTACAGATCACAATCGAGCCCAACGGCTGTTCAGTGAGTTTTGCCCCATTTTACAAAACTTTCTTGTCACCGTTGCTGTGTGACTCGCTGAAGTTGTTGACGTGGCTTCCCCATTGCTTGTCAGAAGGTTGCCAAAGGGGATCACCTGACCCCAGGACATTGCAGCTGTCATAAATATGAGTCGGTTGCCCAGTGTCTGACTTTTGATCACGTGACCGTGGGGATGCCGCAGTGGTCGTAAGTGTGAAAAACAGCCATAAGTCACTTTTCCCCCCCAGTGCTGTTACAACTGTGAGCGGTCACTAAATGAACCGCAGTAAGTCTGTTCTACCTGTAAAGGTAAAGGTAAAGGTTCCCCCGCACATGCGTGCTAGTCGTTTCCGACTCTAAGGGCCGGTGCTCATCTCCGTTTCAAAGCCGAAGAGCCAGCGCTTGTCCGAGGACGTCTCCGTGGTCATGTGGCCGGCATGACTAGACGCCAAAGGCGCACAGAACGCTGTTACCTTCCCACCGGAGTGGTCCCTATTTTTCTACTTGTATTTTTACGTGCTTTCGAACTGCTAGGTTGGCAGAAGCTGGGACGAGTAACAGGCGCTCACTCTGCTATGTGGCACTCGGGATTCAACCCGCCAAACTGCCGACCTTCAGATCAACATGCTCAGCGTCCTAACCCACTGAGCCACCGCGTCCCCTTGTTCTACCTGTAGCTAATGATATTTTCTTCATGCTGGATCCGAAGCAGAACATCCAGATTCGGTTGCAGTTTTGTTCCACGTAGCATCAACCTTGTGAACCCTCAAGCTTCCTCTTTCCACTGTGGGTTCAAAATGGACAGTGATTAATAATTTATACCTGTGTTTCCTTGAAAATAAAACCGGGTCTTATATTATTTTTGCTGCAAACGACCCATTAGGGCTTATTTTCAGGCTATGTCTTATTTTTCCGGGAGGTGGGAAGCGCGCAGGGGGCCAAAGGTGTCCCAGTGATCTGCAGGGTGGGCTGGGGCAAAGCAGGGGCGGCGAGAACCGAAGAAAGCCCCTCCAGTGGCAGACGTGGCTGTTGCATAATGACGGCCTAGCCTTTTGTCGTCACTCACCCCCCCTGGCTCCAAAACGGCGGTGGAGGACCAGGAAAGGGGACCGAGCCTCCCCTGCCCATAGCAATGTGGCTTGGGAGGAGAGTGAAAGGAAAGAGGAGATGGGATGGCAGCCGGGTCATTGAATGGGCGGGGTGGGGAGGTCACCGAATGGGGAGAGGCCAGGCTGTGGGGGCCATGAGGTGCATGGGTGCGGGGCACGTGGGGCAGTTCTACCTCCCCTGCCACCTGCCTTGCCTCACCTCGTGGTGGCGGCACCAGCACGCCACATGGCCTCCTGCCCCGTTGCTACAGCAAGCAACCAGACAGTGGGATGGAGTGGGCTAGCTCTTAACTAGGGCTTATTTTGGGGGAAACACGGTGTGTGTATGTGTGTGTGTGTGTGTATGGATATAGATATATATACACATACATAACACACACATACACACACATATATATAGAGAGTGTATGTATATGTGTAGATATGTGTGTGTGTAGATATGTGTATATATAGGTATATATATGTATATATATACATATACACATACATAACACATACACACATATATGTATGTATGTATGTGTGTATATATATATATATATATATATATATATATATATATATATATATATATATATATATATATATATATATATATATATATATATATATATATATATATATATATATCCGTCATCATCAGGAACAAACAGCCACATGCTTCTCCCAGAAGAAGGAAGCAGAAGCCACCAGCCTGATGATGACGGATGGGATTCCGTCGAAACGTCGCTCCTACATCTTTAGTTCTACGCGGGGAAAAACCCGAATAACCAAAGATCCACATACGAACACCCGCGAAAACCTCAGAAAACATATACGTATATGTATATAGCATCTGTATATGTGCATCATGTATGTGTATGGGTAGAGAAGATAGTTTCTTTTGAGAGCACACAACAGAATTTCATTTTTAATGTGGGCCAGTATGCTCACAGTGAAAACATGATAATAAAGGTTTTATCTTACCTTACCTTATCACAAATGATGGAATAGACCAAATAATGCCTTTGGGCTTGGGGGATGTTCTAGACCAGGGGTGTCAAACTGCCAGCCCATGGGCTGGATGCGTCATGCGAAAGCCACACCCACCCCATTGCCGGCAATGGCAAAACTGTCCCGCTATGTTGTGCGATGTCACGTGATGTCACGAGTTTGACATGTCTGTTCTAACCGCACATCCCCTTTTCTGTAGAGAAATACAATTTCCTGGGCATCTCCATTGTTGGGCAAAGCAACGAACGTGGTGATGGAGGGATCTACATTGGTTCCATTATGAAGGGAGGTGCCGTTGCAGCTGATGGAAGAATTGAACCTGGAGACATGTTGCTGCAGGTACCTCTTTTATGGAACACCTTAGCTCCCCTTTCAGGTGATAAATAGAAAACTTAAGTTAAAAAAAGCAGAACGGGTGCATTGCTTGTGCCTAGAGTAAGGCAAGAGCAGTATTTGTCAACCCTGGCAACTTTTAAGATGTGTGAACTTCAATTCCCAGAATTCCCTACCCCAGAATTCCCCAGCATTCTTTGATTTATCTTTGCAGGTGAACGACACCAACTTTGAGAACATGAGCAACGATGATGCCGTACGAGTGCTGAGGGAAATTGTGCACAAACCTGGGTAGGTCATCTCTCCAGCCTCCTTGGTCCCAGTTTCCTTTTGGCACAGGCTTGAATGGTGTGGTGGTCTGGGCAGAGAGGCAAAGGTTCGGTTGTTTAGCTGTGCCCTCTGGGTCAGGTGGTCGTAGAATTCTGCTCTCATACAATATGGGCAAATCACTCGTTCTTAGCCTCAGCATCTCTTGTATTCTACAGGGATGATAAAACTGGCCTTCCTTATACCGTGTTTCCCCCGAAAGTAAGGCCTACACCAAAAATAAGCCCTAGCTTGATTTTTTGGGGGTGGGTCTAATATATAAGTCCTACCCGAAAATAAGCCCTAGTTTTGGCAAGGCACACAACTAAAAATCAAGCTGGGGTGGGGGTGTGGAGCTGCCCAACCCACCCCGTACCCACTTGCAGCCAGGCCTCTCCTCGCCGGCCCACTATGGATTCAAAGGTTCTGCAAGAACTCAGCAGCCAAGCACCAAGCTATGGATTGAATCCATAGTTTGGTACTCGGCTGCTTAGGCCTTCTGGACTGCAAAATGCAGCCCCAAATGCAGCTGCAGAACCTGGGCCCCAGAAGAAGTGGACCAGCTGGGTGGGGCTGTTGGTGCCGGAGGTGAGGTAAGGCCTACCCCGAAAATAAGACCTGGTGCCACTTTTGGAGGCCAAAAATAAAATAAAATAAGGCCAGGTCATATTTCCGGGAAAACACGGTAGAATTGTTGGATAAGACACAGTATAACAAACACAATAAATGATCGGCACTTAGAAAACATTACCTTCAAAATGCCGGGTTCCTTCCCCAAAGCCTATCCCTGGTCTAGTTCAATAAAGAGGAGGATGAGGGGTGACATGATAGCAGCCTTCCAGAATCTCAAGGGCTGCCCCAAAGAAGAGGGAGTCAAGCTCATCTCCAAAGCCCCTGAAGGCAGAACAAGAAGCAACGGATGGAAACTGACCAAAGAGAGAAGCAACCTAGAACTGAGGAGAAATTTCCTGACAGTTAGAACAATTAATCCAGGGGTCTTCAAACGTGGCCCTTTTGTGACCTGTGGACTTCAACTCTCAGAATTCCTCAGCCAGCATGTCCACAAGTCAGAAAAGGGTCAAGTTTGAAGACCCCCTGAATTTTTTTTTTATTGAAAAGTTTTAACATACAATTTTTCTTTAAAAATCCCCCCTCCCCCTCCCTTCTCCCTCCCCCCCTACCTCTCCCCCCTCCCCGCTCCCCCCCCGACTTCCCAGAGCTAAATACAAGGTATATATAAAAAAAACAATCATAAACAACCATATACTAACAACTATAAACTCTAAAATCCATCACTCTCTAGCTTATATAGGATAAAACAAGCCTTAGTAATATTAAATATATATAAAGAAACTAAAATAGAAAAAGAAAAAAAGAAAGAAGACTTATTCAAATGCTACATGAAACTTCTTAACCCTATACTTGTTCTGGATAAACTCAATCCATTTTCTCCATTCCATAATATAGCGTTCTTGCGAGTGATCTTTCAAATAGGCCGAAATCTTTGCCATCTCTGCCAGGTCGGAAACCTTTAAAGTCCACTCCTCTATGGTCGGCAGTTCCTCTTTCTTCCAATACTGACCTATCAAAAGTCTTGCTGCCGTAATTAAATTCAACATCAACTTGGTGTCCACAACTGTAACATCTGTAATTATTCCCAACAAAAAAAGTTGCGGACAAAACTTTATCCTCTGTTTAAAAATCTTCTGCATGTTCCACCAGACTTTTATCCAAAAAGCCTTAACCTTTTTACAAGTCCACCATATGTGAAAATATGTTGCGTCTTCATCACCGCACCTCCAACATTTAGGCTGATAATTCGGATACATACTTGCAAGCTTTTTAGGATCTAAATGCCATCTATAAAACATTTTGTAAAAATTCTCTCTTAGATTTTGAGCTTGTGTAAATTTTACGTTCCTCACCCAAATCTTTTCCCACGTGTCCATTGTGATAACTTCCTGGATGTTTTGGGCCCATTTTATCATACAATCCTTAACAAGTTCTGTTTCTGAATCAATCTCTATCAACGCAAGATATATCCGTTTAATATGTGCTGGTCCCTGATTTCTAATTTGCTTTATCAAATTTTCATCAGTCATTGTAAAACCATTTTTCTGGTCTTCTTTCCACCTGGCCCGTAACTGAGTATATTGAAACCAGTTTTGAACAACCTCCTCTTCTCGCAAGAGGCTATATGATTTCAAACACCAAACATTTCTTTCCAAACTTAGGATCTCCTTGTACGTAGTCACATCATGTTTGAAACCAGCATGTATATTTTCTATTGTGTGTTTTGGAATTGCCCACAGTGGTATCTTGCAATCTAGCTTATGTCTATACTTCTTCCAAACTCTCAACAATGCCTGTCTTAAAATATGCACTCTAAACACATTGTCTACCTTCTTGTCATACAACAAATATGCATGCCAGCCAAACAACAAATCGTGGCCCTCAAGATTTAATAATCTCTCTTGTGTCAAATTAATCCAATCACTTATTCCTACTAATGCAGCAGCTTCATAATATAGTTTAAGATTGGGCATTTTAAGACCACCTCTCTCACGAGTATCCTGCATAATCTTAAGTTTAACTCGTGGCTTTTTCCCTGCCCAAACAAATTTATTGATACCTCGCTGCCATTCCTCCAAATTAGAATCTTTCTTAAGAATCGGTATCATTTGAAATAAAAATAAAAATTTAGGCAGGACATTCATTTTCACTGCTGCGATCCGTCCCAACAAAGACAATTGCAATTTTTCCCAACTCTCCAATTCTTTTTGAATTTCCCCCCATAGTTTTTCATAATTATTTTTATATAACTTTGTATTAGAGGGCGACAAAAGCACCCCCAAATATTTAACCCTTTTAACAATCTCAAATCCAGTTAATCCTTCTAAGAGGGCCTTTTGCGAAACTGTCATATTTTTAGCCAGAATTTTGGTTTTCTGTATATTAACTTTAAATCCAGAAACCTTCCCATATTGTGTTATTATCTCCATCAGGTCCACAACAGAGTTCTCTGGCTGGGTCACTGTAACAACCAGATCATCTGCGAATGCTCTCAATCTATAATCCTGATCTCTAATTTGTATCCCCTTAATTTTTTCCGAATTCCGTATTTTAACCAATAATATCTCTAATGTTAACACAAATAACAAGGGCGATAACGGACACCCTTGCCTTGTGCCCTTCTCAATATTACATGCTTCTGTCAGACTATTATTAACTATGATTCGGGCAGTTTGTTTTTGGTATAATGCCCTAATCGGTTGTAAAAAATTTTCCCCAAAATCCATTTTGTCTAAAACTTTCAACAAAAATTGCCAATTCAATTGATCAAAAGCTTTTTCAGCATCTAGAAAAATTAGCGCCGCAGGGATCTGGTTGTTCCTTTCCAAAAACTCTAAGACATCAACTATATGCCTCACATTATTTTTCATTTGCCTACCACTAATAAACCCCGTTTGGTCCCCATGAATCACCTGTTGCAGAACCCTCATCAGTCTATTAACCAAAACCTTAGCAAATATCTTGTAATCTGTATTTAAAAGCGATATCGGTCTATAATTTTTAACTTGAGTAGCATCTTGGTCTTCCTTCGGAATCAAGGAAATAAAAGCTGTTCTCCAAGACGGTGGCACCTTTCCCC